>NC_083593.1:37006472-37610916 GCF_027579695.1 Neoarius graeffei | reverse complement strand
TATACGTAAATCAATGCTGTGTGCAGGTAACCATGGCAGCGACTCCTACCCCACACACAAATACTGTATTGATGCTAAAGTGGCTAATTAGAGACAGCTATGGCGACACACACACACACACACACACACACACACACTCTCTCTTCATTAGGCTCTCTAATAAGAACACGGTAACCTTTACTTGACCAACACATTGCAGATTAACCTTCTTCAGCCTATATATAGTACTACAAACTATAACAAATGTGTTATCTACCCAGACTGTATACGCACATACAATTATATATGGACAATCAGAAACTGAACCCATTAAAGTATTAGTTTCACTGTTTTTTGCAGAATCAGTCATAATAGTTGCTGAAGAATTTATGCTAATATTTAATACTATATTAATATTATAGTGATTTTGACCACATTGTTATCTTGGGTCTAATAGTCATTCATTTACTGTCATCTGTATTAAACAGTGGCAAACTGTTACTATTAGACCTGGGACTTCAGCTTAGCCAAAGTTTAGCCAGACACAACAAAAAAGCAACGGGGCAAAGGATTTTGCAAGGGATTAGCGGCAGGCTGCCAGGTAGCGCCGTTGTGTTTAGTTGTCAATGTTGATTTTAAAAGTAACTAAGTACATTACACAGGGAAGTGAATACTTAAGTATGAGTGAAAAATACTGTAGCAAGCATGTATGGAAGAAGAGTCTGGAGACAGAAATCTTAGCTTCTCGGTCGTTAGCTTGTGCTATTTGCTCTCGATAGCACTGGCTTGACCGCTTTATTAACACTTGCCAGCACTACTGATGAACGCTACACTGGTTGGAAGGTGACTTCACTGCTGCGCTGGCGGCAGTGACTCACGGTTAAGCTTGTGTTGGCCTTCGAGAAGGCCTAGGGCGATACATTTTGGTCCCTCCCACTATAAATCAAAATCTGATTGGTTAATTTATCTGTCACTTCCTACATAAATATACACTGCCATGGCTTTCTGTTCTGGCAATGAAGTCCTAACCAATGAGTGAGCCAGCTCTAAACTCTTCTCTGCCTAGAGACAACAACAACAAAAAAATCTCATTGGATAACTCGACGATTTTAATGTTTTCAGGACAGTAACCCTTTCATTTCTGAAGCAAATCTGATAGAAAATGAGGCCAAATTAGAATTAGAAGAGAATACTTACAATGAAATTATTAAAGAATGAAAGACATTAAAAATAACATTTGAAATGCTGATATGTTTGGGCCCTCTCTGAAGGTCTAGAAGGCCCTGCCGGTTCCCCTCTGGTATTTAATTATAACACAGTTGGTATAAATTTAGGATTGAGTTACTCGTATGATTGTATGTGTCATGTGACAATATGATGAGTATCTAGGGGGCCTAGATAGATGTAGGTTTTAAGTAGTTTTGTTGTTGTCATTGTTTTGTTTTAAACCTTTCTTAAGGTGTACCCTGAAGTGTATTATTTTCTGTCTTGGTCCAAAGTATGTCATTCCATTTACACCACAGCAATTTGCTAATGATTACAATACTTAATTTATTAATGAACAGTGTATTGGACTTTTTATCCTGTTATAGTTACATTTAATGTTGTGGAATACCCACAAGACATGTATGATCATTACTGTTGTAGAAGCTATGAGCAGTTGTTATATTTTTTCTTCTCTGTCTCAAAAAACACAGCTTGTCATTTGACAGAGAAACCTGAAAGCATAAACACTATTCAAAGACTTTCCTGTGCTAGAAACTTTAAAAGCACTGTTACTGTTACAAAGTGCTGACACCCAAAATTCCTTCCATAAATGTTACATACAGTTGTGGTCAGAAATTTACATAAAGTGACATGAATATCATCTTGGATATGAATGTCATGGCAATATTTGGGCTTTCAGTAATTTCTTTGAACCGTTCTTTTTCTGTGGCAGAATGATTGTACAACATACATCTTTAATTAAAAAAAAAAACACGAGAATTTGGTGCACAAGTTTTAATTTTCTTTGGGTTTTCTGAAATCAACACATGGTCAAATTTATACATACAGGGTCAAAAATTTACATACACTCACTTAGATTATTAATTCAGAGGTGCTGAAATTTCCAAAATGTCTCTTATCTTGCCAAGGCTGAGGTCTCTTAATTTCCTGTTAGTGATCATGATTGACTACAGCTGGTAGCTTCTCTGTGCCTTCATAAAAAGGGGTTGTTTACAGCACTCATTGGATTGACCAACACACAGAAAAATGGGAAAGTCCAAGGAGCTCAGTGCAAATCTGAGAAAGAGGATTGCAGATGTACACAATTCAGGAATGCCTCTTGGAGCCATTTCTAAACAACTGCGAATTCCAAGATCAGTCCAAACAATTGTATCCAAGTTATTGTGAGGTGTAGTCACTTTGCCAAGACACTTTGCTTCAAGAAAACCCAAACTGTCACCCTCAGCTGAAAGGAAATTGGTTTGGATGGTCAGGAACAACTTGGGAACCACCATGGCACAGCCCTGCCATGAACTGGAAGCTGATGGATCACTATAGTTCAGATCACTATGGACTAAGAGGCTGCTATCCAAGAAATAAGCCCCTGCTTCAAAACTGACACCTTCAAGCTTAACTAAAGTTTGAAGCTGACCACACGGACAAAGAAAATGCCTTCTGGAGGAAAGCTGTCTGGTCAGATGAGACAAAGATTGAGTTGTTTGGCCACAATGACCATGATGTACAGAGGAACACTGTACCAGCTGGTGATGGTGGTAGGATCATCATGGTCTGGGGCTGTTTTGCTGCCATGGGAACTGATTCATTGCACAAAATGGATGGAGTAATGAAGAAGAAGAAGGACTACCTCAGAATTCTTCAGCATAAACCATCAGAAACTTGAACACGACTTGAGAGTTACAATAGGACAATGAACCCAAACACGCATCAGAGCTGGTTGTGGAGGATAAAGCAGGCTAACATTAAGCTTAAAACAAGTCCTGACTTCAACCCTATTGAAAATATATGGACCGTGCTTATAAGTTGTGTCCATGCCAAGAAAAAAAAAAAATTTAATTGAACTCTACCAATTCTACCATGAAGAGTCGTGAAATATCCAACCAGAATTCTGCCAGAAGCTTGTTCATGGTAAACAATAATGTTTGGTCAAGGTGAATCTTGCAAAGAGACATTTTACCCAAATATTAGGTGCACTGTATGTATATTTTTGACCTGTGTGGATTTCAGAAAACCCAAAGAAAATTAAAACTTGTGCACCAAATTCTAGTGTTTTTTTTATTATTATTATTAAAGATGTATGTTGTACATTCTGCCACAGAAAAAGAACAGTTCAAAGAAATTACTGAAAGCCCAAATATTGCCATGGCATTCGTATTCAAGATGCCATTCATGTCACTGTATGTAAACTTCTGACCACAACTGTAAATAAAAACCACATTAACAATTGCATTTTTCTTTGTTAAAGAACACATTTAAAAAAAAAGATTTTTATTTGTCTTAGATGATGTGGAGCATCTGCTATATAAGTTCCTGTGTATGAGCTGATACTATAGAAACAATAACAGATTAAACAGGTGCATTAATATAAAACTTGTTTATGTTACAGTTTCTGACCAGTGCACACTTTCCGACCAATCAGATTTGAGAATTGAATCCCCACTGTGGTATAAAATTATAATAAAGACTACAATAATTTGATTATTTAAAATACTTATGCAAACAATAGAAACCAAAGTACTAGTATATCAATAATTTTTTCTAAAATATAGAAAACCAACAAACCACTTTCTTTAGTAAAAGTAGATGGTGTGTACAGCATTAAGATTCTAAGTATGCATACAAGGCTGAGTAATTATATCATCTTTGTTCTCCCTCCATAATTTCTTCTCAGCTTCATTCAGAAGAGTATGCAGTCACTAATTAATTACGCTAGTTTAGCATAATTTAGCATAAACACAATTGTGATGTTTGCATTCATTAGCCGTGTATAACTCTGAAGGTTAAGCGAGCTCAAGATTCCAGCAAACTCTAAATTAGTTGAAAATGCCACAATATACCCCAGCGAAATCAACTGCAACAAATCTGACATTTGGATCTACAGAGAAATTGAATTCATTTCCCTACAGCCTGAGGCCTCGTCTAAAAATCAAGTCTTCTTTTCAGTCCTGCATGATCCCTGTTCCATCACCAGGAAGTTTGCCAAAATATGCAGCAGCTTTACTTCACAGCAGAAAGAACTTGGACCGACAGCTCAAAGCAGTGCCGGTTGTTTATTTGTTGTTCTTGTTTTAACTTTTGATACTTCTGATAGCCTCGGTCAAAACCAGCCGTACGTGCTCCTACGGCCGGTCTACGTGCAAGAAACACACGGAGGGCGTGCGTGTGACGTGCTGATTTTCGAGCCGTAGACTGGCCGCAGACCGGCCGCAGAGGTTCTTTGTCATGTCAAACAAACTCTACGGGAGCTTACGTTTTTTTCAGGTTGCAAGACAAACTTACAGCCAACGTGCGTCTTTCTCCACGAACAAAAAAAATGCAGCGATTTGGGAAACGCCAAAAGTCGCACGGCCAAAAAATCGTACGTCCGGTTGTGACCTACAGTGGTGCTTGAAAGTTTGTGAACCCTTTAGAATTTTCTATATTTCTGCATAAATATGACCTAAAACATCATCAGATTTTCACACAAGTCCTAAAAGTAGATAAAGAGAACCCAGTTAAACAAATGAGACAAAAATATTATACTTGGTCATTTATTTATTGAGGAAAATGATCCAGTATTACATATCTGTGAGTGGCAAAAGTATGTGAACCTCTAGGATTAGCAGTTCATTTGAAGGATGAAATTAGAGTCAGGTGTTTTCAATCAATGAGATGACAAATCAGGTGTAAGTGGGTACCCTGTTTTATTTAAAGAACAGGGATCTATCAAAGTCTGATCTTCACAACACGTTTGTGGAAGTGTATCATGGCACGAACAAAGGAGATTTCTGAGGACCTCAGAAAAAGCGTTGTTGATGCTCATCAGGCTGGAAAAGGTTACAAAACCATCTCTAAAGAGTTTGGACTCCACCAATCCACAGTCAGACAGATTGTGTACAAATGGAGGAAATTCAAGACCATTGTTACCCTCCCCAGGAGTGGTCGACCAACAAAGATCACTCCGAGAGCAAGGCGTATAATAGTTGGCGAGGTCACAAAGGACCCCAGGGTAACTTCTAAGCAACTGAAGGCCCCTCTCACATTGGCTAATATTAATGTTCATGAGTCCACCATCAGGAGAACACTGAACAACAATGGTGTGCATGGCAGGGTTGCAAGGAGAAAGCCACTGCTCTCCAAAAAGAGCATTGCTGCTCATCTGCAGTTTGCTAAAGATCACGTGGACAAGCCAGAAGGCTACTGGAAAAATTTTTGTGGATGGATGAGACCAAAATAAAACTTTTTGGTTTAAATGAGAAGCGTTATGTTTGGAGAAAGGAAAAGCCTGCATTCCAGCATAAGAACCTTATCCCATCTGTGAAACATGGTGGTGGCAGTATCATGGTTTGGGCCTGTTTTGCTTCATCTGGGCCAGGACGGCTTGCCATCATTGATGGAACAATGAATTCTGAATTATACCAGCGAATTCTGAAGGAAAATGTCAGGACATTTGACCATGAACTGAATCTCAAGAGAAGGTGGGTCATGCAGTAAAACAATAACCCAAGCACACAAGTCATTCTACCAAAGAATGGTTAAAGAAGAATAAAGGTAATGTTTTAGAATGGCCAAGTCAAAGTCCTGACCTTAATCCAATCGAAATGTTGTGGAAGGACCTGAAGCGAGCAGTTCATGTGAGGAAACCCACCAACATCCCAGAGTTGAAGCTGTTCTGTATGGAGGAATGGGCTAAAATTCCTCCAAGCCGGTGTGCAGGATTGATCAACAGTTACCAGAAATGTTTAGTTGCAGTTATTGTTGTACAAGGGGGTCACACCAGATACTGAAACCAAGGTTCACCTACTTTTGCTACTCACAGATATGTAATATTGGATCATTTTCCTCAATAAATAAATGGCCAAGTATAATATTTTTGTCTCATTTGTTTAACTGGGTTCTCTTTATCTACTTTTAGGACTTGTGTGAAAATCTGATGATGTTTTAGGTTATATTTATGCAGAAATATAGAAAATTCTAAAGGGTTCACAAACTTTCAAGCACCACTGTAGGCTTTAGATACACAATATGCATCCTATATTGCTATAAAACTTTAAACTTTTCAAAAGTATTAAGCGAAAGTATTTCTATCAGTATTAACTTTGTTGTTGGGGACAAAATTAAATTAGACACTATGACACAAATATGGGCGGCACGGTGGTGTAGTGGTTAGCGCTGTTGCCTCACAGCAAGAAGGTCTGGGTTCGAGCCCCGTGGCCGGCGAGGGCCTTTCTGTGCGGAGTCTGCATGTTCTCCCCGTGTCCGCGTGGGTTTCCTCCGGGTGCTCCGGTTTCCCCCACAGTCCAAAGACATGCAGGTTAGGTTAACTGGTGACTCTAAATTGACCGTAGGTGTGAATGTGAGTGTGAATGGTTGTCTGTGTCTATGTGTCAGCCCTGTGATGACCTGGCGACTTGTCCAGGGTGTACCCCGCCTTTCGCCCGTAGTCAGCTGGGATAGGCTCCAGCTTGCCTGCGACCCTGTAGAAGGATAAAGCGGCTAGAGATAATGAGATGAGATGAGATAACACAAATATATGAAAGTAAATGTCCATTAGTGATCTAATTCATATCTATGGCCCTGATTTAATCCCCAATAAAGAGTTCATATTAGCATCTACAATCTAATAAACTGCACACATAGTTAGTGAGCATGTTGCAGGGTTTGTTTGTTTTGTTTTTTTCAATTAATAATTCAGCAAATGGTGTAGGTACAGGGGAGGAATCAATATTTAAATGAGGTTTGAGCATGCCTGTGGACATGCGTGTGGCAGACTGGGAGAAAAATTTTGCCCGTCAAATTTTGACATTGTCTACCCTAATGTACATATAGTTTTGAAAACTACAATATCGCAACCACAAGTAAAGTTCGAGCAAGAAGTCTGGCCATTATCAAAAGTAGAAATTCCCAGCCAATACTATTATACTTTTGGGTGGCACGGTGGCGTAGTGATTAGCACTGTCGCCTCACAGCAAGAAGGTTCAAGCCCAGTGGCTGACGGGGGCCTTTCTGTGTGGAGTTTGCATGTTCTCCCCATGTCTGCGTGGGTTTCCAACAGGTGCTCTGGTTTCCCCCACAGTTCAAAGACATGCGGTTAGGTTAACATGAGGTGGGGCTGAAGTGCCCTTGAGCAAGGCACCTAACCCCCAGCTGCTCCCCGGGTGCTGTAGCATAGCTGCCCAGTGCTCTGGGTATGTGTGTGTGCACTCATTGCTCACTTGTGTGTGCTTACTGCTTCAGATGGATTAAATGCAGAGGAGGTATTTCACTGTGCTTGAGTGTGCATGTGACAAATAAAGCCTTTCTCTTCTTCTTTACATTTAAATATTTAATTCCATTTCCACTGAAATATGCCTTGTCTAACTCTACAGTTATAACCTACTTACTAATTATAATCTACTTACTGAAAAACGACATTACTGCCAAATTGTAAAGAATTAGAAGTTTACAGTTGGAAATGTGTTCTCGTTTTGATTATCAGCATCATCTACATCAATCTCTGTCTCGTCACCTAAGGTAAAAGACACTCACCACATGGAAACACAAGCCTCATCGTCATCTCCTTATTCCACTGATCACTGTCTGGCATATTGGTGTGGAAATAATCACTGGTGGATTAAAAGAACCTGGTCTGTTCTGTTGGCTAAATACTTCAACTTCGACTTCAACAACCTTTATTGTCATTCAGTATGCAACAAGTGTATACCGAACGAAATTTCGTTGCAATTTGGCTCAGCATAGAATTAAATATGAAGTGTATTAAATTAAATTATGCAGCAGCATAATTCTAAAGTGCAATAGTATAAAGTGACCTGTGGAATTAGGAAAAGTTATAAATAGAGGTTTAGAGTTTGGATTTGGAGTTCAGCAGTCTGGTGACCTGGGGGAAAAAGCTGTTACAGAACCTGGTGGTCCTGCACCGAATGCTGCGGAACCTCTTTCCAGAGGCCAGAGGTGAGAACGGTCTATAATGAGGGGTCACTGATGATGTTACTGGCTCGAGACATGCAGCGCCTTGGTGCAATGTCCTGAATGGAGGGAAGAGAAGAAAATCCCAATGATTTTCTCTGCTGTCCTCACCACTCTCCTCACATTCTTCCAGTCAGAGGCACTGCAGCCTCCACACCGCACAGAGATGCAGCTGGTTAGAACGCTCTCTATGGCGCTTCTGTAGAATGTAGTGAGGATGGGCGGGGGCAGGTGGGCTCTTCTCATCCTACGCAGGAAGTGCAGATGTTGCTGTGCCTTCTTGACCAGTGACACGGTGTTCACAGACCAGGTGAAGTTGTCTGTGATGTGCACCCCCAGGAACTTGGTGCTGTTACCACCTCCACGGCCGTGTTGTTGAGGAGAAGTGGAGCGTGGCTGGGTTGTTTTTTCCTGAAGTCAACAATGATCTCTTTAGTTTTGTCCACGTTCAGAATCAGGTTATCAAGACTAAATGTCTTTTTAGTTAGTTATTAAACATTTTAAAAACTTTGCCCATTTTCATTTGCACTGAGTGTGGAAGCACTCTTGTAAGTTTTGATGGTGTGATGGTGTAGGAGCATCATAAACATTGACAGATGCTATCTGACTACAAACTGAATTGATTCAATGTTATTATGATATTTAGAGTAATTATCCAAAAACCTGATCAAAGTGTGACATTTATTGCATGAGAAAATCACTCAGCGAGCGAGGTTTTAGACATTTTTAGGCCGACTGACTACATTTACATGCAAGTTTATTTACCTGACATGATTTCTATAGACAGATAGCCATACATGTTAACCTTTGGTCAATCAAACCTGTATAACCAACCTCCAAAATCCATATTTCCCTTATAAAATCCTTATAAGATGCAAATTAAAATAATTTACCTAAAATTTGAATGATAATTAACAATGATATATCCAAGTTACTTTTTATTCAATATTAATAACAATAAACCTTCAGAATGAATACAAAGCTCCAATGTTTGACAAAAACACAAAGTGTCACTCTAATGTTCTGAATTGTACTCCATGACAGCTTTTTTTAGTCTGCACCAATACCTCACTAGGCTGCATGTCACAGCAAGTGTCCGTGTTGATCTTGCTGGAGTGCCCATTCAGAATCTTTTCAGTCGCTATTGAAAGTTGCTCAGGTGGAAATACGCTTTTCAAACAAAATGTTACTTCCCGGTTGGCGGGATTCTCACAATGCGGTGTGCGCATGATCAGAAGTGGAACGAAGTCTCGCTACCACAAGATAACGTGCGATTTCATAAGACTCTTTACTGGTTGTTTGTGCTTTCTGTAGTGTACAGTATGTTTGTAAATGGTATGCGCTCTTTTACCATCGTGGGAATTGATTATAGCTCTAAATAAATATTGAAGTTTTTTTAAAGAATCCGTATAACTTTATTTGTACGCCCGTATACTACATTTATTGAATCAAATCCATATAAAATACGGACATTCCGTATAGGTTGACATGTATGGATAGCAGAGCAAAGTTAAACAAGAGTGTT
Source organism: Neoarius graeffei (assembly GCF_027579695.1). Classification (NCBI taxonomy): domain Eukaryota; kingdom Metazoa; phylum Chordata; class Actinopteri; order Siluriformes; family Ariidae; genus Neoarius; species Neoarius graeffei. The sequence continues at coordinate 37,601,243 of NC_083593.1, read as the reverse complement.
CTGAGAGCACAATATCCCCCGCTACAGTATACTGCAAACGAAATTGCAATATGCGTATTACTGTCCTATAACAAAGCCTTTTGCCAAGTTTCATCAAATTCCTCCAAAAATTGCAAGAGGAGTTAATTTCAGAAGGTGAGAACCCTTTCTGGGATGGATCGACGGACTTTGCCACGACATAATCCCCTTTTGGGCTTTTTGGCCAGCGGGGGATAAAAAGCAGCCTATGCAAAGCATTTCCATATCCGTTCATTTTCTATACCGATTATCCATTGCGGGTCAAGGGTGAGCTGGAGCCAATCCCAGCTGTCACTGGGTGAGAGGCAGGGCACACCCTGGACTGGTTGCCAAACACAGAGACAAATAGCCATTCACATTCACAGCAGCCATTTGACCTAATCTGCATGTCTTTGGGAGGAAGCCCATGCAGGTATGATAACTCTATACAGAAAGACCCTGGTCGACTGGCAGATTCGAACCCAGAACTTGCTTGCTGTGAGGCAACCGTGTGAACCACGGCACCACCCTCACATTTCCATATTCATCTCATCTCATTATCTCAAGCCGCTTTATCCTTCTACAGGGTCGCAGGCAAGCTGGAGCCTATCCCAGCTGACTACGGGCGAAAGGCGGGGTACACCCTGGACAAGTCGCCAGGTCATCACAGGGCTGACACATAGACACAGACAACCATTCACACTCACATTCACACCTACGGTCAATTTAGAGTCACCAGTTAACCTAACCTGCATGTCTGGACTGTGGGGGAAACCGGAGCACCCGGAGGAAACCCACGCGGACACGGGGAGAACATGCAAACTCCGCACAGAAAGGCCCTTGCCGGCCCCGGGGCTCGAACCCGGACCTTCTTGCTGTGAGGCGACAGCGCTAACCACTACACCACCGTGCCGCCCCATTTCCATATTGTTCTGGTAAAATGTATTTAGGTTTTCAGGCAGAAGCACAGTCAGCAGAACAGGTCCAGGCTTTTGGGTTTGATCCTGGGCTTAGGTTACTGTCTAGGTTTAGTTTCTGTGCACATTCTGCCCTTGTCCATGGAGGTTTCCTATTTCCTCACACGTTCCAAAAACATGCTGGATGGCCGATTGGTTAATTTGATGTGCATGGTGGACTAGCATCCCTTCCAAGGTGTATTCCCACCCAGTTTTCCTGGGATAGGCTCCAGATCCACTGTGACCCTGACCAGGATAAAGCTTACTAAAAATGAATATTTATGGGTTTTTTGTTTGTTTGTTTCTTTTTTAAGTAGAGATGTCAGGCTCTTAAGCTGCACTACAGAAAATTATGCTTTCACCCTAATTAGAGATGACAAAGGATTTTCTCAGACAATCGCACCTTTCTGATCTCAAAGACATCTCTCTCAGAAAAGCAAAAGTGAAACTTGCAACGCCTGTAATTATGTATCAGGTATAACACTAATTAAATGCAGTATTACAGATACAGTGTGATATTACAATAATAAAACAGCACAATAAAAGAGGCAAACACGAGAGAGTGTGTACTGTTAATACAGCAAATGTACACGCTTTTCATTCCAGCTTTGGTCATACAGTATTTATGTGAGCAGTTCTGTGGCTTAGTAAAATCACACACAAAGCAGATAAGATGTGATTTTGCTACTGAAATCTTCAGTAGACCCTGTTATCACCCATGGCCTGAAGCAGGGTTAGAGAAAGGTTAGAGAAGCAGCCTTGGGCCCAAAGACTCGCTGGTTTGATTCCTGGGATCGGCAAAAAAAAATTGAGCGGCGTTGAGTGATACTCCTTCTGTATCATGGCTGAAGTGCCCTTGAGCAAGGCCGAAGACCTAACTCCCATCTGCTCCCTGGGTGCTGTAGCATAGCTGCCCACTGCTCTGGGAATGTGTGTGTGTATATATATATATATATATATATATATATATATATATGTGTGTGTATGTGTGTGTTCATTGCCTAAGCATATGTTCACTGCTTCAGATGGGTTAAATGCAGAGGAGGAATTTCACTATGCTTGTGTACATGTAACAAATAAAGGCTTATTATTATCTCATCTCATCTCATTATCTCTAGCCGCTTTATCCTTCTACAGGGTCGCAGGCAAGCTGGAGCCTATCCCAGCTGACTACGGGCGAAAGGCGGGGTACACCCTGGACAAGTCGCCAGGTCATCACAGGGCTGACACGTAGACACAGACACCCATTCACACTCACATTCACACCTACGGTCAATTTAGAGTCACCAGTTAACCTAACCTGCATGTCTTTGGACTGTGGGGGAAACCGGAGCACCCGGAGGAAACCCACGCGGACACGGGGAGAACATGCAAACTCCGCACAGAAAGGCCCTCGCCGGCCCCGGGGCTCGAACCCAGGACCTTCTTGCTGTGAGGCGACAGCGCTAACCACTACACCACCGTGCCGCCCCTATTATTATTATTATTATTATTATTATTATTATTGGATGTTTAAATGTCATTTTTTTTTTTCTGAACAACTGTGTGTGTGGGACGGCACGGTGGTGTAGTGGTTAGCACTGTCACCCCACAGCAAGAAGGTTCTGGGTTTGAGTCCAGTGGCTGACGGGGTTTGCATGTTCTCCCCGTGTCTGTGTAAGTTTCCTCCGGGTGCTCCGGTTTCCCCCACAGTCCAAATTCACTTTGAGGTTAGGCTAATCAGGTTAGGATAATCAGTGGCTCTAACTTGACCGTAGGTGTGAATGTGAGTGTGAATGGTTGTTTGTCCCTATGTATCAGCCCTACGATGATCTAGCGACTTGTCCAGGGTGTACCCCGCCTCTCGCCCATTGTCAGCTGGGATAGGCTTCAGCTTGCCCGCGACCCTGCACAGGATAAGCAGTTATGGATAATGGATGGATGGACGACTGTGTGTTGTTGAATCTAATGTCAAAATCTGTACTGATATAATGAGTGTTGATTCAGGTACATGACTGAGAAAAGATGGGTTGCTCTTTGTTTTTTTTTCCTTTCATTGTAACACGTCAACATGGCAAATCAATGCGGCTGTGTACTACAAAACATTGGCCCTTTATTTAATCCCTGCGATGAAGATCACTCAAAGTTCAGCTCATTATTACTAATTATTGCTTGTGATAAATGCAGTGCAGGGGTAGGGCAAACATCTGTACACACTATGCCTTGTTAGAGCATTAATAATGACAATTTTGTGTGAGAGGTCATTACGAGGAAGTTTTTGTTCATTGTGGATAAGGAGTCATTAATTATGTGGATGTCTGTCCCCTTTTTCCTTTTTTTAATGCGCCACCCATAACTACCTTGACAGCACAATCTTGCACTTATGCACTTTCTAGATAACTGTCTTGTAAATGATCATTTTCTCTACCTTTGACACAACCTGAAAGGCAGTTTCTCCATTCAAATGCCTAATTCTGTTATAGATGGACCACAGGAATACCCATTGACTCTCTTACATTTCTTTGCACACACAATCTGCACATGGGTGGTTGAATCAGAATCTATCAAATTTCCTCATGGGTCATTATGTCATGAAGAGAAGTTCAGAGAAATGACCAAATCAGATAGATATGCTCTTTTCACTATACCAGTGTGAGCATCATGATACTATTGTGGGACTCTTTAAATAGACCATATTGGAATCTGACTCTCCGAAAGCAGCATGAGGACAATTAATGAGTGTAGTGGAGAGCTTTTTAGTATGGTAGAAATGACTTCAGCCTCAAAGGCTTGGAGTACGCACACTACTTTCTGTCTCTGAGCAAAGACTGACCTCCATGTGTGCTGCGGATAAAAGCCTATTCACGCTCTCCCTGTGGAGGCTGTGGTAATTACCTTCGTCACAGAGATGTGCGAGCATGCCTATGTGTATGTGTGTGTGTGTGTGTGTGTGTGTGTTTACTATGTGATATTCTGCCCACTTCTCTATTTCTTTGTATCATTGCCCAGTGTCTGATGAAGCAGGGGGAGGAAGGGCTGCATGCTTGTGTGTGTGTTCACACCTGCGTGTGATTTTAATTAGCCGTTTGCTATAATTTCAGATTTCATTAGTGGTGCCAGTTGATGGAACTGGATGGAGTAGTTAGCTACTGTGCATGCTTCCCTCAGATGGGGCAATCACACACACACACACACACACACACACACACACACACACACACACACACACACACACAGGAAACGGATCTCATTGCTGAACCTGCCAGAACGGCAAATAGTCACCAAGTGCCAGCAGTCTGAGTAGATCAGAAAGATCTGCTATCACTTCAACTCATCCTAGCTCAAGATGTTACCAGCAAATGCACTGCAACACACAGAAGATGAGAGTGGGAGAAAGCGGAGGAGTGAATAATATTTCCAGATTGATGTGGATATTGCAACAGATAGAACATGAGACCTGGGAGTTATAGACTTTCTAGCAGCCATGGCTCAGGAAACAAGAACAGATGGAAGCAAAGATTGTTGTGTATCAGTGGTGTGAGTATGGTGTGAATGTAATAAGCTACTTCAGGCAAGCATCTGAGTCCCGGCTCAGTACATTTCTGTTTATCCTTTCACATACAGTATATGGTGTCTGTAGGTTGCCTATAATGTAAATGATTATGTTAAGGTGTGAACAACCTTGTGCTCAGCTGAGCTCCACATAATCAAGTAATATATACAGTATATTATATCTACACACAGTGGTGCTTGAAAGTTTGTGAACCCTTTAGAATTTTCTACATTTCTGCATAAATATGACCTAAAACATCATCAGATTTTCACACAAGTCCTAAAAGTAGATAAAGAGAACCCAGTTAAACAAATGAGACAAAAATATTATACTTGGTCATTTGTTTATTGAGGAAAATGATCCAATATTACATATCTGTGAGTGGAAAAAAGGATGCGAACCTTTTATTTCAGTATCTGGTGTGACCCCCTTGTGCAGCAATAACTGCAACTAATGCCCTGTCCACACGACAACGGTTTCAGGTGAATCCGATACAATTGTTTATCGTTTCGGCCTGGCGTCCACACGGCACCGGCGTTTTGGGTGCCCCAAAATGAAATCTTTTGAGAACGGGTTCCAGAGTGGAAAGATCTGGCAACGTTGCCGTTGCGAAGTCGTCTGGATGAGTAGAACGGATTTGTTTATGATGACATCACAACCACATGACTGTGAGTGCTTCACGCCGGGTAGAAGTGTAACGAACTCGATGCGAGTTGTCAACAAATCCTATAACTTGGTTCATGAAACGCGCTTACAAAATATTTTCACTGTGAATATTTATTGTGTAATGGTGCAAAGTGAGAGAGAGAGAGAGAGAGAGAGAGAGAGAGAGAGAGAGAGTCAATCCCGCCAACAAAAATAGGGAAAAAAAGGAGCGATCTCACCTCTTCAAATGTTGGTTTAAGTCCTACAATACATTCCTCAAAAAGGGCGTAGAAGAACAAATTAATCCATCAACGTGTAGCATTCAATTTATTCCGGACCATTAAAGACGCCGCCTTCCGCGTAGAATCATACATCATCCACGCCACCATATTGGATGGGTCAAAGCGGAGAATAAAGATGCCTCATTCATGTGCTGCGTTTAACTGTACCAACAGGTTTACCGTCCAAACGTGATCACATGGGATTACCTTTCACAGGTGAGACTGGAAAAATACTTTTCACTGTATTGTATTGTATTGTAAAATAATGTAATTTTACGAACAGATTTTTCTGACTTTGTGGCTAATATGAAGTCTCGCGCATAATAGTTTATGCGCATGCATCCTTACTTCTTCTATTGTTCTGGTGTCTCCGAAGGGACCATCTTACAGCGCCCCTAGAGGTGTGGCATGTGTATTGCATCGTTTTCAGCAAGCGTTGCGTTGCCATATGGACCTGATATTTTACTGATCGTTGCCCATTTGGACGCGATATTTTTTTAAATAACATCTCATTGCCGTTGTCGTGTGGATGTAGCCTAAATGTTTCCGGTAACTGTTGATCAGTCCTGCACACCGGCTTGGAGGAATTTTAGCCCATTCCTCCGTACAGAACAGCTTTAACTCTGGGATGTTGGTGGGTTTCCTCACATGAACTGCTCGTTTCAGGTCCTTCCACAACATTTCGATTGGATTAAAGTCAGGACTTTGACTTGGCCATTCCAAAACATTAACTTTATTCTTCTTTAACCATTCTTTGGTCAAACGGCTTGTGTGCTTAGGGTTGTTGTCTTGCTGCATGATCCACCTTCTCTTGAGATTCAGTTCATGGACAGATGTCCTGACATTTTCCTTTAGAATTTGCTGGTATAATTCAGAATTCATTGTCCCATCAATGATGGCAAGCCGTCCTGGCCCAGATGCAGCAAAACAGGCCCAAACCATGATACTACCACCACCATGTTTCACAGATGGGATAAGGCTCTTATGCTGGAATGCAGTGTTTTCCTTTCTCCAAACATAATGCTTCTCATTTAAACCAAAAAGTTCTATTTTGGTCTCATCCGTCCACAAAACATTTTTCCAATAGCCTTCTGGCTTGTCCACGTGATCTTTAGCAAACTGCAGACGAGCAGCAATGCTCCTTTTGGAGAGCAGTGGCTTTCTCCTTGCAACCCTGCCATGCACACCACTGTTGTTCAGTGTTCTCCTGATGGTGGACTCATGAACATTAACATTAGCCAATGTGAGAGAGGCCTTCAGTTGCTTAGAAATTACCCTGGGGTCCTTTGTGACCTCGCCGACTATTACACACCTTGCTCTTGGAGTGATCTTTGTTGGTCGACCACTCCTGGGGAAGGCAACAATGGTCTGGAATTTCCTCCATTTGTACACAATCTGTTTGACTGTGGACTGGTGGGGTCCAAACTCTTTAGAGATGGTTTTATAACCTTTTCCAGCCTGATGAGCATCAGCAACACTTTTTCTGAGGTCCTCAGAAATCTCCTTTGTTTGTGCCATGATACACTTCCACAAACATGTGTTGTGAAGATCAGACTTTGATAGATCCCTGTTCATTAAATAAAATAGGGTGCCAACTCACACCTGATTGTCATCCCATTGATTGAAAACACCTGACTCTAATTTCACCTTCAAATTAACTGCTAATCCTAGAGGTTCACATACTTTTGCCACTCACAGATATGTAATAGGCCCTGTGATGACCTGGCGACTTGTCCAGGGTGTACCCCGCCTTTCGCCCGTAGTCAGCTGGGATAGGCTCCAGCTTGCCTGCGACCCTGTAGAAGGATAAAGCGGCTAAAGATAATGAGATGAGATGAGATATGTAATAATGGATCATTTTCCTCAATAAATAAATGACCAAGTATAATATTTTTGTCACATTTGTTTAACTGGGTTCTCTTTATCTACTTTTAGGACTTGTGTGAAAATCTGATGATGTTTTAGGTCATATTTATGCAGAAATATAGAAAATTCTACAACTCTAATTCCAAAAAAGTTGGGACAAAGTACAAATTGTAAATAAAAACAGAATGCAATGATGTGGAAGTTTCAAAATTCCATATTTTATTCAGAACAGAACATAGATGACATATCAAATGTTTAAACTGAGAAAATGTATCATTTAAAGAGAAAAATTAGGTGATTTTAAATTTCATGACAACAACACATCTCAAAAAAGTTGGGACAAGGCCATGTTTACCACTGTGAGACATCCCCTTTTCTCTTTACAACAGTCTGTAAACGTCTGGGGACTGAGGAGACAAGCTGCTCAAGTTTAGGGATAGGAATGTTAACCCATTCTTGTCTAATGTAGGATTCTAGTTGCTCAACTGTCTTAGGTCTTTTTTGTCGTATCTTCTGTTTTATGATGCGCCAAATGTTTTCTATGGGTGAAAGATCTGGACTGCAGGCTGGCCAGTTCAGTACCCGGACCCTTCTTCTACGCAGCCATGATGCTGTAATTGATGCAGTATGTGGTTTGGCATTGTCATGTTGGAAAATGCAAGGTCTTCCCTGAAAGAGACGTCGTCTGGATGGGAACATATGTTGCTCAAGAACCTGGATATACCTTTCAGCATTGATGGTGTCTTTCCAGATGTGTAAGCTGCCCATGCTACACGCACTAATGCAACCCTATACCATCAGAGATGCAGGCTTCTGAACTGAGCGCTGATAACAACTTGGGTCGTACTTCTCCTCTTTAGTCTGAATGACACGGCGTCCCTGATTTCCATAAAGAACTTCAAATTTTGATTCGTCTGAACACAGAACAGTTTTTCACTTTGCCACAGTCCATTTTAAATGAGCCTTGGCCCAGAGAAGACGTCTGCACTTCTGGATCACGTTTAGATACAGCTTCTTCTTTGAACTATAGAGTTTTAGCTGGCAACGGCAGATGGCACGGTGAATTGTGTTCACAGATAATGTTCTCTGGAAATATTCCTGAGCCCATTTTGTGATGTCCAATACAGAAGCATGCCTGTATGTGATGCAGTGCCGTCTCAGGGCCCGAAGATCATGGGCACCCAGTATGGTTTTCTGGCCTTGACCCTTACGCACAGAGATTCTTCCAGATTCTCTGAATCTTTTGATGATATTATGCACTGTAGATGATGATATGTTCAAACTCTTTGCAATTTTACACTGTCGAACTCCTTTCTGATATTGCTCCACTATTTGTCGGCGCAGAATTAGGGGGATTGGTGATCCTCTTCCCATCTTTACTTCTGAGAGCCGCTGCCACTCCAAGATGCTCTTTTTATACCCAGTCATGTTAATGACCTATTGCTAATTGACCGAATGAGTTGCAATTTGGTCCTCCAGCTGTTCCTTTTTTGTACCTTTAACTTTTCCAGCCTCTTATTGCCCCGTCCCAACTTTTTTGAGATGTGTTGCTGTCATGAAATTTCAAAATGTCTCACTTTCGACATCTGATATGTTGTCTATGTTCTATTGTGAATACAATATCAGTTTTTGAGATTTGTAAATTATTGCATTCCTTTTTTATTTACAATTTGTACTTTGTCCCAACTTTTTTGGAATCGGGATTGTAAAGGGTTCACAAACTTTCAAGCACCACTGTATTACTTGATTATGCAGAGCTCAGCTGAGCATACACACACCCACATATATGGGTGGGTGTGGGTGGGTGTACACAGGAGCAGCACCATTTTTTAAAATAAATCTTTCCAGAAAGGTTCTCAGGCCATTGAGTTATGATCCAAAATCCAAGCATGTGGTCAGATATGAAGCTCTATGTTGTGAGCCAGTGATATGACGCTACAGGACAAAGAAAGAGTACTCATGTTCATTCATTCTTAGTAATTGCCTGTTTTGGGTTTTGATTAGGCTACTAGTTTGTTCTTATTTTAGGTGAGTCTGAACAAAAATAATAATTGCACAAATCTGGCACACATTTCTAGTTCAGACCAGAGTTTCTTGGAGCAGAATAGTGGAGCCAATCCCAGCTGGTCTAACACAGAGACAAAAACATACATTTACACTCACATTCACACATATGGGCAATTTAGAGTAATTGCCCTGTGTGAGGAAACTGGAGAACCTGTAAGAAATCCACATAGGCAAAGGGCGAACATACAAACCTCACACAGAAAGGCCCCAGTCAGCTGCGAGGTTTGAACGCAGAACCTTCTTGCTGTGAGTGCTAACCACTGTGCCACCCTTAGTGGGCTTCATATCTAATTAAATTAAACAAACCAAAATCTCATTTGGGCCAAGCTCTCTCTCTCTCTAAAACAAATACAAGACACTGTATGGCCAAAAGTATGTGGATACCTGACCATCACACATATATGAACTTGTTGGACATCAAATTCTAAAACTGTACTTACTGCTGTGTTGTTTTTTTGTGGAAATTTGTGCTCGTTCAGTCAAAAGAACATTGGTGAGGTCAGGAACTGGAGGCCTGGTTTATAGTCAACATTCCAATTCATCCCAAAGGTGTCAAATTGTATTGAGGGCTCTATTCAGGCTACTGGAGTTACTCCAAACCAACCTTGGCAAACCATGTCTTTATGGAGCTTAATTTGTGTACAGGGCCACTGTCATGCTGGAACAGAAAAAGGGTCTTCCCCAAACTGCTGTCACAAAATTGAAATGTCATACAATTGTGCAAAGACTTGCTGTATGCTATAGCATTAACACTACCCTTCACTGGAACTACATTACAGGCATTTAGCACATGCTCTTATCCAGAGCGATGTACAACATACCCATAAAAGTCTGGGGAGCAGTTGGGGGTTAGGTGCCTTGCTCAAGGGCACTTCAGCCATTCCTGCTTGTCCAGGGAATCAAATCAGTGACCTTTTGGTCCCAAAGTTGCTTCTCTAACCATTAGGCCATGGCTTCCCCATTCTAGGAGGCTTAGCCAAACTCGGAACAACATACCATTATCCCTCCTCTACCAAACATTACTGTTGGCATTATGCATTCTGGCGGCACAGTGGTGTAGTGGTTAGCACTGTTGCCTCACAGTAAGAAGGTACTGGATTTGAGCCCAGTGGCTGACGGAGGCCTTTCTGTGTGGAGTTTGCATGTTCTCCCAGTGTCTGCGTGGGTTTCCTCTGGGTGCTCCAGTTTCCCCCACAGTCCAAAGACATGCGGTTAGGTTAATTGGTGGCTCTAAATTGACCGTAGGTGCGAATGTGAGTGTGAATGGTTGTTTGTCTCTGTGTGTCAGCCCTGCGATGATCTGGTGATTTGTCCAGGGTGTACCCCACCTCTCACCCATAGTCAGCTGGGATAGGCTCCAGCTTGCCCACCACCCTGCCCAGGATAAGCGGTTACAGATAATGGATGGATTAGGCATTCTAGTAGGTAGTGTTCCCAGATTTGTCCATCAGACTGTCAGATAGTGAAGCATTATTCATCCTTCCAGAGAACACATTTCCACTGCTCCAGAGCCGAATGGTGGCATGCTTTACACCAGCTTTTTGGAGACTATTTCAAGAATGTCCATATTAATCACTCCATCTCTTCACATGATCAACACTCGCATTAATTATTTTTTTTAATCATAAATGTTACCTATGTTGATGGAGTCTTCTGGTTTCTCTGAGCCAGCCGATCCCAGTAAAGCAGCAATGATGAGGAGGATGGCACCTGGCATTGCGACTGGCATGTTCCTCACTGTCCCAGCATCACCCTTCACACACCCTCCCTTCTTTCACCTACAGAAGGAAAGAAACAGGCTCAACCAATTATACATGTCAATGTTAATGTTAATATTGGTGGGCATATTGTAGTTTTTACCTTCCTGCGATATTATTATCTAAAATCACAATGCAATCAAATCACATCCAAAGCAATTTCTAATTTATTTGACAAAATAAACATTGTAGTGATAGTAGTTTACAGTAAAAATGATTAAACAAATGAAAGTGAAACCTGGTCTAAAACACTATTCATATACAGTCACCGGCCACTTTAATAGGAACTTGTTCTTGATTCGAAGATTCCTGTTCTTGGCTGGCAGGAGCGGAACCCAATGTGATCTTCTGCTGTTGCATGCTGAGATGCTTTTCTGCTCACCACGGTTGTAAAGAGTTGCTATGAGTTGCTATATCCTTCCTGGCAGTTCAAACCAATCTGGCCATTTTCCTCTGATCTCTCTTATCAACGCGGCATTTCCACCCACAGAACTGTCGCTCACTCACTGTTTTTTTGCTTTTTGCACCATTCTGTGTCAACTCTAGAAACTGCTGCGTGTGAAAACCCCAGGAGATCAGCAGTTTCTGAAACGCTCAAACCAGTCCGTCTGGCACCAACACTCATGCCACAGTGAAAGTGACAGACAAAGATCACAATAATTTTTCCCATTCTGATGTTTGAAGTGAACATTAACTGAAGCTCTTGATTTGTATCTGCATGATTTTATGCATTGCGCTGCTGTCCAGGGATTAGCTGATTAGATAACTGCATAAAACAGCAGGTGTATCTAATAAAGTGGCCAGTGAGTGTATACTGTATATGATTAAATCTTGACCTTCCAAAACCAGCACTCTGGTTACACCTAGTGTATGTCTTTTTAACCAAATACATAAAATCTTGTCCCAAAAAAAAAAAGATTTCATACGCCCATCCCAAGACTCCTGTTCACAGCAGAACAATACCAAACATTACATACACCTTTCTCTACTCGACTGCCTAATAATTTATAATCCACTCTCAGAATGTCCCCCAGAAGAGAATGGTTTCATTTTTGAGTCTCTCAAAATTTCTTGCTCATGTCATCTCAGCCAGGGCGGCACGGTGGTGTAGGGGTTAGCGCTGTCGCCTCACAGCAAGAAGGTCCGGGTTCGAGCCCCGTGGCCGGCGAGGGCCTTTCTGTGCGAAGTTTGCATGTTGTCCGCGTGGGTTTCCTCCAGGTGCTCCGGTTTCCCCCAAAGACATGCAGGTTAGGTTAACTGGTGACTCTAAATTGACCGTAAGTGTGAATGGTTGTCTGTGTCTATGTGTCAGCCCTGTGATGACCTGGCGACTTGTCCAGGGTGTACCCCGCCTTTCGCCTGTAGTCAGCTGGGATAGGCTCCAGCTTGCCTGCGACCCTGTAGAACAGGATAAAGTGGCTAGAGATAATGAGATGAGATATGTCATCTCAGCCAGTTTTCCTTTTGCCACTGTCGCCTCTAGCTTGCTCGTTATGGATCTAAATCTACATCCGGATTTCTATAAAAATGTTTTGTGACAATATCTGTTTGTAAAAGTGTTCTGCTAATAAAATTATATTGAACCGAATATGTTTACACATCATTCTCCAAATGTTTAATATGCAAATCAGCTTAACACTTTCTGACTACCAACTTCCTGTTGTTCCACTGTCAAGTTTTTCAGGCAAAAACTGAATGCTGCAAGAAATTTTATGCCACAACTACATGCACTGTAACATCACACACTCGAAAGAAATTTTTGCTTCTCAAGTATGGCTTAGAGAGACTGATGCGTATAACAGTTGGCTAAAATGTGTCTCTGATTACAGGTTAGGTTTAAATCAGTTTAAAGTGCCTTTCCACTTGCATTTTTATGTGGATAATCCCTATGCAGACGCGTATAATCCTGAAGGTGCATAAAATAAACAGGTGTAAATGAGGTCTAAAACACTGCAATAACAGTATCTTAAACAACAGGACATGTTCAAACCAAAACTGGACAGCTGAAGATTGGAAAAATGTTCCCTGGCCTTTTTCTAATCTTCAAATGAGCCTTTTGTGAACCTATGCTCACTGTAGCCTCAGACTTCTGTTCTTGGCTGATAAGAATTGCGAATGATGTTGTATTTACAGTGTCTTACAAAAGTATTCATCCTCTTTGGTGTTTATCCTGTTTTGTTGCCTTACAAGCTGGAATTAAAATGGATTTTTGGAGGGTTTGTACAATTTGATTTATACAAGATGCCTACAACTATTAAGGTGCAAATTGTTGTTTTATTGTGACACAAACAATAATTAAGATGAAAACACAGGAATCTGGAGTGTGCATAGGTATTCACCCCCTTTCATACGAAACCCCTAAATAAGAGCTGGTCCAATCAATTCACATCATAAGTCACATAATTAGTTGATTAAGATCCACCTGTGTGCAATCAAAGTGTCACATGATCTGTCACATGATGTCTGTATAAATCAACCTGTTCTGGAAGGACCCGGACTCTGCAACACTACCAAGCAAGCAACATGAGAACCAAGGAGCACTCCAAACAGGTCAGAGATAAAGTTGTGGAGAAGTATAGATCAGGGTTGGGTTGTAAAAAATTTCCCAAACTTTGAATATTCCAAGGAGCACCATTAAATCCATTATTGCAAAATGGAAAGAATATGGCACCACTACAAACCTGACAAGAGAAGGCCGCCCACCAAAACTCACAGACCAGACAAGGCGGGCATTAATCAGAGATGCAACAAAGACACCAAAGATAACACTGAAGGAGCTGCAAAGATCCACAGCGGAGATGGGAGTATCTGTCCATAGGACCAGTTTAAGCCATACACTCCACAGAGTGGGGCTTTATGGAAGAGTGGGCAGAAAAAAAGCCATTGCTTAAGAAAACACGTTTGGAGTTTGCCCAACAGCATGTGGCAGACTCCCCAAACACATGGAAGAAGATTCTCTGGTCAAATGAGACTAAAATTGATCTTTTTGGACATCATGGGAAATATCATGTGTGGAGCAAACCCAACACCCGAGAACACCATTCCAACAATGAAGCATGGTGGTGGCCACATCATGCTGTGGGGATATTTTTCATCTGTAGGGACAGGAAAGCTGGTCAGGACTGAAGGAAAGATGGATGGCACGAAATACAGGGCAATTCTAGAGAAAAACCTGTTTGAGTCAGCCAGAGGTTTGAGACTGGGACAAAGGTTCACGTTCCAGCAGGACAATGACCTGAAACATACTGCTAAAGCTACACTGGAGTGGTTTAAAGGGAAATATTTAAATGTCTTGGAATGGCCTAATCAAAGCCCAGACCTCAATCCAATTGAGAACCTGTGGCAAAACTTGAAGATTGCTGTACACCAACGCAACCCATCTAACTTGAAGGAGTTGGAGCAGTTTTGCCTTAAGGAATGGGCAAAAATCCCAGTGGCTAGATGTGCTAAGCTAATAGAGACATACTCCAAGAGACTTGCAGCTGTAATTGAAGCAAAAGGTGGCTCTATAAAGTACTGACTTTTTTTTTTTTTTTTTGGGGGGGGGGGACTGAATACCTCTGCACATTCCAGATTTCTGTTTTTTCATCTTAATTATTGTGTCACAATAAAACAACAATTTTCACCTTTAAAGTGGTAGGCAATTTGTGTAAATCAAATGGTGTTAACCCTCCAAAAATCCATTTTAATTCAATCTTGTAATGCAACAAAACAGGACAAACACAAAGGGGGATGAATACTTTTGCAAGACAGTGTGAGAATAAAGATCTAAAAAAAATCATATTTAAAAAAAGCATTAGACTAAACACTGTACAATACAGTAGAAAAAATAAAAAGTTAGATTTTTTGATAGAGAACTGAAACAGACCCATGACCGACTCTGTACTCATGACCCACCATTGCACAAATTAGAAAGAAGATCTTGAAGATTAAGGTCTGGTTTCAAAAGGCAGCTACAACTCAGCAGTTATCTTGAGAGCAATAATCAGTGCAAACCCTGTCTACGATGTCATGATGAATAATTCGCTAAAATGCCTGTGGCAAACCAGGCTCTGGTCAGTAATTATCTATATGCGTATCCCTTCTGACAGAGAGATATTGCAAAGTAATGATAGCCTCCATCTCATTCCACTCATCGTTCCCCTACTGCTATGCTCTATAATGCTTTTTCCACAGTATTTTTTTTTTTTTTGGGGGGGGGGGAACCCTGTAGAGATGAATGACAACTTAATTCTGCAAAAATGATCTGAAGGCTTTTTTAGTGCAGAGAGTGGATATGCATAAGTGGTTAGTCACAGCAATCGCAGGCAGAGAGACAGACATTGAGCAGATCTGAGTTATAATAGACAGCAGAGGCAGGAAGATGGATGGAGCATGAAAAGAGAAGCTCACCCATCAGAGTGTAACATCAGCCTGACAGTCTACCTCTGATCTGATTTGATCTGGACAAGAAGAGAAAGGCATGTGTGTTCACCGTGTATGTGTATAAGAGAGAGGAAGTGCGAGTGTAAAGAAGAGGTGTACTCTGCAATACTGTAACTAATGAGACTTCCATACAAGTAGACACCTACACATATACATACCACCCACAGCATGAAGGCTTTCTATGTCACAGCCCATTCCCCAGTTTGGGAAATTAATTAGTGAGGATCATTTGGCTGAAATGTGTGGTCACACTGCTTTCCCAGCTTCAGCTAGTCCCCAGAATGCACCCTGGGGTTTAGAGGATCTCCAGTTGGTTTTACTGATCAGCCATCTGTGAAGCAAACTGTCTGCTCATTTCAGTAGCCTTTACTATCACCGTACTGTACAGATCGCCTCCATCCTAATGGTACACTGTAGGAGCTTCCACCCTCTGTATTCTTCTTCAGTGGGCAGCAAGAGGATCATTAATTCCCCAAGACTCAACTGTGTGGGAATGAAAGGTGATAAAGCCGTAGCTCTACATTTAAATTGGGAAGAACATCTCATAGTAGTTTACTATAAGCAGATCTGTCCTTTCATCTTTCTCCAGTTACTAAATATATAGCAAATAGGTCATAAAGTATAAAGCATAACAGCAGATGGCATTTAATCCAGAGAAAGAAAAGAAATATTCCAAACCTGTACTGCTTAATAAATATATTGCAACACTTTGCTTTCAGAGCTTTTGACTATCTGTACAATAATGAGAATTTGAGAGACTGTTTCTGCCAATGTCATGTTTGATGGTATCAAGAGTGGTAACGTCTTATTGAAAAATATACACTTCTTCAAAGTTTACCACATAATAAAAGTGCTTAAGGAAGTTATTTACAGCACACAGAACCAAAAAAAAAAAAAAAAAAACCTAAGCTTTATTATGGTCTTGCCAATATTAATGCAAATACATTTAAAAATGCATGCGTTTTTCTCCATGTCCAAACTAAAACAGTGTTTTCAATCACCACAGGAAGTTCCTAAGGGTGAGAAAAATGCATTTTGGCACTTTACATTATAGGCATTTAGCAGACGCTGTTATCCAGAGCAACATATAACATACCCAGGGCAGCCTAGGGAGCAGTTGGGGGGTAGGTGCCTTGCTCAAGGGCACTTCAACCATTCCTGCTGGTCCAGGGAATCAAAACTGCAACCTTTTGGTCCCCAAGCTGCTTCTCTAACCATTAGGCCAATGGATGGATGAATGGATGGATGGATAGGATATATTTGTTCATTCAGGGACACATCCTGAATGGGAGGCCTATCACTCACAGGCCACTATGCACACACAAATTCACAATTAAGGGACATTCAGGATAGCCAATCTATCTGGGGGCAGCCTTGGGCCCAAAGGGTCGCCGGTTCGAATGTGAGGGGAGTTAAGTGAATAAACAGCACTTTCCTCTCCCTCTGTATCATGGCTGAAGTGCCCTTCAGCAAGGCACCTAACCCCCAACTGCTCCCCGGGCGCTACAGCATAGCTGCCCATTGCTCTGGAAATGTGTGTGTGCGCTCATTGCTCACCTGTGTGAGCATGTGTGTGTTCACTGCTTCAGATGGTTTAAATGCAGAGGAGGAATTTTGCTGTGCTTGAGTGTACATGTGATAAATAAAGGCTTCTTCTGTCTACTCATGTTTTGGGGAGGTAGGAAGAAACCAGAGGACCTAGAGGAAACCCACGCAGACACGGGTTAGAACATGCGACACATTAAACAGACAGTACCCTAGGCTCAGGACTGAACAAAGGATGTGATGATGTTGCTGTGAGGTCAGACGGCAGTACTAATCCCTGCACTGGAGATATCTGAGAGCCCAAATATTTCTCATCTTGTGAAAAGCCGCTGACTGTCAAGTGGTCCAGCTCCAATATATAAAAAGAGGAAGACTTAATTTGGCTCTTGTTGTCTTGGTCACAATTTTTTTAAATATAAATGGAGCATTTCTGAAAAGTACTTTATATTCACTGCAGTAAGACTGACCTGGCCATTGGGTCAGAATCTCATATCAAACTGTATAAACTGTGAAAACGGTATAAAGCGTTGTTTTGTGTGTTGAATTTCTTTGTTAAACATGGTGGTATTGATATACTGTACAGTATGTGGTTGTATCAAAGCCAAAGTCAACATTCTCATTCCTTCTCAACACAGACATGCTGAGTGAAAAATGAAATATAGTTTCTCCAGCATGCAGTGCTGCATTTACAATGAAACATCAGCAGACAAAATGGAAATATTCAGACAACCGACTATACACAACACTATACAATCATTAAGCACAGGACTAGAGAGTCTAGATAGTAGACAGTGGATAAATTGTACATGTATTACTACAATGCGCAATAATAGGTGGCAATAATCCTTAATAACTTTTACATAATCAGGTCTACAGATATACAGAACAAAAGCAGCTCACAAGACAAGTGGATTGCCTGAATAATTATTTCACAAGTTCTAAAACAGTCTCATAGTGTTATTGGTTTTGCTCATAAATATCGATGTATATACGTAGTGCGTACTTATGCAGAAAAACTATTCCAAGCAAAACATATGGTGCTAAATTACATCCAGCTTTGGCTGCTACCTGCCCAAAGTTCAGTGCATTACGTTTGTATGCTAGCTATATACATATCAAAAAGTCAAAGTCCCTCCTGTGCCAAGGCCTGGTATTCCCAGTCAGTCTCCCATCCTAGTACTAACCAGGCCCTTAAAGGAGAACTGAAGACAATTTTTTAATTATCAAAATTCTATTTATCTTATTTTATTAAATATAGGAATGCATTTTTGATAGCTATTTTGTCACTGCTATAGCAATTTATGAGTGTTTGAAATATGCTATGTAATATATCAGTCCATATGACAAAGCAATGGCCGTAAACGAGATTCGTTGAGACCTGTGCGAGACATCGTAGGACGGAAGTAAAACGTACAGCGGAAATCAAAGTGACCAACATCTGCCAACGTTGTCAAAAGACGCGCGCACCCTCTTTTGAATGCTGAAATAATCAAGCCGGAAGTTTTGTTTGTTTAGATAGCAATCAGGAAAGTTTGAAAAAAGTAGGCAGTAGTCATCATTTAAACTCGTTTTTGTGCAATATTTCATTTGGAAAACAGTTTTCAAAATGGCGGCACTGACACCTGGCTGACACTTCACGTTTCGAAGTCTCGCACAAGTCTCGTGAAGATTGCGCGGATAAGCGACGCCTGCCATGGACCAAACGAACTAAATTCAACACGGCTAAAAACCGAATAGGCCGATAAGTATAATATTTAATTGCAATTAGTTGCCAATACGAGTTACGATATAAGGTTACTAAAACTGAAAACATACACTACCGTTCAAAAGTTTGGGGTCACCCAGACAATTTTGTGTTTTCCATGAAAAGTCACACTTTTATTTACCACCATAAGTTGTAAAATGAATAGAAAATATAGTCAAGACATTTTTCTGGCCATTTTGAGCATTTAATCGACCCCACAAATGTGATGCTCCAGAAACTCAATCTGCTCAAAGGAAGGTCAGTTTTATAGCTTCTCTAAAGAGCTAAACTGTTTTCAGCTGTGCTAACATGATTGTACAAGGGTTTTCTAATCATCCATTAGCCTTCTGAGGCAATGAGCAAACACATTGTACCATTAGAACACTGGAGTGATAGTTGCTGGAAATGGGTCTCTATACACCTATGGAGATATTGCACCAAAAACCAGACATTTGCAGCTAGAATAGTCATTTACCACATTAGCAATGTATAGAGTGGATTTCTGATTAGTTTAAAGTGATCTTCATTGAAAAGAACAGTGCTTTTCTTTCAAAAATAAGGAAATTTCAAAGTGACCCCAAACTTTTGAACGGTAGTGTAATTGAATAACATGTTAATTAAGAAATAAAGCAAGTTTAAAAATTACTTCAGTTCTCCTTTAAAGCACATTGGGCAGCACTGATCTCCATTTCTATAGCCCTCACATAGCTAGGGTTACAGGGTTATAGCTAGGGTCCTCTGGTAACTGCAATGGTTTGACTCCCTATTCACATCTGTATATAGCATGCCTCACTAGATGGTAGTAGGTACCATTTTTATGATGGACTTTGATATGACCCGACTACAAGTAGAACTCACAATCACCACTAGACCAGCTCGCAGTGGAGCTTTATATGCACACACACACAGTACATATCATGCACAAGGGTTCTCATAGACTGTGGGAAAATTGCATGTGAAAATGGATGCAAACAAGCTAATATGGCATCCTTTAAGTGTAGGATACATTGCTACCAAAAAGTCTGTAGCCTAGACATACAAGTTTATTTATTTATTTATTTATTTTCTGCCACACATTACATAAAACACTCTAAACTGCCTAAAGGGGGCATAAACTTTTGTGAATGATGAGTCACAATCAACATGTATTTGAAAATGAGGGCGGTTTCATAGACTCCCACTCAAAGGCGGGGGCTGGGGGAGGTGAGCCACACACCTCTGATTAGAGAGTGTTATTATTATTTTAAAAAAAAATAAATTTCATGACATAGAGAAGTACCAAACAGTTGACTATGTCAGCATCGGCCTTACAAGGTTCAGGATGATTTTGCCCAGTTGATGGCATTTTGAGCCATTTTCAACCCACAAAATTTCAATTTTTATAAAAAATAGTAACCTTGTCAATATTAGTACTCACACTGAGGTGTTTCATCACAGTACAATCATATCATTCAGTTTACAGCTCATAAAACACCAGAAGTGGACAAAGTATCCAACTTCATTACTGAAGTCAAAGTACAGATCCCACTGGTCAAATGTTACTCCAATACAAGTGAAAGTTGGACAGTCAATTTTTTACTTAAGTCAAAGTATTGAAGTACTTGCTTTTAAAAACACTTAAGTATTAAAAGTAAATTTTCTGTCAACACATCGTTGTATTATTGCCACAACGCTTACAAAACCTAATGCCGTTACCAAAGACAGAAATGTGAATTCACAAAATGAACGCATGCTGTGCCATCATGGTGGTTTAACATTAAGCTAGCTAGTCAGTGAAACTCCACCTGACATGCTAGCAAACTCTTTTCAAACTCAAAATCATATTGGGTAGCTAATGCTACTAGAAAAGAAAGATTTCTACATTCTGTTTATTTGGCAACGTTATGCTAAAACATATTTCTGAAAGGACTTCCGATAAGGTAACATTATTCATGTTAGCGTAACTCCGTTTTTACATGCTAACTGTGTCCAAGTTAACTAGCTATTTGTTATTGTTAGCCGTGGACAAGGCTAGGGCAACTTGGCGGGCAAATCCATAGAAAGTCATTTGATTATCCAGACTGCATAGCTGTTGCAATGTTATCGCTAGCTCTAAAAGCACAGACAACTTCATTGCAAGCTTTCTCTTGGAATAAAATGTTTATATACCTCAATATGCTTCCACAGATTGGATGGTGAGTTTTTGTAGGCCGAGATGTGGTTTGTTTTTGGCAAACAAAGCAAACATTTAAAATAAAACAAATCTTTAATCCTTTCAGAAAACTGAAACATGGGTTCTAGCCATGAATGTGTGCATTCCCCAGAAGAACCGCCTCCTTCCATTCTGCCATCAATGGATTGTGTTCAAATAACGCTGCTGAGAAATCACTGAACTTGATTTTATACAGTCTATGGACGTGACGTGACCCTAGTGATTACTTATAGACTGTCTCAGTGTCACCTGCAAAAAAAAAAAAAAAATCACGTTTTAGAAAAGAAAAGTAAAAAACATCCACTTTCAAAGCTGCTTAATAGTAACGAGGACCTCGATAGAAATGTAGTGGCGTAAAAAGTACGATATTTGCCTTTCAAATGTAGTGAAGTTAAAGTCACAAGTTTAAAAAAAACACTCAAGTAAAGTACAGATACTCAAAAAGTGTACTTAAGTACAGTACTCAAGTAAATGTACTTCGTTACTGTCCACCTCTGTAAAACACATTTAAGTGCGCAGTACCGCTTTAATAATGGTCCATGTCTCAAGGACATATCATATCATAACACTGTAACTCATAGAAATTATACTTATTTCACAATGAATATGAGAACAGAGTAGATTTCAACTTTGAATTATGTTCCATGGATGTCCAATAACCCAAAATATTATTCTTATGAACTCGTGTTAAAATGTCTATATACAGAAAATATACTCCCAGCCTTTGTTTTCTGTTAAGCCAGTATCTCACTGGGCTGCGATAGCTTGCGACAAATTGCAAACGTCATTCGCGAGAGAGTTTCAAAAGTGTCTTGAAACATTCGTGGGGCTTCTCAATTTCCTCGCATGAGTCGAAAAGTGTCGCTCCGTCACTGAAATTTTGAACATGTTCAAAAAATTTGTGCGACAAAATTTCTCTCAAAATAGCCGTCGCTGGTGTCGCAAAGCCGTCACGAACCCTTCTCAAGTCAGTTTCCATGAGGCTTCCTCTACTTCCCTGCCTGCCGAGGGAAAGCCGGGCTGCGACAGCCTGCGACTAGTTGGAGACACAACAATTGCGGTAAAATATGCGAATATCAATTCAGTGTGGTTCCAAGTGAAAATTGTCGCTAATTCGCATATTTTATCGCAATTGTTGTGTCTCCAACTAGTCGCGGGCTGTCGCAGCCAAGTGAGATATTATCCTTAGGTTTCCAAGGAACTGAAAGGAATAAAAAAAAAACCCTCTCAGTTGGTTTTTAAGGCCTGTCTTGATGTTGCTTTATAGGTGTCATATATTCAAATACAGGCAGCTCTAATTCTGTGAGGTAAAGAATATTTATAGTTGGTTTTCTGGATACATGTACACACTTAATTAAAGCATTTTCCAGTTGGAAACCTCCATTTGTAATGTAATTTATGCCAATACTTTAGTCTTAGACTTATGGTGTGATGAAAAAAAGCAAGGCATAGCTAATAAAATATGAATCTCATCTCATTTCATTATCTCTAGCTGCTTTATCCTGTTCTACAGGGTCGCAGGCAAGCTGGAGCCGATCCCAGCTGACTACGGGTGAAAGGCAGGGTACACCCTGGACAAGTCGCCAGGTCATCACAGGGCTGACACATAGACACCCATTCACACTCACATTCACACCTACGGTCAATTTAGAGTCACCAGTTAGCCTAACCTGCATGTCTTTGGACTGTGGGGGAAACCGGAGCACCCGGAGGAAACCCACGCGGACACGGGGAGAACATGCAAACTCCGCACAGAAAGGCCCTCGTCAGCCACGGGGCTCGAACCCAGAACCTTCTTGCTGTGAGGCGACAGCGCTAACCACTACACCACCGTGCCACCTAAAATATGAATCGGTCATCATAAAGGTATAAAACTGATGTATGAGTGTAGCACAGAAAAAAGCAGAGCTTTCTATGAAACAGATTAAACTAAGCCTTGAAGTTAAGTCAAAAAATCAAAAGTGTTTCTTGATTTCCTCTCATGTTTGTTTGTTTGTTTGTTTGTTTATTTATTTATTTACTTGCTTACTGGTAAGAACCAAGTATCCTTCTGTGTCTGGGAAATCAGCCCATAAATATGGAAGAAACTTTGTGTTCTCGTCAGCACTATGAATGCAGAGTAACTGAGTGTAATTAGCACTATGCAGCACCTGCTTGTGGTGCAGAGCTTTGATTGGGACTCAGAGCTACAATCTCAGAGTGTAGCTCTCTTTAGTCCCTTAATCCTTCCCTCTCTTTGATTTATCCAGCGCTTTCCTTTGTGTTGGAACAGTAAAACAGTTTTTGCTTTTTTTCTACCAGAGTAAACACCTGCTTGGACTTTACCCAAGCATGGTTTGATGAGCTAAATCACTCCGCGTTCTTAAAAAAAAAAAAAAAAGTGCATTATTTTCAGCTTAGTTTTCTCTGCTTTGGTTTTTTTCTACATTCTATTTCTATGTCTCCTACTTCTTTAGTCTCTCAGAAGACTGGCCCATGTTCTCAGAAAAAGAAGGAAAGGTAAGGAATACTTTATAGATTGCTAGTTGACTAACCTAGGGGAAGGAGTTGCAACAGAAATAGTCTCTCTCAGCAGATTCACGTACCCTACTTGTGTTGTGATCCACGCAACCTCTGCTACAAAGACACATGAGGGTTCTGTCTGAAGAAACTCTGGCCTCAAAATAATATGAAACCGTATCAGTTTTTCTCTCAACTTTTCCACAATGCAACATAGTGTACACTTTCCACTCACCAGATGCTTTAATACGAACACCTGTACACATGCTTATTCATGCAATTATCCAAACCAGCTAATCAAGGGACAACAGCGCAATGCATAACAGCATGCAGATACAAGTCCAGATCTTCAGATAATGTTCAGATCAATCATCAGAATGGGACTACGGTAAATGTGATCTCAGTGTCTAACTGTGCTGTGACTGTTGGTGCCAAACTGGGCTGGTTTGAGTATTTCAAAAACTGCTAAATTCACAACAGTCTCTAGCAGTGGCGAAGTGTTAGTATTAGAGCTGGGACTTCGGCTCAGCCAAACCTTAGCCAGACACAACAAAAAAGCAACAGGGCAAAGGATTTTGCAAGAGATTAGCAGCAGGCTGCCAGGTCGCTCCGTTGTGTGTAGTTGTTGATGTTGATTTTAAAAGTAACTAAGTAAATTACCTAGGGAAATGAATACTTAAGTCTGAGTGAAAAATACTGTAGCGAGTGTGCGTGAAAGAAGAGTCTGGAGACAGAAATCTTAGTCTCTCGGTCGTTAGCCTGTGCTACTTGCTGTTGATAGCACTGGCTTGACCACTTTATTAGCATTCGCTAACACTACTGATGAACACTACACCGGCTGGAAGGTGACTTCACTGCCACACTGACTTGTGGTTAAGCTACCATTGGCTTTCGAGTAGGCCAAGGATGATATATTTTTGGTCCCTCCCACTATAAATCAAAATCTGATTGGTTAATTCATCTGTCACTTCCTACATAAACATACACCGCCATGGCCTTCTGTCTCGGCAATGAAGTCCTAACTAATGAGTGAGCCAGCTCTAAACTCTTCTTAGCCTAGAGACAACAAACAAACAAACAAACAAAAAAATCTCATTGGATAACTATTTTAATGTTTTCAGGACAGTAATCTTTTCATTTTTGAAGCAAATTTGATATAAAATGATGCTGAATCAGAATTAGAAGATAATAATTCGAATGAGATTATGAAAGAAATTAAAGAATGAAAGAAATTAAATATAACATTTGAAATGCTGATGGGCGGCACGTTGGTGTAGTGGTTAGCACTGTCACCTCACAGCAAGAAGGTCCTGGGTTTGAGCCCAGTGGCCGACAAGGGCCTTTCTGTGTGGAGTTTGCATGTTCTCCCCGTGTCCGCATGGGTTTCCTCTGGGTGCTCCGGTTTCCCCCACAGTCGAAAGACATGCAGGTTAGGCTAACTGGTGGCTCTAAATTGATCGTAGGTGTGAATGGTTGTTTGTGTCTGTGTCAGCCCTGCGATGACCTGGCATCCAGGGTGTACCCCACCTCTCGCCCATAGTCAGGGTGTACCCCGCCTCTCGCCCGTAGTCAGCTGGGATAGGCTCCAGCTTGCCTGTGACCCTGTAGAACAGGATAAGCGGCTACAGATAATGGATGGATGGATGGATGAAATCCTGATATGTTTGGGCCTTCTTTGAAGGTCTCTGGTTTACATAAAATGGTGGGGGGAAAAAACAAGCAATGAGTTGCAGTTTTGTGGGCAAAATGCCATGTTGATCAGAGAGGTCAGAGGAGAATGGTCAGACTGGTTCAAGCTAATGGGATGGCTATAGTAACTCAAATAACCACTCTTTACAACTGTGGTGAGAAGAAATGCATCTCGGAAAAAATAACACACTGAACCTTGATGTGGATAAACTGCAACATCAGGTTCCACTCCTGTCAGCCAAGAACAGGAATCTGAGTGGTAAAGAAATCATCACCTGGTCTTTTTCCAATCTTCATCACTCTAGTTTTGCTAAGCTGTATCTGCATGAGTTTATGCATTGTGCTGCTGCCACATGATTGGCCGATACTGGATAATTGCATGAATAAGCAGTGTACAGGTGTCCCTGTTAAAGTAGCCGGTAAGTGTATAATGTAATGAATGCAGTGGATGAAAGCCCATGATTAAGGTGACACTCAAGCACAAACACTGAAAAGGACTGAATTTGTATCGTCCATTTGCTTTTCTTTTACACAAATTGAATGAATGGATGTGTTGAGGACATTCTGGGCCTCTGTTCAAATTAATCATGAATCCTTTTATAGTAAAACCAGAAGAGCAAATAAAAGCTATTTATAAATAATGCATGGTCGTATCTTTTTTCTTAGATCTCCAATGAAGAGGGCACCCTCAACATTACCTACACAATCTCTTTCCAAAAAAGGGGATTAACCCTCCATCACACACCACTGATGACTATAAATCAATTCTTTTCACTGCAGCTGCTACACCGACACACTTGTGCACAAACACATCCATATGCATGCTAAATATATCAGTATTATTATCATCTCAGAGTGTTTGTTGACCCAGAACGTGGCAGTAGAGAGATAAAAGCATATGGTGAGAATGAGTGAGCAGTTACAGTGCTGCAGATTGTCATGGAGACAGCGAGGCAAGACAATCTTTGGAGAAAACTTCTGAGAAGAGAACAGAAACAGGGTTGAGTTTGATGAAGAGAAAATGTTTGAGTTCCCATGAACCAGTCATTCAATTACAAACCAGTCATTAAACAATAGCTATAAAAGCCACAAAGTTTCACTGATGTAGCCTCATGACGTGCTGTAGTAATGTAAAAATTAGAAAAGTAGAGGACACAGCATTCTTGCAGCACTACGAAGGTTCAAAATTCTGACTGATTAATGGCCCGACACCATGGCCGTATCATATGGACAAAAATGTGCTGAAACAATCAGCAGTCCAGTCTCAAATTCCTTGAAGTGCCGGTCTCATGAAAATTGGTCCTTGTGATTGGCCTTCATGAAAACGAAAATCATTCAGTCAAGGTTTATACACCTCCAGCTGTGGAACATGTGGTTTGTTCCCACTGTTACAGTTTTTTAAATCAAGTCTCAAAAGATGGCGGCACAGTGGTGTAGTGGTTAGCGCTGTTGCCTCACAGCAAGAGGGTCCAGGTTCAAGCCCCGTGGCCGGCGAGGGCCTTTCTGTACAGAGTTTGCATGTTGTCCGCGTGGGTTTCCTCCGGGTGCTCTGGTTTCCCCCACAGTTCAAAGACATGCAGGTTAGGTTAACTGGTGACTCTAAATTGAGTGTGAATGGTTGTCTATGTGTCAGCCCTGTGATGACCTGGCGACTTGTCCAGGGTGTACCCCGCCTTTCGCCCGTAGTCAGCTGGGATAGGCTCCAGCTTTCCTGCGACCCTGTAGAACAGGATAAAGCGGCTAGAGATAATGAGATGAGATGAAGTCTCAAAAGATAAAGTCTTAGATATTAGGATTTTGATTATTTAAAGTGGATGCTGATGTATATAATGTTTGCTTTATGCTGTTGTTTTATACTTCTGAGTGTGCAACCAAGGAGGCACACTGATTTAAATGTGCTTTATAAATAAACTTAATTAGTTAACAGTTATCCTATGAAATCGAGTCGTACATGAGCTGATAGCCAACGAGGCGTATGGCGCCAAGTCGGCTATAAGCCATGTACGATGAGATGAAGTGGAATAACTGTTTTATTCTGTCCAAATTCACTGGATTTTGAGAAACAGAGCATTTTTATTGTTATTTTTTTGCAAATTCAACAAATAAAAACTTCATACAAAACGTCAGACAAAATCATTTCCACTCAGAATGTCAACAAAGTGGCGAAATGACAGTAGCAATTTGTGGAAAATGCTATCATAATAATTCTTGAAAAGTAAAAAAAAAAAAAAAAAACATTCTTACCGTCAAATACTTTAATATTTTGTTGATTTTTTTTTTTTTTTGTATTTTTGGGGGGTTTTGTTTTCCAGTAGTTTTTATTTCATCCTCGGTTGGTGCAGCAACATGCTCCGACGTTTTGTTTTTCTCTACTCACAGTATATGAGCTGATAGCCTAGTAGTAGAGTAGCCAATCAGAGCATGTGATTGCTCATATCCAGTGAATGTGAATAGAATAATATGCATTATTATGATAGTTATGTCAACTATAAGTGTAATGGTTGAGTTCTGAAAGTCCCACTTACTGTTTTCTTTCAACTGTAAGCAAACGAGTCTAGATGAGAAGTGAATTTGCAATAATTAGGATTACGTAATAAAAAAATGCAAGCGGCAGGATTGCTATTGAACAAAGTGAAATACCGTAGGCTAGTAGTACAAAACCAGTTTAACAGATCCAAAGGAGAAATCCAGAGGATGACAGATTAAAATAAAATACCATACATTAAAATACTGATAATCCAAAAACACGTATGTGGTTTAGAAACTCAGTCAGCAAATAAAAGACTGTTTGCAGTAAATGCAGGGTATAATTCTGCAGTACAGCATTCTTAGAAGTCATATCTACTAGTTGGTAATCTTATCACGTTCATATCTACCATCAATCCCCAATCCAGTTCCCGGTTTCTACCAGCTTCATTCACCAGCTTTGTGAGCTTTTGCAGCTTTCCAAGGTTTTGCCATTCCAGTGAAAGTTTTTGTTTGTTAGTCCCATGTCTTTTTGATTCCACCCTTCAATTTGACGTTTGACCCCTGCCTGTTTTGTTTTTTTTTGTTGTTTTTTTTAGCTCATCCGGCCACAGGCCAGGCCAAATGAACTTATGCGATCACGTGTTGTCCATCCGTCGTCCGTCCGCCGTCATTGTCCGTGCACAATTTACAGAAATCGCTACTCCTCCTACAGGATTGATCAGATTTCGATCAAACTCACATACGATGTTCCCCAGGTGGGTGTGAATAAAAGTTGTCAAGATGGTGGTGCCACCTGTCATCATCGTTATCATCATCATCAATGGCATCTGAAATTTTTGGGTGACTCGTCACATTAAACACTACTCTTCCTAAACTGCTGGGACGTTTTCACTGAAACTCACCCAGAAGACTCTAAAGACATATATATCAACAAGAGTTGTTCACCAGGTGGAACCACCTGCCATGGATGCAGCTACACAGGGGTCACATGCAATTTCACAAAAATCACTACTCCTCCCACGGAATTGATCAGATTTCAAACTCACACACAACAACAGTGGCCGGAATGAACTACAGCCTCATTGAGGCTATGTTTGTTTGTTTGTTTGTTTGTTTGTTTGTTTGTTGAGAAACTCCCATCTTCCAATATAAATGTGTTTCATTGCTTGTATTTTGGGAAATGTAGATGCCTTCAGGAAACTGATGTGTGTCTCGTATATCATGGAAAAACAACAACACCAGAAGCAATGTATGGCATTCTCATTTACTTTAAACCATTTATTTGTCCACGTAGAACATGTGTCCACAAAAGTCACCCACTAATGTAACACCTTTTGCCCTCTTGTGATTCTCTAGTAATGTAAGCAAAAGGACTTGTAGGTTGCTGCATGGGGGTTCAATGACAATACTATTTAGTATTGTTAAAGGAGATACGCAGAACCATGGCCTCACTTTTTGTTTATAAATGCCTTGAGACCTCAAAAATGGCATAGGAATAGTTTTAAGCATTAACAATAAATCTAATATCGTAATTTTTACAATTAAAATGATTTATATAGGTCAAGGTCTGAGTGAATGACCTTGACATCTGTGACATCACTGCAGGAAGGCTATTGGTCTCATCGCCATTTCCGCTATACTAAAACACAGAGCTGACTGCAACTTCAAGCTTCCATTTTGAGCTAATTTATCGCCATGCCATGTAGATGTGTTGCTGGCAGGTGCAGCAACACGACAGAAGGTAGATTTACGTTACATTCATGGCCCAAGAATGTTCAAACTGCAAAGATGTGGACGCATTTTGCGAGAAGTTCACAGGCACATTGGGCACCTACGAAGTGGTCTCTCCTCTGCTCGGCACATTTTACCGAGGACTTGTACGAAACCTCTGATCTGTTGAGGAGCGTTGGCTATAAGCCCGTGTTGAAAGAGGATGCAGTACCAACAATTAAAGGAAAAGAAAACTACAAGAAAAGGAAAGTAAGTTCAGTTGCACCAGTTCTCCCGGAGTGTGAGCCGAGGGTTGTTGCTAAAACCCGGGATGGAACGGGACGTGACATATTATTGCTCAGGCAGTGACCTCCCCACGGTTGTTACTAAAACCGGTGATGTCCCGTCCCGTGTTTTAGTAATTGCCTGAGCTGAGCAGTAATGGCAGAGTACTCAGCATGGAGAAAATGGAGAATGAGTGGACCAGCCATCTGATTTCTCTGCTGGATATGCTTGCCTCAGCAGCAATACCTCGCCCTTACATGGAAAAAGCGAATGAATGGAGAACTGAACGAACAACTGAAAGTCAGATTGTTTCAAAACACTTGGCCACAAAATTGGCCTTCAAGAAGCGAGAACACAGACAGGTAAGCTCCGACTCTCATTTGGATACAAAACAACAAAAACAACATGTTTACCTGGATTTAGATTAATACATGTAACTTGTATTGTGTGTTTAAAGGTCCCATGGCATGGTGGTTTGTTGATGCTTTAAACGGGCTCGTGGAGGTTTCCGGATGTTATATCCGCAGCCTTTCTCGAAATGAACCCTCGGCACGTAAATATAGCCTCCTGGGAGAAAGCCCCATTTCAGCGCTTTTCCCAGTGCGTCGTTTTGCTAATGAGAAGCAGGAGGCGGGGAAGGGTAGAGGGTGGGGGCGGGTCTTATCATTAATATTCATGACATGTAAACGTGTTACCTCTGATTGGCTAACAGCACTGTGACGCTACCCCCAGTGGGTCAGAACAAGCGGATGTGGGTGTCTTACTATGGCGAGAGAGAAGGAACAAACCGCGAAGGGAAAAATACCGCGTGCTGACGTCATTAAGGTGCGACGCGAGGAAATAAAATAAATTCAACAAATGTTTGGGTTTTTATTGAACAAACAAACAAATAAAATGAACGAGTGACTTAAAAAAAAGAATGTGGGTGTCTTTGTAAAAACTGTTTTGATTGGCTATTATAACAGAGCATGCTGCATGCTTTTTGGTTTTGTAGCGCAGAGTACCTGGCTAACTGCAGGAAGCGGTTAGCTGCACAGCTAATGTAGCCATTGCAAGGCTAACATGGCACCGATTTTAAAACACGGCAAAACATAAGCTAATAAGTTACAGTCAATTTCCAGACTAAACTCAGTTTAACAGAGCATGCTGCATGCTTTTTGATTTTGTAGCACAGAGTACCTGGCTAACTGCAGGAAGCGGTTAGCTGCACAGCTAATGTAGCCATTGCAAGGCTAACGTGGCACCGATTTTAAAACACGGCAAAACGACTTAACAGTTATACACTTACTTGTTCGGTGTTTGTGGCTGATGCGGCAGGGATGCTTGGTACGGACCCAGGCTTCAGTGACAGTTGATGTGCAAAACCTGCCCTGTACTGTCCCAAGTTGTGGAAACATTCATCAGGAAAATGCTTCCGACAAACATACACCGTCTTAGGTAGACTCGACGGCGTATTATTGGAGTAAATAAAATTAAGCCACTGCGTCTTCAGGGGCTCTCCCGTCGGCAGTAAAAACAGACTCCTTTCTGTGTTGTCACATCCATGTACAGCACAACTTCCATGTTTTGTGGCAACTTTTGAGCTGGGCGGGCAATCCATACAGTGGGTGGGAATCCAGAGGGGGGGCGTGGGGATCATCTCCCTTGCTGACGTAGGCAAGGGAAGAGTTTATCAACGCACCGTTTTGACGCGCCATTCTCAAATGTTGGGCATAGTTTGGTTTACACATTATGAAATTTCTAGTCACTGGGGTGACTTAAGAAGGTCAGAGGAACTCATTTTAACGTTAAAAAACCTCAGAAAGTGAAAATTTCATGCCATGGGACCTTTAAGTTACCGGTATAAGATTATTTAATTTGCTTCAGAATGTGATTGTCTCAGTTCATCTGATTATTTAATTAGCCTTTTACATTTTATCAGTGAAAATGCATGCATGTACATGTATGTTGCATAAGTTATAACACCGATCCTGTTTTAATGAGAGTCAACCCACAATCAATGAAGTCAAATCAGTCTTAGTTGAGCAAGTCGGTAATGGTGTTTCTTTCTTTCACCATAAATTTTTATTTATATGACTTTGGTCTATAGCTGTCAAAGGTCTCAGCCTTAAAATCGGTTACTGTTGTGATGTCACGCACTCAGAGCTGGCTGGCTCAGCGGGGCAGCTCGAATGCCAACTTTGCGGTCAATTTTAACTCTCAAAAATATATATATATTTTTATTCCCATTTATGCAGCATACAAGAGTCAAGGATAGAGATACTATCCACTCGGAAATGTATTTAAAAATAAAGGTTCTGCATATCTCCTTTAAGCACAAAAATCCCCAAAGCCAACAAACAGAAGCAAAAAAAAAAACACATATAAATAAGTAAGTTACAGTATCTCATCTCATTATCTCTAGCCGCTACAGGGTCGCAGGCAAGCTGGAGCCTATCCCAGCTGACTACGGGTGAAAGGCGGGGTACACCCTGGACAAGTCGCCAGGTCATCACAGGGCTAAGTTACAGTATAACAAAGCAAATGGAGTAATGCTTAATTTTTACCCTGCACTAGTATAAAGAGTGTGTCATTAGGGGTGTTTGTCAATGAATTAGAAGGTGGATCTCAACAGAGTTCCTACAAAGTATAAATAACCATTCTGATGCACTGGTTATACTCGAGCATTAGTTTTGTTTTTCCCCTGAGTTCTAGGCACAGTGGACCGAACCATATTTAACGAATCCATAAGGAGATCAGGTGAGTAAGGCAGGCGAGAGAACTGAGTTGGTAGTTAGTAGGCCAGAGATGTTGAGCACTGAAGAGTATCTGCATATCCACAACTAACCATTCATTATTTAGTGTAGCAGTTACCGAGTTTTAAATGTAAATTTTTTTGAAATCACGTAAATATGGATATTCAGTGCATTTCACACTGAAGTGAGATGGTGTTCCAATGATTTACCCATAATGGAGTTCCTATGACGTATTCTTTATTCAGAGAATAAATGGTCAGGCAAAATGCTACAGTTCTCTGAGATGTAAAGAGACATGTCCAGAGTCATGGCATGCTTGTAAAATGTGTGTGAATACTGATTCAGAAATGCTTCAACCGACTTGTCTTGCATGAAGGCATTGATTCATTCACTTTGAGTAAATTGTTAGGATCGATGTGGACCTGGAGTCTGTCCAAGGTAGCAATACACCTTGGGTGGGATGTTAGTCCACCGCAACACATAAAGACATTAATAATTATTAAAAAAGCAAAGAATGTAAAATTCAAACTTCACAAACGCTGAATATGATTTAATATAATCACATGTAGGGTCTCGTTCTTTTTAATCAAAGGAACCAGATGACTAGAAATGCCATGCATTTCATACAGAATCCATAAAACACAGCCAAATATATTCTCTTAATCAATTAGCAGTGCAGTACAAAGGCCATTAAGGATGGATGGATAAGGATACTAAATGATGCACAATGACACACCCTGAAATGATCCCCTCTTCTATTTTACAAATGTGAGACATGCCATCCAATAGGAAGAACCCTGATGACAGGGTTTATTCCTGTCAATTCTTTTCCCGTTTAACAGATTTGTCAATATGAGAGTAGATATAGATGTACGATGGAAGAGGATTAGAACACACGATGGTCTTCAAGTGTGAAGCATTCACAACTAAATCAAACTTCCCACTTCATTAGTTTTTCTCTTCTTTACTTCTTGTTTGTTTCTCAGATTAAAAAACACCACTGTATTGGCAGTGTAGAAAAGAGAAGGAAAACAAGTGATAGAAAGAGAGTTTGGCGTGATCACTGGGCCCTGCAGCACCACAGTGACAGCCATTATCTTCTGAACAATCCCCAGTCATTACACTGACTGTGATCAGTGGCTCTCGGCATGAAGAGCTGTTTGGTAAACAGGGAGGCACAGACTCTGGAGTGTCACTCATTGTCCATGGCGCCGTCAGAGTTGTGGTTTGGCCTGTAAATGCCCCGGCATGCTTGATCCAAAGATACATTCCCTACATTTCTCCTAATCCTTGTGGTAAGTGGCACTAGGCCATCAATAAAAAAGGAGGAAAAAAAACAGTAAGATGAAAAGGAGCTGAGGTATCCAGTTCCAAAAAAGTCTTTCTATGATGCACTTTGTTCAAAAGATAAGTTTGTTTATTGTCACACGACACTTTTAGAGATTCAAGACTTCTTAAGCGTTCTCAGCTTCCTAAAGGGGTTCGACTTGGAAGCATCTCTCTGAGAGACAAACACTCTTTTGTAGCATTCTACATTTAGTGTAATAACATTTAAGCGACATTTAGGTAGCTTCTTGCTATAAAAAAGACATTTTATATTAATATTCTATATGAATACTTTAAATTTATTCAAAAAGTTTATATCCTATGGTGGTGTAGTGGTTAACACTGTCGCCTCACAGCAAGAAGGTCCGGGTTCGAGCCCAGCAGCTGGCGAGGGCCTTTCTGTGTGGAGTTTGCATGTTCTCCCCGTGTCCGCGTGGGTTTCCCCCACAGTCCAAAGACATGCAGGTTAGGTTAACTGGTGGCTCTAAATTGACCGTAGGTGTGAATGTGAGTGTGAATGGTTGTCTATGTGTCAGCCCTGCGGTGACCTGGCGACTTGTCCAGGGTGTACCCCGCCTTTCGCCTGTAGTCAGCTGGGATAGGCTCCAGTTTGCCTGCGACCCTGTAGAACAGGATAAGCGGCTACAGATAATGGATGGATGGATGGATATATCCTATTCCTATTTTTTATATCTTACATGGGTAAACATGTTGGTACAGAATATTTCAATATTTAATACAGCAAATGTGTCTTTTGTGTGAGCTGGTGTCTGCAGAATCTTGTGTCTCAAGTTAATTAAGCATTAAGTGGCAGACAAATGAAATCAAATGCAATTTTCTGTGTGGTGTCTAGAACCAGTCAGACTCAATAGCAGGCATGTTTCCATCAAATGCTGTGCAAATTGTCAATGATTTTTTTAATGTTGGCAAAAGAAAATGTTCCAGTCAAGAAAAGGACAGAAAAAAAAAAAGAAAGAAAGAAATCAGCACCAGCCGAATGCTGGAATACACACTTGTAATGTCATAATTTATTAAAATAAATTGCCTCTCAGCAGTCATTATTTTATCTTCTCTCCAGCAATATGCTAACATTTCCGCCTTGGCCACCTTTATTTTATTTTTTAATAATAATAATAATAATAATAATATTTCTGGAACATATTCAAAATTCTTTCTTAAACCTAGGGTATTTATTTAAGCATTTTTTGTTCTATTTCTATGATACATTTTCTTTACATCCCAATAATAATGAATAAATTAAATGCTCCAACAATGAAAAGAAAAAAAAATCTGTCATCTGTGGCAGTTGCAGGGCTATAAAAAGCCCATCCAGTCATTTCATTTGGTCCAACTGAAATGACTGGATGGCCTACCTGCCCGTCTACCTGCACATACTGTGTGTGACCAAACCTTCCACAAGGCTAGGCAGACATATTGCAGACATATTGTGAAAGCTCACGAGCTAGTCGACAGCTGTGAGTACTAAGAACAGCCATGTTCATTGTTTACATTCATTATGATAATGTTAAGTGTTTTCTTATATGTGAATGAGACATGGGGCGGCACGGTGGGGTAGTGGTTAGCGCTGTCACCTCACAGCAAGAAGGTCCGGGTTCGAACCCCGTGGCTGGCGAGGGCCTTTCTGTGCGGAGTTTGCATGTTGTCCGCGTGGGTTTCCTCCGGGTGCTCTGGTTTCCCCCACAGTCCAAAGACATGCAGGTTAGGTTAACTGGTGACTCTAAATTGACCATAGATGTGAGTGTGAATGGTTGTCTGTGTCTATGTGTCAGCCCTGTGATGACCTGGCAACTTGTCCGGGGTGTGCCCTGCCTTTCGCCCGTGGTCGGCTGGGATAGGCTCCAGCTTGCCTGCGACCCTGTAGAACAGGATAAAGTGGCTAGAGATAATGAGATGAGATGAATGAGACATGAGGTAGTTGGATATGACAATGATGTGTTGTGCTCTCTCATGTGCTCATCCTCCAGCAGTAGTCAGGCAGTGTGCGTTCATGTATTTTGGAGGAATGGCTTTGAAGGGAGAACTGAAGAGAGGGGGTAGGATTTTTCGGTTGGATAGTTTCAAAATCTAGCTTACTCTTGCCGCCTTCTCCAAAATTACCTACCCTAGCTTTAAAAGACCCCACTGGACAAAATAGCCTTTTGTTTGCACCAAATAACACATACTACTTTAAAAAAAAAACACTTCAAATGCACTCAATACACTTGATCAGGTTCTGAGAACAAAAAGAAGTCATCAACCTTTGTAATCAGGCTCAAAAATCAATGACGTTTTTGTTTGCCATAATGGTCTGCTGAGTGACAGCATTAACAGTCTCTTGGTGCTTCAGAGTTAAATCAGTGTGAAATGGCTTATTATGGGCAGCACTGGGGAGCTGAGTGTTAAAATGAGAAGTGTACACTGCTAATACCATGTTGAGCTGTGGAAATAAATCAGCGAGCGTAGTGCGATATCTTGAGGGGCAAGTGCCGACATTATTACTCCACTACAACCAGGTTCCAAAAGAAAATGGGTGGAGTACAAAGGGTCACAAACAAATACTGAACAACAAAAGGCTTTTGAAGAGAGACAGACACACACTTGTGGATATATGAAAAGACAACTGGTGCACAATCATGATGGTTCACTTCCAGCGGAGTGTATAGACAGTGCTACTCAGAGTGAGCAAAAAACACCATGGTTAAAGTCAGAATGAGCAGTTGGTTTGCATGTAAAACAACTTGTTGACAAGTGCTTGTTGTAAAAGGTGTTGTCACTTTAACCTAGAGTCAGAAAGACATGAGAAGCAGAGGACACCTCATAGATTATGGGCATCAGTGCTGTGCTGCATCCTAAATCGAGTCTTTGGTCCCCTAGGAGCCCAATGTTTACCACATGCAGGCACATGGCCTGACCCTGTACTCCACCCACTGACCCCCCAGACACGAACACGATAAGCTTTGACCAGCATGCAGGATAATAATGGGAGAGACTGCTGGGCTTGTGGAAGGACAAACAAGAGAGGTCATCCATCCGTGCAGTCAGAGGAAAGCAGGGTAGAAACAGAAATGGAGAGAGAGCCATATTTACCTCTACCCTTGAATTCAACAGCAACATCAATTTTTACTTTTATATAGGCGAGGTGTCTAGAAATGAAGCTTGTGGGTGCAAGTGAGCAGTCACATATGAAGCTTACAGGACAAAGTGAGTGCATTTTCATGGTGGTTGAAATTAGAATACTTGTTTAAGCCGATATTTTTCGAATAGAATGAACTATATTTGCTACAAAATGTTGTGTGCAAGGTACAAACAAAAATCATGTCCGTCCAGTATTCTATCTATCTATCTATCTATCTATCTATCTATCTATCTATCTATCTATCTATCTTTTGTCTTCCTATTTCCATATGGGTTCTCCAGTTTCCTCACACCTTCCAGAAACATTGCCCTTGTAGGAGAGAGTGTGTGTAGTAACTTGTGATGGATGATGGACTGGTGTCCAATCCAGGGTGTGTTTCTGTTTTAGACTCCGTGTTACAGAGATATGGTTACTGATGAATGAATGAATGAATGAATGAATTGTTCACAGGAGTCAGTGGACGTTCCCATTTGACGATAGTATATTGCAGTGGCAAACTGTTACTATTCAAGTTGGGACTTCAGCTCAGCCAAAACTTAGCCAGACACAGCAAAAAAAGCAACAGGGCAAAGGATTTTGCAAGGGATTAGCAGCAGGCTGCCAGGTTGCTCTGTCATGTGCAATTGTCGATGTTGATTTTAAAAGTAACTAAGTAAATAACATCAGGAAATGAATACTTAAGTCTGAGTGAAACACAGTACGGCGAGCGTGCGTGGAAGAATAGTCTGAAGACAGAAATCTTAGGCTACATCCACACGACAACGGCAACGAGATTTTTTTTTTAGCGGGTAAAAAAAATATCGCGTCCACATGGGCAACGGATCAGTAAAATATCAGGTCCATATGGCAACGCAACGCTTGCTGAAAATGATGCAATACACATGTGCATGTAACGGGTTTATTTTTTTCCACTTGCCATTGTGTGTAGTGGTGGGGAAATACTGCGCTGGCCCTTTAAGAGCGCAGGTAGTTATGGGAACGAGGCGCTGGCCTCTTTCAGTTCGTTTTGGAAATGTAAGCGCCAATGCCACTGGACGTTTGCAGCCCGTCCTCAGCAGTGTATTTGTGTCTCATTTCTTCAGAATAAAAAGACTGGTGAACAACACAACACAACGTCTGTTACACGCATAAACCCCTTCTTCTATCCGGCGTGAAGCACTCACAGGAACAAACGCACAACAAGAAGAAGATGGCTGCAACTACGCGAGGAAATCGTGCCTTCTGTGTGTACAAATTAGTTTTATTAATGTGCATAGTTTTATATAACTTAATTTTCTTATTGTGTGTGAACATTTTGAAAAGCAGTCTTATCCAATAAAAAAAAGAAATTCAAGAAATGGTTCAGTTACTTGTTTATTTAAAAGAAAAGCTGTATACAAAAGTGAATGCAATGCAGTGGTTCATACAAAACAGTCTGTTGAAGGGTCTTCTGACCCTTTTCCCCTCTGCCTCCATTATAGTCAGGTAACTGTTGCTTTGTGTGGAAGGCTGTACTTTCTGTTCATCAAAGCAGGTGTAAATTGTCTGTCTGACAGGTCAGTCAGGTTAATGTGTAAACAATTTCAATTTCTGTTGTTGCGAATGATGTGCGCGAGAGTGCTGCTTGTTCTAGTCATGTGGTTGTGACGTCATCGTAAACAAATCCGTTCTACTCATCCAGACGACTTCGCAACGGCTCCATTGCCAGATTTTTTCACTCTGGAACCCGTTCTCAAAAGATTTCGTTTTGGAGTACCCAAAACGCCGGTGCCGTGTGGACGCCAGGCCGAAACGATAAAATTTTTTTAATAAGATTCACCTGAATCCGTTGCCGTGTGGACAGGGTCTCAGTTTCTCAGTCGTTAGCCTGTGCTACTTGCTCTCGATAGCACTGGCTTGACCGCTTTATTAGCATTCACTAAGACTACAGGGGCGATTTCTCAGAGACAACAAGGGAAGCCGAGCTTCCCCTAAAATTCTCTCCCCAAACTGCGGCATCTATGACGTTGAATTCTCATTAAAACAATAACTTGCATAACATAATATATGCCCAAGATTGTATTTACGTTCATAACTATCCTGTAACTTATTTGAGTGATGTCTGACGAACTTGCAGTTCGCTACGAGAAATCACCTTTGCTGCCAGGCTGTAACCAGCGTTGCCAGATACTGCTGACGTTTTCCAGCCAAAATATGTTCAAAATCCGCCAAAATGCACTTATAACCGCCCAATCTGGCAACACTGGCTGTAACCTCTCTTATTTCAATGGGCTCTATGGACTGGCAGCCGGGTATCCGTTGCAGTCTACGAGACAGCTCTGAACAGCCAATTTCGGCTAATTGTTATTGGTTAAAATCGACAAAATCGTCACTTCCAGGGAAGCTGGGCTTCTCTGGGACTAAACGAGACAGTGGGAGGGGCAAGAAGCCGGGCTGATGAAGGATTATTGGAGGTAGTGTTTGAAAGACATGAGGAGGGCGGTTGCTGTGCGTCGTCGAGGAACACGGTAAGCGCATGATCAGTCAGTCCCTAGCGGATGTCGAGAAAGTGTAGTCATGTGCCAAAGTGCTGTCCAAATTTCTTTTCATATAAACGTTTCTTCTCATTGATGTCTCTGTACATTACTCTGTAAATAAATATAAATATTACTCATTGTGCTCCGTTAACTTTCATCCATTCTATCAGTTTGATCATTCGTGAATTCACTCGTTTTTCATTTGTAGTTCAATCTGGTTGTAGGCTAGCTTGAGCCTTATTGGGATCTGCAGTGCTAGCTGCTAACAGAAATTGGTGAAGTCTCTGGAAAGCACAACCAGCTGGTATGACAGGGTCACAGACCATTTTCTGGAAAAGGAACGGAGGGCAGAATTTGTGTATAAATAGTGTGCATCATATAATGTTCATGAATCTGAAGTGTGTATATTGTTCAGTAATGTTAAGAGAAAGGTGGGCTCTGTGTTATAGGTTATACCTGGGTATAATATTCAAGGTTCTGTGTGTTGCATAGCCTACCTGGTTATGAATTTCCAGACTGTGTTGCAGAAGATGTTCAAGGATGTGTTGCACAGCTGGGTGTTGTGTTAAAGACTCTGTGTTGCATATCAGGGTATGATGTTCAAGGCTCTTCGTTGAATAGCCAGTGATTTTTGGATGTTTGATATTTTTGATTAAGGATATGAGGCACTAGCCTGGCAAGCCAGACTATAACATGAAATGTACAAGCAAAAATACTTTCTGCCACTAGGTGGGGTTGTCTAGTTCACTATGCTAATGGGGCACACCTTTCTATGCTTTGATATCCGGCCTACAGGTTTTACGATGAATGCGTAAAATGGGCTTCCCCTGTTTTAAAAACCAGCAGCCGCCACTGTAAGACTACTGATGAACACTACACCGGCTGGAAGGTGACTTCAATGCCGCAATGACTCGTGGTTAAGCTACCATTGGCTTTCAAGAAGGACTGGGGCAATACATTTTTGGTCCCTCCCACTATAAATCAAAATCTGATTGGTTAATTCATCTGTCACTTCCTACATAAACATACACCGCCATGGCCTTCTTGTCCCGGCAAAGAAGTCCTAACCAATGAGTGAGCCAGCTCTAAACTCTTCTCAGCCTAGAGACAACAAACAAAAATGTCTAATCGGATAACTATTTTAATGTTTTTAGGACAGTAACCCTTTCATTTCTGAAGCAAATTTGATGGAAAATGAGGCCAAATTAGAAGAGAATAATTATAATGAAATTATGAAAGAAGGAAATAAATTAAATAAAACATTTGAAATGCTGATACAGTGCTCAGCATAAATGAGTACACCCCCTTTGCAAAGTAACATTTTAAACAATATCTCAATGAACACAATTTCCAAAATGTTGAAAAGACAAAGTTTAATATCACATCTGTTTAACTTATAACGTGAAAGTAAGGTTAATAATATAAACTTAAATTACACATTTTTTCAGTTTTACTCAAATTAGGGTGGTGCAAAAATGAGTACACCCCACAACAAAAACTACTACATCTGGTACTTTGTATGGCCTCCATGATTTTTAATGACAGCACCAAGTCTTCTAGGCATGGAATGAACAAGTTGGCGACATTTTGCAACATCAATCTTTTTTTCCATTCAACAATGACCTCTTTTAGTGACTGGATGCTGGTTGGTGAGTGATGCTCAACTTGTCTCTTCAGAATTCCCCATAGGTGTTCGATTGGGTTCAGATCAGGAGACATGCTTGGCCACTGAATCACTTTCACCCTGTTCTTCTTCTGAAATCCAACAGTGGCCTTAGATGTGTGTTTAGTCATGTTGGAAAAGTGCACGACGACCAAGGGCACGGAGTGATGGTAGCATCTTCTCTTTCAGTATAGCGCAACACATCTGTGAATTCATGATGCCATCAATGAAATGCAGCTCCCCGACACCAGCAGCACTCATGCAGCCCCACATAAGGACACTGCCACCACCATGTTTCACTGTAGGCACCAGGCATTTTTCTTTGTATTCCTCACCTTTGCGATGCCATACAGTTTTGAAGCCATCAGTTCCAAAAACATTTATCTTGGCCTCATCACTCCAGAGTATAGAGTCCCAGTAGTCTTCATCTTTGTCACTAAAAGAGGTCATTGTTGAAGAATGGAAAAAGACTGATGTTGCAAAATGTCGCCAACTTGTTCATTCCATGCCTAGAAGACTTTGTGCTGTCATTAAAAATCATGGAGGCCATACAAAGTACTAGATGTAGTAGTTTTTGTTGCGGGGTGTACTCATTTTTGCACCACCCTAATTTGAGTAAAACTGAAAAAATGTGTAATCTAAGTTTATATTATTAACCTTACTTTCATGTTACAAGTTAAACAGATGTTATATTAAACTTTGTCTTGTTCAACATTTTGGAAATTGTTTGTGTTGATTGAGATATTGTTTAAAATGTTACTTTTCAAAGGGGGTGTACTCATTTACGCTGAGCACTGTATGTTTGGGCCTTCTCTGAAGGCCTAGAAGGCCCTGACGGTTCCCCTCTGGTATATTGAGTCCTACAGTCCTATGTTTTAAATTTTACTTAACTTTTATTCTATTTTATTCTGCTGTTTTTTTTTAATTGAACTTTTATCTCATTTTATTATTTTATTTCTAGTATTGTTTAATTCTTATTATTTTTCTTCCCCATTTATTTTATGTAATTTTATTTTCTATTGTTTACTGTTTTGCTTTTACTTCTGTAAAGCACATTAAACTGCCACTGTGTATGAAATGTGCTATATAAATAAACTTGCCTTGCCTTGCCTTACAGTGAATCCAGGGTCTCTATTTGCACTACTCTTCCAACCACAATAAACCATGCTACCACTTAACTTTTACCAACTACTCAGGTCTATTTATTTATTTATTGTCCACATTAAAATAGTTGTGAGCAACTTTTAATTCAGTAACCTTCTACTAATACTAAAATTATATTTGAAGAAGAGATTTCAATTCTGGGCGGCACGGTGGTGTAGTGGTTAGCGCTGTTGCCTCACAGCAAGAAGGTCCGGGTTCGAGCCCCGTGGCCGGCGAGGGCCTTTCTGTGCGGAGTTTGCATGTTCTCCCCGTGTCCGCGTGGGTTTCCTCCGGGTGCTCCGGTTTCCCCCACAGTCCAAAGACATGCAGGTTAGGTTAACTGGTGACTCTAAATTGACCGTAGGTGTGAATGGGAGTGTGAATGGTTGTCTGTGTCTATGTGTCAGCCCTGTGATGACCTGGCGACTTGTCCAGGGTGTACCCCGCCTTTCG
Organism: Neoarius graeffei; assembly: GCF_027579695.1. Taxonomy (NCBI): domain Eukaryota; kingdom Metazoa; phylum Chordata; class Actinopteri; order Siluriformes; family Ariidae; genus Neoarius; species Neoarius graeffei. The sequence continues at coordinate 37,558,634 of NC_083593.1, read as the reverse complement.
CCCGTAGTCAGCTGGGATAGGCTCCAGCTTGCCTGCGACCCTGTAGAAGGATAAAGCGGCTAGAGATAATGAGATGAGATGAGATATATATATATATATATATGGTGGAAATTTGATCTATTTATAAGAGGAATTTTGAGTGGTAAACAAAACAACAAAAGCAACCTGCTTACTTGGTAAGACCATAGCCCTGTGAAAAACACTCTGTTTAGTCTTACAGACAGTAGAGTGGCTTCCACCAGTGAATAATAGCATTTAACCGCCTGTGACAGTCGGGGAGATGGATGGTGCCACAGCCCACAGACGCTCCAGTGATATTAGAGGAACTGATAGAGCATGACAGCAGTTATGAGAACTATCAGAGAGATGGAGGAAACACAGGAGCTTGCTGGAGAGCATGATGGACAACCACATACAGGTCGAGAGCTGAGGGAGAACAGGCCTCTGCTAGCCAGGCTAACTAATGATGTCTGGCTCAGAGTGCACACTGATGATCTTTGACCTCCAACTCTATTGTGGCCAAATGGGTGCAATGCCATGTAACGTCAGCGCTCACTATTGGGATTCAATGTTTGTGTAGATATGTGCAGGAAAACTGCATACTATCCACTGTGACAATGAATGTTATATGCAATATTATCCTACCCACATTCACTGGGTATGAGCAATCACGCCCTCTGATTGGCTGCTCTACTACTAGGCTATCAGCTCATATACTGTGAGTAGAGAAAAACAAAATGGCAGAGCGTTTTGCTGAACGAACCAAGGACAAAATAAAAGCTACTCACAAACAAAACCCCCCAAAAATACAATAAAATCAACAAATTATGGAATGAAAGTATTTGATGGTAAGAATGTATCTTTTTTTTATTTTTCAAGAATGATTATAGCATTTTTCACAAATTGTGACTCATTTCGCTGGTTTGTTTACATTCTAAGTGGAAATTATTTTGTCAGACGTTTTGTATAAAGTTTTTATTGATCGAATTTGCAAACAATAAAAATGCTCCATTTCGCAAAATCCAGTGAATGTGGAGAGAATAAAACAATTATTCCACTCAACCTCGTCGTACATGACTTATAGCTAACCCCCCGCTACACGCTTCTTTGGCTATCAGGTCATGTACGACTCGATTTCGTGGAATAATTGTTAAATATAGCATAGCAGTTTCAAATCAGGAATCAAAAATCAAAAATTTATCTAAGACTTGATGAAATTATCAACAGGCTGTCTGAACGAAACATGATAGCAAAGCAGGTAGCGTCTGCAGCCTCAGCTTCAGGTTCCCAGGTTTGATCCTGAGCTCATTCCTGTGAGGAGTTTTGAATCCGTGTGGCTTTCCTTTGTGTTCTCCAGTTTCCTCCTTCATCCCAAAAAACAAGTGGCGGATTAGCGATGCTAAATTGCTCCAGGTGTGTGCATGATGCCTTGTGAAGGACTGGCGTCACATCCAGGATGTATTCCCACCTCACACACAGGGTTCCTGGGGTAGACTCTGGATCCACGGCAACCCTGATCAGGATAACGCAGTTACCGAAGATGAATAAATGAATTTACACATTCAGGCAGGGTGTCCTGTGTAATCTGCATATTTGGGTTGTGGTGCGATCGTCTCTGTTTGAACTCCGGCCCAGTGGAGTTATATCTGTCACTGGGACCGTGAGCAGCAGTGCAGAGAATGTTTCTGTGGTGTGAAATTAAATATGGTGGGTCGGTGTGAAGAAACGTTCACCTCAATGGAAATTCAATAAAAAGGCACTCAATCAACAGGAGGGAAATAAAAGGTGCAGCTGTCGTTACAAGACATTAAGGGCAAAACGACTCACCAAGTGGCTGACATTACAAGAATGGCTATGACAGTGATAAGGTAGGATTTCCACGATGGATGTCTGCTGGCATCGATTGCCTAAAGGCAACCTGGGATTTTTGGGGGTCATGAATTATAACTTATTCCTTTCGGCCATAAAAGTGACCAGAGTCCATCTATTGGATGCAGGTCATTACACAGAACATCCATTGCTTGAAACATGTGTACAAACCCAGTGATTAATGATAACAGACAAAACACCTGGAAGAGGCATAATATTGACTGGGAAACCGCATTGTTGATTACGAACAATTCCAGAGATCAAGCACCATCCATTTTGGTCCTACCTGCTTGCAAGCACAAAGAGAGACGGAACGTCATCTTGTAACAATAGACGAGTAAAATGGAGCCTGTGCCAGTGTTTCATGTTCATATTTGTGTTAAAACCAGCAATCTGTCCAAAACATCCTGTATATTTATTTCTACCTTGGTTCTGACAGCTCTTTAACTTTCGAAGTGAATCTGACTGAAAAGAAAGGCTTTTTTAAAAATTTTTTTAAATGAAATATACAGCCTTCATAGATTTATAATCACATTTACTTCAGCCTCAAAGCTGGCTACTTCAGTTATTTGGAATACACAGGTTGTGCTTTCATCATATGGGAGCATTTTGGTGGTGAGAATGTACAAGATTCAATAAAGAAAAGTGAAACACTATGAAGCAAATCTCACAGACGGGAACAGAGACTCTGAGACAGATGAGTGTCTCTTGGGAAATATCTCACAGCTGCTTAAAATATAGCAGAGGAATCAAGGCAGCAAAAACACATATACTGTATACTCGCTTACTCCCAAACACACTTATTTTTCCACATACTGTCTTGCTTTCACCGATAAGGTTTCAGTGAATGAAACGAAAATAAAATTCCTAATCTATAAATATTTTTCTTTACCCTTTTCACCACTCTGTCTGATCTCTGATCTAATTGACCAGTCGGTAATTCCAGCTCGGTCTTGCTGAAACTGAAAATGAGACACACATCAGGCAGTGTTTCAAGTAAAAGGAACACATACAATCAGAAGTGTTGAGCTATTACTGTATTTTCAGACAGATGTTCTTAGCAATTAGTTATACCCTTCTGTTAATATGCTCTTTCGTACATTGGCATTAGATGTTTTACATGGCAACCCATATTTAAGACAGATAATCAGAAGCAACAAAGATGTATATGTGTAGTGAAACACGCATGAGAGAGGGAACACATCACCAGAACCTGTGTCAGTCAATACTGTAATTAAGTGACCGATCTGAGGCAACACTTTCATTCCCTGTCAAAGGCTTCTCCTGCAATCATTACAGAGTACAGCCTCACCTCTACGAGCAACAACAAATTGTGTTATAGCGCCATCAATAATGCATACTCACATATTATTGAAATTCAATGCAATTCTTTATTCATATGGAGGAAGATTGTTTCAAGCGTATCCACATATTCAGATGACTGTTGCAGCGTTTGGTTAACGTTTACAGCAGACATCACAATATGGGGAAAAAAATGTGATTTCAGTGATTTGGTTGTTGGTGCCGGATGGCATGGTGGTGTAGTGGTTAGCACTGTTGCGTCACAGCAAGAGGGTCCTGGGTTCGAGCCCAGCAGCCAACGAGGGCCTTTCTGTGTGGAGTTTGCATGTTCTCCCCGTGTCTGCGTGGGTTTCCTCCGGGTGCTCCGGTTTCCCCCACAGTCCAAAGACGTGCAGCTTAGGTTAATTGGTGGCTCTAAATTGACCGTAGGTGAATGATTGTTTGTGTCTATGTGTCAGTCCTGCGATGACCTGGCGACTTGTCCAGGGTGTACCCCGCCTTTCGCCCATAGTCAGCTGGGATAGGCTCCAGCTTGCCTGCGACCCTGCACAGGATACAAATAATGGATGGGTGGTTGTTGATGCCAGAAAGGATAGTTTGGTATTTGTGTACAGAAATGGCATGTTATTAATGAACGAGGTTAGAGGACAAGACTTGTTCTAACTCAAATAACCACTCTTTACAACCATGGTGAGCAGAAAAGCATCTCAGAATGGACAGTACCTCAAACCTGGAAACAGATGGGCTACAACAGCAGAAGACTGCATGCATCAGGGTCGATTCCTGTCAGTTGGGAACTGAAATCTGAGACTAAAATGAGCAAGGGCTCATCAAATCTGGACAGCTGACTCCTGGAAGAACATCACGTGGTCGTTTGGATAAACTGCATGAATGTACAGGTGTTCCTAATAAAGTGACCAGTGAGTGCATGCGTTTAACAGATGTTTTTTTTTTAATTCATCAAACAATCGCATGGAAACAAAATAAATGACATACTAGGAAATAACTTATATAGCTTTACGGGTGAGAGCTACAGCCATGTTTACTCTGAAAAGCAATTTCACTTGTCACTAGATAAATCAGGCCACTAAGAGGTTTTGCGGTGTGATAAAAAGAGGATGTAGGAAGTGCTGCTCAATATCCAACTGTGAAGGCTTGTAGGGGCACAAAGACAGAATTAACAGTCTGGAGAAGGGGGAAAAACACACACACACACCCTCTTATCGCATAGAATTAAAGCACAGACAAAGCAGAGGGCTTGGAGGAATATTAACGAAGTACCTGCCATAGTGACTATTGGCTTCTTTTGCCAAGTTTTTTTTTCTTTTTTTTCAGCAGATTTGGTAAAAAAAAAAAAAAGACCAAGAAAAAAAACCCACAGCAGCACATGCATTTGTAAAATAAATGATTAGGATTTTTATAATCTGTATAATATAGATTTTTGTGCCATTTAACACATCCTAATAGTGTGATAATCAGTTTACAATTCAACCTTTTGAATTTTGCTTTCGAATTAATGGCTACACTGGTATTACTGCTCACGGAAACGTTCCTTTTTTTTCTGTTCAAATTCTATCACAATATAAACAACGTTTCTGAAAATAGGCACACGCTGCTGTTTATATTCTGGAACATTGTCTAGCTTGTTGGACGTGTGTGTCCAGCAGAGATGAAGGAAATGTGACAGGGACTAAGATTACTTTTTAAAGTCATATGACACTAAATTCACCTGATTACTCTGAGGTCATAATGATAGAAATGTGGTTTCTGCAAAACAACCAATAATTTGAGCCCATTAAGATTCATACTGGATGGTTAGTTTTTAAATAGTTGCACACAACTTTAAAACGGCCCACTTTTGACTCATCAGGGTGATCTAAATCAGCGTTTCTCAACCTTTTTTCAGTCACGGGACCCTTCAGAAGTATGCAAATTCTCAAGGCACCCCCATATAAAATATACACAGTCACGCTGACCATACGCTGACCCCGGCAGTGACGTTGCGACATGGGAAAGGGGGCCGTGAGACAAATTTTGATGATGCATGAGGCGGCAATGATCTGCATTAGTGTAGCTATCGTTTTTTGGAATTTTAATTCATTTTATTTATTTCATTGTTAGAATATATAATTTTTGACGGCACCCCTAACGAAGCCAGACGGCACCCCAGGGTGCCGCGGCACCCCTGTTGAGAAAGGCTGATCTAAGGCTACATCCACACGACAACGGCAACGAGATTTTTTTTTTAGTGGGTAAAAAAATATCGCGTCCACATGGGCAATGGATCAGTAAAATATCAGGTACATATGGCAACGCAACGCTTGCTGAAAACGATGCAATACACATGCCACACCTCTACGTGCGCTGTAAGACGGTCCCATCGGAGACACCAGAACAATAGAAGAAGTAGGACGCATGCGCATAAACCCCTTCCTCTACCCAGCGTGAATGAGTGAGTGCTGCTTGTTCTAGTCATGTGGTTGTGACGTCATCATAAACAAATCCGTTCTACTCATCCAGACAACTTCGCAACGGCGCTGTTGCCAGATTTTTCCACTCTGCAAACCGTTCTCAAAAAATATCGTTTTGGGGCACCCAAAACGCCGGTGCCGTGTGGACGCCAGGCCGAAACAATAAAAAATTTTATCGGATTCACCTGAATCCGTTGCCGTGTGGACAGGGCCTAAATGTTCATTTGCCATTTAGAAACAAAGAAGCCATTGCCCTATAGATCCACCACACTGACTTAAGGAGTCGTACATTTATGCTGCTTTTCCACTACAAACGCGGCTGAGTTGGGCTGAGCCGTGCTGTGCTGAGTTGGGCTGAGTCGAGCTGAGTGGGGCTGTCGGAGTTGCATTTCGACTACAACCGCGCTGAACCGTGCTGGCTGGAAGTGGGTGGACACATTGGGTGGAGTTAGCGAAAGTGGGTGGACGTCACGTGATGTCGTTAGGCGGCGCAAACAGTGACATCAGTGATCTTTTAAGCAGTAGTCTCACGACCCGGATAGTAAACAATAAACATGGAGGACATGGAGTCGTTAGTGTTGCTGGTCTTGGTGCTGTGGCTTGTTGTCACCGACAACACCAACAGATACTGGCAAGAGCGTATAGATGAGGCGAGGCGCATAAGGCTTCAGAAATTCTCGTAATTCGTAATTCTTCTTCTTCTGGGTTTACGGTGTTTACAGATCCCAGCGTGCTCGCGGGGCGTGTGTGGGCGTGTGAGGACACTCCTCCTCACCAATCAGTGCACAGGGGAGTGTCTGCTCACGCCCCTAGCCCCACTCGGCTCGGTTTGGCTTGCTTCAGCCCTACTCCAAAACCGTGCGAGTTTTGGGGGCTAAGCAGGGCTGAAGCGAGCTGAGTCGTGCTGCTCTAAGGTAGTCGAAACGCGAGCCGTGTCGGGCTAAAGTGAGCTGAAGCAAGCTGAAGTGAGCTGAGAAAGGGTAGTGGAAAAGGGCCATTAATGAACAACACATAGCAAGCACTACAGCAGGGGTGTCCAAACTGATCCATAAAGGGCCGTGTGGCTGCAGGTTTTCATTCCAGCCATGCAGCAGCACACCTGATTTGGCTCATTCAATCAACTGACACACCCACCCTTTAATCAAGGGTGGGTGTGGCTGCAAGTATTTGACTGTGTGAAGACAGTTCAGTTGATTGAATGAGCCAAGTCAGGTGTGCTGCTGCATGGCTGGAATGAAAACCTGCAGCCACACGGCCCTTTATGGATCAGTTTGGACACCCCTGCACTACAGCAAACACTGTTGGTTAAGTTACCTTGGTAAAATCAAGGTTGCACTGTATGCGAAATGGCAGTATTTCAATTTAATGCAATTTAACCTAACGTTATATTCAGACAGTTGGAATGGAGACAAAAGCAACAAACATGGTGTATACCACCCTTTTCAGTTTCATCACAGCTATCTGCAATAACCAGACATTATTCATATGCAAAACAAAATCCACTGCAGAACCTTCATTATTGGTAGCAATTTAAGTTTTGCCTGCTCTGCATAAGTCAGTCAGTGTGCGCATCCCTGTTTCATTACTGTGACAACCAATGTGGATGGCTGAGCAAACACGACTACTGTTTGAACAAACAAGTCAGTTTACTTGTGCAATGTGAACAGTGTAAATTCAGATCGAAGACAAGCTGAAGTGGAAATTCAAACACATTTTGCTGTGACTTATTTCAGAATAAAGCAGCATATTTGGGTGAGCAGGATTTCATTTCATTTTCAATTAGAATTTGATTGGCTGATGAAAAGTGGGCATGTCTTTGCTGATTGGCTATTTTTTTTTTAAAATCCTGCCCATGACTATTGCAATGATGTCAAAATTCAGAGGCCACTTAGACATTAGTACACCTCATCTCATCTCATTATCTCTAGCCGCTTTATCCTTCTACAGGGTCGCAGGCAAGCTGGAGCCTATCCCAGCTGACTACGGGCGAAAGGCGGGGTACACCCTGGACAAGTCGCCAGGTCATCACAGGGCTGACACATAGACACAGACAACCATTCACACTCACATTCACACCTACGGTCAATTTAGAGTCACCAGTTAACCTAACCTGCATGTCTTTGGACTGTGGGGGAAACCAGAGCACCCGGAGGAAACCCACGCGGACATGGGGAGAACATGCAAACTCCGCACAGAAAGGCCCTCGCTGGCCACGGGGCTCAAACCCGGACCTTCTTGCTGTGAGGTGACAGCGCTAACCACTACACCACCGTGCCGCCCTAAGTAGTAAGTATTTTGGCTAAATGACAAATCTGCAGTTTGTCAGATTGGATACATTGTTTCCCACCAATTCATGGCTTCTACTGTAGTTAGCTATAAACAAGCCTCAAATTACAATTCTGACAATTTATAATATTTATTTATGATTAACATAAAGAATACACCACCTAGTGGTTAGCGCTGTCGCCTCACAGCAAGAAGGTCCTGGGTTCGAGCCCCGGGGCCGGCGAGGGCCTTTCTGTGTGGAGTTTGCATGTTCTCCCCGTGTCCACGTGGGTTTCCTCCGGGTGCTCCGGTTTCCCCCACAGTCCAAAGACATGCAGGTTAGGTTAACTGGTGACTCTAAATTGACCGTAGGTGTGAATGTGAGTGTGAATGGTTGTCTGTGTCTATGTGTCAGCCCTGTGATGACCTGGCGACTTGTCCAGGGTGTACCCCGCCTTTCGCCCGTAGTCAGCTGAGATAGGCTCCAGCTTGCCTGCGACCCTGTAGAAGGATAAAGCGGCTAGAGATAATGAATGAATGAATGAATGAATACACCACCAAGGCAGCACAAATTACACCCTAGTCTATATACAAGCCCAAGGCCATTGGGCTTGTACATAGACTCGGGCTTGCCCAGACCTGTGGGATTATAAATTTACCCACTGGGCAGAAAACTGTCCAAGGGTTGGGTTTTTTTAAATGCAAATGTTATGACTCCAACTGCCAAATTCTAACCTAGCCAGTAGAGCTTGATATTTGTTTTTAGGTAATTCTATGTAGTACACAATTTAAACTGGGACCAAAGAAACACTAAGCTTAGTGTTGTGACTTGATCCTGCGATCCTCTATTCTCCAATACGGTTTAAAAACAATGCACCTCAACATGAGTGGTTCTCATGGAAATCAGCATGAGATGACGACATACAGAGTCATAATGATTCAAAAGGAAGTTCTGGAATGCAGTTACATTAGCAGAGTGATGAGGCCACAGAACTGTCAAATTACATTTACATTCAAGGAATGGAGAAGCTGCTCCCTTGAGACAGATCAACTCTAAGCGCTTTTCACAGATGATCCCTGAAGTACAGACAAGCATTACTCAAGCACACTTCAGCAAAAATCAATAGCAAATCAATTTGGTCAAACAATGAATTTTCAAAAGGAAAAAAAAAAATCTGCTGACCTCTGCAGAGAGAGAGAGAGAGAATAATGAGCTCACTCATTCTTTCTAACATCTTTTATGCCTGAATAAAGTTTATTTCCACTGACAAAACTAAGGAATAGTGAGCACAGTGTTCATTTAAGATGCTGTATACAATTTGACTCAAACTAAACTAAAAGTTAAATTGCCTGAGCAATGAAATCAGCGCAGCATTAGGCATTAGGCTGTATCCACATAGATCACTCTAGCCCACTTCTCTTCTTAAAAACTAACCCCCATATAACACACTCCTCTGAACAGAATCATCCATCATCACTTATCCTGTGCAGGCTCACGGGCAAGCTAGAGCCTGTCCCAGCTGACTATGGGCAAGAGGTGGGGTACACCCTGGACAAGTCACCAGGTCATCGCAGGGCTGACACATAGAGACACACAGCAATTCACAGCCACCAATTAGCCTAACCTGCAGTCTTTGGACAGTGGAGGAAACCCATGCAAACTCCACACAGAAAAGCCTCGTCAGCCACTGGGCTTGAACCCAGAACCTTCTTGCTGTAGAACCACTACACCACCGTGCCACCCTGAACAGAATCAGGGGATTACGAATTGTATCAGATGAATCAGGATCAGGCTTTCACTGATGAAGGTTGGGATCTCTGCTCTATAGTCCAGTCCTGGGTTATACATTCCAAATGACTCAGTGAAGCATCCTAACTGCACCTGAGGAGTTGAATATTTACCTGTACATTTTCAAAGAGTTATTACTGGTCAGTTTGCAAACTTTTCCTCACCATCCCAAAGCTGTCCAAAATGCCAAAACGCGCAATAGTTGAAATAATTCTATCCACCAGACTCACCTTAAATGGTTGTCAGGGTCCAACCTCAGCTCACCTCGTCCTCTTTCAGGAAGAAGAAGAGTCTTCCTCCATGCCGGTGCTGTCTCTTTCTGTATATCTATCCCGCGTGCCGGTGCGCACTAACGGGCGCGCAGGAGCCGCAAATGCGCAAACGGGGATGGAAAAAAAGTGTTTAACGTTTTGTCAGGGATGTTTCAGAAAGAACCCCAATTCTGTTCTTCAAATCAAAGAAACCCTGAGTGGCTGGAGTGAAGTGTAATAATGCAGGGAAGAGAAGAGAAGGCGCAGGGAGCAGTCGGAATTAAAGCTGTGCGCTCCTTCTCTCCTGCGCCGCGCTGCTGCAGCCTCCGGCTCCTAAAGCTGCGCCATCCAGCGACATAATCACAGCTCATGCTGCTCAAATTAGGGGGGAGGGCACATGATGAACCCATAGGTGTATCGATTTGTTCGATTTTCTTTTTTATTACTCTTAGACTGCATTGATTATTTACAAACTCCTGGTCGCGGTCTGATTTATCACTTGCTGTATTCTGATTTATCACATCATCAATCATATAATGAGAGTCACCTGAGAATAAAAAATATATATATGTACAAGATTAATTTCATCAATTTCCAAAGCCTGAATATGAATCTTTTTTTAAAAAGTATTATTATTATTATTGATAAATTGACCTCATGTACAAGTCTGCATGCACTTATGCATTCTTAATGTAGCCTTTTGTATTTTCTTTTGGTCATATTATGAATATTTATCACAACTGCCAAGAAACAGTATATGGGGGGGGGGGGGGGGGGGGGGTGAGTTGAAATAATGCAACGTTAACATGCCATTTGTGCATGAACAAATGCTCTCCATGATGCCCTGCAGATCTCCTCCACACAGCGAGGCATCTGTCTAGGCCCACAGTAATCAGCTACTGCTAGTTTAGGTGCAGACTTGTCCTTCAGTGTTGGCTCTTCATCCCCCAATTCACTCAGCAGTCCAAATGTCTTGGTCTTGTCTGACTCACACACAGAAGCTGCAGACACCAGCTTCATCTGATGAGGTCTGAAAACATGGGAGGCACACAGGCGAATGCACAAGGCTTCTTTGCTTTCCGGCAGCCCTAAACCATCAAGTCCACCTGGGATTTAGTAATTATCAAGCTAAATCCAGGATTCCTATTGATTTTAAAGTGTAAAGCGGTTCCTGGAGTACATATCTCATCTCATCTCATTATCTCTAGCCGCTTTATCCTTCTACAGGGTCGCAGGCAAGCTGGAGCCTATCCCAGCTGACTACGGGCGAAAGGCGGGGTACACCCTGGACAAGTCGCAAGGTCATCACAGGGCTGACACATAGACACAGACAACCATTCACACTCACATTCACACCTACGGTCAATTTAGAGTCACCAGTTAACCTAACCTGCATGTCTTTGGACTGTGGGGGAAACCGGAGCACCCGGAGGAAACCCACGCGGACACGGCCCTCACCGGCCCCGGGGCTCGAACCCAGGACCTTCTTGCTGTGAGGCGACAGCGCTAACCACTACACCACCGTGCCGCCCGGAGTACATATGATAATGTAAAAATGCAATGGTTTAAAAATAAAACAAAACAGAATTGTAATATTTGAATGTACCTGTTCTTAGAACTTTAATTTAATCAAAATGCTGTGACATTTGTGGTGGTGTAGTGGTTAGCACTGTTGCCTCACAGCAAGAAGGTCCTGGGTTTGAGCCCAGCGGCCGATGAGGGCCTTTCTGTGTGGAGTTTGCATGTTCTCCCTGTGTCTGCATGGGTTTCCTCTGAGTGCTCCGGTTTCCCCCAAAGACATGCAGGTTAGGCTAATTGGTGGCTCTAAATTGACTGTAGGTGTGAATGTGAGTGTGAATGGTTGTTTGTCTCTGTGTCAGCCCAGCGATGACCTGGTGACTTGTCCAGGGTGTACCCCACCTTTTGCCCATAGTCAGCTGAGATAGGCTCCAGCTTGCCTGCGACCCTGTAGGACAGGATAACATACATGTCAAGTTATACGGTTTTTCCGTATTTTGTACAGGAAAATGCAATTTTTTGGCTAAGATGGCGTACACTGATTTTCATATGAGAAAATTAAGTTTTGTATCAGAGATTTTTTTTCATTACTCTGAGAAAGTTTTCTTAGCATCCACCATTTATTTTTTCAAACACGCATGCCCAATGAAATGGACCTATTTTTGATTCATGTGGTTTTATAGTTGCACGTGGTTTTCTTGGTCATTTAAGTCCATCGACTCAGACTGCCCAGACTTCTATGATGGCTGCAGAAGTTATGTTCTGCCAATTTCTCGTGGAACACAACATCCCCCTGACTGTGGCAGACCATTTTTCGCAGCTAGCGAAAAAAAGTTTTCCGATTCAAAGACTGCACAAGTAAGCATTTATGTTTGTTTGTTTTTTTAAGTTTTTACTGTTTGCATGTAGGAAAGCTTCCTCCATTATCATGATAATTTAGGGAGGTGATACTGGGAGTCGCCGTTTATACAACGGCAACTGTAGTTACCTGGAGATTTCTGGTTTCGCTTCCCTAAACATTTTAATTGCTGATAGATGTTATATGTAGACACAGATGACCAACACTCATTACTGCCATCAGTCGTCAGTAAACTGGAAAAGTATTGAGTGAAGAGTAATGGTGGTAATGACCGTTGGTAAAATATCTGTGAAGATACTCAGTCATCCAGGTACATAGTAATCTGTGGTTGGTAGAAGAGAGCAACTGGACTTGCTTGAAAAGTCTTGAAGACGTTTCGCCTCTCGTCCAAAAGGCATCCTCAGTTCGAGGATGCCTTTTGGACGAGAGGCGAAACGTCTTCAAGACTTTTCAAGCAAGTCCAGTTGCTCTCTTCTACCAACCACAGATTACTATGTACCTGGATGACTGAGTATCTTCACAGATATGTTTCTACAGACTTTGGGATGAGTTCCCTTCAACTGGTGCGTGAGTATGAGAGGACTTCCAGAAAACTGGCAGACATCTTAGCCAGAGAGGATCGTTCATTTTTGTCAACCTGGAACGACCATCACTAAACAGAGGTGGGTGTCTATGACATCTATCAGCCACCTACAATGCAGCCATCAGCATTCTGATTCGGATTCTATGATGATCCATGAGAGGATAAATACTTGATACTCCCTATTAGACAGACAGAACTGAGGATGCCTTTCGGACGAGAGGTGAAACGTCTTCAAGACTTTTCAAGCAAGTCCAGTTGCTCTCTTCTACCAACCACAGATGACCGTTGGTAACCTGTCTCTAAAATGTGTAGTAGGGGATGGAAGCAATTTAACACCATCTACAAGTTTGCCGTGCTCTGATTTTCCTTTATTGACCAGGAAAATAATAGATGTATATTGGGGAAAGGTCTTCGATGTAAAAACTGCTCTGGGTGTTGCCAGGTTTCCAACACTGAAACAACTTTTTACTGCTTTGCTGTGCCTCCCACATAGCAATGCAGATAGTGAGAGGGCTTTTTCACTGGTTAGGAAAATTCATCCTGAGTACAGAAAAACTATGGCTGCAGACGCATTAACTGCATATCTGCACATTAAAATGAATTGTGATGAGGAGCTACAACTGCTACCCAAGCAGTGATATTATAGCTTGTGCCAAATCTGTAACATCTTTGTACAGCAAAGAACACTCCAAAAAGGAATAAGATTTAAATTCTGGTTATAAATTACTGGGAAGATTTTCAATTTAACTTCATAATTTATTAATATTTTCACTTTTCCTTGTTTACATAATATACTTGATGTGGTTCAGTCATCTTTAGTTGGATCTAACATTGCTTGTGGTGTCAACACTTTTTTTTCTCAAATGGAAATTTTACTAAGCTTCATTTACTGTTTGACATGACTATATATAATTTATTACATGTAACCTACTATTTTAACTAACATACAGTGGTGCTTGAAAGTTTGTGAACCCTTTAGAATTTTCTATATTTCTGCATAAATATGACCTAAAACATCATCAGATTTTCACACAAGTCCTAAAAGTAGATAAAGAGAACCCAGTTAAACAAATGAGACAAAAATATTATACTTGGTCATTTATTTATTGAGGAAAATGATCCAATATTACATATCTGTGAGTGGCAAAAGTATGTGAACCTTTGCTTTCAGTATCTGGTGTGACCCCCTTGTGCAACAATAACTGCAACTAAATGTTTCAGGTAACTGTTGATCAATCCTGCACACCGGCTTGGAGGAATTTTAGCCCATTCCTCCGTACATAACAGCTTCAACTCTGGGATGTTGGTAGGTTTCCTCACATGAACTGCTCGTTTCAGGTCAGGACTTTGACTTGGCCACAACATTTCGATTGGATTAAGGTCAGGACTTTGACTTGGCCATTCCAAAACATTAACTTTATTCTTCTTTAACCATTCTTTGGTAGAACAACTTGTGTGCTTAGGGTCGTTGTCTTGTTGCATGACCCACCTTCTCTTGAGATTCAGTTCATGGACAGATGTCCTGACATTTTCCTTTAGAATTTGCTGGTATAATTCAGAATTCATTGTTCCATTAATGATGGCAAGCCATCCTGGCCCAGATGCAGCAAAACAGGCCCAAACCATGATCCTACAATCACCATGTTTCACAGATGGGATAAGGCTCTTATGCTGGAATGCAGTGTTTTCCTTTCTCCAAACATAATGCTTCTCATTTAAACCAAAAAGTTATATTTTGGTCTCATCCGTCCACAAAACATTTTTCCAATAGCCTTTTGGCTTTTCCACGTGATCTTTAGCAAACTGCAGACGAGCAGCAATGTTATTTTTGGAGAGCAGTGGCTTTCTCCTTGCAACTCTGCCATGCACACCATTGTTGTTCAGTGTTCTCCTGATGGTGGACTCATGAACATTAACATTAGCCAATGTGAGAGAGGCCTTCAGTTGCTTAGAAGTTACCCTGGGGTCCTTTGTGATCTCACCGACTATTACACACCTTGCTCTTGGAGTGATCTTTGTTGGTTGACCACTCCTGGGGAGGGTAACAATGGTCTTGAATTTCCTCCATTTGTACACAATCTGTCTGACTGTGGATTGGTGGAGTCCAAACTCTTTAGAGATGGCTTTGTAACCTTTTCCAGCCTGATGAACATCAACAACGCTTTTTCTGAGGTCCTCAGAAATCTCCTTTGTTCGTGCCGTGATACACTTCCACAAACGTGTTGTGAAGATCAGACTTTGATAGATCCCTGTTCTTTAAATAAAACAGGATGCCCACTCACACCTGATTGCCATCCCATTGATTGAAAACACCTGACTCTAATTTCACCTTCAAATTAACTGCTAATCCTAGAGGTTCACATACTTTTGTCACTCACAGATATGTAATATTGGATCATTTTCCTCAATAAATAAATGACCAAGTATAATATTTTTGTCTCATTTGTTTAACTGGGTTCTCTTTATTACCTCCGCCAAGGAGGTTATGTTTTCGGTAGCGTTGGTTTGTTTGTTTGTTGGTTGGTTTGTCTGTTAGCGGCATTACGGAAAAAGTAATGAACGGATTGCTCTGAAATTTTTTCCAGAGGTGTGACTGGGCACCAGTGACAATCCATTAAATTTTGGTGGTGATCCGGATCACCTTCTGGGTCCCAGATTTTTTAAAAGGATTCTTGGCGGAGGTCTGCGCTCTCCGAGTGCTTTTCTAGTCTACTTTCAGGACTTGTGTGAAAATCTGATGATGTTTTAGGTCATAATGCAGAACTATAGAAAATTCTAAAGGGTTCACAAACTTTCAGGCACCACTGTACCTACTTAGTACTGCTGTTATATTTCAAGTAATTTTCTTTGGTGGAATGTAATATTGTAGGTGATGTCAACACTTGTCAAATAGAACTTTGTGTAATTTTTATGAACTCTTTAATATTACTACATTTTATTTGCAAAATTTACATAAATAATTCTGGTATTACTGATACAATGTATCTTAAATAATTAAGTTTATAGTTCAGTCATTCTCTTTAGTAGATAATTGTTTACTTGACTGTACATATAGTCCTTTTTAATTCAGTTGTTTTCTCTGGGATCTCAAATTTCTTTTTATTCAGTACATGCTTATTTGATCCCTTTAACTTGATGCAGTGTGATAAATATGCCTATTACAATAGGAGTATATAATGTGGAATAAAACAATCAGTGCTTTGGATTATATATTGGAATTTTTTCTCATGTATAAGGGCTCATGGGTGTATGTAAGGGAAAAGTACAGATTTTGTAAGGGCATGGGTAACTAAAGGTTGACATGTATGGGATAAGCAGCTACAGATAATGGATGGATGGATGTGACATTTGTCAAGAAATTTTCCAAGTTTCTGTTTGGTTTCAGTGGTATTGTAATTTACCTCATATGTTTTAATTAAAAGTCACATCAGCATTTTTATTCCATCAGTTTGCATACTGATCTTTGTAGGAACAGTTGCTTAAAGTGCACGTGTTTGAAAAGTACTGTCGGTGTGGCTTAAACTGGATTTGTTTTATTCAGTATGAACCCAACCACTATCCACCCAGAAACACTGAAAAAAAAGAAAAAAAAAAACAATAACAACCACCCACCAACCCAGATGTAGAAATCGCAACACCATTAGCATGGTGTGTGAATTCTGGCTCTGACAGTTCAAATCAGCCTCAGAGATACCACTCGACTTCCCTTTTGGCCTCAAATATTGACTTTTTTAAAAAATCCTACTTGCCTAGTTACTATTTTTGTTTGTACCTACCAAAAGTATTTTAATTAAAATGCAGTTATTTCCCAAAATATAAACAACCCTGACCAGGCAGGGTCTAAGGATCAACAAATGCTGTACATTCATGTTTCAGTCTTTCTTTGTCCTGCAAGCTTCATATCTTACCACTCCCTTGCATGACAGTAAAAACCTCCCACTCATAACTTTTTTTGATGCATCTTCCAGGATCCCAGTCCTGATGCACAACGAGTCTCAGACAAGCTTTCTAAAAACAGAATAGAAAAAAAGATGAAAGAAAGAAAAATAGTGCCTCTCCTGTACCTATCTGTATTCGGATCTGTTTAGAACCTGTTTATTCTGAATAATGTATTCGTATTCATTTACATTATTTGAATTCAGAAAGAAGGTTGGTGTAGCTATTAAAGTGAACTAGTGTGTGGTGTTCCCAGTACTATTCTCAGAAGCACATAATTCATAGCTGAATGAATCAGTCCCAGTAATGATGAATGTGTGGTGAGATATGGAAAAGAATCCAGCATGTTTGAGAAAAATACACACTGACGCTTACAATTGCAGTGTGATGCTCATCGGTGCTGAAGAAGCTGATTCCCAGGTTGGTTCCCAGTCACATAGTCAGAACAAGAGATTCTTTATTGCTTTTGGGATGGTTTTTGAAAAAGCACAGTAATACTTGTCTTTTCTTTGATTCATTCCTGAGAATGATGCTTGTTCTTCCAAAGAACTGCCCAAATGAACTACAACCCCAATTACAAAAAAGTTGGGACACTGTCTAAAACATAAATAAAAACATAATGTGAGTATTTGCAAATCACGGAAACCCTATATTTCATTGAAAATAGTACAACCCCGATTCCAAAAAAGTTGGGACAAAGTACAAATTGTAAATAAAAACGGAATGCAATGATGTGGAAGTTTCAAAATTCCATATTTTATTCAGAATAGAACATAGATGACATATCAAATGTTTAAACTGAGAAAATGTATCATTTAAAGAGAAAAATTAGGTGATTTTAAATTTCATGACAACAACACATCTCAAAAAAGTTGGGACAAGGCCATGTTTACCACTTTGAGACATCCCCTTTTCTCTTTACAACAGTCTGTAAACGTCTGGGGACTGAGGAGACAAGTTGCTCAATTTTAGGGATAGGAATGTTAACCCATTCTTGTCTAATGTAGGATTCTAGTTGCTCAACTGTCTTAGGTCTTTTTTGTCGTATCTTCCGTTTTATGATGCGGCAAAAGTTTTCTATGGGGATTGCAGGCTGGCCAGTTCAGTACCCGGACCCTTCTTCTACACAGCCATGATACTGTAATTGATGCAGTATGTGGTTTGGCATTGTCATGTTGGAAAATGCAAGGTCTTCCCTGAAAGAGACGTTATCTGGATGGGAGCATATGTTGCTCAAGAATCTGGATATACCTTTCAGCATTGATGGTGTCTTTCCAGATGTGTAAGCTGCCCATGCCACACGCACTAATGCAACCCCATACCATCAGAGATGCAGGCTTCTGAACTGAGCGCTGATAACAACTTGGGTCGTCCTTCTCCTCTTTAGTCCGAATGACACGGCGTCCCTGATTTCCATAAAGAACTTCAAATTTTGATTCGTCTGACCACAGAACAGTTTTCCACTTTGCCACAGTCCATTTTAAATGAACTTTGGCTCAGAGAAGATGTCTGCGCATCTGGATCATGTTTAGATACGACTTCTTCTTTGAACTATAGAGTTTTAGCTGGCAACGGCGGATGGCACGGTGAATTGTGTTCACAGATAATGTTCTCTGGAAATATTCCTGAGCCCATTTTATGATTTCCAATACAGAAGCATGCCTGTATGTGATGCAGTGCCGTCTAAGGGCCCGAAGATCACGGGCACCCAGTATGGTTTTCCGGCCTTGACCCTTACGCATGGAGATTCTTCCAGATTCTCTGAATCTTTTGATGATATTATGCACTGTAGGTGATGATATGTTCAAACTCTTTGCAATTTTACACTGTGGAACTCCTTTCTGATATTGCTCCACTATTTGTCGGCGCAGAATTAGGGGGATTGGTGATCCTCTTCCCATCTTTACTTCTGAGAGCCGCTGCCACTTCAAGATGCTCTTTTTATACCCAGTCATGTTAATGACCTATTGCCAATTGACCTAATGAGCTGCAATTTGGTCCTCCAGCTGTTCCTTTTTTGTACCTTTAACTTTTCCAGCCTCTTATTGCCCCTGTCCCAACTTTTTTGAGATGTGTTGCTGTCATGAAATTTCAAATGAGCCAATATTTGGCATGAAATTTCAAAATGTCTCACTTTTGACATTTGATATGTTGTCTATGTTCTATTGTGAATACAATAACAGTTTTTGAGATTTGTAAATTATTGCATTCCGTTTTTATTTACAATTTGTACTTTGTCCCAACTTTTTTGGAATCGGGGTTGTACAAAGACAACATATCAAATGTTGAAACTGATAAATTTTATTGCTTTTTGAAAAATATATGCTCATTTTGAATTTGAGGTCAGCAACACGTTTCAGAAAAGCTGGGATGAGGCAACAAAAGACTGAAAAAGTTGTGTAATGCTAAAAAAAACAAACAACAATGATTTGGTGAATTGGCAACAGGTAACAAGACAATGCCAAACCACTTTCTGCATATATTAAAACTGCATGGCTCCGTATTAGAAGAATCCGGGTGCTAAACTGGCCTGCCTGCAGTCCAGACCTGTCCCCCATTTAAAACATTTGCCACATTATGAAGTGCAAAATGTGACAAAGGAGACCCCAAACTGTTGAGCAACTGAAATTGTATATCAGGCAAGAATGGGACAACATTTCTCTTTCAAAACAGAAATTGGTCTCCTCGGTTCCCAAACATTTACAGAGTGTTGTTAAAAATAGAGATGATGCAACACAGTGGTAAACATGCCCCTGTTCCAACTATTTTGAAACATGTTGCTGACATCAAATTCAAAATAAGCGTATATTTTTCAAAAAACAATAACATTTCTCAGTTTCAACATTTGATATGTTGTCTTTGTACTATTTTAAATGAAATATAGGGTTTCCATGATTTGCAAATTATCACATTCTGTTTTTATTTAAAGTTTACACAGCATCCCCAACTTTTTTGGAATTGGGGCTGTATAATATTAATATCAAGATGAGTCTTATGACAGGTTCATCTTCACAATCTCCAAAAGTTCCCAGGGGGATTTTGGAAGGTTATCCATTCGAGTTCTCTACATGGAACTTTTTTTAAGGTTTCTCTTGAGTTCCTTAAGAGTTCCCCAAAGGGACAAATGGATGAACCCTTTAGAGTGCAAGACAGAATTGAAAAAATGGTTAGCTGAGGAAGCTTTTTATAAAACATGGTAAGCTTAGAATGCTTATTAGTTCAGGGTAGTTCTTTCTTTACCATATTTTGTACCCATTACATGCACACAGCTTGAAAGAATTGACCTCAAAGAGAAAACCAGGTCAAGGTGCTACGGTAAAGGAATACTGCTCTAACTGCATGACTTGGGAGCTAGAGACAGGCAACTTTTCAAGGACTTTTCAAGTGAGGACAAGGAAGGGAGAGAGAAGGAATGAGACGGCCAGAGACAGGAAACAACAAAACAAGATAAGACGAGGAAATAGAGCAAAGTATGTGTGTGTGGTGTGTAAGGGCTGTAAGGTATACTCAGTAGTGTACTACAAAAACTAAATGCCAGTCATACTTGAACAGTCTATCCCTGTGGCCCTTATGGATGAGCGAGGACAGTGTTGGACTAACCCCTTTATTACAATGGCCTTTTGGGAGATCAATCTCAGGCCTCTGCTGGTGATGTTTCAATCGGTTCATACACTGTGTTCAGACACAAGGGAATAGTTCATGTTCATGCTGGGTCTTCAAATGGCTCCAGTTTTAGGAAACACTTTGTGAATCATTTATAACTATTTGGATTCTGGACTAAGGACTAATTATACTGTAGCTACAGAATGTAAGAATTGGGATTTGGGTGTTCTCTGGTAGAAAAATGCTTTTGCAAGCTACATGAAGAACAATGGCTGAAGTGAATTAAATCTTTTTTTTTCCTTAATGTGGCATAGATGTGATGTTTGCAAGGCTGCGTACACACAGAAATCAGATCTTTTAAAATCAGACTTGAGTAACTGTTACAGTGCTCAGCGTAAATGAGTACACCCCATTTGAAAAGTAACATTTTAAACAATATCTCAATGAACACAAACAATTTCCAAAATGTTGACAAGACAAAGTTTAATATAACATCTGTTTAACTTATCAAGTGAAAGTAAGGTTAATAATATAACTTAGATTACACATTTTTCAGTTTTACTCAAATTAGGGTGGTGCAAAAATGAGTACACCCCACAACAAAAACTACTACATCTAGTACTTTGTATGGCCTCCATGATTTTTAATGACAGCACAAAGTCTTCTAGGCATGGAATGAACAAGTTGGCGACATTTTGCAACATCAATCTTTTCCCATTCTTCAACAATGACCTCTTTTAGTGACTGGATGCTGGATGGAGAGTGATGCCCAACTTGTCTCTTCAGAATTCCCCATAGGTGTTCGATTGGGTTCAGATCAGGAGACGTACTTGGCCACTGAATCACTTTCACTCTGTTCTTCTTCAGAAATCCAACAGTGGCCTTAGATGTGTGTTTAGTCATGTTGGAAAAGTGCATAACGACCAAGGGCACGGAGTGATGGTAGCATCTTCTCTTTCAGTATAGAGCAATACATCTGTGAATTCATGATGCCATCAATGAAATGCAGCTCCCCGACACCAGCAGCACTCATGCAGCCCCACATAAGGACACTGCCACCACCACGTTTCACTGTATGGCATCACAAAGGTGAGGAGTACAAAGGAAAATGCATGGTGCATTTTCCTTTGTACTCCTCACCTTTGTGACGCCATACAGTTTTGAAGCCATCAGTTCCAAAAACATATTATCTTGGTCTCATCACTCCAGAGTATAGAGTCCCAGTAGTCTTCATCTTTGTCAGCATGGGCCCTGGCAAACTCTAGGCGGGCTTTTTTGTGCCTGGGCTTTAGGAGAGGCTACTTTTGTGGACGGCAACCATGCATGCCATTCCTCTGCAGTGTACGCCGTATTGTGTCACGGGAAATAGTCACCCTAGTTTGGCTTTCTACTTCTTTAGATAACTGCAGTGAACTTGTATGCTGATTTTCTTCAACACTTCTCATCAGAAGATGCTCCTGCTGAGGTGTTAACTTCCGTGGACGACCTGGACGTCTCTGTGAGATGGTTGCAGTTCCATCTTTCTTAAATTTTTGTACCACTTTTGCTACAGTATTCTGATTGATAAGTAAAGCTTTGCTGATCTTCTTGGAGCCTTCACCTTTGTGGTATAAAGAAATTATTTTCTTTGGGGAATTCTGAAGAGACAATTTGAGCATCACTCTCCATCCAGCATCCAGTCACTAAAAGAGGTCATTGTTGAAGAATGGAAAAAGATTGATGTTGCGAAATGTCACCAACTTGTTCATTCCATGCCTACAAGACTTTGTGCTGTCATTAAAAATCATGGAGGTCATACAAAGTACTAGATGTAGTAGTTTTTGTTGTGGGGTGTACTCATTTTTGCACCACCCTAATTTGAGTAAAACTGAAAAATGTGTAATCTAAGTTATATTATTAACCTTACTTTCACGTTATAAGTTAAACAGATGTTACATTAAACTTTGTCTTGTCAACATTTTGGAAATTGTTTGTGTTCATTGAGATATTGTTTAAAATATCTCATCATCCATCCGTTGTCCGTCGTCGTCCGTCCACAACTTACAAAAATTTACAGGATTGATCGGATTTTGATCAGACTCACATACAGTGTTCCCCAGGTGGGTGTGCATAAAACTTGTCAAGATGGTGGTTCCACCTGTCATATTTACGATTTTATGGGCATCTTTCAGTTCAATTCAATTCAGTTCAATTCAAATTCAATTCAAAACACTTTATTTGTCCCTTAGGGGCAATTTAAAAGGCATGCAGAAAAGTACAGTTAACCACATAAATAAAAAACAAAACAAATATGAAACATAAAAATAACAGTGTGCAAGGTGGCAGTATGTGAATAAATAACTGTACAGTGGTACAATAGGTATAAATATGATTTCCCACTTTCTCGACCTGATCATGTACAGCTGACAAACTGTTTGCTGTCCTCCAGAGCAAAATGCGATGCATGCACTAGCTACTAGTGCATCTATTTAGCTGGTTTTAATACTAGGAGTTGTCTCACAAATATGACATTTTTTGTTGGTGATGCAGAGGATTCATGCAATAATGTATCAGTGTCCACATGCATGCCAATTTGGAGGACAGGTGCTTTCACATTACAGTTAGATACACATCACTTGTAATTATAAACATGGACCATCAAGATAGGCAAATCTGATCTGAACAATCTGAATTGAACAATGAGGCTTGTTATGTGAACGTCGCCAAATATGGGTTATTTGGTGGTGTTTTCCATGGGACCGATTGATCCCATGGGTTTAATTCAAGATTGCATCTCAAAATGCATACTATGCATTAAATGGTTCTGTGCCAAACTATTTGGTAACATAGTACGCAGTTTGAATATATTTTGCAACTCAGAGAATATGATTAAATCCTGCTGCTTCCTCTGTATAACAGAAGCATTGTAACAATAACTAACTATTGTGTACGTCAATGTGACTGAGTATGAAAGCAAAAGAACAAAGACTTTTGCTCTGCTATAATGCTGCTGTGTGCATATAATATCACACTGTGCTGCTGTGGTTACTCCCATCAAGGTCAATAGACTATTAACTATTAACTCTAGCTAAAGTATGGTATATTGAACAAGACTATCACCTTGAGTCACTTTCAGTGTGTGTATTTTTATTACCCAATCTGTGTTCTCAACGTATCTTATTTATCTAATTTTGTATTTTGTTTTCCAGCTTGTTAACCACATAAATTAAATCATGAATTTAAATTCATAAATGTCAAATTCATCAACGAATTAATGAATGACCTAGACAGTGTTAGCATATTAAAAAAAAGACAGAACAAAAAAAATACAGGTTGCACACAGAGGGCAAGCCAGGGGTGGACAGTAATGAAGTACATTTACTTGAGAACTGTACTTAAGTACCGTACACTCTGAGTATTTTTTTTTTGAAACTTATGACTTTAACTTCACTACATTTGAAAGACAATTATTGTACTTTTTACTCCACTACATTTCTATCAAGGGCCTCGTTACTCGTTAATATGAAGCAGCTTTGAAAGTGGAAGTTTTTTTCTTTTCTTTTCTGTATTTACCTAAAACGCACCACATCACGGCCTACAAAAGCTCGCTGTCCAACCTGCAGAAGCATATTGAGGAATGTAAACATTTTATTCCAAGAGAAAACTTGCAGGCGGCACGGTGGTGTAGTGGTTAGCGCTTTCGCCTCACAGCAAGAAGGTCCGGGTTCGAGCCCCGTGGCCGGTGAGGGCCTTTCTGTGCGGAGTTTGCATGTTCTCCCCGTGTCCGCATGGGTTTCCTCCGGGTGCTCCGGTTTCCCCCACAGTCCAAAGACATGCAGGTTAGGTTAACTGGTGACTCTAAATTGACCGTAGGTGTGAATGTGAGTGGTTGTTTGTGTCTATGTGTCAGCCCTGTGATGACCTGGCGACTTGTCCAGGGTGTACCCCGCCTTTCGCCCGTAGTCAGCTGGGATAGGCTCCAGCTTGCCTGTGACCCTGTAGAACAGGATAAAGCGGCTAGAGATAATGAGATGAGAAAACTTGCAATGAAGTTGTCTGTGCTTTTAGAGCTTGCGATAACGTTGCAATAGCTATGCAGTCTGGTTAGTCAACTGACTTTCTACGGATTTGCCAGCCAAGTTGCCCTAGCCTTGTCCATGGCTAACGTTAACATTAACTTGGACACTGTTAGTTAGCATGTAAAAGTGGAGTTACACTCACATGAATAACTAACTTATTTGAAGTCCTTTCAGAAATGTTTTAGTATAATCTTGCCAAATATAGGCCGTAAGGTGAACCCCGTTTTCGTTTCATCTCACTCCGACGTCTCCAAACTACGAAATATTTATTTTAAAATTAAGAATGAGTACTAGAAAGTGTGGCGAAAAAAGTTCTCACCTTATAATCCTGTCAATTCCTCGCACCGAGCGATCGCGTGGCGAACTATTTTCCTCTAAAAATGACGTGTCGGGACATCACGTGACCGGTCTGGACCAATCGCGTTGCCGATTTTTGACCACAGATCAGCTGACAGCTTGCGTAATTACAGTCACATTAGTAGAAAGTCTCCAAAACACCCTCCAAAGTGGGTGAAATGTCTTCTAAGTCCTAAATAGTGCTTTAAATACATCACTAAGACAATATTGCATATATGTGGTATATTGAAGTGTTTATATTATTAGAATAAAAATAATTTTTATCACCATTATTATAGTACAAAATATGGTGTAATGGTCTATGACTAGGACCATTCATGTATTCATTCTCTTAGGTTATTAACTATAAAGTACTGATCAACCATAAAACAATTTGCTTGAAAAACAGACCTACAATGTTACACAGGCAGTAATGGAATAGAGTATTGACTCGTCATTGTGGGCTATACACACCATGGATTAGCCATAAAATGGCATATATAATATATAGGCAATGCGTGTGATTTCAGATCAAGATTTAAGAAATTGTGCAGGAAGGAGAAGAGTCCATAGGAATAATAATACACAATAATAATAATACAACCTATATATAATATTGCAGTTCTATTGCTCAGTTCAGAGGCACAATGGCAGGGATTCAAGTATTCACTACCTATGCAGCGGCACAGTAGAGGTAGGTAAACGCACTAGGCAGCACTATGCACCTGCAGCAGCGGCAACAAAGAAGATGCAAGACTGAGTCATCATACATCACACACAACAGAACTATGTGGCAAATTGCAAACTTTAATAGAAAATGTAAACAACAAAACAGTGATATATACACATTACAAATGAAAATTTATATATACACACACACAAAAAAAATTTATATATATATATATATATATATATATATATATATATATATATATATATATATATATATAAAATATATAAAAGTCCTGTGGTACGGTGCAAAAAGGCAGGGGTCAGCATCCAGGCAATGACCTAGGTGTCAGTGACAGAGAAAGGGGGGGGGAAGACACACACACAAACACACTATAACATTCAGTCAGGTGCTACTCCTCGACATCACTGTCAGGGCACTGGTCGTCTTCCTTGTCCTCTGTCTCCTTCATATTTGAGCAATTGCTACACCTGCACAAGTCCGTGCAACAGACTCCTGCAGAGACACAAGAGCATCTGCCAGTCCTTCGATTGACTTCACCATGTCAATGAACTTCTTTCTCAGATGGGCCATTCTCAGCACCTCCTGGTTGATAATCAGCCTTTGCCGGATGATCCGCTCACAGAACGCCTTGTAGCTTATTTCATATGTTGGCTCATTCCTTCAGAAAATACAGCAGAATATACATAAGATTTAGATTAGGTTTCAGAGTTTACTTCATTGACAGTACACAAGTACAGGGGAACAAAATACAACTTACACAAGGTGCAATGTTTACATGCTAAATTGAATGTATGTATTATCTGAAGTATTTAGAAAAGAAATGCAGATAGATATTGCCAACCACTACTACACTGACCTAAATAAACATGCGCATGCATGCACGCGCGCGCGCGCACACACACACACACACACACACACACACACACACACACACACACACACACACACACACACACAGTGCTGTGACTAATTGTCTTCACATTGAACAGTAGCAAGTAGCATTCTATGGTCATGTATGAGAAGTTAGTACATGGCTTACTTGTCCTTCTCTTGTCTAGCAGGCTCATTCAGAAATCTGGTGTACTGCTGGTAGCAGCTCTTGTGGTACGGCACCTCCAGAGCCACACAGTCTTTGTCCTTAATGTGTACCAGAATACTGTGGTCATCGTATTCCACCGTTTGAAGGTAAATTCCTGGGTCACTCCGTGCTTCACAGAAGCTATATGCATATAGCACTGCTTACGTGCAAGAAGTTTTCTCCTTTTTGCCGTTATTTCCAAACTTTCCTCTCCTCCACTGCTGCTAGACGAGGCTGTGGCGGCTGCCGTGTTGGTCTCTTGTTTACGAAATGGGCTACGTCGCGGGTGTTTATGGGATACGTCAGCAACCGTGGAACCTGTTCTGTAGCGAAATCTTATTCCGCGGTGCCAAAATATCATTCCGCGCCGATGACATTAGTTCGCTTTTTCAAGCCTTCATGCGAAAAATTGACAGCATTACAAGGTGAGAACTTTTTGATGACATCATTTCATAATACGTCCATTTTTAAGAATTGGATATTATGTAGTTCGGAGACGTCGGAGCGGAATCTTGTTTCTGAAAGACTTTTCGGGGTTCACCTTACGGCCTAATAAACAGAATGTAGAAATCTTTCTTTTCTAGTAACATTAGCTACCCAATATGATTTTGAGTTTGAAAAGAGTTTGCTAGCATATCAGGTGAAGCTTCACTGACTAGCTAGCTTAATGTTAAACCACCATGATGGCACAGCATGCGTTCACTTTGTAAATCCGGTCAGTTGCTTCAGAAGCATTAGGTTTTGTAAGTGTTGTGGCAATAATACAACAATGCGTTGACAGAAAAATGTACTTTTACTACTTAAGTATTTTTAAAAGCAAGTACTTCAGTACTTTAACTTAAGTAAAAATTTGACTGGACAACTTTCACTTGTATCGGAGTAACATTTAACCAGTGGGATCTGTACTTTGACTTAAGTAATGAAGTTGGGTACTTTGTCCACCTCTGAGGCGAGCAGACACCCCATGTAAGTCACTGCCAACTGATATAATCAAGTCTGAAATCTAAAAATACAAAGAAACGCAAAACCAACTCCTGCTATCCTTTGCCAACTACCCTAAGCATATAGCAAGACCTCTTCTCAGCTGGGTCGTGAGCATAAAATCTGATGGTTATCTATTATTCACTTGCTTCCCATCAAATTAGAGAAAACTCCAACAAGAAAAATACTAAAACTCTGTCAGTCCTAAATCTTTTTTCATCTTATAGTGTAATATACCCCCGTACAGATTTAAAAAAAAATTGTTTACTTGTTTTCACTATCACTCTATTATTCTTTCTCTTCCTTGATTTCCTGCCAGTCACCATGCAGTCAGACTTATTTCATCCATAAAGCTGGAACATGATGACATTTGAAACGTACAAGTTTGCATATTAGGTATTCGTACAGGTTTCCACCAATTCTGACTTGACGCCCCAGCAGCACTGAGTACTGTATAAGTAAGGACATCCTGAATTACTATTACAGGATATTTGTCCCTTGACCATTTAACAAACAAATCTTAGACACTGTAGTTTTAAATATAAATGGTGTTCATCCAAATCACAACAACAGACACATTACATTACTGGTATTTAGCAGATGCTCTCATCCAGAGCAACATACAACATACCCAGAGTAGCCTGGGGCACAGTTGGGGGCTAGGTGCCTTGCTCAAGGGCACTTCAGCCATTCCTGCTGGTCCAGGGAATTGAACCAGTAACCTTTTGGTCCCAAAGCTGCTTCTCTAACCATTCAGCCATAGCTTCCCCCATAATAGACAAATAATAGACTTTCTGTCTAAACTAAACTAGTACACAAAGAGCTGTACTCTTCTTATCTTTATTAAACATGATGATTTACTATTCGGTCTAGTCTGGAAGACATCTCTGAACCCTTGTGTTTAACACCACTCCAACTGCGACTGTATCTGTTCACTGTAGTCTGCACCAGTTAATGGTACAGTTGGCAGAAGTTAAGCAGTTTTGAAACTTAAGTCCAAAGAAATAAAGCACCTTCCTTACGTGTTCCTAAAACATACACACAGTCAGTATGCTGCCTCGGCTACAACCCCTGAATGCTATTCAAAAGAGAAAAAGGATCGAATGCAATTGAAAATGGTCCATTTTTTTAAAAGTTCGCCAAAAGCATCACCAAAAATAAAATACTGTAATACAACACTGATCTTGCTATAGAAGCATTTTCCTGGATAATGCTCAACACTTCACGTCTGTGCATGTCACCTAATACACTTGTCAGTTTTGTCTTTGGGTTTTATCTTTAACGCTGTATCATTTTTAAACATTTCATCTGTGGCCCGGTGTTAAATTCATTCTCTTACACAGTCACTGTGAAAAGACTGCCTGTGGCGAGCCTGAAGCGTTGCTTAGCCCACCTGTCAGTGCTGCAAAGCCACAGGGTGGAGGGGGATGGTGAGGGCACTGATGCCCCTGCTGAGACCATGAGTGGCAGAAGGATGTTCTGTCTCACGCATATTAACCAAGGGCAGGTTCGACCGGGTTGGGAGGGGATCTGACAGGTCAGGGAAGGCTCGCTAATTGCCAGACTGAAAACAGAAGTGGCTCGTTAAGCAAATATAGGTTAACGAAGCCAGTGCCACCAGAGGGTTTGCTGCCCCTTTAGCCTGTGTAATGAAAGTTGTCTCTTCCTCTTCCTGCCATCTCAGGAATGTTCAAACATTTAAACAGGCTAATGAGCCAATTTAGTGGAGAGGGAAGATGGAAAATGGGGAGTGGAGGAAAGAATTGCAGCAGCTTTTACCTTGTAGACATTATTCACCTTCTCACTTTCTCTCATCCTCGTCTATCCTTACCCTTTCTTTCTGCATCTCCACTTATATAGCTGGCAGTCTCGAGCTCCACATACATCCCTGGCTAGCTAAGTGTAACAGGAAAGAATACAAATCAATTCTAAGACCATTTGCAATGTGTACCTTTGCATCACCAATACTTTGTCAGAATGTGTCACATGGCCTAAAGTAAAATCTTCAAAATGTCATGACAGATTGGAAACAACTGCAGTAAATGCTGAGAAAAAAAAGAGATAGAGAGTGAACCATTGTGAAATTATTGATGATTTCTGCACTGTCGAGGATTTTTGCCTTGTACTTTACTACCATAGCTGCAGTGGATGTGAAATGGGATTTCCTGCCCTTTTATTGATCAGAAATAGAATAAAATGTTCCTTTTTTTTTTCCTTTCTCACTGATCAGTTAGATATTTCACCAACTGGCCATTCAAGTGCTTTGAAATGGAACAAGATGAATGGGCACAACATTGTTTCATATATACACACACAAGTACAGTATGTGTGTATTTATATTAATATACGAATGAGTCTCATACAGAATATTTTCCGTAATTCTGATTTCCTCAAAAAAAAGCTGCTGTAACCACTTTATCCCAGTCAGAGTCATGGTACATCCGGAGCCTACTGGGAGCAAAGTGGGAGAATTCACCCTGGATGGAATGCAAGTTCATCACAGGGCACCATTCACATCCATATTTACACAATCATTCAGACCTGGGGCAATTTAGCATAGCCAAGCAACTGACCAGTATGTTTTTAGACAATGGGAAGAAACTAGAGTAAGTGGAGGAAACCCACATGATGATAGCCAAATATATACAATTAAAAAAGGTCAAAGTTCCTCCTGTGCCAGGGCCTGGTCTTCCCAGGCAGTCTCCTGTCTCAGTACTAACCAAGCCCTTAAGGGGCATTGGGCAGCACCAATCTCCACTTCTATAGCTCTCAGCCTCTCATACAGCTAGGGTTACAGTGGGGGACTAGTCTTCTGGTAACCATGAGAGTTTAGGGGTGTTCACATGGCAACTTTTACTCCGGTGTAGCACCGGGGCTGCCCCGGTAGAGCGTTCACATGGTACAAAGTTATACCGGTGTAGCTCCTGAAAGCCGCTTAAACCGGTGCAAATCTAACCCTGCTCGGGAGGTGGTTTAAGAAATTTACTCCAGAGTAAATGCTAGTTTGCAGGGCAGCACCGATATAAAATGGGACGTCTGAACGCTACAGGGGTAGACTCGCTACGCATGAGGAGAGTTGATTACATACAGGCATTGCATAATTTGCATCCTGGTTTTTTTGCGCTTCCAAAATGGCGAATATCAACAACAACAGAAGTGCGTGTCTTCCAGTGTTGCCAGATTGGGCGGTTTTAAGTGCATTTTGGCGGATTTGAACATATTTTGGGCTGGAAAACATCAGCAGTATCTGGCAACACTGGTGTCTTCATCCACGTTGTTTTCCCGGCGCTTAGTGATGCCATGACAACCGGGAAAAGGAAGTACATTTTCACGCATGCTGCGCATATTTCATTTCCGCATTATTACTATCGTATAGCACGGTCGCAAAAACTGCCGTGTGATCGCAAGTGGGGCTGCACCGGTGCTAACACGCTTCTCTCTAGTAAGCAGGTTTGTGACGTGTGAACGCTCCACAAAATTTACACCGGTGTAAGATATATCGCAACAAAATACATCGGTGCAGCATCGATGCAAATATGTGCCATGTGAACACCCCTTTTGACTCTCCACTCACGTCTATATTGCAGCATGCCTTGCCAGACAGCAGTAGGTACTGTTTTTATGATGGTCTTTGGTATGACCTGACCATGGGTAGAACTTGCGATCTCCTGGTTGACAGGTGGACACACTAACCACAAAGCCAGCTTGCGGTAAATATAGACGATAGCACAGAAAATTTGGAAATTACACACTATGATATCTGGTTCAATAATTTCATTAATAAAACAGCATAAGATACAGGATGTATAAATAGTAGGACTAATGAATTGTCCAAGTACATGACAAGTACAGTACGTGTTAATACAGTTAACTGAAATCAATATTGCACTATGAACCTACAGTCATTTAATCTGTTGTTCAGAAATTACAATTTCTGCAACTGTATAAAAATAATGGCAGTATTTTATTGTTAAATTAATTAGCTAATGCATCAGTTGTGGCTGGTATAAATGGACGAGCGTGTTCCACATCTTTCAAAAACAAAAAGACATCAATATAAGGTTTTGTTTTTGGTATCCACATCACAATTTGCTGTTAAAGTAGATTATTTTGGATGTTTGTGGAGCTAAGTGGGCGGCACAGTGGTGTAGTGGTTAGCGCTGTCGCCTCACAGCAAAAAGGTCCTGGGTTCGAGCCCCGGGGCTGGCGAGGGCCTTTCTGTGTGGAGTTTGCATGTTGTCTGCGTGGGTTTCCTCCGGGTGCTCCGGTTTCCCCCACAGTCCAAAGACATGCAGGTTAGGCTAACTGGTGACTCTAAATTGACCATAGGTGTGAGTGTGAATGGTTGTCTGTGTCTATGTGTCAGCCCTGTGATGACCTGGCGACTTGTCCAGGGTGTACCCCGCCTTTCGCCCGTAGTCAGCTGGGATAGGCTCCAGCTTGCCTGCGACCCTGTAGAAGGATAAAGCGGCTAGAGATAATGAGATGAGATGGAGCTAAGTGCAACACCACCACAAATGGTTCCACACAGAAAATGCCACACAGACTGGCATGAAGATGTGCGGGAGGGGCTGATTTCTTTCTAGGCCAGGCTGTAGATTTATACAGCCTATCAGTGACAGTCATGTTATTACACAACGTGAAAAGACCCCTAGATTCGAGCTCAATTTGAACTGATGTCTTTCAGGCCATGCGGTCATCAGTGTGAGAGCACTGTTCACTGATTTTTTTAAGTGAAAGAGTTACAGTGGTGCTTGAAAGTTTGTGAACCTTTTAGAATTTTCTATATTTCTGCATAATTATGACCTAAAGCATCATCAGATTTTCACACAAGTCCTAAAAGTAGATAAAGAGAACCCAGTTAAACAAATGAGACAAAAATATTATACTTGGTCATTTATTTATTGAGGAAAATGATCCAATATTACATATCTGTGAGTGGCAAAAGTATATGAACCTTTGCTTTCAGTATCTGGTGTGACCCCCTTGTGCAGCAATAACTGCAACTAAACGTTTCCGGTAACTGTCGATCAGTCCTGCACACCGGCTTGGAGGAATTTTAGCCCATTGCTCTGTATAGAACAGCTTCAACTCTGGGATGTTGGTGGGTTTCCTCACATGAACTGCTCACTTCAGGTCCTTCCACAACATTTCGATTGGATTAAGGTCAGGACTTTGACTTGGCCATTCCAAAACATTAACTTTATTCTTCTTTAACCATTCTTTGGTAGAACAACTTGTGTGCTGAGGGTCGTTGTCTTGCTGCATGACCCACCTTCTCTTGAGATTCAGTTCATGGACAGATGTCCTGACATTTTCCTTTAGAATTTGCTGGTATAATTCAGAATTCATTGTTCCATCAATGATGGCAAGCCGTCCTGGCCCAGATGCAGCAAAATAGGCCCAAACCATGATACTACCACCACTATATTTCACAGATGGGATAAGGTTCTTATGCTGGAATGCAGTGTTTTCCTTTATCCAAACATAATGCATCTCATTTCAACCAAAAAGTTCTATTTTGGTTTCATCCAACCACAAAATATTTTTTTAATAGCCTTCTGGCTTGTCCATGTGATCTTTAGTAAACTGCAGATGAGCAGCAATGTTCTTTTTGGAGAGCAGTGGCTTTCTCCTTGCAACCCTGCCATGCACACCATTGTTGTTCAGTGTTCTCCTGATGGTGGACTCATGAACATTAACATTAGCCAATGTGAGAGAGGCCTTCAGTTGCTTAGAAGTTACCCTGGAGTCCTTTGTGACCTCGCCAACTATTACACACCTTGCTCTTGGAGTGATCTTTGTTGGTCGACCACTCTTGGGAGGGTAACAATGATCTTGAATTTCCTCCATTTGTACACAATCTGTCTGACTGTGGATTGGTGGAGTCCAAGCTCTTTAGAGATGGTTTTGTAACCTTTTCCAGCCTGATGAGCATCAACAATGCTTTTTCTGCGTTCCTCAGAAATCTCCTTTGTTCCTGCCATGATACACTTCCACAAACACGTGTTGTGAAGATCAGACTT
This sequence comes from Neoarius graeffei, assembly GCF_027579695.1. Classification (NCBI taxonomy): domain Eukaryota; kingdom Metazoa; phylum Chordata; class Actinopteri; order Siluriformes; family Ariidae; genus Neoarius; species Neoarius graeffei. The sequence goes on along the minus strand of NC_083593.1, from coordinate 37,525,015 downwards.
TGATAGATCCCTGTTCTTTAAATAAAACAGGGTGCCCACTCACACCTGATTTTCATCCCATTGATTTTAAAACACCTGACTCTAATTTCACCTTCAAATTAACTGCTAATCCTAGAGGTTCACATACTTTTGCCACTCACAGACATGTAATTTTGGATCATTTCCCTCAATAAATAAATGACCAAGTATAATATTTTTGTCTCATTTGCTTAACTGGGTTCTCTTTATCTACTTTTAGGTCTTGTGTGAAAATCTGATGATGTTTTAGGTCATATTTATGCAGAAATGTAGAAAATTCTAAAGGGTTCACAAACTTTCAAGCACCACTGTACAGATTTGAACCTACAATACCATTACAGATTTGAAACATGGGAATGATTATATTATATTATATGATGCTCATTATATCATATGATACTGTGGAAATTAAAGTATAAGTGCTGTAAAGATTAAAGTAAATTCTCGCCAACTCTTATCAACTCTACTAAAGAACACATAAGGTTCTTGTAACAGTGCATAGTTTAGTTATCTATAATGGGTACAAATAGATAATGGATGACTTCAGCTCACTTATTACAAAGTATGTGTTATCAGATGTGTCCTATAACAATCCCTTTGTAAGAAGAAAGCGTGCACTAATGAGATCAGAGGAGCTGAGTGAGTTGAACCGCATCGGCAGACAATGAAACAGAACCACTATCACTTATCCACGGCATCAGGTGAGATTGTTCTCATTAAACATTGGCAGCACATGTGGCACAAGGTGGATATCAATTAAAATGATGTATGAGCTTGGAATGTTGTAATTAGGACATGGAACGGGATTTAATAACATTCATTAAACTACTAATCAAGAGTAAACAGGGCTGGAGTGAATCATGTGTACAAACAACAGGGACTAGTTGAGGTCATTTTCTCAGTTCTCTACTGGCTAACTCGGATATTTTTGGCTTGCTGCTTCTCATGCCCTGTGTCCGAAATCGCTCCCTACTCACTATATAGGGCACTATATAGTCGGGACACTATTTTGCAGTGCTGTCTGAAACCTTAGTGAGGATTATTTACACCCTATATAGTGCACTCAAAGTATCCCACAATGCATCACGAAAACTAGTGTACAACCGATGGTCACTAACCAAAGCAATATATTCCATCACGCATTGCAGTCACGCTGAAAGAAATCTAATTTAAAGTCTCAAATTTGATTTAATAAAAGGCAGCGGCAAAGAAGAAAGCATTCAGCCTTGATTTTAAAAAAAATGATGTAAATACAAGCGCAATGGACTAGTGTTCAAAAACGTTTTTTTCATTTTACCAATGAGCTCACTACATAGTCCTCTATATAGTAATTCCCTATATAGGGAGTAGTGAATGAGTGAGCGATTTTGGATACAGAGATGGTGTCTCAATTCCATTGCAAATATACCGTACTCTCATTCAGTGCGTTCACATGCACATCCAAATCGAGCTACTGTCGGTAATCGAGCTAAGGGTCCCAGCAGGGGTGCCAGAGAAATCCAATCCTACATGCACACAAGGAAATCGAGCTATTGTGTGAGGTACATTGCGCACCCGAGCCACAGGTGGCGCTACACGCCCCATCGTGTTGGTACACTTCCGGTTGTCGTCATGAAGAAGAGCTATTCAAGAGTATAAACAAAGTTATCAGTTCCGTGTTCCATGTTCTCTTCTGCTGCTCGCTACTACTACTGTTGTCATGCCGACTAAGGCTGTTGTGTTTCCCGCTTGTGGTCTCGTCACTCGTCACTTCCGGAAGGGGCAGTGCTGAAGTAAGTAGCTCGACTACGTAGCTCGATAGGGTTTACATGCACTAAGTAGCTCGGCTACAATCGCATAATCTAGGTCGCGTAGCTCGATTATGAGAAATCCAGTTCGGTTCGATTTCAGCCGAGCTAAGGTGTTTCCATGGCATTTAGAACTTCAATTTCAGTCGAGCTACAGCAGAAATTCGATTTTCTCTATGTGCATGTAAACGCACTGAGTGAACAATGTTTAGGTTTGGATGCATAGAAAGTCAGTGAACAAACAACTGGTTTAGATCCAGATCAGAACTTAATTTCTCAGTGTATGTTTTCCCCCATTCTCTCATTACATAGACAGCAGGGCAAACTGTTGAATCATAAACAGATATGCTGTGCACTCAGTGAGGAACTCTTTATAATGACTCCCAGCTAACCCCAAACCAGAGGGGGAATATTCCAATCAATCATGTATCCGGCGAAACAGCACAGCCAGGCTTTTCCGCTCCACAGAAAATGCTTTCCATCAAGACTAATTGGTGCCCCAGTGAACTGCATAACCAATTGAAAAGTGAGCGCACTGTGTTTTTCCCATTTGTGAAGATGTAAATCTATTATTTTGGGTTTTATTTGACAGCCGTGTACTGAAAATGAGTCATTCATTAGTATGTGAAAATGAGTATTCACCGTGAAGCAATGGGGCATCAGAGGCAGTCAGTCCACTGGTCAAGCTCCAGGTATGAAAACACACACACACACACACACACAGACAGTACACAGACTGGGATGTGATGGAATATTATTACTCATATGCTCATCAGGATGATGATAAGCAGAGATGCCTGCAGGCAAAGTTAATCAGATTATAGTGATGCAGCATCATTAAAGGGTCACAAGAATGGCAATTGTACAATTTGTTAGTTTGCTTCAGTCAGGCTTAACTGCAAATAATTAATACATGACCTCTGACTTTGGCGAAACATTTGAGCCTTGACTGAAAAAAACTGAATCTTATTTGTTGGGGGGGGGGAAGCATCTTTAAAGCAGCAGTTCTCAAAGTGAAGTTCAGGACCCTCAAGGATCCGTGTTTTGCTCCAAGGGTTAAAATCAAACCTAATCAAGTATACACAATTTCTTATTACCTTCTTAAATTTAGTGTTAGCCAACTTAACTAGTCATTTGGGTTATAGGTCTAACCTCATTAACTTAAGCAGGACTGTTTTTCCCCTCCAAATAGAGTGAAAGAGGATGTAGGTAGTCACATGAGTTCCTTTGAATAACAAATCAAAATTTGCAGGTAAACTCAATAATTGAAATTTTAACCAGTCATAACAAAGAAAAAAAAAACCCTGAAGGACGATGGAAACCAAGAACACATATAAAAAAGATCACTTGGCCATGCAACCCCCCCACCACCACCAAAAAAAAAAAAGTCACAATATCTCACAAAGAACAACAGAAAATGCAGTGGCATGTATACAGAAAGGAAATGAGCAGGAAATGAAGCCAGGTGAGATTAATCAGTAGGTGACTGGGAATGATGTAATGTCTGGACAGGACTACATGGCAGAGTGGATTGGATGAGTGGTGGAGCAACGGTGGTGGAATTGGATGTGGCCCCTCTAAACAATCTCAACATCAAGTTCAGCATCTTTTGTGTTCTGTCAGTGGAAAGCTTATTTTATTCATGAATAAAAAGCTATTTGACTCGAAATAATAGCCATATAATTTTACTATTTGATAATGTCTATTTGAGCTATTTTTTATAATTTGAGCGGCACACTGGTGTAGTGGTTAACACTGTCGCCTCACAGGAAGAAGGTTCTGGGTTTGAGCCCAGTGGCAGACGGGGGCCTTTCTGTGTGGAGTTTGCATGTTCTCCCCGTGTCTGCGTGGGTTTCCTCCGGGTGCTCCGGTTCCCCCCACAGTTCAAACACATGCAATTGGATTAACATGAAGCAGCCTTGGGCTGAAGTGCCCTTGAGCAAAGCACCTAACCCCAACTGCTCCCTGGACGCTGTAGCATACCGGTAGCTGCCCACTGCTCTGGGTATGTGTGTGTGCTCATTGCTCATGTGTATGTTTACTGCTTCAGATGGGTTAAATGCAGAGAGGAATTTCACAAGTGTACATCTGATGAATAAAGTTGTTGTTGTTGTTCTCCTTCTTCTTCTTACTCTTTTAAATAATGACCCTAATAAGAGCAGTCACCACAAAATGAGTCCAGTTCGAAAAATGAAAAGTTGCTTTACTGGATGTTCTAAATCTATAGTTAATTATCTTTAAAATAAAGGCTCATTTGCTAAACTTTATGCTAAATTGTTCACTAATTCCAGAGAAATTAGCGAAAATGTACAAGGTATCATCATCTTACAAGGTACAAGGTACATGGTACAAGGTATTATCATCATCAGGTTCACCACCCACAGAGGTAGCAGTAGGGGTTTGGTGCAATGTGGATTGGGTGGCAGTCGAAGGCAGGGGCCTCGACGACCTGATCCCCGGACACAGCGGCTGGCTGTTGGGACATGGAATGTCACTTCGCTGGGGGGAAAGGAGCCTGAGCTTGTGCGGGAGGTTGAGAGGTACCGGCTAGAGATAGTCGGGCTCACCTCCACGCATAGCTTGGGCTCTGGAACCCAGCTCCTCGAGAGGGGCTGGACTTTCCACTTCTCTGGAGTCGCCCGTGGTGAGCGGCGGCGGGCTGGTGTGGGCTTGCTTATAGCTCCCCAGCTCAGCCGCCATGTGTTGGAGTTTACCCCAGTGAACGAGAGGGTCGCCTCTCTGCGCCTTCGGATTGGGGAGAGGGCTCTTGCTGTTGTTTGTGCCTACGGGCCAAATAGCAGTATAGAGTATCCGGCCTTCTTGGAGTCCCTGGGAGAGGTACTGAGGGGTGCTCAGACTGGGGACTCCATTGTGCTACTGGGGGACTTCAATGCTCACGTGGGCGACGACAGTGACACCTGGAGGGGCGTGGTTGGGAGGAACGGCCATCCCGATCTGAACCCGAGTGGTGTTTTGTTATTGGACTTCTGTGCTAGTCACGGTTTGTCCATAATGAACACCATGTTCGAGCATAGGGGTGTCCATAAGTGCACGTGGCACCAGGACACCTTAGGTCGGAGGTCGATGATCGACTTTGTAGTCGTTTCATCTGATCTCCGGCCCTATGTCTTGGACACTCGGGTGAAGAGAGGGGCTGAGCTGTCAACTGATCACCACCTGGTGGTGAGTTGGATCCGCTGGCGGAGGAGGAAGCTGGACAGACCTGGCAGGCCTAAACGTATGGTGAGGGTCTGCTGGGAACGTCTGGCCGAGCACTCTGTTGGGGAGGTCTTTAACTCCCACCTCCGGGAGAGCTTTTCCCAGCTTCCGAGGGAGGCGGGGGACATTGAGTCTGAGTGGACCATGTTCTCTACCTCCATTGTGGACGCAGCTGTTCGGAGCTGTGGCCGCAAGGTCTCCGGTGCCTGTCGTGGCGGCAATCCCCGAACCCGGTGGTGGACACCGGAAGTAAGGGATGCTGTCAAGCTGAAGAAGGAGTCCTATCGGGCCATGTTGACCTCCGGGACTCCTGAGGCAGCCGACGGGTATCGGCAGGCCAGGCGTGCTGCAGCACGGGCAGTTGCGGAGGCAAAAACTCGGAACTGGGAGGAGTTCGGGGAGGCCATGGAGAAGGACTATCGGTCGGCCTCGAAGAAATTCTGGCAAACCGTCCGGCGCCTCAGGAGGGGGAAGCAGTACTCTGCCAACACTGTTTACAGTGCGGGTGGGGAGCTGTTGACCTCGACTGGGGACATTGTCGGGCGGTGGAAGGAATACTTTGAGGATCTCCTCAATCCCACCATCATGTCTTCCACTGAGGAGACTGAGGCTGATGACTCAGAGGTGGACTCGTCCATTACCCAAGCCGAAGTCACTGAGGTGGTTTGCAAGCTCCTCGGTGGCAAGGCACCGGGGGTGGATGAGATCCGCCCTGAGTATCTCAAGTCTCTGGATGTTGTGGGGCTGTCTTGGTTGACACGCCTCTGCAACATCGCATGGCGGTCGGGGACAGTGCCTCTGGAGTGGCAGACTGGGGTGGTGGTCCCTCTTTTTAAGAAAGGGGACCGGAGAGTGTGCTCCAATTATAGGGGAATCACACTTCTCAGCCTCCCAGGGAAAGTTTACTCCAGGGTACTGGAGAGGAGAATTCGACCAATAGTCGAACCTCGGATCCAGGAGGAACAATGCGGTTTTCGTCCTGGTCGCGGAACACTGGACCAGCTCTATACCCTTCATAGGGTGCTCGAGGGTTCATGGGAGTTTGCCCAACCAGTCCACATGTGCTTTGTGGATCTGGAGAAGGCATTCGACCGTGTCCCCCGTGGTATTCTGTGGGGGGTGCTTCGGGAGTATGGGGTTCGGGGCTCTTTGCTAAGGGCTGTCCGGTCCCTGTACGAACGGAGCAGGAGTCTGGTTCGCATTGCCGGCAGTAAGTCAGACCTGTTCCCAGTGCATGTTGGACTCCGGCAGGGCTGCCCTTTGTCACCGGTTCTGTTCATAATTTTTATGGACAGAATTTCTAGGCGCAGCCAGGGGCCGGAAGGAATCCTGTTTGGGAACCACAGGATTTCATCTCTGCTTTTTGCGGATGATGTTGTCCTGTTGGCTTCTTCAAACCAGGACCTTCAGCATGCACTGGGGCGGTTTGCAGTCGAGTGTGAAGCGGCTGGGATGAGAATCAGCACCTCCAAGTCCGAGGCCATGGTTCTCGACCGGAAAAGGGTGGCTTGCCCTCTCCAGGTTGGTGGAGAAGTCCTGCCTCAAGTGGAGGAGTTTAAGTATCTCGGGATCTTGTTCACGAGTGAGGGAAGGATGGAGCGTGAGATCGACAGGCGGATCGGTGCAGCCTCCGCAGTGATGCGGTCGCTTTACCGGTCCGTCGTGGTGAAGAAGGAGCTGAGCCAAAAGGCGAAGCTCTCAATTTACCGGTCGATCTACGTTCCGACTCTCACCTATGGTCATGAGCTTTGGGTAATGACAGAAAGAACAAGATCGCGGATACAAGCGGCTGAAATGAGTTTCCTTCGCAGGGTGGCTGGGCGCTCCCTTAGAGATAGGGTGAGAAGCACAGTCACTCGGGAGGAGCTCGGAGTAGAGCCGCTGCTCCTCCACATCGAGAGGAACCAGCTGAGGTGGCTCGGGCATCTTTTTCGGATGCCTCCTGGACGCCTCCCTGGGGAGGTTTTCCAGGCATGTCCCCCCGGGAGGAGGCCCCGGGGAAGACCCAGGACACGCTGGAGGGACTATGTCTCTCGGCTGGCCTGGGAACGCCTCGGTGTTCTTCCCGAGGAGCTGGCCGAGGTGTCTGGGGAAAGGGAAGTTTGGGCTTCCATGCTTAGACTGCTGCCTCCGCGACCCGGTCCCGGATAAGCGGAAGAAGACGAGACGAGACGAGATCATCATCTTAACAAAAAATCATGTGCGGAGAAATCAAAAAAGGTTAAAGTTCCTCCTGTGCCAGGAGAAAATCAGCTGTAAACTCTGTGATGTGTAAACTGAAATTAATGCATAGCACACATCTATTTGGACTACAAAGTCTCATCTCATCTCATCATCTCTAGCCACTTTATCCTGTCCTACAGGGTCGCAGGCAAGCTGGAGCCTATCCCAGCTGACTACGGGTGAAAGGCGGGGTACACCCTGGACAAGTCGCCAGGTCATCACAGGGCTGACACATAGACACAGACAACCATTCACACTCACATTCACACCTATGGTCAATTTAGAGTCACCAGTTAACCTAACCTGCATGTCTTTGGACTGTGGGGGAAACCAGAGCACCCGGAGGAAACCCACACGGACAGAACATGCAAACTCCACACAGAAAGGCCCTCGCCGGCCACAGGGCTCGAACCCGGACCTTCTTGCTGTGAGGCGACAGCGCTAACCACTACACCACCGTGCCACCCGACTACAAAGTCATATTTATAATATTTTGGCGATGGATACGTTATAGGTTAAGGAATGTATTTATGGCAATATAAGAAAAATGATATGTGGGTCATTTCTTGACGCACACTCATTTCAAATCGCTATATCTCAGAATGAACTGAATAGGTGGACAATGTTCAGAAAATAAATCTGTCCTGAGGAGGTCTGTGGGATTAATTTTACAGTTAATGGTGTTCCTGGCAACAAAAAGTTTGAAAAAGACTGCTTTAAGGGTTCATTAGATAAGTATCATTTTGTTTGTTTGTTTTTTATCTGAAACTTTTGGAACCTTTTCTGATAATCACTCTACTGTGAGGTTCTGCTTAAGGTTACTTCAAATTTGCTTCAAATGCTATTCCATGAGTTCTACCACTGTTCTATCATCTCCCTTACTCATGGCTTGAGGATTTGTGGAGGAATATGGAAAGCCTACACTCTTCAGAAGAAAGGTTAAATCTAGAATCATTAAAGGTTGTTTGGTTTGTCCCTCTGGGAGAACCTTTATTATCCTATCAGAGAAGTAGTATACCATTAGGAAGCTATAAATCCCTAACTATCGAAAGACACCTTGAGAGACCCTTGAGGATGAAATTTTAGTGATTTGCCTTCACTTGGTTGATAACACGAATGCTATTTAATATTTATCACAATCATGAAGAGCACAATATTTGTATTCATAGCATGAGATGCTTTAGGAGGAGTTTGAGTTTCTTCTTTTGAGAAAGATGCACAGGAAGAAAGAAATATATAGTGCTACACATCTTCAGATACAAAGAAAAACACTCCAAAGAAAATTACAGAATAAGTGCAGGATTTTGTGAAAGATTTAAAGAGCCATCAGTGATGCTCAAGTGTCAGCCTCAGGAGAGCCGAGAGAGAGCAGGGTTAAACATCTCTGCTATTATGAAATACTTTGATTACTTATTTATCAGCTCAGTGCTTGCTTCTCATCAAAACTCTGGGTTTCTTTCTATTCTCTCTGCACCCAGAGCCTCCTTCAGTTGAAAGCTGATTTAGCATGTTCATTTCAATAAGCCTGAAGGTCTTAGGGAGGAATTAATCAAAATCCTCAGTGCATAAATAAACTCTCCTTCTCACTTTCTGAAGGCTTTCAAGGAAATCCCTTCAGCAGGTGGATCCTGGGGCATCAGAAAAAACAGACAAGCTGTGACTAGAGCCTTCAAACTCAGCTAACCCTGCCTACTCTGTACTCTATTCAGAGTATCCTTCCTCCTTCTCTTGCTTTGGTCCTATCTGTCTATCCCACACTTTGCTGACAGCTACATGAATGGATGGCTCGTAGCCTGAACTAATACCCCTACCACCAAATCAATAGACTATTATCAGGGATATTAACATAGGAATAGCTATCTATTTCAGTTATTTAATAAACTAAAGCAAAGACACAAAGGCATTTCATTAGCCAGACTAAAATTTACAATTTGTTTACGGTATCTAGGTAGATCACAACAGTCCTACCTTAGCTTCATTATATACAGTTAGGTCCATAAATATTTGGACAGAGGCAACATTTTTCTAATTTTGGTTCTGTACATTACCACAATGAATTTTGAACAAAACAATTCAGATGCAGTTGAAGTTCAGACTTTCAGCTTTAATTCAGTGGGTTGAACAAAATGATTGCATAAAAATGTGAGGAACTAAAGCATTTTTTAAACACAATCCCTTCATTTCAGGGGCTCAAAAGTAATTGGACACATTAAATAATTGTAACTAAAATGTTTATTTCTAATACTTGGTTGAAAACCCTTTGTTGGCAATGACTACCTGAAGTCTTGAACTCATGGACATCACCAGACGCTGTGTTTCCTCCTTTTTAATGCTCTGCCAGGCCTTTACTGCAGCGGTTTTCAGTTGCTGTTTGTTTGTGGGCCTTTCTGTCTGACGTTTAGTCTTTAACAAGTGAAATGCATGCTCAATTGGGTTGAGATCAGGTGACTGACTTGGCCATTCAAGAATATTCCACTTCTTTGCTTTAATAAACTCCTGGGTTGCTTTGGCTTTATGTTTTGGGTCATTGTCCATCTGTATTATGAAATGCCGACCAATCAGTTTGGCTGCATTTGGCTGGATTTGAGCACACAGTATGTCTCTGAATACCTCAGAATTCATCCGGCTGCTTCTGTCTTGTGTCACATCATCAATAAACACTAGTGACCCAGTGCCACTGGCAGCCATGCATGCCCAAGCCATCACACTGCCTCCGCCGTGTTTTACAGATGGTGTGGTATGCTTTGGATCATGAGCTGTATCATGCCTTCGCCATACTTTTTTTCTTTCCATCATTCTGGTAGAGGTTGATCTTGGTTTCATCTGTCCAAAGAATGTTCTTCCAGAACTGTGCTGGCTTTTTTAGATGTTTTTTAGCAAAGTCCAATCTAGCCTTTTTATTCTTGAGGCTTATGAGTGGCTTGCACCGTGCAGTGAACCCTCTGTATTTACTTTCATGCAGTCTTCTCTTTATGGTAGATTTGGATATTGATACGCCTACCTCCTGGAGAATGTTGTTCACTTGGTTGGCTGTTGTGAAGGGGTTTCTCTTCACCATGGAAATTATTCTGCGATCATCCACTACTTTTGTCTTCTGTGAGTGTCCAGGTCTTTTTGCATTGATGAGTTCACCAGTGCTTTCTTTCTTTCTCAGGATGTACCAAACTGTAGATTTCGCCACTCCTAATATTGTAGCAATTTCTTGGATGTTTTTTATGTTTTCGCAGCTTAAGGATGATTTGTTTCACCTGCATGGAGAGCTCCTTTGACCGCATGTTTTCTTCACAGCAAAATCTTCCAAATGCAAGCACCACACCTCAAATCAACTCCAGGCCTTTTATCTGCTTAATTGAGAATGACATAACAAAGGAATTGCCCACACCTGCCCATGAAATAGCCTTTGAGTCAATTGTCCAATTACTTTTGATCCCTTTAAAAACAGGGTGGCACATGTTAAGGAGCTGAAACTCCTAAACCCTTCATCTAATTTTAATGTGTATACCCTCAAATGAAAGCTGAAAGTTTGGACTTTATGTCCATGTCCATTATATAACTATAACTTGCATACGGTATGTTTCAGTAAACAGGTAAAAAAACAAAATTTGTGTCAGTGTCCAAATATATATGGACCTAACTGTATGATTAAATCTACCAATTTTCAGCGTCATATGCAATTATTTTAATGTTAAGTCTTGGCCTGAACATCTTTTAGAAATGTTCCAACTTGGAATCTTCCTCAGCTAATTATGGCACTTCAGCTAATTTCCTGTTCAGCGCAACATATTGATTTAATCTTTTTCCAAATTAGAAGTGAAGACAAATAGTCAGGTTGACAAAGATCCTTGAGTTAGACTATGCTCACATTATCACGTTGAAGTGTCTGATCCAGTTTTATGACATAATGTGAGTCATGTCTGAATTTTTCAGGACAGCTTGAATGCAAAAATCTGATTTTTTTTTAATCAAACCTAAACAATAGTTGTATGTGTTCCTAGATCAGATACATATCCAATACATGGCCAGGCAACATGAATGACAATGGCTAGATCAGAATTCATATGACTTTTTCTCAAAATGCATATAGTGTCAGCAACAACAATGAAGGACTGCAATAGCAGTGATTATATTCACTGAAAGGATAGGGAAATTGGTGATTGTCTTGATATTTGTGGATTGGTTAAAGCAAGAATGGATTGAACCTTCTGAGAGGATAGTGAAAATATTGCCTAATTTGCATACACGTGTGTGTGTGTGTGTGTGTGTGTGTGTGTGTGTGTGTGTGTGTGTAATATAAAGAAAGCAGACATTCCATGTATAGTCTGGTCAACTTCATTTCATTTGTTTCGATTCCTCCATTCATTTCAGACCTGTAACACATTCCAAAAAAGTTGGGATGGAGCAAGTTAGGGCTAGTAATTAAGTAAAACAATTAACTAATGATGTTATTTGAAAAAAGGTGATGTCAACAGTTGATCCAAAGCTGAGGTGTATACCCGTGATCTCCGATGCCTCGGATAGCACTGCATCAAGAACCTTCATTCATCTATCGCTGATATAATCACATGGATTTGGGATTACTTTGGCAAACCTTTGTCAGGCACTACAATATGGAGTTATATCCACAAATGTTGGAACTTTAATGTGTAAAAAAAGCAAGCCTTTTGTTAACTGTGTCCAGAAGCACCATCAACTTCTTTGTCTTGGAAGCATCCAGGATTGGACCATCACACAGTGGAAACATGTATTGTGGTCAGATGAATCAGTATTCCAGGTCTTTTTTTTTTTTGAAAAATGGATGCTGCATGTTCCAGACCAACAATGAAAAGGACCGTCCAGACTGTTACCAGCAACAAGTCCAAAAGCCAGGGTGTGTCATGGTATGGAGTTGTGTCAGTGCTATTGGCAAAGGTAACTTACACTTCTATGTTGGCAGCATTAATGCAGAAAAGTACACTGAGATTTTGGAGCAACATATGCTGCCTTTAAGGCGACATCTTTTCCAGGGATATTTCAACAAGACAATGCAAAACCACATTCTGCACACAGTACAAAGGCATGGTTGAGTAAGAAGAGGGTGCCTGTCCCCTCTGTCCCCAATAGAAAATGTGTGGTGAATTTTGAAATGAAAACTATGACAACGATGACCTGTACTGTTGCACACCTTAGGTTTGCAGGAAGAATGGGACAAAATAACCCCTGAAATGCTTCAGCACTTGGTCTCATCAGTCCCTAAACATCTTTTAAGTGTTGTGAGAAGGAATAGTAACATTATAAAGTTGTAAATGCTTTACCGCCCTAACTTTTTTAAATGTGTTGGAAGAATCAAAATTAAAATGTGTTTATTTTGAAAAAAAACAAACAATCAAAGTCATGAGGTAAAGCATCAAATAATGTGCTGTTATATTGTTTTGAGTGCAATACCGGTCAAATAGTCTTACAAATCATTGTTTTTAGTTTTAATTTCAATTTCAACATACCGTCCCAACTTTTTCTGATTTGGGAATGTCTCATCTCATCTCATTATCTCTAGCCGCTTTATCCTTCTACAGGGTCGCAGGCAAGCTGGAGCCTATCCCAGCTGACTATGGGCGAAAGGCGGGGTACACCCTGGACAAGTCGCCAGGTCATCACAGGGCTGACACATAGACACAGACAACCATTCACACTCACACCTACGGTCAATTTTAGAGTCACCAGTTAACCTAACCTGCATGTCTTTGGACTGTGGGGGAAACCGGAGCACCCGGAGGAAACCCACGCGGACACGGGGAGAACATGCAAACTCCGCACAGAAAGGCCCTCGCCGGCCCCGGGGCTCGAACCCAGGACCTTCTTGCTGTGAGGCGACAGCGCTAACCACTACACCACCGTGCCGCCTGATTTGGGAATGTGATTTTCTGATTAGCATAATCAACCAGATGAGCTGTACAACTCAGGCACTTGTAGAGCCCTTACAGCAGGATAAATGGGGAGGACTTGGCAGCACAGTCGAAAACCTAAGAGACACCACTGTGTCATTCATGGTTCGAAAAAGTTCTCTCCACGAATCATCATATCTACCAAGACACCTACTGAAAGAGTAACTGACATTTTTCTAAACAGTACTCTAACATAGAGTCAAATCAAATGCTACAGCTGCATGCAATATTGATATTTATTTTTTTCGCGGTGCGGTTTCCATCAAATCCTGCACTCTGATTGGCTGGTGAGCAGGTCCGTATCCTACGATACGGACCCCAGTTACGGACCTCTGGCGACTCGCTCGTTCACAACAACAACAAACATAGTAGCAATTTTTGTCAACATTTATCTTTTTTATAAGATTTATTTACAAGATTTTTATCAAAACTCTTAGAAATTTTTGCCAGCATGGATAGTGATAACAACAGTCTTCACAGTGAAAGCAAGTTTTACTACCCTGAGGAAGAAGAAATAAAATAAAACATTTCAGGAGAAAGCTAAAAACCTCTAACTGTTGCTAATGCCGAGCAAAAACATGGCTGAATCCTGAATTACTCAATTTTGTATAAATAGGTGACTACATAGGCGGCAAAATTTAGTTTTTTTCCTGCCATGGAAGTGCACTTGTATACCGAGGAGGAAGCAATTTGCATTACAGCTGCAAATTTTGAATAAGGATTCAAAATGGCGGCTCGCCTCGGCTCAACTCGGTTTCCCCTCGGCCTTGAATACTGTCCTCGGCCCAGAAGGCCTCAGTCAGTACTTTCAAGACCTCGGTCATGGTATTTCACGATACGGACCTCCCAGCTGGTAAATAACATATATATACCAATCAGCCATAACATTAAAACCACTGACAGGTGAAGTGAATAACACTCATTATCTCACTACAATGGCATTTGTCAAGGAGTGGGATGTATTAATTGCAGTCTGAGAACCACCAACTCACCAATTCCAACCACTTCATCTATTTGGGTGGTGAACTATCCGTTGACGCCTCACTTGACACCAAGATTAAGAGGAGAATTGCTAGAGGAGCAGCCGCATTCCACTCACTCTCGAGCAGGTGCTGGGACCGTAAAGGCCTTGCCATAACCACCAAGGTTACAGTCTACAAAGCCATCGTCCTCCCATGCCTGCTATACGGCAGTGAGACCTGGAGCACTCTTGCTTCCTACATCCACCTTCTCGAGATGTTTCATCAAAGATCATTGAGACAGATTTTGAACGTAAAATGGTGGCACCATGTAACTAACACTGAGGTCCTCAGGTGAGCTAAATCAACAACAATAGAGACCATGATTCGGAGCAACCGCCTCCGTTGGCTAGGCCATGTATGCCGGATGCCAGATCATAGGATACCAAAACAACTGCTCTTTAGTGAGCTCGCCAAAGGCAAAAGATCCCGTGGCCGCCCAAAGAAAAGGTGGAAAGATTGTATCAAAGAGGACCTATCCATTTGGTTTTAATGATAAATGGTATGAAGCCACAGTGGAATGACCTAAATGGAGAAACCTCATTTCCGATGGCAAAATACTGTCGGAGTTGAGACTGCAAAAACGAGCTGAAGAGCGTAGAGAACGACGACATAGAAGGGTCCCCCATTCTCACATGTGAGAGGGACCATAAGCGGAAAGCGGGATATATTAATTGCAGTCTGCTGCATATTGGGCTATGTAGCCCAATAGAGTGCCCATACTGACTCCTGCCCACCAGTAAAAGCATCTACAATGGGCATGTGAGCATCAGAAGTGAATCATGGAGCAATGGAAGAAGGTGGGCTGGTTTGACGGATCATGTTTTCTTTTCCATCATGTGGATGGACGGGCGCATGTGCATTGCTTACCTGGGGAAGAGATGGCATCAGGATGTACTATGGGAAGAAGACAAGCTGGTGGAGGCAGTGTGATGATCTGGGCAATGTTGTTTTGGGAAACCTTAGGTTCTGGCATTCATTTAGATGTTACTTTGACATGTACAACCTACCTAAACATTGTTGCAGACCAAGTCCACCCCTTCATGGTAACTGTATCTGGAGTATAATGGTATAATGTGGACAGCAAGGTGGTGTAGTGGTTAGCACTGTCACCTCACAGCAAGAAGGTTCTGGGTTCGAGCTCAGGGGCAGAGAGAGGCCTTTCTGTATGGAGTTTGCATGTTCTCCCCGTGTCTGCATGGGTTTCCTCTGGGTGCTCCAGTTTCCCCCACAGTCCAATGACATGCAGGTTAGGCTAATTGGTGACTCCAAATTGACCGTAGGTGTGAATGTGAGTGTGAATGGTTGTTTGTCTCTATTGCCGCTTTTCCACTACAAACGCGGCTGAGTCGGGCTGAGCCGTGCCGTGCTGAGTCGGGCTGAGCGGGGCTGTTGGAGTTGCATTTCGACTACAACCACGCTGAACCGTGCTGGCTGGAAGTGGGTGGACACATTGGGTGGAGTTAGCGAAAGTGGGTGGACGTCAGGTGATGTCGTTAAGCAGCGCAAACAGTGACATCAGTGAGCTTTTAAGCGGTAGTCTCACGACCCGAATAGTAAACAATAAACATGGAGGACATGGAGTCGTTAGTGTTGCTGGTCTTGGTGCTGTGGCTTGTTGTCACCGACAACGCGGACAGATACTGGCAAGAGCATATAGATGAGGCGAGGCGCATAAGGCTTCAGAAATTCTCGTAATTCGTAATTCTTCTCCTTCCGGGTTTGCGGTGTTTACAGATCCCAGCGTGCTCGCGGGGCATGTGTGGGCATGTGAGGACACTCCTCCTCACCAATCAGTGCACAGGGGAGTGTCTGCTCATGCCCCCAGCCTCACTCGGCTCGCTTTGGCTCGCTTCAGCCCCACTCCAAAACGGTGTGAGTTTTAGGGGCTAAGCAGGGCTGAAGCGAGCTGAGTCGTGCTGGTTTTTGGTAGTCGAAACGCGAGCCGTGTCGGGCTGAAGTGAGCTGAAGCGAGCTGAAGTGAGCTGAAAAAGGGTAGTGGAAAAGGGCCATATGTCAGACCTCTGATGATTTGGTGACTTGTCCAGGGTGTACCCCGCCTCTCGCCTATAGTCAGCTGGGATAGGCTCCAGCTTGTCCACGACCCTGCACAGGATAAGCAGTTACAGATAATGGATGGTATTGTAGGTATATGTATGTGCAATTGGTCTTAAGTGATCAATCTCATTAAATCAATCAGTCTCATTAAATCAGTCTCATTAAATAATTAAATCAGTCTCATTAATAATACCATTAATTTTGGTGCTTAATAATAAATTACCAAACAGCTAAATTATGGTATTTTCCAAATTGTTATGATCACTACCGTATTACCTAAATACTACAACCAATGGCGTTCATATACACTTTGGAATTCTTTGAGATTGGATGACTTTGAAAATATGGAAGCAACACAGACACAGTTTAACAATTAATTGAATTTATTATAACAAAGATAAAAATGAATAATAGCAGTTGAAATCTTCAGCAAACAGTGAGGTATGTGTGTACATGGGAGTGTGTGTGTGTGTGTGTGTGTGTGTGGCCTCGTGGCCTGAAACAAAAGAGTTAGCCTTGGTTGCTAGCTAAGGTGTGTTTGTGTGTGGGGGAGGTGACCACGTGGTGGAGACAAAAGGGTTAGCCCTGTTGCTAATGAGGCAAAAGCATTAGCTGTGGTAGCCAACTCCACTAGCTTATAACACTACTAAATCCACTGGAATCTTGGTGAGGTCAAATATGTGTAATAATGAAATTAAAGTGTTAGAAAGGAATAGAGAAAGCATGCAACAGCCTATCAAAAAAAAACTGAGAGAACATAGAACAATGATCAATTCACACTCTAAGTGTCTACAGTGTGCACAATTAAACAATTCCTGAGTTTAAATTCACACTACTTCATAAAGCTAATTCCTAAGACTAGTCTTTTTGCCCAAAAATGCCAGTCTTACTTCAGTATCTTGCTTCCAGTGCAAGATTATAGAGATGTTCCGAGACTTTTGGAGTCCACAGGAGCACGTGAGTCGATTCTGTGGAAGCACAGAGAATTCTTGGTCTGACGCTTTGTCATTCGTGAAGAAAAGTCTCTGATCAAACAATGTGCACAGCAATTTAATTAGAAGGAATCCAGTCGCTTCTAACTTTAATTAAACTGCTTTGGGCGGCAGTCGTAACGTTACTTATAATAGACAAACAAACCGGTTGTAACTCAAAATGAGTGAAATAGCACGATTTAAGTAGTTTTACCGTGGCCAATGGTAAACAAAAACCGCGCTGAATTCTTTTTCTGGTGAGAAAGACGTCTTTATCTTGGGTGCTCTGACGAGTGGGTCTCCTTGTGTCCATGTGATGAGTTCATGCGGTGCCAAAAGAGGAAGAATGGCGGATTTCCGGGTCACTTATAGGATCATGGAGGAAGTGAAGTAGGTGATCCCGCCCAGCCGTGACGTAGGTCACCGCGGAAGTTAGTTGATGGGAGTTGTAGTTCTTAGACAGTAGGTGGTGACTGTACCTACAGTATAATGCAACCTGCCACACTCTGCAATAATAATGCACCCTCCACACATTGCAAAAATTATTCAGGAACCCCACAACTTACAGGACTTAAAGGATCTGCTGCAAATGTCTTGGTGCCAGATACCACAGCACACCTTCAGAGGTCTTGTGAAGTTCATGTCTTGACTAGTCAAGTGTTTTGGAAGCACAAGGGGGACTCACACAGTATTATGCAGGTGGTTTTAATGTTATGGCCAATCGGTTTACATTGCGTACACTTGAAGCACATACAGTAGTAGCTTTTACAATCATCCCATTGCTATGATATGGGTAGTTGCGTTTATGATTTCGCTGCTGTGGTTTTATTTTTGCCGGTGTGTTTTCATATTTACTGCCATGATTCCAAATTTGCTGTCATGTTTCTGAGTTTCCTGCTGTGTTTTTGGTTTTGCTGTTGTATTTTTGGCTTTGTCATACTTTTTGCACTTATGGGCCACCATAGTATTACACTAGACATGTAAAAACAATCACAATAATGATCCAGTTGGAACTCTCCTTTAATAGTAGGTAGCATTAAAATATGTGAAGGGTAAATCTTCTAGTATCATTGCCCCTTTGGTACTTTTTCTTAATTAAAGTTAATGCTCATCGAGATGACTTATAGCGACCACACCTTTACAGCAGTTTTTGTATATGCTGTCAAAAGATGTATTTCTCTTTCAGAATTCATGTACAGACACACACTCGTACCAGTGTTGATCTCTCATTTATTTGTATGAGATACGGTCATTTATATGGTAATGCTGAATGACCCTTCTCATCTCTTGCGTTTTCATCTCTCTCGCTTCTGCATGGTTGAGACGAACCAGTGAGCTTCTGCAGAGGGAGCCCAGATAAGGCTATTTAAATGGATTGGCCATTATACAGGAGATGCATGGGGTTATCGACAAAAAAATGCAATCACATGGTATCTACCAGCATTCCTGTTCAGCAATCATCCCTTCTGCTTTTATTCTACCCTGTCTGCTGGAATTCATTTTCTCCCACCTCAAAGCTGGCAAATCACCAGGGGGAAAAGTAAATCCTGCGCCGGAATCATTTCCATGGAAATCGCTTTGGTTACAGTTTTCAAACCACTGGTCGAACCCCACCTGTGAGTGAGTGTCTGACATTGTGAACCAAAATACATGAGCAAGGGAAATAAAAGCGAAGGAGAAGGTTAGAAACAGAAAAGTAGTGCAAGTAGTAGTGAAAGAATGCAAGTATGAAGGAATGAAACTTCCTCTTGTGGCTTGTTTTTTTAAATAGATTGGCCAATACACCCAGGAGAAAGAAAGAATCAGCGAGAATCTTGTTATTAAGCAGGTTTCCAGTAGAGAAATAAATTACCTTTGGGTTTGGCTTTCCACCAACCAACAGGAGAGGAGGCATGGACACTTGGATAAGCACGGATAAGAAGCTGATTAGAGTTTAGCTCATGCTTGTGTGGGTAATGAAGTTTATTTACTGAAACGTCCCTTCCGGCTGCTCAACAGGTGCAAACACGGACACACTTTAATTAAGAATTACCTACATAAAACCTGCCTCCATTTCTCAGAGGAGAGCTTTATGCTTAGAGCAAATACACAGGGTACAAACTTGTGAATAAAAAGAGTGCCTATTTCTATTTAAAATGCAGACTGATGAATAAGAACAAAAGTAAGGGCAATAACAAAGTAAGGAAGGGAATGCTAAGATAAGACGTATCTATTTTTCACGATCTTTACCAAGGTTAGAACTGTCTTGAGTCCAGAGATGAGTGTAAGAGACAGGCTGAAAGAGATGAGGGAGAAAAAGAGAGAGGCGGGGATCATATATGAAAGTGATTCCCACTCTTTTCGTCCTGCGCTGCAAAGCTAATGGCCTTCTCGACTCTGTAAAGTCTCCTTAAGACCTCTTCTTCTTTCCATCCACATCGAGTCGGGAGGAAAAAACGTGTGTGCTGAGAGAGCTCGCGATTGAAAAGTAAATTCACTAAGCTAATATATTCAGTGAAGCCTGGATATTCTCCCTGGAGCCAAAGAAGGAAAAAAAAAAAAAGCTGGGCTTCAACTTATTTTCTACATATTTTATCTGCAGAAGTATACCATTTCTAAGAATATTTTGCAAACCTATGAAATAAATGTATTTGAATTGGAACCTTCATTACCATGTTACAAGAAAATTCAATAGGAATGGTCCACTCTTGTGTTATTCACCATTTCACACGAGTTGTTATGTAAGAAATAAATGTTTTGGGGGTTTTTTGGTTTGTTTGTTTGTTTGCTTACTTACTGCAATATTAACAATAATCAATGTTGGGGTAGTATAATGTGCCCAAACATGAAGAGGAGTTGATAATTTTCCTCTTATAGCATGCCCTAAGGGCGGCACGGTGGTGTAGTGGTTAGCGCTGTCGCCTCACAGCAAGAAGGTCCTGGGTTCGAGCCCCGGGGCCGGCGAGGGCCTTTCTGTGCGGAGTTTGCATGTTCTCCCCGTGTCCGGGTGCTCCGGTTTCCCCCACAGTCCAAAGACATCCAGGTTAGGTTAACTGGTGACTCTAAATTGACCGTAGGTGTGAGTGTGAATGGTTGTCTGTGTCTATGTGTCAGCCCTGTGATGACCTGGTGACTTGTCCAGGGTGTACACCGCCTTTCACCCATAGTCAGCTGGGATAGGCTCCAGCTTGCCTGCGACCCTGTAGAAGAATAAAGCGGCTAGAGATAATGAGATAATGAGCATGTCCTAAATTGTTTTATTCCTCTAACTACCTATTTATCAAAGGCCAACAAAACATACTTTTAATTCATTTATAGTTACAGTTAATGTGATGGAAGATCTGTGGTACCACTTAATTCCTGTTATCACTTACTTTATACCTCTGCATATACAGCTGTAGATAACCATTCCTTCACCAGACTCTTTTTTTTCCTCATGAAGTGAATAAGACAAATACAGTAATGGTGTTTGCCATGTTACTGAAAAACTGCAAAGCCCATCCATCCATCCATCCATCCATCCATCCATCCATCCATCCATTATCTGTAGCCGCTTATCTTGTACAGGGTCGCAGGCAAGCTGGAGCCTATCCCAGCTGACTATGGGCGAGAGGTGGGGTACACCCTGGACAAGTCGCCAGATCATCGCAGGGCTGACACATACTGTAGAAACAAACAACCATTCACACTCACATTCACACCTATGGTCAATTTAAAGCCACCAATTAGTCTAACCTGCATGTCTTTGGACTGTGGGGGAAACTGGAGCACCCAGAGGAAACTCACACAGACACGGGGAGAACATGCAAACTCCACACAGAAAGGCCCTTGTCGGCTGCTGGGCTTGAAACCAGGACCTTCCTGCTGTGAAGTGACAGTGCTAATCACTACACCACCGTGCTGCCCAACTGCAAAGCCTTCACAAAAAAATATACAATAAATGTTCCTGTGTACATTCTTACTAGAGAAACAATAATGTATTAAAATGGGCACACCCTTATAAACATGTGACTTGCCTTATATTCAACCTACTATCTGAACTGTGCATCAATCAACATCTTCTGACCAAACCATCCATCCATCCATCCATTATCTGTAGCTGCTTATCCTGTGCAGGGTTGCAGGCAAGCTGGAGCCTATCCCAGCTGACTATGGGCGAGAGATGGGGTACATTCTGGACAAGTCGCCAGATCATCACAGGGCTGATACATAGAGACACATAGCACTTTACACTCACATTCATACCTATGATCAATTTAGAGCCACCAGTTACCCTAACCTGCATGTCTTTGAACTGTGGGGGAAACCGGAGCATACCCATGCAGAGAACATGCAAATTCCACACAGAAAGGCCCCCGTCGGCCACTGGGCTCAAACCCAGAACTTTCTTGCTGTGAGGCGACAGTGCTAACCACTACACCACCATGCCACACTAATACAGTATGCAGTTATGTTAAGTGTAAATACAGTGGAATTTTATTCATAATTCGGCTCTCCTCTAAGTCCATAGAGGAGGAGTTCAAGGTCTTACATGTGAAGGAGGTGCTGCAGTACTGCAACTCAATTTACCCTAAAGAATATGGGGGAAGAGTGGCAGTTAAGACCAGCAGAAAATGGAGAAGAGAGTTGGCAATGGCAATTGCAGGGTTACAATTTCACCATGGGCTTCTGGTAGGAGTAGTCAGTCAAGGAAATGCTGGGGTAGGAATCTTAGCAACTCCCTGGTATGAAAACCCAGTGAAGCAGCAACTAGTCCAGCATGAGATCAGCATGGTTGTCACAGAGGAGGGGCCAGTAATAGTGGGGATGAGAGACGTTGAAGCAAACAAGATCGCCTGAGCTGACTTCTGGTGGGCAGAACTACACCACATGAAGTTCTTGATCCAGGCAATATATGATGTTCTCCCCAGCCCATCTAACCTGTATTGCTTGGATTTGCCCTCTCTACTAGAGAAGAGGAACCTTCAAGCACATTGCTCCCCAGTAGCTCTAGAGGATGGTTGGTACCACTGGTGGCATTACCAGGTGCTCCACAATATTGCAGAGACCATCTGTAGTGCCATTTCCAACTGCCGCAGAGATGAACTCTCAAAGCGTTACATCAGAGCTGGGTAGAAGCCAAGCACACAGCAAAGGCAGCTACTGGGTTTCTGAACAGTATAAAGGACTGGCACATGATGTACATGGGCAGAAAAACATTTCCCAACACATTTCTAAGACTAGGGATGGGACGTTCGATACTGACATTTTGAAGCTGTGTTGAGCTTCTGAAGTGCACGTCTTGAAACACTGGTCTGAAATGTGGTTCAAAATGCCCATGTCATGTGACCATGTCAAAGCAACTTTGGTGCACTCGTGATGGTGTGATACAGAGAGTATAGTTAAGCTAGATAGGTAGCTTCAGTAGTAGCATTGGCTCAATGGATTAAAGCTCTAGGTTTCTGCTTGACAGGCCAAGGGTTTCAGTCCCAGTATCATCAATATGCAGCGCCGTTTTGTAATTCTCCCTTATTGATCTTCAGTTTCCATCAACCTAATTAGCTTCATTCACTGAAACTTCAATCTGCCATATATAAAACATGTTCCACAATGAAAGCACATTAAAGTAGCCTACACTTCATAGGCTACATACACTCAAACCCAATAAATTTATCCCAATAAACATAGCAGTCTTTTGTCAATGGATTATCTTCCTCAATATCATTCACATGAAACTGAAATACCAAGCAACTGAAATTGCCTCACAAATGTTAATAAACACAACAGAAAAAAATATTTATTGAAACGCACTGTTAATTACAATCCCAGTTTGCTGTCTCTGACAAGTTGAAAGCTTGGTGTTTCTTTGCTTGTTATATGGTGATTTCTCCAAAATATGTGTTGATGTATGTACTGATGCATTGATCAAAATACGTATTGATAGCTTTGTATAATCCACCAGAATAAGTAGTTTAGAACTGGTCAATGCTTGCTTGAGTCATTGTTTCACAGAATAGCATAATCAAGATGTGACAACAGCAAAAGTGATAAAAGATGATAGCAAAAGAGATGGGTGTTGGATTATTTTGAAACCTCGAAACAATTGCAGCACAACTGCTTCAAATCTTTCAGTGTTTCACAAAGCCTCACTTTGCCCACTGCTAGCTAAGACCACCCTCCAAGCTGACATTTTTCCTGACATTGTCAATGGCAACAAAGACTATCATCATATGGCACGGTGGTGCAGAGGTTAGTGCTGTCATCTCACAGCAAGAAGGTTCTGGGTTTGAGTCCAGTGGCAGATGGGGGCCCTTCTGTGTGGAGTCTGCATGTTCTCCCTGTGTTTGTGTGGGTTTTCTCTGGGTGCTCTGGTTTCCCCCACAGTCCAAAAGACATGCAGTTAGGTTAATTGGCTACTCTAAATTGCCCATAGGTGTGAATATCTGAGCTGTGTTCAGACATGGGTAGCATGGCAGCTGCCAGCGGTACCTTTCTATGCCTTCAACTTGACCATTTTGAGCTGTGTCCTTCATTATTCAGCTGCAAGAAAGGATGATTAGCCACTCCAAACTAACTAAAATGCTTGAGTTTACCGTGCCATGGGAAGAATGCATGGATGAAGCTTTTGAGTGGAAGAGGAAGAAATACAAGGGCCATGTCTATGACTGCTCCAGAGAGGGCTGGAGGACAAGCTGCTTGGCTGTAGAGGTAGGGCACAGAGGGTTTGTATAGCATTACCTTGATTGAGCATATACTGTATTTGGTATCAAAGGAGAGCCATCTGCAATACCCCATTCCCACTCACACTGAAAACTGTATATTTTCCACTATTATGCTATAATGATGTTATGGGAAGCCATGATGATAGGAAGCCATGGCCTAATGGTTAGAGAAGCAGCTTTCAGACCAAAAGGTTGCCAGTTTGAGTCCCTGCACCTGCAGGAATGGCTGAAGTGCCCTTGAGCAAGGCACCTAACCCCCAACTGCTCCCCAGACTGCTCTGGGTATGTCGTACGTTGCTCTGGATAAGAGCATCTGCTAAATGCCTGTTATGTTATATGGGAGCAAAATGGCAAAGTTGAAAAGTTAATCTATCCCTGGTGCACTGGAGCCATCAGAATAATGTGCTGTGACTCGCAGTGATGTTGCTGTTGGTGACATAAATGTAGTGATGTGATGAAACTACTCATGCTGCATCAATTTAAAACAACCGGTGGCAAAATCAAAACAAGAAGGAAAGAAAACATTGGCAGATATGACTGAAAATTGGAATGATGCCGAAATCAAAGAACTACTGGAGGTTTGTACCTGTTAGGGTTTTGCTGGGATTCAAACCTGGTTCGCTGGTGTGATAATCCAGCAAACCCCCACTAGGCCACCAGGGGGATGACTCAAATGCAGAGGCGTGAGGCAGAAGTAGAAAAAGTATCAAAAGGTTTATTTACAATATTTACACTATTTACAATCCAAGGCAAAAACAAAAGTATAATCCAAACGCTCAGAAGATAACCAGGAAAAAAACAAAAGTTCAAAGAAACAAAGAGCCAAAAAACCAGAAAAGAAGAGGCAAAAATACAAACGCTCAGAGGATCCAAAATGGTAAACACAAAGTCCAAAAGAAAGCAAAGTACAAAAACCACAAAGACACAGGCAAGGCAATCGGAACAGAAGTAACTGGAGCTAAACATAACAGCACAAAGACTCCACGACAAGAGGACTGAACTCAGGGGTATAAATACACAAACTAATTAAGGACAGGGCGGGGCAGGAAACAGCCAATAAGACAAAAACAGAACACAGTGGTGACCTCTAGAGGCCCAAAACAAACATGACCAGAAAGGAAATAACAGTGGCCTCTAGAGGCCAAAACAGTCCCAGTCCTAACAGTACCAAAAATAAAATTGCTTATCAGATATCTGGTACTGTTCTTGATGCTATGGTGTTGCTAACTAGCTAATGTCTCAGCTTGGGCTTTTTACAACAATATGAACATGCCACCTTGTGATTTATACATCATATCCTGTCTTGCATATTTCACCTGTCTTGCAGAGGGTTGCGCTCCGTAGCATTCTGTGAGATACAGTCAGGTGGGAAGACACGATATCCATTACTTTTCCATTATGGAAGACTAAGTAGGAATGAAAATATATCCCATGTTGTTTTTACCTGATACAGTAACAGACTTCATATATGAAAGGGGCTTAAGGCAGCATCGGAGAGGTGGCAGAGAAAGGCTCAAGGTGGCTGTAGATCAAGAGAAAAGGTCCATGGGAGTCTGCTGCAAGGACACAAGCCCTTGATCAACCACTGTGTGGTTGCATGAGCCAACATTGTCTGATGTTGAAAGACCCAAAACACCCAGATTACATTATGATGCCATGCCCTAGTGAACAAATGAAATATTCTACTACAACAAGTATGCAGTGAAGCACATTTCATTTCCTGTATGTTTTGGAAGTACACCCCCAAATCAGAAAAGGTTTGGATGATATGTTAAAATTGAAATTAAAACTAAAAACAATGATTTGTAAATAATATTTGACCTGTATTGCACTCAAAACAATACAACAGCACATTATTTGATCCTTTACCTCACGAATTTGATTCTTTTTTCAAAATAAACACTTCAATTTTGATTCTTCCAACATATTTAAAAAAAAAGTTGAGATGGTAAAGCATTTACCACTTTATAATGTTGCCATTCCTTCTCACAACACTTAAAAGATGTTTAGGGATTGAAGACACCAAGTGATGAAGCATTTCAGGTGTTATTTTGTCCCATTCTTCCTGTAAACAGGTCTTAAGGTGTGCATTGTTGTCATATTTTTCATTTCAAAATTTGCCACACATTCTCTATTGGGGACAGAGGGGACAGGCACCCTCTTCTTCTGCTGCCATGCTTTTGTAATGTGTGTAGAATGTGGTTTTTCATTTTCTTGTTGTAAAATCCCTGGAAAAGATGTCGCCTTGAAGGCAGCATCTGCTGCTCCAAAATTTCAATGTACTTTTCTGCATTAATGCTGCCATCATAGAAGTGCAAGTTACCTTTGCCAAGGGCGCTGACACAACTCCATACCATGACAGACCCTGGCTTTTGGACTTGTTGCTGGTAACAGTTTGGACGATCCTTTTCATCTTTGATCCAGAGTGCACGGCGTCCGTTTTTTCCAAAAAAGACCTGGAATACTGCTTCATCTGACCACAATATAGGTTTCTACTGTATGATGGTCCATCCCAGACATAGGCGGTCTTTCCATTGGGCAAAGTCGGGCAATTGCCCTGAGCCTCGTCCAATCAGGGGCCTCGTCGTTGCGTTACGGTATTCCTGTTTTCCTGCATGCTATACATCATCATTTACTATGTAATAATTCATTGTGATTATACATATTTTCCACTCGACATGAACCACATTGCTACGAAAATAATAAAAGCAATAAAGCATGATTCACGTGTAATCCTACAGCTAGATTCACAAGCAAAACCACCAGTATGTGACGTGATGTCACGCACAGCTATCTGGCTTCGCTCTTTCTCAGAGCCGTAGTGTCTGAAGTAACTTAGGCAACGACGCGAGCGGGCTGAAGACATGCACCAGCACCATCTAGCTCTAGCTGCAGAGCCCTCGTAAAATTTTTTGTTAAAGTAAAATCAGAATGAAACGATTTCTAAGTGGCAGTGAGAAAAGGAAGAGGAAAAAGGATAGTGAACAGTTTGTTGAAAAGCTACCGAAATTAACAACCTTCTTCCACACAAGTTCTTCCACCGAAGAAGAACCCAGGGCCAGCACATCTAATGAGCTGGGTTTTGCCAACAGCAATGCTAGCTGCAGTGGTAGTCGTAGCGATATCGATATTATACCACCAGCATCACAAATTAACTCGTCTCGCAACAAGCATGAGCCAGAAGAAGAAGCAGGCAATCAATCCACTGATGACACGGCCACAGAATCGGTGAGTGAAGCTGAAAACATTAATGTGATTAGCAGAAGTGAAAGCCCCATAGTCACTATCAGTGAAGATCCAGCCTTATGGCCAGCAAAGTTAACAGACAGAGAATTGAAATAGTTAAAAAAGGTCCAGTGCAAATTAAGAAATTTGCTTTCCCACCCAATGCGGATAAACCACCCAGGAAATTTACCAAAGAAAACTATGCTATGACGATGAGAAACGGAGAGAAAATCAACAGAAAGTGGCTGCTTTATTCGGTCAGTGCAGACACAGTCTATTGTTTTGGTTGTCGCATCTTCGGGGAATCAAAGACAGCTCTTAGTTCCAGTGGGTTTCGCTCCTGGAAACACATTTCCAGCCACCACCACTCATGAGACTGATAGATGGGCACACCGACAGCAGCGCACATAGACAGACAGGCACACACACACACACTCTCTCCTCTACTGACACACACACACAGCTTTTATTCAGATATTCAGTGATCTTTATTGGGGGTTTTTCAATCATTTCCATGTGTTCACAATAAATATTGTTCGTCAGTACGTATGATTATTCATCTCATGATTATTACAGATGTATGGGTTGGGGTTGAGGGGGGGCCTCCAAATTGTCCTTTGCCCAGAGCCTCAGATTTCCTAAAACCGCCCCTGATCCCAGATGCCTCCAAGCCCAGAAAAGTTGATGGTGTTTCGGTGCTTCTGGACACAGTTAACATAAGGCTTCCTTTGCACAGTAAAGTTTTCAGTGGCGTTTCTGGATGTAACTCTGTATTGTAGCACTTGACAAAGGTTTGTCAAAGTAATCCTGAGCCCATGTGGTTATCAGCTATAGATGAATGACGGTACTTGATGCAGTGCCATCTGAGGGATCGGAGATCACAGGTGTTCAGCTTCAGCTTGTGCCCTTGTCCTTTATGCACCAAAATTCCTCCAGATTCCTTGAATTGTTTAATGATATATACACTGTTCAGGTTCAGCATGCTTACACGCTTAAATGGCCGTGGGCGCGTCACTGAGAAACCAGTGGCTAAAATAGTCAAAAGGATGCCACTCCACAATCAGCTCTGTATTATGCACTGTAGATGGTGAAATATTCAAAGCCCTTCATATCTTTCTTTGAGAAACATTGTTTTTAAACTTTTCAATATTTTTTTCATGCATTTGTTGACAAACTGGAGATCCTCAGCCCATCTTTGCTCCTCAAAGACTAGGCCTTTCCTGGATACTGATTTTGTACCAAATCATGTTTACAATCATCTGTTGACATCACCTGTTTCAAATCACATCATTATCTAATTGTTTTACCTCATTAATAGCCTTAAATTGCCCCTGCTCCAACTTTTTTTGGAATGTGCTACAGGCCTGAAATGCAGGAATGGATGTATATTAACAAATGAAATGAAGTTAACCAGACAAAACATGAAATATCTTGGGTTCATACCATCTGCAATGAAATACAAGTCAAAGTAATTTTAGAAATCACTGCATTTTCCATAGTGTTACAACAGTGTGGCTTTGTATTGAAAGAGTGTAGCTGCTAAACTGGCCTGCCAGTATTGTCTTTGTATTGTATTCAATTGAATATAGGTCAAAAGGGATTTGCAAATCCTTGCATTTTGCTTTTATTTAAATTTTACACAGCTTCTCAATTTTTTGGAATTGGGGTTGGATATTATACTTCATTATAATTTAAGAAATTATACCTCAATAAATGTATTTCTCAACATACTGAAGCATACTTAAACAAAAATGTATTTAATTGTCAAGTCAAATTAATTGTTTTATTTAAAAATACATTTGTTTCAGTACATCAAAGAGATACATTTAAATTACTTACTCAAAACATTGAAAGCATTTACAATATAGTCAAGTGTATTTTGGTTACAGTATAAGTAGCATTGTATCATATATATGTGATGTACAGTGGTGCTTGAAAGTTTGTGAACCCTTTAGAATTTTCTATATTTCTGCATAAATATGACCTTAAACATCATCAGATTTTCACACAAGTCCTAAAAGTAGATAAAAAGAGAACCCAGTTAAACAAATGAGACAAAAATATGATACTTGGTAATTTATCTATTAAGGAAAATCATCCAATATTACATATCTGTGAGTGGTAAAAGGATGTGAACCTCTAGGATTAGCAGTTAATTTGAAGATGAAATCAGAGTCAGGTGTTTTCAGTCAATGGGATGACAATCAGCTGTGAGTGGGCATCTTGTTTTATTTAAAGAACAGGGATCTATCAAAGCCTGATCTTCACAACACATGTTTGTGGAAGTGTATCATGGCATGAACAAAGGAGATTTCTGAGGACCTCAGAAAAAGCGTTGCTGATGCTCATCAGGCTGGAAAAGGTTACAAAACCATCTCTAAAGAGTTTGGACTCCACCAATCCACAGTCAGGCAGA
Organism: Neoarius graeffei; assembly: GCF_027579695.1. Classification (NCBI taxonomy): domain Eukaryota; kingdom Metazoa; phylum Chordata; class Actinopteri; order Siluriformes; family Ariidae; genus Neoarius; species Neoarius graeffei. Next base: position 37,495,481 of record NC_083593.1, on the reverse strand, counting down.
TTGTGTACAAATGGAGGAAATTCAAGACCATTGCTACCCTCCCCAGGAGTGGTCGACCAGCAAAGATCACTCCAAGAGCAAAGTGTGTAATAGTCGGCGAGGTCACAAAGGACCCCAGGGTAATTTCTAAGCAACTGAAGGCCTCTCTCACATTGGCTAATGTTAATGTTCATGAGTCCACCATCAGGAGAACACTGAACAACAATGGTGTGCATGGCAGGGTTGCAAGGAGAAAGCCACTGCTCTCCAAAAAGAGCATTGCTGCTCATTTGCAGTTTGCTAAAGATCACGTGGACAAGCCAGAAGGCTATTGGAAAAATGTTTTGAGGATGGATGAGACCAAAATAGAACATTTTGGTTTAAATGAGAAGGGTCATGTTTGGAGAAAGGAAAACACTGCATTCCAGCATAAGAGCCTTATCCCATCTGTGAAACATGGTGGTGGTAGGATCATTGTTTGGGCCTGTTTTGCTTCATCTGGGCCAGGACAGCTTGCCATCATTGATGGAACAATGAATTCTGAATTATACCAGCAAATTCTAAAGGAAAATGTCAGGACATCTGTCCATGAACTGAATCTCAAGAGAAGGTGGGTCATGCAGCAAGATAACGACCCTAAGCACACAAGTTGTTCTACCAAAGAATGGTTAAAGAAGAACAAAGTTAATGTTTTGGAATGGCCAAGTCAAAGTCCTGACCTTAATCCAATCGAAATGTTGTGGAAGGACCTGAAGCGAGCAGTTCATGTGAGGAAACCCACCAACATCCCAGAGTCGAAGCTGTTCTGTACAGAAGAATGGGCTAAAATTCCTCCAAATCGGTGTGCAGGACTGATCAACAGTTACCGGAAACATTTAGGCTACATCCACATGACAACGGCAACGAGATGTTATTTAAAAATATATCGCGTCCAAATGGGCAACAATCAGTAAAATATCAGGTCCATATGGCAATGCAACGCTTGCTGAAAACGATGCAATACACATGCCACACCTCTAGGGGCGCTGTAAGACAGTCCCTTCAGAGACACCAGAACAATAGAAGAGGTAAGGACACATGCGCATAAACTATTATGCGCGAGACTTCATATTAGCCACAAAGTCAGGAAAATCTGTTTGTAAAATTACATTATAATGACCAAATACAATGAAAAGTATTTTTCCAGTCTCACCTGTGAAAGGTAATCCCATGTGATCTCGTTTGGACAGCAAACCTGTTGGTACAGTTAAACGCAGCTAATCTTTATTCTCCGCTTTGACCTCTCCAAAATGGCGGCGAGGATGACGTATGATTCTACGCGGAAGGCGGCGTCTTTAATGGTCCGGAATAAATTGAATGATACACGTCGATGGATTAATTTGTTGTTTCTCACCTGTGAAAGGTAATCCCATATGATCTCATTTGGACGGTAAACCTGTTGGTACAGTTAAACGCAGCACATGAATCTTTATTCTCCGCTTTGACCTATCCAATATGGCGACGAGGATGACGTATGATTCTACGCGGAAGGCGGCGTCTTTAATGGTCCGGAGTAAATTGAATGATACACGTTGATGGATTAATTTCTTCTACGCCCTTTTTGAGGAATGTATTGTAGGACTTAAATCCACATCTGAAGAGGTGAGAGCGCTCCTTTTTTTTCCCCTATTTTTGCTGGCAGGATTGACTCTGCCCTAAGGGCAGAGTCTCTCTCGCTCTCACTTTGCACCATTACACAATAAATATTCACAGTGAAAATATTTTGTAAGCGCGTTTCATGAACCAAGTTATAGGATTTGTTGACAACTCGCATCGAGTTCGTTACACTTCTACCCGGCGTGAAGCACTCACAGTCATGTGGTTGTGACGTCATCGTAAACAAATCCGTTCTACTCATCCAGACGACTTCACAACGGCAACGTTGCCAGATCTTTCCACTCTGGAACCCCTTCTCAAAAAGATTGCGTTTTGGGCACCCAAAACGCCGGTGCCGTGTGGACGCCAGGCCTAAACGATAAGCAATTGTTTCGGAGTCACCTGAATCCGTTGCCGTGTGGACAGGGCCTTAGTTGCATTTATTGCTGCAGAAGGGGGTCACACCAGATACTGAAATCAAAGGTTCACATCCTTTTTTCCACTCACAGATATGTAATACTGGATCATTTTCCTCAATAAATAAACGACCAAGTATAATATTTTTGTCTCATTTGTTTAACTGGGTTCTCTTTATCTACTTTTAGGACTTGTGTGAAAATCTGATGATCTTTTAGGTCATATTTATGCAGAAATATAGAAAATTCTAAAGGGTTAACAAACTTTCAAGCATCACTGTATGTATCTGAACACCTAGTAGTTTATTTATTATGTACTTCAAGTGTAATAAAAACTGTGTCTACGATCAATCTACAGACTTAAATTTCACAAATTTCAACTTAATTTGTTTAAAAAAAACACTGAAAAGTACAGCTAAATGCATTTCAGATCTATTTACAAAGAGCTTAATTGCAATTTAAATACATTTAAGTTGCCATAAGTTGCTCCATAATAAATTAAAGAAAACATTCAGTATGTTTTGAAATATCATCTGTATAAAGTGTTAATACAAGAAGTATGTACTTTTCTTTGTAAAAGTACACTTTTCTTTTACTAGAGTAGAGCCTGGAATAAAGTGAGAGTGAGAATGCTAACAGCGTTCATATCAGACATCCTTTCTCTGTGTTAGTCATCATACAGTAGCTTATATCAGCCTTTATGCCACTTGTTGTATATATCATTTTTTTAAAACTTTCATATCCATGTCATACACGCTTGTGCTTTTGGGAACTTTAAGCTCACTTTAGAACGTATCAAGGTCACCTTTTCTACTTGGATCTGTATTGATTTTCTGTGTGTGGGTGTGTGTGTGTGTGTGAGTACGTGCAGCAGGTGGATAATTTTGAGGCTAGAAACACAGTGGCCTAATGAGGAATGTCAGGGGAAGAGTGAGACGGCAAAGAGCTTTGTATGGGGCTGACAGACTACTGGAATGATAAATATGTGATGTGAGAGTGCTGCTGATGCTGTCGCAATGATAATTGGAAACACATCCGCACACAGCTTCAGCCAGGTTCTGCACATAGTGTATCTACACACGCTCCAAATTTACACATATGTAACTGTACGTGCAAATACTGTATAATGTTTGCTTTGTTATACAAAATACACGTACAAATACTGTGCTCTATTACTTGCTTGCACACAGATTCACACACCATGGTTGCTTAAGTTTCACTCTAATAAGACAGGTGCACACGAAATGACTAAAGCTGAAGGTTATTTAACTAACTTTCCTACGGCTTGATCATATATCTGGGACTGAGCGCTAAGCTGCAGATGGATCAATACTCAGAGACGGTTCCACTTATCTCCACTTTCCATATGATTATCGTCTCAGTATTTGTCTGAGTAGCTACACTATAGGCTCACTTAACACCTTATGTACACAAATTACCTATTGTCCGAAAGGTTGCTTTAATGACCTTTTTGTTTGAATTGGAAGGAAAATGAATTGCCTCTTCCCCATTTATTACTGAAAGTGACTGGTAATTGTTGGTACTGCATTGTTCAATGCATTAGAAGCATTTTATTGGCAGTATGTTACAATGTTTGCAGGTGGTACAGTCTGGTAGCTTCAGGCATTTGGCATTAAAAAAAAAAAAGATCCTGTTCAGAAACAAAAGCTGATCCAGTCTGAGGGTCTGTCTACGGGTTTGTGAGAGAGGAGCAGATGTATTCTGCTCTCAAACATCTCTGCGCTAATGGTTCTGAAGTGTCTGCATCACCTGTGGACGTGGCTCTTTCTCTTTATCCCATTGACTAAGTAACAGCAATCCACACTCATATGCAACCACTTCAACACAAAGACCCTCATCGGGCTAATGACTGAATTGTGTGCTAGTTAGTACAGGTACGCAGGAGCGTGAAATAATCAAAAAGCTTTGTCTGGAAATACAATTAGTAATAGTGTTATTACAAAGACCTAATAAATCCTTGACATTAATTAAAGCAACCATTGAGCAAATTTTTACATTTTTTATCATGTGTTATTGTGTGTGTGTGTGTTCACTGAATGCTAACTAGAACAATTTGTAGCAGGCCATATTACTGTATCCAGTTTATTATGACAAAATAATGTCTATTTTGCATTGTGCATAACTACAGCCTAATTATCTAATCTCATCTCATTATGTCTAGCCGCTTTATCCTTCTACAGGGTCACAGGCAAGCTGGAGCCTATCCCAGCTGACTACGGGCGAAAGGCGGGGTACACCCTGGACAAGTCGCCAGGTCATCACAGGGCTGACACATAGACACAGACAACCATTCACACCTACAGTCAATTTAGAGTCACCAGTTAACCTAACCTGCATGTCTTTGGACTGTGGGGGAAACTGGAGCACCCGGAGGAAACCCACGCGGACACGGGGAGAACATGCAAACTCCACACAGAAAGGCCCTCGCCGGCCACAGGGCTTGAACCCGGACCTTCTTGCTGTGAGGCGACAGCGCTAACCACTACACCACCGTGCCGCCCACCTAATTATATTAATTTTACACAATTTCTTTTCTGAGTGATATATGTCTTTTTGTGGATGGTTTTAACAGAGCTGTATCTGTTGTAGAAGCTCTACTTGTTGTTTACAAATGTTTCAGAAATGGGCTGTGAACTTTTTTTTCACAACATGTCTTGTGGTGCATGCTACTATTTTAACAATGAACCCTTACATCCTGTTATGCTTTCTTCCTTTTGAATAATGACTGTGTGATCATATACAAGGAAAGATTGCAACCAGCATCACAAACATAATTAAACATTTACAGTGAATGAAAATTTAAGATGCGTGGTCACCAGGGCTTTGAACCGGTTCAAGGAACGAAAACGAAAACCGGGAACTTTTTCTATTTTCACATGGAACAGAAACGAAACCAGAAACTTTATTATTTTTTATGTTCCGGAACAGAAACGCTTATTAAAAATAATGGTAACCGGTTAATACCGGTTTTTATTTCGTTCCTCAAAGTTTCCGTAGCCTACAAATAAAAAAGCCATTCTTCTCCTGCGCAAGTTTCTATGACCCGCTGGGGTTCACTTCCTGTGTGACGTTCGCTGACTGAATGGAGAGAGCGGGAGGGTGGACTACTATCACGTCTCCATTACTCAGTGTCTGAGCAAAGAAGAGCCTGAACGATGCAACCTCCCTATTGGCTGTTTGTAAAAATGTATCAGTTGTTGCCCTTCCCACGGGAATCATCGCGGGCTCGAGAGACGAGACCTGACGAGTTAGTTCGTTGGTAGCAGAACAAAATGCCTGGACACAAATCGGGTTTTCAGAAAAGGAAAGAAAATAAACGGAGGGTTGAAAATACAAAAAAGGAGGCAGAAAATGCAAAACAAGTTTTAAGGTAGGACAAATGGTTACTTTTTAAGGCAGCCCGCCGTGCTGCAGGCTTTCAGTTGTGTCATTGAATGGTTACTTTTCTGAGGCAGCCCGCCGTGGCTGCCTGCAGGCTTATTTATTATAGCCCATTTAGTTAAAATAGTTGATATAAAATGTTTATAGTTATAGTTATGTGATGGTTGTCCTGATTTAGACTGGTGGGGTTTTTTTTTGGGGGGGGGTGGGGGGGGGGGGGGTGTTGCGCGATGTTGCACCCGGGTCCAGATTAGGGCAGAACCGGCCCTGGCTACATTTCAGGTGTAGTTTGTTTTATGAATGTATGTACTTGCATAGATGTGTACTTGGTCTTCCAATATGGCGCCTAACAAAATCTCGCGGCGCGGTGACGTCATGCGGTATCCCTCTATAGGGCCTGACTAGCCTTTGGTAACACACTAAACGAATTATCTTTCATTTTTGGCACTTTTTCTGTTTGTGTAGATGGGAAGACATACTGAGAATCCAAATCGCCAACATTTGAAATAATAATTGTTTTGAATTATTTCTTGTCTTATTTAATGAAGGTTGTAATAGAATTAGCCTACATTTGGCTTAAGCTGGATGAGACAGAGACATAACTTTATAGCCATTTGTTAAACTGCTGACAGGGAAGGTAATTAACCGTTCCGGGAACGAAATTTTTTTTGTTCTAACCGGTTCGGGAACGTCTATTTAATGGTGGAACCCAAAACCGGAAACGTTAAAATTCCGTTTCTGTTCGGAACGAACCAATAGGAAAAAAATTCTGGTTCAAAGCCCTGGTGGTCACTGTTTATAAGAAAAGAGGTCATCACATATAGAATGTCTAAAATATCTCATGTTTTCCCAGCAGTTGTCAATGTAAAAAAAAAAACTAAGCAGGAAAAATAATTCCTATGAATGTTTATAAATTAATAAATGCATTGTTTTGTCAGCTCAGGCATTAATGGTGTGGTTTTCTGCTCTACTGGACTTTAGAGCAATCAAACCTAATTGGGAAAACCGTGACAGAGCCAGAAGTTATTGTTAGGGTACCTTTGTGAATTGAGACATAAATAACATGTTTATTTGTAATACTATTACTTGCGTAAATTGCTATTCAACATATCAACCCAATTACATTCATTTGCACCCACTTGGAAACGCATGTCAGTGGTGAGATTTATTCTTCATGCATATATTTAAAGCTAAAGAAATATTACCTTTCATGTAAGATATTTCATTTCGCCTTGAAAAGATTTTTGCCGTTAGGACTGCACAGTTAATTACATATTAAGTTGCAGTTAATTAATCACACAGCTTGGCAATTAAATTATATCTTCCATAGTATATCTGCTGAATTATAATAAAGCATTTCCAAATATATTTCCAAATACAGCTTATCGAACACACAGGAATCACAGTAATCTGTAATTAAATAGTCACAAAGCATGCTTAATTACAGAGCATATTAACTGTATATTAATATAATCAATTGGCAGTAAATCATATATTATCACAAGACCAATTTGCAACAATCATATAGTCCAAATGCTGAAGCAAATTAAGGTGTGTCATTTTGAGTCCATAGAGAAACGTTTAAAAGTCTATTTCATTACTAAGTTCTCAATCCAGCAAGAACATGTAGCCGATTTTCAAAATTGTAAATGATGGAAATGTCCTTTAGAGGTGCAGGGGGTGGAATTGATCCAACAGCCCTTGAACAGGTGAAATTTATCTGCCCTTCACTGGGTTCAACTCTTTCTCTCCTTACGATCGATTCAAATTCCACCTAATCACAATCTCCAGAGAAACCACAGGTACAGACACTTAAGACGACCAGCCAAGCCATGAGAATAGGGTTCAAGGGAAAAACAAGTGATTTTTTTTTATTTTGCAGTGTTTCATTGGTTTATTAGGATCACAGGTACATTTTTCACATGACAAACATTTTTATCTAAGTGACTTACAATTCACACATATAGCTGAGCAGTTGATTATGGATTATGGGCCTTACTCATATTCCTCGCAGTGAGAGTTGAGTGTAAATTCTTCAAGCTCAGAATTCTAATCCACATCTCCTGCTCAACGACTTGAAGATAATATTTCAGAATTAAGCCTTTACCAAGCAATTTCATATCCATAACACCTAAAGACTTGATTCATTTGCTAATGCTAACATGCCATCTATTCCCCTGTAACCTTTGGTTGTGAAATGTATACATTTTAACTTATTGATTAATGAAACATCATACATTTAAAGATATAAATTTACTTGTAATATTGTGGAACATCCATGAGGCAAGTTAGTTCCTGTTATCATGTACATTACAGCAGCTGTAAACATACCGTAGCTGTCAATGTGTGAGCTTGGTTATTTCCCTAATTAACATTAGCATTACCTACAGCTGTAAATGCATTAGTTAAGTTTTAATATATGCTTATTTGTGGACCATATCGTAAATTGTTATTAGGTCCTGTGACAATCTATCAAGGTCTGAAATAAAATCTAGTAGTCTGTAGTGTGACATGAGCAAAAATGAATCTCACAAGCACTGATAATGGTTGGATTGATTGTCCAATGTGTAATGGAGGTAAAAGCTTTGTTAGAAAGAACATTCAGAAGACAAATCATGCCATTCTGCACAGACAGCGAGACAGAGAGAGACAGACAGAGAGACAGAGGCTCACTCAGCTCGACCCTTGAGGACATTTAAGGCTTAAGGTCTGACAGTCCTCCATCATTACCGCTTTTTCAGTGTTGTTTTGCTTTCTCCCTTACGGAAAACACACAAAAGCATGGCTCTGTGTCTTCGGGAACTCTCTGAGGAGTCATTTGAGTGTTGTAGGTTAGAGGGCCAATGCACAATGATTACACAGACAAGCCAAGGGCAAAGTCACAACACAGAAGAAACTCTTATTCTACTGGTGAGACAAACTCCATTTACAAAATATTCTATAATAACTCATATTTTACAAATAATTTGTAACGGAATTGCAAAATAATGCAGTCACAGATGAGACGGTGCTTATAAGAGACAGGCATGATTAATGAAAAATGAAGTGTTCAATCTGCATTTTATTTATTAATCTATTAGAATAAGGTAAATTACATAGCTGCATGCAGGACACAAATATCAGCGTGACTTTATGATTGATCTGCATTTAAGAGATTAGATGTTTCTACAGATTCATCCATCCATTATCCGTAACTGCTTATCTTGTACAGGGTCGCAGGCAAGCTGGAGCCTATCCCAGCTGACTATGGGCGAGAGGCGGAGTATACCCTGGACAAGTCGCCAGATCATCACAGGGCTGACACATAGAGGCTGTCCACACGGCAACGGATTCAGGTGAATCTGATAAAATTGTTTATCGTTTCGGCCTGGCGTCCACACGGCACCGGCGTTTTGGGTGCCCCAAAACAAGAACGGGTTCCAGAGTGGAAAAATCTGGCAACGGCGCCGTTGCGAAGTCGTCTGGATGAGTAGAACGGATTTGTTTACGATGACGTCACAACCACATGACTAGAACAAGCAGCACTCTCACTGTTTTGTATGAACCACTGCATTGCATTCACTTTTGTATACAGCTTTTCTTTTAAATAAACAAGTAACAACCATTTCTTGAATTTCTTTTTTTTATTGGATAAGACTGCTTTTCAGAATGTTCACACACAATATAAAAAGTTATATAAATTATATAAAAATGCTTTTCAAAATGTTCACACACAATAAGAAAATTAAGTTATATAAAACTATGCACACTAATAAAACTAATTTGTACACACAGAAGGCACGATTTCCTTGCGTAGTCGCAGCCATCTTCTTCTTGTTGTTGTGTGCTTGTTCCTGTGAGTGCTTCACGCCGGGTAGAAGAAGGGGTTTATTCGCATGCGTCCTACTTCTTCTATTGTTCTGGTGTCTCCGATGGGACCGTCTTACAGCGCATGTAGAGGTGTGGCATGTGTATTGCATCGTTTTCAGCAAGCGTTGCATTGCCATATGTACCTGATATTTTACTGATCCGTTGCCCATGTGGGCGCGATATTTTTTTAAATAAAATCTCGTTGCCGGTGTCGTGTGGATGTAGCCATAGAGACAAACAACCATTCACACCCACATTCACACCTACAGTCAATTCAGAGCCACCATTTAGCCTAACCTGCATGTCTTTGAACCATGGGGGAAACTGGAGCACCCAGAGGAAACCCACGCAGACATGGGGAAAACATGCAAACTCCACACAGAAAGGCCCCTGTCAGCCACTGGGCTCAAACCCAGAACCTTCTTGCTGTAAGGCGACAGCAAATAAAAAAATTTTAAAAAAGCAAATACTTAAGAGCCCTTGATTGGATAATTACTGCAGTGATTAATGTGTTTCAGTTGGCAACAATTCTTTTAATCCTAACTGATGCAGTGAGAAGCTTCTCATTTCTTTAACAGCCATGTCGGAAGATGTATCTGTTAGGGTTTTGCTAGGATTCAAACCTGGTTCGTTGGTGTGATGATCCAGCAAACCCCCACTAGGCCACCAGGGGAATGACTCAAATGCAGAGGCGTGAGGCGGAAGTAGAAAAAGTAACAAAAGGTTTATTTATACTATGTACACTATATACAATCCAGGGCAAAACAAAAAAACAAAAACAAAGAGTATAATTCAAAAAGAAAAAGGCAAAAATGCAAAAGCTCAGAAGATCCACAAAACACAGTACAAAGGAAACTGGAGATAAACATAACAGCACAAAGACTCCGTGACAAGAGGACTGAACTCAGGGGTATAAATACACAAACTAATTAAGGACACAGGTGAAGATAATTAGGACTAACAGGCAATTAACAAAAAAAAAACACAAAACACAGGAACAGTGGCGGCCTCTAGAGGCCAAAATAAATATGACACGAAAAGGAAATAACAGCGGCCTCTAGAGGCCAAAACAGTCCAAGTCCTAACAGGACCCCCCCCTCTAGGAGCGTCTCCTGACGTTCCCAGGGCGATCCAGATGGGCCGAATGGAAGTCCCGACACAGTTCTTTATCCAGGACATCCCGAGCAGGAACCCAGCAGCGCTCCTCAGGACCATAGCCCTCCCAGTCCACCAGATATTGCAACCCGCCGCGGACCCGGCGGGAGTCAAGCAGGCGATGCACAGTGAACACAGTCTGCCCCTGGAAGATGCGGGGGGGTGGGGGGTTCCTAGGGGCAGGGGCATACGTAGACGTCAGTACAGGCCGCAACAGGGAAACATGGAAAGTGGGGTTGATCCTCAGAGTCCGGGGCAACTGGAGCCGGTAGGAGACAGGGTTCACCCTGCGCACCACCTTGAAGGGGCCAATGTAGCGAGGAGCAAGCTTGCGGTTCTCCACCCGCAGCGGAAGGTCCTTAGTGGACAGCCAAACCCGCTGCCCAGGGCGGAAAGTGTGTGCAGGTCTTCTGTGGCGGTTGGCCTGAGTCTGGTTGGTTCTGGAGGTCTGTATGAGAGTCTTCCTGACCTTGCTCCAGGTCTTGCGACACCGTCTCACATATTGGTTGACCGAGGGCACCCCCGCGTCCTCCTCCTGGTCCGGGAACAGAGGTGGCTGGAACCCGAATTGGCACTGGAATGGCGACAGCTTGGTGGCCGATGACTGCAGGGTGTTGTGGGCGTACTCTGCCCATGGCAGCCAGGTGCTCCACGATGTCGGGTTATCCATAGCCAGGCCACGCAGGGTGGTTTCCAGGTCCTGGTTGAGCCTCTCCGTCTGACCATTGGACTGTGGGTGAAACCCAGAGGAGAGGCTGGCAGTGGCTCCGATGACCTTGCAGAACCCGTGCCACACTCGGGAGGAGAACTGGGGCCCTCGGTCTGAGACGATGTCCTGTGGAAGACCAAAGACTCGGAAGACATGATTAAATATAAGTTTCGCTGTTTCAAGAGCAGAGGGGAGTTTGCACAGAGGTATGAAGCGGCAGGCCTTGGAGAATCTGTCAACAATGACCAAAATGACCATGTTACCTTGTGACTCAGGGAGACCCGTGATGAAGTCGACTGCCACGTGGGACCAGGGACGCCGGGGAATGGTCAGAGGATGCAGGAGACCCTGGGGACGCTGTCGTGGGTTCTTGGTTCTGGTGCAAACCTCACAGGACAGGACAAATGACCTTACTTCCTGCTCCATGTTAGGCCACCAGAAGCGTCTTTTCAGGAAGTCCAGGGTCCTCCGAGCTCCCGGGTGGGCGGTGAGAGGGGAAGAGTGACCCCACTGGAGAACCTTGGCCCGGGCTTGATGTGGGACGTACAAGAGGCCCGGTGGCCCCGTCCCAGGACCGGGGTCCTGGCGTTGGGCTCGTCGAACAGCCTCCTCAATACCCCAGTGGACAGGGGCCACAATCCGAGACACCGGGATAATAGGCCCGACTTCATTCTCCCTGTTAGTGGCAGAGAACAGCCTGGACAGTGCGTCAGGTTTGGTGTTCTTGGAACTGGGACGGTACGAGAGGGTGAAGTCAAACCGACTGAAAAACAGGGCCCACCTAGCCTGTCGAGGGTTCAGTCTCTTGGCTTGCTGGAGGTACTCCAGGTTCTTGTGGTCAGTCCAAACCAGGAATGGATGTTGCGCTCCCTCCAGCCAGTGCCTCCACTCCTCAAGGGCCAGTTTGACCGCTAGCAGTTCTCGATCCCCCACATCGTACCGGGACTCCGCAGGACTCAGGCGGTGGGAGAAGTAAGCGCAGGGGTGCAGCTTTCCTTCCGAACGTTGAGAGAGTACCGCGCCGACACCACTGTCCGAGGCGTCCACCTCCACGATGAATGGTTGGGAGGTGTCCGGGAGGACCAGAATGGGTGCCGTGCAGAAGCGGGCCTTGAGGTCTTTGAACGCCTTTTCTGCCTGAGGAGACCAGCCATAAGATCCACCTGTCCCTTTGGTGAGGTCTGACATGGGTGCTGCCACAGAACTGAAGTTCCTGATGAACTTGCGGTAGAAGTTAGCGAATCCTAAGAACCGCTGAACCTCCTTAACGGACTTGGGAGTAGGCCAGTCCCGGACGGCCAGGGTCTTGGCAGGGTCCATTTGGAGTTGGCCTGTCCGTACAATAAATCCCAGAAAGGAGACCTCGGGAACATGAAATTCGCATTTCTGGGCCTTGGCGAACAGATTGTTCTGCAGCAGCCTCTGGAGAACCTGGCGGACATGGTGGCGGTGCTCCTGCACGGTCTTGGAAAAGATAAGGATGTCATCGAGGTAGACAAAGACGTACAGGTTAATCATGTCCCTTAAGACGTCGTTGATTAGGGCCTGAAAAACAGCTGGTGCGTTGGTGAGTCCGAAGGGCATCACCTGGTATTCGTAGTGCCCAGACGGGGTGTTAAAGGCAGTCTTCCACTCGTCTCCCTGTCGGATACGGATGAGGTGGTATGCGTTCCGTAGGTCCAACTTGGTGAAGACGGTGGCGCCTTGGAGCAGATCGAAAGCAGTGGACATCAGCGGAAGGGGATATCGGTTGCGCACAGTGATCTTGTTCAGGCCCCTGTAGTCAATACATGGTCGAAGCCCCCCATCCTTCTTGCCGACAAAGAAGAAGCCGGCACCAGCAGGTGAGGTGGAGGGTCGAATGAACCCAGAGACCAGGGCGTCTTTGAGGTATTCCTCCATGGCCTTGCGTTCTGGCTGAGAGAGGGAAAACAGTCTGCCACGAGGAGGGGTAGTCCCAGGGAGCAAGTCGATGGCACAGTCGTAGGCCCGGTGCGGAGGAAGAACGGCGGCCCTGCTCTTGCTGAATACCTCCTTGAGATCCCAGTACTCTGTGGGAACTTGAGATAACTCGGTGAGATCAGGGGGCTCGGCAGGAGACACAGGAGAGCTAGAGAGCAGACAAGAGGCATGGCATGCAGGGCCCCATTCCACAACCTGGCTTGTTACCCAGTCTATGCGAGGGTTGTGGCGAGTAAGCCAAGGAAGGCCTAGAATAACTGGGAACTCAGGTGAAGGAATTAGGTGCAGGGATATTTCTTCCTTGTGACCTTGAGACTGGAGGAAGACTGGAGAAGTAACTTGAGTGACTCTACCATCACCTAACGCTTGGCCATCGAGGGCAGACACAGACAGAGGGACTTCAAGAGGTGCAGTAGGTATATTGATGCTTTGGGAGAAGTGAATATCCATAAAGTTCCCAGCCGCCCCTGAGTCTATCAAAGCTTGACAAGAGTGGACAGACTCACCCCAGGAGATGGAGACCGGGATGTAGATTCCTTGGCCAGGGAGTCCGGGAGAGAGGGTAGGCCCCGTCACAACCCTCCCTCGGCTGGACGGGGCGGTCCTTTTCCCAAGAGTTCGGGACATGATGCTCGGAAGTGACCAGGCTTGCCACAGTAGATGCAGCACTTGTCCCTCCTTCTGCGCTCCCTCTCAGATGCGGAGAGGCGAGTACGACCCACTTGCATGGGTTCTGGACAGTCACTGAAGGAGGTAGACGGTCTCCAGGTAGAGGTAGGGAGGCTGGGGGGGCTCAAGGCTTGGTGGCGTTCTCTCATCCTGTTGTCCAGACGAATAGCATGTGAGATGAGGGTTTCGAGGTCACTTGGGCATCCAATAGAGGCCAGACCGTCCTTGATGGGGTCAGACAGACCATGGTGGAAGGCTGACACCAGGGCAGTCTCGTTCCATCCACTTACTGCTGCGAGTGTTCGGAACGAGATGGCGTAATCTGCGACGCTTCCTCCTTGCCGGATGGACATGAGCTTTCGGGCTGCGTCGGTACTGATGTCTGCCTGATCGAAGACCCGAAGCATCTCTTCAGAAAACAGCTGGAAATCAAAGCACTCAGGTCCCTGTCTTTGCCAGATAGCAGTAGCCCAGGCTCGCGCCTTACCAGCTAATAAGGTGATCACAAAGGCAATCTTGCGGCGATCCGTAGTGTAGGTGGTAGGCTGAAGCTCAAAGGTGAGTTGACACTGGGTAAGGAACTCTCGGCACTCACTGTGCTTGCCGTCATACCTCTGTGGTGCAGGAAGGCTGGGTTCGCGAGGTGAAGAAGGCAGCATGGCAGGAGGCACTGGAGCAGGAGTGGGAGCTGGATCAGGAGCAGGAACTGGATCAGGAGCAGGAGATGCAGGCAGAGATGTCAGCTGTGCCAGGGTTTTCCCAATTTGCTGAAGCAGTTCCTCGTGGCGAGCAAGGGCCTCACGTTGGCTGGTGAGCGTACATCCATGAGCGTCCATGGTCGCTCTGAAGCGTGTCAAAGCTGCCATAATTCCCTGAAGGTTGGCCGGGTAGACAGTTGAAGCAGCCTCTGCTGAGTCGGTCATGACGGAGTCTTTCTGTTAGGGTTTTGCTAGGATTCGAACCTGGTTTGTTGGTGTGATGATCCAGCAAACCCCCACTAGGCCACCAGGGGAATGACTCAAATGCAGAGGCGTGAGGCGGAAGTAGAAAAAGTAACAAAAGGTTTATTTATACTATGTACACTATATACAATCCAGGGCAAAACAAAAAAACAAAAACAAAGAGTATAATTCAAAAAGAAAAAGGCAAAAATGCAAAAGCTCAGAAGATCCACAAAACACAGTACAAAGGAAACTGGAGATAAACATAACAGCACAAAGACTCCGTGACAAGAGGACTGAACTCAGGGGTATAAATACACAAACTAATTAAGGACACAGGTGAAGATAATTAGGACTAACAGGCAATTAACAAAAAAAAACACAAAACACAGGAACAGTGGCGGCCTCTAGAGGCCAAAATAAATATGACACGAAAAGGAAATAACAGCGGCCTCTAGAGGCCAAAACAGTCCAAGTCCTAACAGTATCCTGTGGTTTTAGCAAAGATGTTAATGTTTTTCAGAAGAGTCAAATTACTGGCCTGCATCAAACAACTAAAGAAATTTGACTAGAATTTGGTTAAGAACTGTCCAACGCATTATTAAAACCTGGAAGGATAGTCGTGACCTGTCAACTTCGTGGAAGAAAAGTGGTCGGAAAAAAATCTTGACTGACCATGATCAGAGACCACTTAAATGTTTGGTGAAGTCAAATCATAAAAAATCAGCAGTAGAACTCAAGGCTCTGTTTAAGAGTGAAAGTAAGAGCATTTCCACATGCACGATGTGACAAGAACTCACAGAATTGGGACTAAACAGCTGTGTGGCCATAAGAAAACCACTTGTTAGTGAGGCGTATCAGAAGAAAAGGCTTCACTTTGCTAGGGAGCAATTGGACTCTGGAGCAATGGAAAAAGGTCATGTGGTCTGATGAGTCCAGATTGACCCAATTACAGAGCGATGGGTGTGTCAGGGTAAGAAGGAAAGAGCATGAAGCTCATCATGTACAAGCCTCTGGAGGCAGTGTTTGCTTCAGTTGGTCAGGTTGAGGCTCAGAAACGTTATGCGGCAATAAAATGAAGTCAGCTGACTACCTGAATGTACTGAATGACCAAATTATGCAATCAGTAGATTTTTTTTCCATCTCTGATGGCTCTGGCATAAAATTAGGGCTCAAATTGTGAGAGTGGTTCAGGGAGCATGAGGAATCATTTTCACACATGAATTACCCACCACATAGTCCTGACCTTAACCCCACTGAAAGTCTTTGGGATGTGACTTTACAGAGTGGTTCGACTCTCCCATCATCAAGACAAGATCTCTGTGAAAAATTAATGCAACTCTGGATGGAAATAAACATTGTGACGTTGGTGAACTAACAATGCCATGGTGAATGCACATCATAATCAAGGCTAAAGGTGGTCCAATGAAATATTAGTGTGTGATTTTTTTAATTATTTTGATTTTTTTGCCCAGGCTGTGAATAACTGCACTATCCGTTGTCACCCAGAAGAAAATGGCCTCCCTTTTGAGTCTGGCTCCTCTCAAGGTTTCTTCCCCATGACATCTCAGGGAGTTTTTCCTTGCTCCTGTCACCTCTGGCTTGCTCATTAGGGATAAATTTATAATTGTAAAATTTATACATTTCTGTAAAGCTGGTTTGTGACAATGGCCATTGCTAAAAGTGCTATATAAATAAAATTGAATTGAATTGATTTATTTCAATTATTACAATCACTACCCTTTATATTCTTTCTTTCTTTCTTTCTTTCTTTCTTTAATTCCCCCACCATTATCCTAATATGCATCTACGTCACAGCTGTATGTCTACTATCACTCCTAATGTCATATCTGTTACCCCGTACTCCCACCATTCACCCATATTAACCTTCAAATGTACTTTTATGTACTATCTCCCCCACCTTAAGAGGACATAGATGTTCAAATATCTGTGAATATCAATAAAGTCTAAACAGTCATCCAAAGAAAGACCAAACAACAACAACAACACAGTACTTGGGAACCAACCAAAGCTAGGTATCAGAGATCGCCTCAATTTCAGATTTCCTGCAGCAGCAAATAAATAAAGTTTTATGCTGTGGTTTTATCACATTAAATAATCATTAAACCATTTTAAAACATCAACAGCTCACAAAATACTGATGTCTAAGAAAACTATTGTGTGTACAGACAGGTAAAAAGCTCCTCCCTTTGTTGAGCTTGGTATTAGCTTGATTATTTCCCAGTTTAAGTTAACATTACCTCTCAGACTACTGTGCTATTGTCAGTGAAAATCACTTGTGTGCTTTATAAACCCAGAAATAAGAAATACCTGCAGGATTATTAACACAGTGTTGTCATCACAAATACTGTCATTTTGCATTTCTATGCTTTAATACAGATGATAAGTTGACAAAAGGTACACAGGTTTGGGGAAAAAAAACATTTGGAAAATGAAAATAGCACCAACAGCATCCATTCAGAGCTAATCAGGAAGAAAGACTCTGACCATTTTGGATCGTAGTATTTCAACTTTCGGCTGCTAACCACAAACAATACAGTAAATGACCTTTACTGTGCTCCCCACAAAGTATAAAGACTTCCACCGACTATGGGTGACATTAAATGGATGCCCTTGACTGCATAAAATTTGAAGGAAACACCAACTGTTAAACATTAACTTTCAAGAATTCATTTTTAAGGGTGCGGAATCAAATTAGCGCTTTGTTCAAAAGCAATGGCAGGATTCAGGATTTATATTCAGATGGGGGAAAAAAAGGGTCATGGACTGAAAAGTTTGAATGCTATGAACTAGAGGATGCTCTTAAGAGCGCTATTGTTATTCAGCTCACACCAACAGAGCTAAATACCATTCCTTTACCTCATCCTACTGTTTGGAATGATAATAGTGTCCAATCTCACATCAGTGAAAAACCTTTTTATCTGAACTGTTTTCATCTCTAGACTGGAAATTTGAGGG
Organism: Neoarius graeffei; assembly: GCF_027579695.1. Classification (NCBI taxonomy): domain Eukaryota; kingdom Metazoa; phylum Chordata; class Actinopteri; order Siluriformes; family Ariidae; genus Neoarius; species Neoarius graeffei. The sequence goes on along the minus strand of NC_083593.1, from coordinate 37,477,785 downwards.
GGGGGGGAAGAGAGAGAGAGAGAGAATGTACTCTATAAAGAGCCCTCTTCATGCTGTGTAAGGCACGGAGTCCTTTTGAAAGCGCTCACTTTGACATGTCAGTATTTCACTCTAGAGGTCTGCAGGTGTATATTCAACATACTTTCTTCAAATTTATGCTTATGCAACAATTATTTCCAGAATAAACATTACTCTTATCCATATTTTCCATTCATTTTTGAATTCTGGAGACCAATCCATCCATCCATTTTGGCATATCACCAAATATGGTGATATGCCACCATATCACCAAACTTTTGGTGATGTAGGCATGTCACTACAATGATGTGGCCACTCTGACAGCTTCAACCATCAAAGTCTCTAGGGAACATTATAGTAGTGGTTTCCCATTGCCTTCTACTGGATTATTAGAGATATGGATAATTTAGAGCCACCAGTTAGCCTAATCTGCATGGTTTTGGACTGTGGGGGAAACCAGAGCACCTGGAGGAAACCCACACAGACACGGGGAGAACATGCAAACTCCACACAGAAAGGCCCCATCTGCCACTGGGCTCGAACCCAGAACCTTCTTGCTGTGAGGCGACAGTGCTACACCACTATGCCACCCTGGAGACCAATGGACACATAAAATAAGACCAACAAGTAGACACAGTCATCTATATCCCCCACCCTATATACCAACTATATACCAAGTTTCAATATATTATTTGTCACATTTTTCAAGTTCTGCTGCAGGAAACCAACCCTACCTCTTTACACTGACCTCAGCAGCCCATGGCATAAGCCCACCGGACCTTTGGTCCAGATGAGCTAAAAAATTAAATTTCTCACATTTCTTAGTATAAGAAGGCACATATACATTACTTAATCAACACATATATCAACTTTCTTTTTTTTTTTTGCCACCCACATGGGGTAATTTCCTGTTTTACAGGTGCTGCCATGTGATTTTTCTTTTCTTTTTTTCAATTCTTTTTTTATTGTGATTTTCGTGGTACACATGTTCATTCACATATCAATTCACCAATCTCATCCATTCATCTGTAAATTACAACTGAATTGCACAGTAATACATCAACGATTCCCCTAACAATACAGATCGGGATGACTGGTCCTCCCTCAATCACGCAAAAGATTAAATTAATAAAATACAAAAATTGAGAACTTAACTCCTTAGGCTTAGGACAAGAAAGTTGGGGTGCACATCTGCTATACTAGAGAAAAAAAAATACTGATGCATAAGGATTGAAAAGGAAAAACATAGGTGAAAAAAGGAAATGGATGTAAGACCTGGTACTAGACAAACGATGGACGAACCGGAGTGACATATCTAATCCATCTTTCCCATCTTTTCAAAAACAGACCCTGTTTTAGTCTTATAGCAAAAGTAATTCTTTCCATCTTAAAAATGTTATAAATGATGTCAAACCACTCGTCCACTGTAGGTTTTTCTAGTTTTAGCCACTTCCTTGTTATAGCTTTTTTAGAAGCGGCACTTAGAATCTGAAACAAGTATTTGTCATTAGAGGAGACATTTTCTGATGGTAAAACTCCTAAATATAATGATACAAACTCAAAAGTAATGTCTGTCTGAAATACTTTTTGCAAAATGTTATAGACCTCCTGCCAGAAAGGCAACAATATTGAACAAGACCAAAATATGTGAAAATGATTTGCCTCAAGGCATCCACACTGTCTCCAACATACAGATGAATTGGAATAGTGTCTTTTTTGAGCTGGAGTGATTAAAAAAATCTAATAAGGGTTTTCCAACAAAACTCTCTCCATAGTGTTGAATTTGAAATTTTCCATTGTACGGTATCTCACATAAATATTCCCAAACAACTTCTAGATTTCCTTCCCTCTCCCATTTCTGTTTTACATGCAATGAGCTACCCTTCATTTGTTGTAAACCCCTATAGAGTCTTGTGATGTTTTTTTGGCCTGGGCCTGAATTATACATCCATAAATACTTTCAGTAGAATGTTATCCCATTGCTCTTGTTTAATCTCTTTCCTTATTTGTTCAACATGGTGACGAACTTGTAAGAATCTAAAGAAGTCATCATTATTTAGACCAAATTGTCTCTTTAGGTTTTGAAAACTGTTCACTGACCCCTTACACAAAAAAGTACAATATGCTGTCAGTCCATGAGTTTTCCAGGCCTTGAATCTTGCACCCAAATTTTTAGGCATGAAATCTGGATCAAATGCGCATCATCTCAGTACTTTTATCGCCTCTTTCAAATTCTTTTTAGTTATTACCCTACACTGTAAAAAATGTAACTTGCAAAATTGTTGAGTGAAAAAAGGATTCTAAGTTGAATGAACAAATTTTCCTTCTAATTGTTCAAGTAACTAAAAAAAAAATAGTTGAGACGCCTTTCCTTCACCACAAGTTCATAGGAATTAGAAAATTAAGTTAAGTGAACTTATATATTCAAGTGCTGATTGACGCCCCTTAATCATTGCCACTGCACATGCGCACTTCACGAGTTCAAAAGTTTCAACGGTCGGGTGGAGTGAGAAGTCCGTGGAAACTGACACGAGACGTTGTATAGGAGTCTAGACTAAGCTTTCCTCAACAGAGGCCAGGGAATTCCCTCCTTGTATGTCGGTATTTGTTTCTGTTTGTGTAATAATAGGCAAAGTGAAGTAGAACTTAAGTGTTGAGAGGTTTGTGTTAACTAAAAAATGTAATGCACACTAAATCATTGTAAAAAAAAATAGTCAAGCCAACTTAAAAATGTAACGCAATCTGCTGCCAAAGGATTTTGAGTAAACTCAACTTAGAACCATGATGTGCCAACTTGTTCTTCTAAGTTAATTGGCATTATTATTTCAATTTATTTCAACTAAACAATTTGTTGGACTGAACTTCTAAAGGCAAGTCAAGTCAACTCAACACAAAATACTCTTCTATGTGAACTTAAAAGAATATTTTGGGGTGTCGTGGCTCAGGTGGATAAGGCACCATACCATAAATCCAGGGACCTGGGTTTGATTCTGACCTAAGGTCGTTTCCCAATCCCTCCCTGTCTCTCTCCTGCTCATTTCCTGTCTCTACACTGTCCTGTCCAATAAAGGTGGAAAAGGCCCCCAAAAAAAGAATAATTTAGGATAACTTCATGTTTTTTGTGCCAACTTGCTTTTCCAAGTTAATTGGAATGATTATTTCAATTTATTTCAACATCACAATTTGAATGCACTGAACTTGCTAAATAAAGTAAGGTCAACATAAAATACTCACCTGTGTCGACTTAAAAGAGCAAGTCAGCACAACTATTTGGTCCGGAGTTGAGTTTACTCAAAATCCTTTGGCAGCAGGTTGCGTTACATTTTTAAGTTGGCTTGACTAATTTTTTTTACAGTGTATTCCACAGCTTAAGTGTTAAACCAATCCAGGGGTTTCCCAGATCAGTTAACTTATTCATCAAAACCTTATCCCCTATTGCCGCTTGAATTAGGAACTCTGCTGTTATGGCCCCCTCTAACTCCTTCCATCTAGCACTATATTCTGGATTGCACCAACACACTAATGGTCTCAACTGAGCTGCAATGTAATAATCTTTTAAACATGGGAGTGCAAACCCCCCCCCCCCCCCCCCCCCTTTATTTTTTGCTAACTGTAAATTCTGATATTTGATTCTTGGTCGATGCCCCTGCCAAATGTACCTGGAGATGAGTTTATCCCACTCCTGGAACTGTTGATCAGGTATATCTAGTGGAAGGGATTGAAAGAGATACAATAACCTCGGCAGAATAACCATTTTAACAGATTCAATACGAGAACCAAAATTAAGAAATGGTATTAAATCCCATTTCCTAATGTCCTCTCTAATTTTGTTGTTCAGGGGGAGAACATTCAGTGAGAGCAGTTTTGACAAATCTGCTGGTATATTCACCCCCAGATACCTCATGGATTCAGCTTCCCAACTCAAATCATATCTTTTCTTCACATTTTCTGAGGGACTGTAATTGAAACTGAGAATTTGTGTTTTTGAAACATTTAACTTATATCCAGAGAAAGATCCATATTGATCCAACAGTGAAAACAAATGTACTAGAGATTGTTCTGGACTGGATAACTGCATCAGTATGTCATCCGCAAACAAGGAAATCTTTTGTTCTCCTCCCTTCATATGTATTCCTTTAATGTTCTTATTTTGTATAATCCATTGACTCAGGGGTTCAATAAAAATCGCAAATAAAAGGGGGCTAATTGGACAACCCTGCCTTGTTCCACGTTCCAGTGAAAAGGAGTTCGAAACTATACCATTGATTTTAAGTCTGGCCCTTGGGTTATCATAAAGAGCTTGTATTGTCTTAATAAAGGAGTTGTGAAAACCAAACTCTTCTAGGACTCTAAACAAAAAAGACCAATTTACACAATCAAACGCCTTTTCTGCATCTAGTCCTACTAATACTGCTTCTAAATCCTGTTCTATTATATGACTTATTACATGTAGAGTCCGTCTGATATTATCTTGGGTCTGTCTCTGACGAATAAAACCCGTCTGGTCAAGGCTAATAATTTGTGGTAACAGTCCTTCTATTCGTTTGGCCAGTATATGTGTAAAAATGGGCAGCACGGTGGTGTAGTGGTTAGCGCTGTCGCCTCACAGCAAGAAGGTCTGGGTTCGAGCCCCGTGGCCAGCGAGGGCCTTTCTGTGCGGAGTTTGCATGTTCTTCCCGTGTCCGCGTGGGTTTCCTCCGGGTGCTCCGGTTTCCCCCACAGTCCAAAGACATGCAGGTTAGGTTAACTGGTGACTCTAAATTGACCGTAGGTGTGAATGTGAATGGTTGTCTGTGTCTATGTGTCAGCCCTGTAATGACCTGGCGACTTGTCCAGGGTGTACCCCGCCTTTCGTCCGTAGTCAGCTGGGATCGGCTCCAGCTTGCCTGCGACCCTGTAGAACAGGATAAAGCGGCTAGAGATAATGAGATGAGATGAGACGTGTAAAGAGCTTATAGTCCTGATTTAACACGCTAACCGGTCTATAGTTACCGCATTCAGATCTATCCTTCCCCTCTTTTGGAATAAGTGAAATTACTGCTTCCCTCCAGGAGGGGGGTGTTATATTCCTTTTAAGGACCCAATTAAAGGTGGACTGCAACATAGGGATCAATGAATCCCTCATCACCCTATACCACTCTGAAGGAAACCCATCAGGGCCAGGGGCTTTCCCTGATTTGAGATGGGCTATGGCTGCTCTTATTTCTTTCACTGTAATTTCTACTGCAAGTTGGTTACTCTGCTCAACCGTCAATTTAGGAAGATTAATTTTCTCAAAAAATTCTTCCATTTTCCTTTTATCAACATGGGGTTGAGAGTATCTCATCTCATTATCTCTAGCCGCTTTATCCTGTTCTACAGGGTCGCAGGCAAGCTGGAGCCTATCCCAGCTGACTACGGGCGAAAGGCGGGGTACACCATGGACAAGTCGCCAGGTCATCACAGGGCTGACACATAGACACAGACAACCATTCACACTCACATTCACACCTACGGTCAATTTAGAGTCACCAGTTAACCTAACCTGCATGTCTTTGGACTGTGGGGGAAACCGGAGCACCCGGACGAAACCCACGTGGAGAACATGCAAACTCCACACAGAAAGGCCCTCGCCGGCCACGGGGCTCGAACCCGGACCTTCTTGCTGTGAGGCGACAGCACTAACCACTACACCACCGTGCCGCCCGGGGTTGAGAGTATAGTCTTTGAAAATATGTTTCAAAGCTATTCTGTATCTCTTCCAATTTATAGTGTATTAAATTCATCACTGGGTTTTTAATTTTATGGATTGAATTCTCTGCCTGTTGCTTTTTCAGCCTATAAGCCAACAATTTACTGGCTTTCCCACCTCCTTCATAATACTTCTGTTTTGTAAATATTAACTTTTTTTGTATATCTCTTGTATACTGTAGATATCATCTATTTCATTCTTTTTCTTCCTAAGTACTTCTTTAATTTTCCTCTCATTTGTATATTTATGTTTTTGTTCTAACTGTTTCAATTCTGTTTGGAGCTGGTCTAGCTCTTTTAGTCTAGCTCTTTTTAAGTGGGAACTGTATCCAATTATCTTACCCCTCAACACTGCTTTACATGCATCCCACAATATCGGAGGTGTAACCTCACCATTATTGTTCTGTTCCAAAAAGTCGGTAATATTCTTCTTAATTTGGTCCTTCATGTGATTCAATATATGTATGTTTAATCTCCATAAGGTGTTTCTCTGGTATTGTTCAAGATTTAGTTTTAAATACAGAGGGCTATGGTCCGAAAGGTCCATAATCCCCATGCCGCAATTCCCAACCCTGTGTAAATCTTTACCAAAGATTAAAAAGTAGTCAATCCTTGAATACAACAAGTGTGGATGAGAAAAATATGTATAGTCTCTCTTTAAGGGATTCAATTCTCTCCACACAGCTACTAAACCAATATCCTTTATTGCCGAATTGATCCTTTTGTTCAGGTGACTGGGCTGAGCTACCTGTATTTTTGATGAATCAAGTTTAGGGCATAATCTAATATTGAGATCCCCCACACAAATTAATACACCTTGATATTCTGCTATAATCAATTCAAAAATTTGACTAAAAAAAACTCCAATCAGAATTAGGGGGAGCGTATAGGCTATATTCATCAAAGTTATCAATGAGCCATTTAAGTTCCCTCTCAAAAACACATATCTTCCTTCTGTGTCCTTCTTTTCAAATAGGGACTCAAAACAAATTTTACTGGAAATTAATATTGCCACCCCTCTCCTATGCCCATTTGCATATGATGATGAGAACTGACATATACCAACTTTCAAGACCAATCCACTCATAGTTTTCAAGTTCTGCTCTGGAAACAAAACCTAACCTGAGAGACTAAGTCTGAAAATTGTTTCCATGGAAACATGAAAAATTAAAATTTGTCAAATTTCTTAGTATGAAAAGGCACATCTACATCACCTTGTTAAGATGTATACCAAGTTTCAAATCTGTATCATGAATAGTTTTGAATATATGCTCTGGAAACGAACATTGCTCTTAGAAACTAAGTCAAAATCTATTTTTTATGTAAAAATTTGAAAAATACTTTTTTTTTTTCAAAAATCCAAAATAGCAAAAGGCACCAGTTCACATGTTGCTTGATATGTATACAAAGTTTCATGAAGATATCTTCAGTAGTTTTAAAGATATGGCCTGGAAACAAAAACGTGACCGGACAGACAGAACCTGATGCAGAACACTGATGCTGAACCAACAAATAGGCTCTAAAATAAATGCATGAAAAAAGCAGACATTAATATAAATAATGAAACCATCACTACAGACCTACACATTAATTAGACACATAACACAAATTAGAGCATTACCACATGGGTTATATTATACCCTTTGAGACAATGCTATTATACTGCTAAGGAATGCTTTTTACTGCCAAAAATCCATCTAATATTGTGCTGCTCTCCTTTCTAGTCAGCATGCACTCTCCTGTTCTATCCCACCATAGCATGTGGTAGACTTTATGTAGTCCTGTGTATCAGGGGTGTTTCTAGCTATTGAAAAGACCAGGGGCTATGTCAAGTTTTCCTGGGGCTTGTATTTTTTAAGGGAGATTGGCATAGATTGATTGGGGAGGTTATATCTAACTTTATAAGAAATATTAATCACCCACATACATTCAAAGGTTATGACATCTTTATTACTGATTTTTGCATTGCTCTTTTTAAATTTATGTAGTTCACTTTGGTTTCTGTCTCCTCATTATTAAGTTATTATCAACACCCGTAATGTCTCAGGAAACTGAGGCATGTGCCAACTGACCATTAAATATCACTCATAAAACTGATCATTGGTTCAATAAAATATATCATTTCTCACTCACATTTCAATCCTTTATGAGCACAAAGACACAAATTCTAAGCTCCATTGTTAGAGTTGTAGTCAGAAGTTTACATACACTCATCATGGGCATGAATATCATGGTAATTTTGGGCTGTTAATGATTTCCTTGAACTGGTCTTTTTCCAAAAGAAAATCCAAAATGAATTCAAACTTGTGCACTCAATTCTTGTTTTTTGAAGTCATTAAAGATGTATGCTGTAAAATCATTCCACCCTGGAAAAAGAACAGTTCAAGGAAATCATTAGCAGCCCAAAATTACCATGACATTCATGCCCATGATGAGTGTATGTAAACTTCTGACCACAACTATATATTACAACATTCAAAATCCCAGATGACATCCCATCTCACGGGGGGGGGGGGGACACGGGGAGAACATGCAAACTCTGCACAGAAAGGCCCTCGCCGGCCCCGGGGCTCGAACCCAGGACCTTCTTGCTGTGAGGCGACAGCGCTAACCACTACACCACCGTGCCGCCTCATGTAAATATAACTAAGATAATTTTTACTACTACTATTTTTGTACCATGTTGTTGTTGTTTTCTTTTTTCAGTGTTGCACAATATTTTGCACAATACTGCACAAACATATCACAAACCTGTGCAGTTTTCTTTGTAGGATTATGTTAAATATGACCATGCCAACTTTTTTAAGTTTTTAACATCATTATCTTATTACTTCGTCCGGGATGGAATCCACCAGGGGGCGAGGTATTGTTTTCGGTCAGGTTTGTTTGTTTGTTTGTTTGTTTGTTTGTTTGTTCACGATATTATGGGAAAACGGCTGGATCAATCTTCATGAAACTTTCAGGATAGATGGGCATTGGTCTCAAATAGAACCTCCAACATTTTGAGGGTCATCCGAGCTAGGTCACCAAAAAGGTCAAAATCGTTTTTGTTGTGGCTACTGCTTCATATAGAGGCGCTAGCTACGATGTCATTGTGCTGTAAGAAGGTAAGCATGTAACGATTGCGCACTGTGCATGCGTGTACATGTGCTCCGATTAAAATGACCGGTGAGTGTATACAATTCGGTTCACCATTTGAAATAAATGGACTAGACTAAAGAAATCGCTTTCAGACATGTTTATGCTTATTACAGAGGGAATGTCTGTTCCACTGAGCTCTAGCGCCGGGCCATTTCCGAGAAATAAGAGTTTCGGTCATGGCGACAGCGTGTGCATGCCAGCCTCGGTTCGGAGGTTTCAGTTTCGAAAACTGTAAGAGGTAAGAGTAGAATAATATAAAGTAAAGACACTTGGTATATTTTACTTCTGTGATTTTTAAATTGTTCATTTTTGGATTACGCTTCATTTTTGTGGCTACTGCCTCATAGAGTAAATATACATGCTATATTTACTGCATGGACATGGCATCAGAAAACAATTTTATTTATAAGCAGTAGCTACATGTACCCATAGGGTGCCTATTTTTTTCGCGATATCTTCCTTCATATTCATCATAAGTGCTACCAGGCAAGGTTTCTTTTGTCTGGCAACACTCATTTGTTAGAGTATTTATCTTTTATGTGAAATCTACTGAGAACTAAGCCTGCAAATGAAGAATTTCATTGTACAAAGAAACTTGTGCATATGACAGTGAAGTTCATAAATCTTAAATTATATTATAGCAACTATATAAATAACTAAAATGCATTGCAGTTGTAAAATCATTAAAAGTAGAAAGGAGTCCAAGCTCGTTCAGGTCTTCAAGTCTAAAAATAGTACACAATCAAATTGCACATGTATTACAAACCTGGAGACTGCTTACGCTGACATTTTCCAACATTTAAAAATAGATGAAAAATAAGTAGAGCGAATCAAATAATATCGCGGAGAATCTGACAGAAACACAATTAAAACAATACTGTAGGATCTTACGGGAAGTAAGAAAGGAATGAAGCCTGAGAGCAATTCTGACCTTTCTCATTCGAATGAAATACAAAGTATGAAATGATGTGAAACTTGCTTACTTACACTTATAGAAAATCTGTGATGGGAAAAATTGCTTAATCTTATTGCAATACTATTTTGCACCATTGCCTTCCTCCCTGGGTTTTTGCACACAAATAGAAAGGCAATTTAATATACAGCTGACAGCTTGCTTGCCAACTGAAAAATATTCAAAGTTACACAAAGGGTGTGGGAGAAGAGATTCTTTTTTATGTTTTGCCTGATATAAAAAAAAAAGCTGATAGAAAAAGAAGGATGCTGATCATTTTCCCCCTACGTTTTCCTCCATGACTCACTTATCTATCTGTATTTCCTTATCAATAGTCTTCTAGAACTTGGGGAAATAGGCGGAGGAAAGTATGCTGTAATTTATCAGACATGATACTCAACAGGCACTCTATATTAAACTCACAAATGGACACCCCCACCCCAACCCACCCACCTGGCATGGCCAATTTCTGTATTCATAAACAAATTTGCTTTCCTCAGTAGGTAAAGTCACTCAGTTGGGTTTCCTCTTTATTGGAATGAATAGTCTCTTCACCAATTTGCAACCAATCAACTGCCCATAATATTGAGAAAAGGCAATTATGAATTGAACACACACTCCTCGTATCCACGTCACGTGAAAAGCCATCTCTGCACAGTCTGAGATTACATAGAGATTGCTGCCAACATGAAACACGAAAGGTTGCAATCACAGTGAAGCACACTACCGTATTTCTCATTCACTTCATCAGAGGAACAGAATGGTTAAATGCACTGCTTTATTCGCTCAACTTCTCCATCTAATCTGTATATCTAAGGTGAGATCAGATTTGAAGTCCTACGCCAGAGAAATGCATTATCAGCAAGCCAAAGTAATCTTTTCCATCACTCAACATGGTGAGAGTATATGCCAGAGGATGCACACGCATTCGTTTTCATGAAGTGTCCTGCTTCAGACACTACTTTCTGCAGAGAGCAGTGACACAACGAGCTCCTCCTCCGCCTGTCACGTCACGTCATTTTCATTAAATCACCACAGTGAATCACTGGCCAAGCAAGCACATTCAATTCTGGGAGGAATTCTCTATCACGGATTACGTCTAAATTTGAAAGTAAAGACTACATGGGTGTAGACAGGGCTGACAGTGCCATTAGGCAGTAGAATCATTGTCAAGAGCTCTATTTTTGGTCATCGAGTGTGTTATGTGACACAGAATGAAGTGTTCATATATCATTTCCCAATCGGGTCATCCACTGGCAAGGCACTAGAGCTTCTCGAAGCATTTTCAATTAACCTGTCAGAGTCACAAATGGAAACTAATCAAACCTGCAAATCATTATTAAAATGCAAATGTAGACGGTGTTCCTCAGTTTGTCATTTTCATAAGGGCCACTGAACCTCTGGGCCCAAAAGTGCTCTAAGTCCCATTTATATTGCATTATGCCATGAAACTGAGGAGTGTGAAGCTGGAATGGGATTTTATTTGGCAGGTTGGAGGCACACAGGACTGAAGCACAGGTTGCATGCTTTGAGGCAATTTGTCAATAGCAACAGATTATGTAAATGAACTTAATATCAGTACAGCAAACCCAAAGGAAAACAATGGCCTGTTCAAATTTCTGCCGTGATTCTCCCATAAACACCAGCAAACATGATAACAATGGCATACAATATAAAAAATACACAAAATAAATCTATATTATACATTATTAATTAACCAATGCACTAAGATTCCATATAAATGAGTAACTTATAAAGGATGCATAAATCTCATCTCATCTCATTATCTGTAGCCGCTTTATCCTGTTCTACAGGGTCGCAGGCAAGCTGGAGCCTATCCCAGCTGACTACGGGCGAAAGGCAGGGTACACCCTGGACAAGTCGCCAGGTCATCACAGGGCAGATACATAAATCTTTGAAAAAAATTGTTTAGACATCTGATAAATCATCATTTGACAGAGCATGCATATTAGTTTCCTAGATTGCACTATTATCTCTCCATCCATCTTTAGCTGTAGGAATGAGAAAGGAGTGTGGGATAGTGAAAGAGGGAGGGAGAGGGTGTGACAGATCTGCTCATCAATTTATACGTGGTTAAATTGAAGTTTATGGCTGAGCCACAATAAGAATTTATCTGGAGTGTCTGCGTAATTGGCATTTCAGTTAGAGGACACATTGCCATGCTGCTTTGCAAATGAGACCAATGATCAGGCTTTAAATTAGAGAGAGAGAGAGAGAGAGAGAGAGAGAATTCACCAAAAAATAAAGGTGATATACAACTGGCATCAATCTGCTTGAAGAGTTTCTACTCTTTTCATCTTTTAAAATATTTAAAATATTTTCCCCATGTATTCATTCCTCTTTGAGGGTCACATGTGCATAATGTTTTTTTGTTTTATTTTTTTCACTTTTCTCTGTTTTTTAGATTAGCTTTTTATTATTTTTATTAAAAATGCTCTGTTTTTCTTTTTGGGGCAGCACGGTGGTGTAGTGGTTAGCACTGTCACCTCATAGCAAGAAGGTTCCGGGTTCGAGCCCAGTGGCTGGCGAGGGCCTTTCTGTGCAGAGTTTGCATGTTCTCCCCGTGTCTGCGTGGGTTTCCTCCGGGTGCTCCGGTTTCCCCCACAGTCCAAAGACATGCAGGTTAGGCTAATTGGTGGCTCTAAATCAACCATAGGTGTGAATGTGAGTGTGAATGGTTGTTTGTCTCTATGCCCATGTTTACATTAGACCATATCAGCGGATCATCAGATTAACGTTTTTAAAACGATTAGTGTGCACACAGCAACACCAATACACGATTCGCGTGCACACAGCAACACCAATACACGGATACGCTCGGCTCCGCAGGCATCCTGCGCTCCAAATCACTCCGCCCTGAACAGCGAGTGCCCTCTGGAGGGTGCGCACTCCGGCCTTGCGCAGCTCACAGAGCACGCGAGTGAAGTGCACAAGCTGTGATTCGGGACTGAGCCGCTGTGTGTGTGATCCCAGCGCATATCACTTACCACTTGCAAGTGGAAGGATGGCAAGCCTAAAGACAATCATAACTACACAATGGGCAGTATTTGCATCAGTATTTGCAGTATTTTCATACTTTTATACTCTTTAATGAAAGGTGATACAAGGCGGAAGTCCGCGCCATTTTTCAGCAGTCGCGTCACATGACCAACGCCAGCGAATCAGGAAGGTGGATGTCACAGTGATGTTGTCCAATGACGACGCCAGCTAGAGCTCAGCACAGCGTATCTGCGTATTCTCAATGTTTACACAGCACCGGAGCTGACACGATCTAGATTGAATACGTGGACCCTGGCGGATTCCCGTTTCCCGGCGTTTCCAGGCGGTTTAATGTAAACGGACAGTGCATCCGCGAAGAAAACGAGACAGATACAGTCTAATGTAAACTTAGCCTATGTGTCAGCCCTGTGATGACCTGGCGACTTGTCCAGGGTGTACCCCGCCTCTCACCCATAGTCAGCTGGGATAGGTTCCAGCTTGCCCGCGACCCTGCACAGGATAAGTGGTTATGGATAATAGTTGGATAATTTTCTTTTTTTCTTTTACTTGTTCTTGTTTATTTATTTGTTTGTTTACTTTTCCTCCATTTTTTGCTTGCCCTCTCTTATAAGTGTCTTTATTCGTCCAAAATTAGGTAACATTATACAGGGTATTTCAAAAAATTTGATATCATTTCACAACCTAATAACTTTGCCAATTCTCGTTCAATTGACCTCAAATTTTAACAGCGTGTGTGGAAACAGGTCAAAATTTTATGTTTAATGTTTTTTCTTTTTGTATTTTTAGGTATAGAAATGCCATTCACTGGAAAAGAAAAGGCGTTTTGTGTGTTAGAGTACGCTCGAACAAGACTGTGCAGCGTGCGTTTATGAGAGAATTCTCTAAAAATGCACCAACTGCAATGCAGATTTGGACACGGCACAAAACGTTCAAAGAGGAAGGCTGTGTGTGTGGGGCAAAAGGATCTGGATGACCACCAGCATCGGAAGAGACGGTCGAGCGGGTTCACCAATACTGAAAATTTGTGAAGTCGTTCATGGAATCCACATACCTTTGAATTTCTCATTCAAATTTTGAGGAATAAATCTTATATTGCTCTGTTCAGTTTCATTTGCCAAGACTATGCAGTTTCTGGGATATTTACATCTCAAATAATATCACATTTTGTTGAAACACCCTGTATATTGCAAGCAAAGATGTCCTCCAAAGACGGAGGTACCGGTACTTTCACAGACCCACAAAGGAATAGAAAATGAAAAAGAAACAGTCTGTAGTGATAATAATGATAATGCATACAACAACAACAATAATAATAATAATAATAATAATAATAATAATAAGCCATATGGCAAAAAGCTTTCATTTTAAAATTGACATCCAAGATTAATTTAGTTTATAGTTAACTGGCTTTACTGCCAGTTCCATTTGCTATTATAAAAGCATTTGCTGTATCATATTTGCCAGAGATTATCGAATCGTATAATCTTCCAAAAATAACAAGGGATACTAAATAAAGTAATAATTAAATTGAGAGAGAGAGAGAGAGAGAGAGAGAGAGAGAGAGAGAGATGGCTTTTGTCTGCATTTCCACTTCAAAGGATCTGCAGCAGGGAGAGTAGTTTTCTGACAAGGGCCTCAATTGAGCTTAAGTAAGCACATGAAAGGAGGATGCTATAAGCCTAAAAATGACCCGTCCACAAAAACCAGTTGCAGTCTTGTGATGTGCTCAAGCAGGGATACAGTAAATGCACTGAGAATCACTCTTACAGCAGGTGATGCCACAAATCTCATAATACCTTGGATTCCTAGTGATGCAGTTAACAGTGCAAACAGAAATGCGAAACTAAAGAAAGGAACCAAACCAATGAAATGTGAATAACCTTGATATAATTTTGCTGAAGGGCTACACACTGAGCCTTATATTACTCATCCATCTACATTGCTTTCAGAAGCAATTTAATACATGTAAGTACACGTAATAGATAATACATAATTATGAAGTAATGGAAAACCCCTTGAAAAAACATATCAGTATGTACCAGCAAGGATTTTATGAACAGAAGTGTATACATACACTACCATTCAAAAGTTTGGGGTCACCCAGACAATTTAGTGTTTTCCATGAAAAGTCACACTTTTATTTACCACCATAAGTTGTAAAATGAATAGAAAATATAGTCAAGACATTTTTCTGGCCATTTTGAGCATTTAATCGACCCCACAAATGTGATGCTCCAGAAACTCAATCTGCTCAAAGGAAGGTCAGTTTTATAGCTTCTCTAAAGAGCTCAACTGTTTTCAGCTGTGCTAACATGATTGTACAAGGGTTTTCTAATCATCCATTAGCCTTCTGAGGCAATGAGCAAACACATTGTACCATTAGAACACTGGAATGAGAGTTGCTGGAAATGGGCCTCTATACACCTATGGAGATATTGCACCAAAAACCAGACATTTGCAGCTAGAATAGTCATTTACCACATTAGCAATGTATAGAGTGTATTTCTGATTAGTTTAAAGTGATCTTCATTGAAAAGAACAGTGCTTTTCTTTCAAAAATAAGGACATTTCAAAGTGACCCCAAACTTTTGAACGGTAGTGTATGAGGTATAATTGCTAAAGATATTGCGAATATTATATGAGACAGGCTATATAAAACTAACACATAACATCTCAATCTCGAAAAGCTTTGAAAAGGTTGAATCAAGTTGATATACAGTACTGTACAAAAGTCTTAGGCACCCTCATTTTTTTCAAACAAACTTTGTTATAGATTTCTATTTTATGACTTCTACGTTATCGAGTCAGTTCAAAAACATTTTAAAGTCCAAACGTTCTTTTTCCAGCACAAAATTAAATATTACAGGGGAAAAAAATGTTTGCATCTGAGCAGCATATTACCGTACATAAGAGACCACTTTTCAAATTAAAAAAGAAAACATAATGAAGGCTACTGGGTTTTGGTGCAAAATGAAGAAGTGTCCAGAAGAACTGTGGCTGGTTCTGTAAGATGCTCAGTAAAACCTACAGCTCATTTCCTTATCAAACTGCACTCATTGTACCGGAGACTACTTTTTTTTTTAAGCAAAGGTTCGTCTCACACCAAATATTGACTTTGTTTCATTTATTATGGCTTACTGCTGTTTATAATATTTACTGTATGTTGAAACATTTCATTTCATTATTTTTAAGCCATATTTGACCTACAGCATTTCTTTACATGTGCCTAAGACTTTTGTACAGTACTGTATGTTTATCACTTAAAGCACCATGTAAGGTCATGAAGGATGAACCACCTTCATATCTACCATACAGCTAATAATGCTAAACAGATAACATCGATATTGACTGTTAGCTGAAAAGCTCATGGGTGCTTATTACAAAGAAAAACAGTAGGAGCTGAAAATCAGTATGAACTGAATTTCACATGTTTATGGCGTTATAACTTGGAGTTTAAATGCAGGTTGTATTAATTTCTGCTTCTCAGTTTCTTGCCTTCTTAATACGTTTGAAATCAAACATCAACCAGTAAAGAGTAAATAATAAAAATACAGTAAACAGCCCTATTCCACAACTGTAGTAATCCATATTATGTCAAGAACCTCTCAGCTAAGTAAAGAGAAACGACATTCATCATTACTTTAAGGCATGATGTGTCTTTTAACGAATAAAAATAAAGAAAACACATTTCATTATTAGCCAGCATTAATTTTTTCAGCAGATTGTGCTACAGTAGCTCTTCTGTGGGATTGGACCATATGGACTAGCCTTCGTGCCCCATGCGAATTAATGAGCCATCGAAACCCATGATCCTGTCGCCGGTTCAACAGTTGCCCTTACTTTTGGTATGTACTAATCACTGCATACCAGGAACACCCCACAAGATGTGCCATTTTGGAGATGCTCAGACCCAGTCATCTAGCCAATCACAATCTGGCCCTTGTCAAAGTCACTCAGATCTTTACACTTGCCCATTTTTCCTGTTTACTGTTTCCAACACATCAACTTCAAGAACTGCTTGTTCTCTTGCTGCATAATATAGCCCACCCCTTGACAGGTGGTCAAGGTCAAGACTTTTTTATTGTCATTTCAACCATATACAGTTGGTACAGTACACAGTTATTACAGGTGCCATTGTAATGTCAAGTCAAAGTCCCTCCTGCACCATTCATGGTGCGTTTGGTGGTGCTGATCTCCGTTTCTGTAGCCCTCGGCCTCTCGCCTATATTACATAGCTATGGTTACAGTGGGGGGCTAGTCTTCTGGTAACCGTGAGAGTTTGACTCCCTACTCGCATCTATATTGCAGTGTGCCATGGCAGTAGGCACCGTTTTTATGATGGTCTTTGGTATGACCCAACCGTGAGTAGTACTCGCGATCTCCTGATTGAGAAGCATACATGCTAACCACTAGGCCAACTTGCCGGTGCGTAATGAGATTGTAATGAGATATTTAAATAATATTGGCTGGTATTGAGTGATAGATATATTCCATTCAGCTAGCATGATACTGAACTCGTCTTGGACTCATTCAATATCATGCTAGTTGAATTAAATATATCTGATGTACCACAAAAAAAAGCCAGCCAATAATATTATCATTATACATACACATTCCTTTTGGGTGTTCAACGTATCTTTCTCTTTCAAAATTCTCTCAAAATCTTCTGTATTTAATGAAGCAAACCTGGTGGCCACGTTTGTTTACAAATTGTCACAGTCACTTGCTAGCGCAGAAGTTTTACGTCTCCGACATGTGACATCATGTTGTCTTGACAACCATGCAATATCATAAACCATATTCAACGCTCATTCTCCATTGGGTAAAATGACGTAATGCATGGAGGATACGCGATATGCTAACAATATTGCATGCTATCAAACCAAATGAATGAAACCCGCTAGAAGGGAATAGAATACATATTTTTATTCTATCGAAAAAGTGTCCTGTATGTATAATAATCAATGTTATTCGCTTCTTCACCTGTCATTGGTAAGTATGTATGTATGTATGTATGTATGTATGTATGTATGTATGTATGTATGTTCCACACAGATGATTTCCATACTGCAAATCAGAAATGTGTGCACACCATGGTGAAAATACAGTCTCCCTTTTTCCCTCTCCAAGTCCAAACAAAATATCTTACAACAGAAGAAGTGGTTCTGTACATCACTGATAAACATTCTGCACTTACGTTTCCCCTTTGTTTGCCACAACTGATCTTGGCAGCCACTGACTATTTTTAAAGTATCCCCCCCCCCTAAAACCCCACAGACCCCATCTGTGGTCTTGTTTTTTTGAGCCACACCCTTGTTTCAAAAATAGCCCAATTCAATGTAAAAACCATGACCCTGAGAACCCTGACTCGACTGGCACCAGTAGATTCTGGAGGCGTATTTTGTGTACAGGTGTGGGAGACAGGTTCAAGGAGTAAAAATATTATATATATATATATATATATATATATATATATATATATATATTTCAGTGTTCTTCTACTTCAACTATTTAACTGTTCTAATCTTGACTAATTTTGATTGATGCGCCTTTAAAGCACAGAGCACCCAGCATTGTGATTGCATTTTACATGCAGAAATCCCCTGAAATGACCTGCGCTCATTAGGTTTAATGTTATCTTGAAGTTATAAGGGGCTGCATGGGGTCATTAAGTGTGCTTAGTAAGGTGGATGAGTTCTTCTTCCTTCTTTTTTTGCTTCCTAAGGACAAGGGTATTATCACAGCTTAGCAGGACTAACAGGCTTTTCAGTATGTGCAACTGCTTTTGTTGCACTGTAATTATGGTGTACAAGGTTGTATTATAATGTGCATGTGCCTATTATCTCTAAGCATATATTAATATGACCTCTCTGCTCATTGGTTCTTTTGTTTTTCCTTGTTCTCCTCACTGACACTTCCACCATGTGTCTGTCAAACACTCTGAACAGCTGCTCTTCCCAGCTCATAAAAAAGCATATAATTGCTTTAGCACTGGAACAGTGAACATTCTATGATGAATGTGTCTCAAATCGATAGGTGTCTGGGAGGAAAACCTCTTAAAGCTCATCCTCGACAGGGAAACAGCTGACCTTTTCAGAGGTGAGGGTCAGAGGTCAGGGAGGACGACAGATTGAGCAGAACAATGTGTTAAAACACTTAGTGACATAAACACTATAACAATATAACATGTAATAGGCAGGGTAGGCTTTGTGGTTTGCCTGCAGTCACACTGTGAGGCACAGAGACAAATATATCTATTAAGACCAATAAGAAATGAAATAAAATGAAGGGAAATTAATATTAAGTCTATTTAAAAAACAATGGCTGTTAAGAAGTATTTGCATGCTCATATGTGCATGTGTTTATGTAGCTGCTCTATAGCTATGCTCTGAAAGTGCAGGTCTATTTTAATGGTTTAATTTGTTCTATGTTAATGCATCTGTGGTTGGTAGAAGAGAGCAACTGGACTTGCTTGAAGATTCTTGAAAACGTTTCGCCTCTCATCCGAAAGGCTTCCTCAGTTCTGTCTGACCAATAGGGAGTATCAAGTATTTATCCTCTCATGGATCATCATAGAATCCGAATCAGAATGCTGATGGCTGCATTGTAGGTGGCTGATAAAAGATGTCATAGACACCCACCTCTGTTCAGTGATGGTCGTTCCAGGTTGACAAAAACGAACGATCCTCTCTGGCCAAGATGTCCGCCAGCCTTCTGGAAGTCCTCTCATACTCCCGCACCAGTCGAAGGGATCTCATCCCAAAGTGCGTAGAAACATATCTGTGAAGAATCTCAGTCATCCAGGCACATAGTAATCTGTGGTTGGTAGAAGAGAGCAACTGGACTTGCTTGAAGATTCTTGTAGTGTTAATGCATCATGAAAGAAAAAACAAAACCCAGCACATTGTAGCAATGACAGTTTGATTATGTGATTATGGATATTGTGATTATGAATAAAGGTTTGAATTATGATAAGATTGGTCATTGAGTGGATCTTTTAATTGTGCAACACAGACTATAGATAGATAGATAGATAGATAGATAGATAGATAGATAGATAGATAGATAGATAGATAGATCTTTTAAAAGGATCTTCCAGCGGAATTATTCTCAAACTTATTTTATGTAAAATTAGTCGTAGATTTCAAAAATCAAACTTTCATTTTCGGAGACCAAATAGTGTTCAAGAAAAATGAATTTTCTTTAAAATGCCAGATGGGCTTCCTTGTGATGACGTCATGTAGTGGTTTCTTGGAGCAACTCAGCTGTTTATATTCTCTGTTTACATCGTAGTTTTGCTAGTTTTACAAGTATTTTACCGAATTTATCAGTTTTTAAACAAGTACGCCTCATTGTGTAGCATATAAATGCCACAACGATGCTAAAAACAAAGCACAAGCTGGAACTAGACTGCATTTCCACAGAGAAAATGCCATGTGCTTGATCAGCTGTAGAGGAGGGTCATCAACAGAAACTGGATCAGATATGAGACCTTGTGCTGCAAAATCTTTTTTACATGAACTACAGATAGTGTGTGTGTGGCTGTGTGTGTACTGTGCATAATGTGTGTGTACTGTGTGTAGTGTTTATGTCTGCGCACTCTAAAATCTCAGTTTAAAATGGCTCAACTTGCAGTGTGATACGCTCTAAAATCTTTTTTTTTTTTACATGATCTACAGCATCCTGAACCGGTGTAGTGTGTCTGTATACAGCTTTTGGATAGACGCATCTGTTCTCTCATTTTGGTTTTCCTGTTATTTTCTTCCCATAGAGAATGAATGGGGCTCATGAATAAAATCGTTCAGCTTGGGCACACTTCATTGGCGACCCGCCAAACTTCATGTGATACCTCAGGCCTGACACATACATGCAATCGATTCTGACCTGCACTCATCTTTTCCTTTCTTTTCACTCATCCCTTTTCTCCCTTTCACTTCCATTCATTTATTTTTCCCACATTCAAATGAATGGAGTTTTGGGAGAAAAACTTAGTGTCATGTCACGCTTCATGCTTCGCACTCTAAAATCTCTGCTTTAAATCATGCCACACTCTCTGTTAATCTACCCAGCACCATGTAGATCATGTAAAAATATTTTAGAGTGGCAAGTGTCATGTCTTGCTGCAAGTTGAACCATTTTAAACCAAGATTTTAGAGCGCACAGCCATACACACCACACACACTCCACACAGCCACACACACAACACACACTTTGCCACACACACTACATACACACTATCTGTAGATCATGTAAAAAAAGATTTTACAGTGCGAGGTCTCAGGTTTGATCCAGTTTCTGTCGGTGACCCTCTGCTACAGCTGAACAAGCACACTTTGTATTTTCTCTGTGGAAATTCAGTCTAGTTCCAGTTTGTGCTCTCTTTTTAGCATCATTGTGGTATTTATATGCTACACAATGAGGCATACTTATTTAAAAACTGATAAATTTAGTAAAATACTCGTAAAACTAGCAAATCTACGATGTAAACAGATAATATAAACAGCTGAGTTGCTCCAAGCAACTGCTACATGACATCATCGCATACCTCACAACCGCAGGAAGCCCATCTGGCATTTTAAAGAAAATTCTTTTTCTGAAATGCAATTTGGTCTCGGAAAATTAAAAGTTTGATTTTTGAAATCTGCAGCTACTTTTACTTAAAATAAGTTTGAGAATAAATCCACTGGAGGATCCCTTTAAAAAAGTAATGTGCAATAAAATGGAATGAAAGAGGGGGAAACTGTATTGAATAACTACAGCTAACTAAAATTGATGTAATACTTAGTGAAGTCTTTGTTTGATAGTTTCAAGATGTTTTTTGTACGAAGAAAATCATTTCTCACAGTGATCAGGTGGGATTTTGGCTCATTCATCTCCACAATCAGTCTTTAAATAAAATGGTGACTCATGACGTTCAGTTCATTCTACAAATTATCTCCTGGGTTTAAGTGTTGTGACCGACTGGGCCATTCCAAAACCTTTATTTTCTTCCTGTGGAACTGGTTGAGGGTCTCCTTTGCAGTATGTTTTGGTTTCTTGTCCTGCTGGAGATCCACCCATGTCTCGTCCTCATAATCCTACAGATTCTTCTCAATAATTTTCCAGTAAATGACTAGATTCATTCCATTATTTGGATTTTGCTGGTATCATAAGAAGAGAAACAGCCCCATATCATGATGCTTCTACCTCTGAATTTGGGTATGATATTTATGATACTGTATGGTATGATATTTTTCAGGTCATATGCATAGCCAGGTGGTGCAGTGGTTAGCACTGTTGCCTCAGTGCAAGAAGGTTTTGGGTTCAAACCTTGTGGCTGACTGGGGCCTTTCTGTGCCGAGTTTGCATGTTTTCCTTGTGCCTGTGTGGGTTTCCTCCAGGTGCTCCAGTTTCCTCCAACAGTCCAAAGATGTGGATTAAGTCAACTGGCTACTCTTAAGGTGCTTTTACTGTACATGGGCAGTGGGAACAAGTTGCACTCAGAATAAGTTGCACCCACTTTCCTTCATGTTTACACACTCACTATCGGTGGCAAACAGGTTAGACAGGTAAACACAAAAGTTCACATGCGTAAATCACTGATCAGAAGCTTGTTTATAACTTTCTTTACTGTCTTCTTGCTGCTCATTCCAGTGATTCGGTGATTCAGTGGTGATTTCTCCAAATCCAACTTTCACTTCCGGAAAACTGATTCACTCTGAGTGATGTGTCGTTCAGGGAACAAATAGACTCTGAGTTGGCTCTTTCAGATTAATTTCAGATTGAAAAAGCAAACAGTGATCTGCATGTGCCCACATCTGGATGAGGGTAAGAACTTCTTCTTTAGTCAAGTTATCACTGCAACTGGCTTGGGAATTGCTTGACTCCATCGTTTAAAGGCAGAGAAGTTTGACAAGGAAAAGCACTCGAGAAGAACTGACCATTGAATTTGCCATGAAGCGGCCTTGTCTGGATGATAAATGACTCGGATGAACGCTACTGCACAAGTAGCGTAAGCCCTCCTACATGCTACCAATTGTGTTTAGATGGTAAGCGGGAACAAGTTGCACCCAGAGCAAGATGTTCTGGAACAAGTTGCACCACCTCATACAGTGGAGCCCATAGGTGTGAATGTGAGTGTGAATGGCTGTTTGTCTGTGTTAGCTCTGCAATAGATTGCCAACCTGCCCAGTAGGGTGCATCAGTTGCCCCCTAAAAATGAAAAGTTCCTCCGATCATGATGCATTTTTGTTTTTATGTTCCTTTTGGTAAGAAAACACACTGGGTGAAATATTTTGACAAAATTCAAAAGTTTAATGGTGGCACCAGGAGCTCAAAGTTACTGTATGGAAAAAGCTGCTATTTTATGACTTTTATGACAAAATTTCGATCACTTTTTTCATGAAACATTATGGCACCTTATAGAGTATACCAAATATCTTAGATACACATTTTTAGTACATATTCTAAATATATTATCAAGCACAGTTTGAGTTTTAGCTGTTCATTGAATCATTGTTCAACTACTTTTAAATAATACAAATGTATTATGAATCACATTAATGCTTCTCAATCCCTTGCAAAGGTTCTTAACATGATCTCTGGGTCACAAGAAATCAATAAATGGAGTCCAACATTGTGATTCAAACCTTATGCGAAAACATTAAATAAGCGTTTTTTGGCAAAAAATGAACCTCATGATGCCACCATTAGACTTTTGAATATGGTCAAAAAATTTTACAGGATGTCTTTATTGGTGAAAAGGAACACCCAAACAAAAATGCATCAGATTTTATGAAAGTGAGGGCAACTGATGCACCCTACTGCCCAGGGTGTATCCCAGGCATAGCAGACTCATGCCCAAAGTCAGCTGGGATTGTTTCCAGCTTCCCCCATGACCCTGACACATAAGTGTTATAGATAATGGAAGAATGAATGGATGGATATTCATCATTCACACTCACATTAATCTACAGGCATCTCCAAACATCTCATCTCATTATCTCTAGCCGCTTTATCCTGTTCTACAGGGTTGCAGGCAAGCTGGAGCCTATCCCAGCTGACTATGGGCGAAAGGCGGGGTACACCCTGGACAAGTCACCAGGTCATCACAGGGCTGACACATAGACACAGACAACCATTCACACCTACGGTCAATTTAGAGTCACCAGTTAACCTAACCTGCATGTCTTTGGACTGTGGGGGAAACCGGAGCACCCAGAGGAAACCCACGCGGACACGGGGAGAACATGCAAACTCCGCACAGAAAGGCCCTCACCGGCCACGGGGCACGAACCCGGACCTTCTTGCTGTGAGGCGACAGCGCTAACCACTACACCACCGTGCCGCCCCGCATCTCCAAACATCTCATCTCATCTCATTATCTCTAGCCGCTTTATCCTTCTACAGGGTCGCAGGCAAGCTGGAGCCTATCCCAGCTGACTATGGGCGAAAGGCGGGGTACACCCTGGACAAGTCGCCAGGTCATCACAGGGCTGACACATAGACACAGACAACCATTCACACTCACATTCACACCTACGGTCAATTTAGAGTCACCAGTTAACCTAACCTGCATGTCTTTGGACTGTGGGGGAAACCGGAGCACCCGGAGGAAACCCACGCGGACACGGGGAGAACATGCAAACTCCGCACAGAAAGGCCCTCACCGGCCACGGGGCACGAACCCGGACCTTCTTGCTGTGAGGCGACAGCGCTAACCACTACACCACCGTGCCGCCCCGCATCTCCAAACATTCTCCAGCAAATTGAAACAAGTTTCTATGTGCTTTTTCTTTCATAATGGCGTCTTCTTTTGATTGAGAATGGAGTCCATGGCTGTTGAGTGCATTGCCTATTGTTTTCTCTGTCACAACTGTACCCACTTCTGCTTCCAGCTCTTTCTTGAGCTCTTTTCAAGTTGTCCTTTGCTTTTGGGCTACTTTTCTGACCAATGTTCTGACTACCCAGTGCTCCTGTGCAATCTTTGTAAGTTTTTTATTCAACAGGGAAAAGAAATAATTTCCTGTCTTTGATGGAACTAAGAGGGGGTCAGAACAATCACAACCGGTGATTTTAGGGAAAGCCAGATCTACTGTATTAATTTTATTCAAATGCATTGAACTTACAAAGGTACATATCTGGCACATTTCCCTCTTTTGCTCTACCACTGAAGGCCACAAGGGATTAACATTGCTAATACCGTAGATATGGGGTGGCTTGCCACTTAACACATACATGAATAACTAAATCTAATTTGTTTAGTTGGAATACATTAGCATTAATGCATGAAGCAACAGAAATCTATGTGTGTCAGCAATTTGTGATATGTGCTCACATGTTTTTTTTTTTTAGGAAAGTGTACTAACAAACCAGATACAGTAACATCAGGAAAAAATTTAAAATAGAATGATGGAATGAAAATCTATGCAGGAATGAGATAAAGTCCATAAATATTAGCGTAAGTAGTGTCATTCCTTATGGTCAATGGGCAAATAAATCTCTCCATCCGACAGTTTCATATGCTAATGCTCATTGACATTTCAGTGTTGCTCACCGATCAGCTTCACAAATGACTGATCAAACATGGCTGAGAAGAAACACACAACTCACAGACACAGAGTATAATGCGGGATGAAGACAGATCACACCTGTGCTGCACTCCTACTCAACTCGATCATGCACAAATGGTTTTACATGGCTTGCAGAAAAGGTACTCATTAGATTGAAGTGGAGCAGCACGTATCCATTTCGCCGTAATGGCTCTGACTATAATGGGATAAAATGGTGCATTCCCAGTTGGTCAACATGAAATGGTTTAGGCAGCATATGCACAGGCAATATTTGCTCCAAGCAGTGAGCACACAGAAAAGGAAACAGGTGGTGCAGCCGTGCTGCCTACAGCCACTGAATATACATTGTGCTACAGATGGATGATGTTTAGTTTTTAAAGATTGAACTTATAATAATGAAATAGAACAAAGGACTATTATAGACGGACAAGAATACAACCAACATTCAGCAATTGCTTTCTGAAAGCAGGATATGTTTATACACTCTCAGAAAAAAAAACACTACGTTCACACTGCAAGGCTTAATGCTCAATTCTAATTTTTTTGTGAAATCCGATTTTTTTGTGAGGTCGTTCACATTAACAAATATATGCGACTTGTATGTGATCCTCAGTATGAACGAAAAGCGACCTAAAAGTGTTCCGCATGCGCATTGCAGGATATGACGACGTCATACGCAGTGAGCATGGCCAGTGTTTACGGAAGTAACCTAAAGTTTCCTGTGTATGACAGTAGCCAGCATGGAGTACCTGGCGATGATGCAGTTGTTGTTGCGACGGAGCCAGAACATGCACAATAACTTGATGTTAAGGAGGAGGTTGAGAAGGAAGAGGGCAAGGGTTTTGGCTCAGGCGTTCTGCAGGGTAGTGACTGCAACCTCCGTTCAAAGGAACATCAAAGCCATGTTGTTGTAACTTTTTTTGAGAGACCCGCCGCCTACTTCAGCACAGAATAGTGACGTTTGTGGCTTGTTGATGACGTGTAAGTCGGATGAATGCGACCTGGCGGTTCAGACTGAAGTCGCATATGAAAAGATCGGATAGGAATCGGAATTAGGACCACATATCCAAACGGCCTGGGTCGGATTTGAAAAAATCGGATCTGTGTCGTTCATACTGTCAATAAAAGATCAGATACAGGTCACATATGGGTGAAAAAATCGGATTTGAGTCACTTCGGCCTGCAGTGTGAACGTAGTGAAAGAGTACTGAATGGTACCTTTCATGAGAAAAGATTGTACCCTTGAAGATACTTCCTCGGTGACAAAGAAAGGTACAGTTAAGTACCCTTTTTTTCTGAAAGTGCAGTAGTAGGCTATATACTAAACATACTATTCATTTTAGTAGTATGTGCCATAGGTCAATTATTGTCTGCTAATCAGTTAAATTCACTTGTGGACTTGAAGCAGTTCCTGTGGAAATGACGTCAGAATGTTTCATTTTGATCCAGAGAATTTTTACCATTTGTGTGAGTTCAAACCACCACCAGGCAGCATGGTGGTGTAGTGGTTACATAGCACTGTCGCCTCACAGCAAGAAGGTTCTGGGTTCGAGCTCAGCGGCCGACGGGGGCCTTACCGTGTGGAGTTTGCATGTTCTGCCCGTGTTTGCGTGGGTTTCCTCTAGGTGCTCTGGTTTCCCCAACAGTCCAAAGACATGCAGGTTAGGTTAACACGGGGCAGCTGTGGCCTGAGGTTGGGCTGAAGTGCCCTTGAGCAAGGCATCTAACCCCCAACTAACTGTCCACTGCTCTGGGTATGTGTGTGTGCTCATTGCTCACTTGTGTGTGCATGTGTGTGCTCATTGCTTCAGATGGGTTAAATGCAGAGGTTAAATTTCACTGTGTGCTTAAGTGTATGTGTGACAAATAAAGGCTTCATTCATTCATTCATTATCTCTAGCCGCTTTATCCTTCTACAGGGTCGCAGGCAAGCTGGAGCCTATCCCAGCTGACTACGGGCGAAAGGCGGGGTACACCCTGGACAAGTCGCCAGGTCATCACAGGGCTGACACATAGACACAGACAACCATTCACACTCACATTCACACCTACGGTCAATTTAGAGTCACCAGTTAACCTAACCTGCATGTCTTTGGACTGTGGGGGAAACCGGAGCACCCGGAGGAAACCCACGCGGACACGGGGAGAACATGCAAACTCCGCACAGAAAGGCCCTCGCCGGCCCCGGGGCTCGAACCCAGGACCTTCTTGCTGTGAGGCGACAGCGCTAACCACTACACCACCGTGCCGCCCAAATAAAGGCTTCTTTTTCTAATATGTTTTTGACCTTGACTGTCTGACTGGCACTGTTCGAATGACACAGCTGCATTTATTTCACATTTTATTTGCAGAGTTTGATTCACTCAAACATTCAGTGCATGCAGCATGATCAGTATTCATTCAGTACACAATGTGTTTTGTTACACTTGCTTTTAAATCTTCTGAATGAGGTTATTTTACTGTTCACTGCATTTAGAAAATGCTATTTTGATCAATGCAATACATTTTACTGTACTAGCTGATAATATACTGATTTCAGGCACATGTTTGGTATTAGTACCTTAACCTGACCATGCATCACCAGTGGACATGTTTCACCATTACTATCCATTTGTGAAGTGCAGTTCTACCTTTACTGGTCACAGATACATGTTCTAGCCCCACTGTATTTGACAGTTTCACTGCCAGAACCACATCCATCAATCACTTTTACTACGTCTTATTTTGAGCCACTCACTATTCTTTCAAGTCCACATCCATCACTGCCTAGCCATCCATCTCTTTGTTTACGCTATCTTTTACCCAGCCATGTATCTTGTAGATGTATCTCCCCCACTGTCATGATATTCGAAACACTTTCACATTTTACACCTGCCACTACATCTTTGTATATGTTAGTTGTTCAAATATCACTGCATACGGTATGTGCACCTCTTCATCCATGTGCCACGGGTAGCTGTGTGGAACCAGAGTCCCATCAGTAAACAGCATGCTTGTATCAGCAGATGGGGGTCTGCGAGGCATCTTCAGCGTACACTGAGATCTATGACTGTAGGCTAAATGATACATTCCACAGGGACACCATGTGAATGATTCTGTCTGCATACTTGGAACAGATATGCACACAGGAGAGATAACAGGTGGTGTAGCAGTGTGCTTTCAAATGCCAGAAATATGTGATGCATATTTACACTCGGGATGACATGGTGGCACAGTGGGCAGTATTACTACCTCAAAGCTCCGGTTTGATCCTGAGCTTTTTTTTTTTAATGCTCACCTCCAAAGAACATGCCTTTGGATGGATTGGTGACTCTAAATTGCTCCTAGGTGTGAATGGGTGTGTACATGGTGTCCTGTGATGGACTGGTGTCAATTGCGCCCCGTGTTCCCTGATCAGGATAAAACAGTTACTGAAGATGAATGAATGAAGATTTATACCATGCACAGTGGTAACTATTAGACATAGCCACTCAGTATAGGCATGAAAATGTAACAGACAGTAAAAGAGCAACACTTCTTTCATTGGAACACACACCATTCTATGCATCTGTTATTCAAAACAATTCCATACCAGCCTGTATATATTTGGCAACCTAATAAATATGGAGAAAATTCAATGTCTTTTGTCATACTAGAGACTTCTGTCCAACAAGAGTCTTTGCACAACCGGGGCTTCAGTCTAATTATGTGTCTGTGCTTAACATGGGGATTTATCCAACCAGAGGCTTCTACCCGACATGGGGTTTGCTGAACTATAGGCTTTGCCCAACAAAGGGTTGCTGCCCAATCTGAGAATTCATTCGCCAGGAGGAGTTTCCAGCCAGGAGCTTTTCCTAACCAGACACTTTTGTGCAACCAGAATATTCTGACCAGCATGGTTTTGCCCAACCAGAGGATTTTGCCCATTAAGGGCTTCTGCTACACATTTTTTTATACAACCAGAGGATTAGGTCCAAGATAGGGTTTTTCCCAAACAGGGGCTTTTTTTTCAACCAGAAGCTTGCCCAACATTGAGTATTGCCCAAACAAGTGTTTATTTTTACCCAACCAGGGGCTTTGCCCAACTAGGCACATTTGCCCAACATGGGGCTTTGTCCAACAATGATTTTGGCCCAACAAAGGGCTTCATGGGATTTAGAATTTAAACCCAAACGAGGACTCATATCTTGTACTCATAACTAGCTAACATTAGTATGCCAAGTAACTACAAATATAAAGTATGAAAAGTTTTATTTAAAGGAACTGCGATTAATAAACACTTTTGTGACTTTTTTATGAAGTATGGAGCTCTGCAATGAATTGTCAGTCTGAAAAAACACACTTTGAAAGGCATTTTAAATCTAACGTTAGCTAGCTATATGTACATGAACTGCGTATGCTAGAGTATGGTCCAACAACAACATAATTAATCGGATGCCTCTGGGCTCTGAAACCAGAGCCCATTAACAAGGTAAAATGAGACAATTAAAAGCACATTTCCTCAACAACCACGATTAACTACCCCCTACCTCAGAAATCCCCCTCCTCAATGCTTCAAGTTCAGAGATCCCGACTGTGACTAACACACAGTACAGGACATTTACCCTTGGTCTTAATTAACTGTCTGTATAACCGATACACACAATAACACGACTCTCCTTGCTCTAGTATTAAGCATGATTAGTCTTGTTTTCATGTCAGTGATTATTTCTCAAGGGTCCGAATGAACTCATAAGTGAAGAAGTATTTGGGATTTTTAGTCTCTCTGTTTTGTAAAGCCAATGGAAATATAATCTATTTAGATATTCTAGCAACTTTAACATGTTTTATAAGAGGCACAATTATGAGACATAGGATCCTTTTCAAAGTGACAGATTCTACAAAGGAGTCCTATTTAAAAAACTGGAAAAGCACTCGGAGAGCGCAGACCTCCGCCAAGAATCCTTTAAAAAATTCCAGGATCCAGACGGTGATCCGGATCACCGCCAAAATTTAATGGATTGTTACTTGTGCCCAGTCAGACCTCTGGAAAAAATTTCAGAGCAATCCGTTCATAACTTTTTCCGTAATGTTGCTAACAGACAAACCAACAAACAAACAAACCAACGTTACCGAAAACATAACCTCCTTGGCAGAGGTAAAAATCTCAAATGGATGAATCTGATAAATCTTAATTAACATGTTAGCCATCAGAGGTGGGTAGTAACGCGCTACATTTACTCCGTTACATTTACTTGAGTAACTTTTTGGATGAATTGTACTTGTAAGAGTAGTTTTAATGCAGCATACTTTTTACTTTTACTTGAGTATATTTGGGAAGAAGAAGCGGTACTTTTACTCCGTTACATTGGGCTATAGAGGATGTGCAGTCACGTGACCTGTCCATGTTTACTCTGCCTACTCCGCCATATTGGACGGCTTCAGGATTGTTTACCTTGCGCGAGCGTAATGGATCCAGGCAGTAATCCCCAAGAAAATTCGGAAAATACCCCATCTACATCACGCGATTACTTGTCTAAGTTTGTTCAGCATCTTGAAGGTGACGTGAGGCAGCGTTATGTGGAAAAGTGTTCCAGGTTGGGGACTGCAGATCCGTACAACTTGCCGCAATCCTTGCTCAGGGAAATTAGGAGCTGCAGTGCCGGCGATTTGCCCGATCTGGCCTACCACGACATTTACAATTTTCTCGTTAATCGTGAATCGTGTTACACTGGCAAAGCCCTCAAAGCTTACAAGAGCCTGAAAGCTTATAAATATTTTGTTGTGGGATGGATATCTCAACTATACCTCTGGAAGGTACCGAAGAAGAATGTCTACTTGATAACCTCACGGGTAAGTGGCATTAAGATGTTTATCATAAAGAGACTATGCAGGACGTTTTATCGCTTATTTAGTAATTTTAATACAGAATTTACTCTGATGAAATTATTCAGACACTCCAACGCCCCCCTAAAGAAAAAAATCGGGTCTGCGCATTTCAGCCGTGAAACGGCATCCGCCGTTTGCATCCTTGTTTAAACTCATAGGTTAACCGACTTTAACCGGCTAATGAGGCTCGGTGGTCGGTCAAGATTTTTTTTTTTAGTTTTCGCCACCCCTACTATGGATTGGCCTTTCAAAGGCATACCGTATATGAGCCAAAAAGATAAAACATTGTCATAGACTAGGCCAGGGTAGTAGGGCTAGGCATAGCCATTTTAAACGTTAGCGACTGTCTAGTTTCTAAGTATGCAGCTATTATTCAATCCAAAAATCAACTTAACAGATGTACTAGGAGTATTGAATTAGAAGATTACACCTACCTGATATGAAGTGTTCACTACAAATTCGGCTGGTAGAACTGGGGTACCAGTTTTCTCTTCGCACAGCGGACACCCATTTTGCGCGTCTCTCCTCGTCTGTGGGGAATCTATAAAATGACAGGCCCTCCTTTTGGCCCTGTCTATTGGTACAACCAAATGCTGAACAAGATATAACCATTCTCGAAAGATCTACTCCCACACACTTGATAATTAGAACGGGTCCGTCCAAGTTCTATGCGTGACCTTGCCGTCCAAAATGGCAGATAAACAAATATCACGTGACCTCGTGACGTCACGTGCAAATCCTCAATATTCTGCTCATTACTCGCTACTTTATTTTTATTGATCCGTGCGATGCGTGGTCTGTTTGTTTATGTTTTGTCGAGACTTCCAGCAGAGGCTCTATCACATGACTGCATCTCACCGATCAAATGGAGCAGCCAGAGCCATAGTGGGAGGAGCTATGGTTTAACTCCATTTCACCAATCACACAGAGCCAAGCCGCCGCGTGCGCCCGCACACAAAATTCCCGCGGCAAGAGCAGTCCAGTTGGAAAAGAGCACGGAAGCAGAAGAAAAATGGCAGAGACAACGGCCAGCGTTTCTCATCAAGCCGAAGAGGCACACCCCGGCCACACACACAAACCATGTTCACTCTCCAAACAACAAAAAATAATAGTTATGTTATGCGGTGTCACATGTGTCTCCCCAAACCAGTGGACATTTCAGCTTATAAAAACTCAAAGTCGAATTTGAGGAAACACATTGCGGTAAGTAGGCTATGTGCTTTTGGCTGTCTTCGTAGGCAGACGTTAGCCCTGTTGTAACATCATAAATAACTGTAAAATACATTGTTTTGTGGAAATGTATTGACGCACTGCGGCCTCAGACGGCAAGATAACACACACACACACACAACAGAGAACCAAGAAATAAACCTAAAAAAAATCTTCCTAACAATCACTTTTTATTGATGTGAAACCAAAAAATGCTCATGAAAATAAGGTTGCTCGCCTAATGTCAGCTCCTCAATAGCGTTACAGTTGTACACGGCTCTGGTCAAAAACTGGGAATGGAAGACTGGTGAAAACTTACTAAATAACAAAACGCGTAACATATCTGTGGCAGCGGGGGCGTGGTCAAGCGCCGGTCTGTGACAGGAGGGCGGAGTCAGGGAAGGTAAGTGGCAGAATCACTACACCTGACGACAATTAACCTGTGTTTGTGTGTGTCTTCCCAGTGACCGCGCCCTATTTAAGGAGGGAGAGCGAGAGCAGAGGAGCTCTCCCGAACCAGGCACCTGATGTGTGTGCGTGCGTGTGTCTGGGTGTGTGTGTATGTTTATGAGAGACCACTGAAAAGTGTAGCAATAAAACTATTGTTGAACCTGATCTCTGTCCTGCCGTCGTCTGTGCTCCACCCCTTCGTAAGAAGTGTTACA
This sequence comes from Neoarius graeffei, assembly GCF_027579695.1. Classification (NCBI taxonomy): domain Eukaryota; kingdom Metazoa; phylum Chordata; class Actinopteri; order Siluriformes; family Ariidae; genus Neoarius; species Neoarius graeffei. Next base: position 37,444,651 of record NC_083593.1, on the reverse strand, counting down.
GTGGTGCCGAAACCCGGGATCTGGAGCCCAGCAGCCTAACAGCCCCATGGAGTCCTCCCCGTTCGCTGAACTGGTCCACGCCCTCGCCACGGCCCAGCAAAGCCAGCACCAGGCGCTACTCACCCTCCGAAAGGAGCAAGAACAGCGGTTCGAGGCCCTGGTGTTGGCCCAACAAGAAGATCGAGAGGTGTTCCGGCACCTCCTTGCGTCGGCGGGGTCCACCAGTGCTCCTACTGCGGGCCCGTCTCCCCTCACCATCACCAAGATGGGCCCGCAGGATGACCCCGAGGTGTTCATCACACTCTTCCAGCAAGTCGCCGAAGCCTCGGGGTGGCCGATGGAGCAGTGTGCGGCGCGCCTTCTCCCCCTGCTAACAGGAGAGGCACAGCTGGCCGCGCTACAGCTCCCCGGCGACTGCCGGCTGGCCTACGCGGACCTCCGCCGGGCTGTCCTCCAGTGCATGGGGCACACCCCAGAACAGCAGCGCCAGCGCTTCCGCGCATTGCGATTTGAGGAAGTCGGCCGGCCGTTCGCGTTTGGCCAGCAGCTCCGGGACGCCTGCTGGCAGTGGTTGAGGGCTGACAACCGCGACGCCGAGGGAATCATCGACCAGGTGGTGCTGGAACAGTTCATCGCTCGCTTGCCAGCAGGAACTGCGGAGTGGGTCCAGTGCCACCGCCCGGTGTCGCTGGATCAGGCAGTCAAGCTGGCGGAGGACCATTTGGCGGCTGTCCCAGCAGCAGGACAGCAGATGGCATCGTCTCTTTTCTCTCTCTCTCTCTCTCTCTCTCTCCCCCTCCTCCTGTGTCCTGTCCTCGCCCCATTCCCCCACCGCGGAGGCGGGGGCTGGCACCACCCCAGCCGGCCCGCCGCACCCGCGGTGCCCTCCCGTTTCTCCCTTCTGTGTCTGTCTCTCCCCCACGTCAGGTGAGTGAGCCCCAGATCACCGGTGCAGAGGGAAAGCCTGGGACGGTTTGCTGGCGCTGCGGGGAGCCAGGCCACTTTCAACAGCAGTGCACGGTGATGGAAGTGGGCGTGGTGGTTTGGATCCCCGACGTGCCAGAGGCCGCCCTTGATTGGGCCGGAGCGTATCGCATACCGGTGAGTATCCAAGGGGATACATATCAGGCGTTGGTGGATTCTGGCTGTAATCAGACCTCAATTCACCAAAGCCTGGTGCAAAACAAGGCATTGGGGGGAGCACAGGGGGTGAAGGTGTTGTGTGTGCACGGGGACGTTCACAGCTACCCTTTGGTGTCGGTCCACATTTTTTTCAGAGGGGAAAAAATTATAGTGAAGGCGGCGGTTAATCCTCGCCTTACCCACTCTTTAATTTTGGGGACTGATTGGCTGGGATTTCGGGATTTAATGACGCACTTAGTCAAGAGTGGGTCCTGCCATTTAACGGGGGGAGGTCCCGGTGTCGTTTTGGTGGGAGCAGCTGTCGCAGAGCCGTCTACGTCATCTCTGCGTCAGAGTGAGGAGCCGCCGGCCCCTCCTCTCTCTCGGGGAGTCCCTCGCAGACTTCCCATTAGAGCAATCGCGAGACGAGACTCTGTGACATGCGTTTGACCAAGTGAGAGTAATCGATGGTCAAACGCTCCAGCCAAACGCCACTCCGTCCTTCCCCTACTTCACAATTATGAAGGATAGGCTATATCGAGTGACGCAGGACACTCAAACTAAAGAGCGAGTCACGCAGCTTTTGATTCTGAAGAGCCGCTGGGAATTGGTATTCCAGGCGGCTCACTTTAATCCCATGGCTGGACACTTAGGGCAGGATAAGACACTAGCCCGAATAATGGCCCGATTCTATTGGCCAGGGATTCGCGGCGATGTTCGTAGGTGGTGTACGGCATGCCGCGAATGCCAGTTAGTAAATCCAGCGGCCATTCCAAAAGCACCTTTGCGCCCTCTTCCATTGATCGAGACCCCGTTTGAGAGAATTGGGATGGATCTCGTCGGGCCATTAGATCGGTCAGCACGACGGTACCGCTTTATATTAGTTCTGGTGGACTATGCAACGCGATACCCGGAAGCAGTGCCTCTGCACAATATCTCAGCACGCAGTATTGCAGAGGCACTCTTCCGCGTCATCTCCCAAGTCGGAATCCCGAAAGAGATTCTGACTGATCAAGGCACTACATTTATGTCACGAACACTGCGCGAACTGTATGGGTTATTGGGGATTAAGCCGATCTGCACCAGTGTGTATCACCCACAAATGGACGGTTTAGTGGAACGGTTCAGTGGAACGGTTCAATCGCACCCTCAAAAATATCATTAAAAAATTCGTAAGTGAGGACGCACGTAATTGAGATAAGTGGCTCGAGCCTTTGTTGTTCTCAGTGCGAGAGGTTGCCCAAGCCTCCACGGGGTTCTCCCCGTTCGAATTATTATATGGGCGTAAGCCGCGCGGCATCCTAGACGTGCTGCGGGAAAATTGGGAGGCGGGACCTTCACAAAGCAAGAACGAAATCCAATACATTCTGGACCTGCGCGCAAAACTCCACACGCTCACCCACCTAACCCAGGAGAATTTGCAGCAGGCCCAAGAACGGCAAGCCCGCCTGTACAACAAGGGTACGCGCCTTAGGGAGTTCACACCGGGAGATAAAGTACTCATACTGTTGCCCACATCGAGCTCCAAATTGATCGCCAAGTGGCAAGGGCCCTTTGAGGTCACACGGTGAGTCGGGGATGTCGACTATGAGGTGAGGTGAACGGACAGGGGTGGGGCACTACAAATTTACCACCTCAACCTGCTTAAACTCTGGAATGAGGAGGTATTGGTGTTGGTGGTTCTGGAGAAGGCGGAGCTGGGGCCGGAGGTCCAAAAGGGGGCATTGGCATCACACACCTCTCCGGTCCCCTGTGGAGACCACCTCTCCCCGACCCAACTCGCGGAGGTCGCCCAGTTGCAGACCGAGTTTTCGGATGTGTTCTCGCTCCTGCCCGGTCGCACTAACCTCCATAGAGCACCACATAGAGATGCCCCCAGGAGTAGTAGTGCGTAGCCGCCCTTACAGACTACCCGAACACAAAAAAAAGGTGGTTCGGGAAGAACTTGAGACCATGCTCGAAATGGGCATCGTCGAGGAGTTCCACAGTGACTGGAGCAACCCGGTAGTCTTGGTACCCAAGGCCGACGGGTCGGTCCGGTTCTGTGTGGACTATAGAAAAGTCAACACGGTGTCTAAATTCGATGCATACCCGATGCCTCGTATTGATGAGTTGCTCGATTGACTCGGCACTGCTCACTTTTATTCAACGCTGGATTTGACGAAGGGATATTGGCAGATCCCCTTGACTGCACTATCCCGAGAAAAAACGGCCTTTTCCACACTGTTTGGTTTACACCAATTCGTCACCCTTCCGTTTGGGCTGTTTGGGGCGCCCGCTACGTTTCAGCGGCTGATGGACAGAGTCCTCCGCCCTCACACCACGTATGCGGCTGACTATCTAGATGATATCATCATCCATAGTAATGACTGGCAGAGGCACCTCGAACATCTGAGGGCTGTCCTTAGGTCACTGAGGCGAGCGGGGCTCACAGCCAACCCAAAGAAGTGTGCGATTGGGCGGGTGGAAGTACGGTATCTGGGCTTCCACTTGGGCAATGGGCAGGTGCGTCCCCAAATTAATATGATGGCAGCGATTGTGGCCTGCCCGAGGCCCAAGACCAAAAAGGGGGTGAGACAGTTCCTGGGGCTGGCTGGCTATTACCGTAGGTTTATACCTAATTATTCGGACGTCACCAGCCCGCTGACTGATCTCACTAAAAAGGGGGCACCAGATCCGGTCCAGTGGACGGAGCAATGCCAGCGGGCTTTTTCTGAGGTGAAGGCTGCACTGTGTGGGGGGCCACTTTTACACTCCCCTGACTTTTCTCTCCCCTTTGTGTTGCAGACCGATGCGTCGGACAGAGGGCTGGGGGCGGTTTTGTCCCAGGAGGTGGAGGGGGAGGACCGCCCCGTCCTGTACATTAGCAGGAAGCTGTCAGTGCGTGAGGGGCGCTACAGCATGATCGAGAAAGAGTGTCTGGCGATCAAGTGGGTGGTCCTCGCCCTCCGTTACTACAACCCCGATTCCAAAAAAGTTGGGACAAAGTGCAAATTGTAAATAAAAATGAAATGCAATAATTTACAAATCTCAAAAACTGATATTGTATTCACAATAGAACATAGACAACATATCAAATGTCAAAAGTGAGACATTTTGAAATTTCATGCCAAATATTGGCTCATTTGAAATTTCATGACAGCAACACATCTCAAAAAAGTTGGGACAGGGCAATAAGAGGCTGGAAAAATTAAAGGTACAAAAACGGAACAGCTGGAGGACCAAATTGCAACTCATTAGGTCAATTGGCAATAGGTCATTAACATGACTGGGTATAAAAAGAGCATCTTGGAGTGGCAGCGGCTCTCAGAAGTAAAGATGGGAAGAGGATCACCAATCCCCCTAATTCTGCACCGACAAATAGTGGAGCAATATCAGAAAGGAGTTCGACAGTGTAAAATTGCAAAGAGTTTGAACATATCATCATCTACAGTGCATAATATCATCAAAAGATTCAGAGAATCTGGAAGAATCTCTGTGCGTAAGGGTCAAGGCCAGAAAACCATACTGGGTGCCTGTGATCTTCGGGCCCTTAGACGGCACTGCATCACATACAGGCATGCTTCTGTATTGGAAATCACAAAATGGGCTCAGGAATATTTCCAGAGAACATTATCTGTGAACACAATTCACCGTGCCATCCGCTGTTGCCAGCTAAAACTCTATAGTTCAAAGAAGAAGCCGCATCTAAACATGATCCAGAAGCGCAGACGTCTTCTCTGGGCCAAGGCTCATTTAAAATGGACTGTGGCAAAGTGGAAAACTGTTCTGTGGTCAGACGAATCAAAATTTGAAGTTCTTTATGGAAATCAGGGACGCCGTGTCATTCGGACTAAAGAGGAGAAGGACGACCCAAGTTGTTATCAGCGCTCAGTTCAGAAGCCTGCATCTCTGATGGTATGGGGTTGCATTAGTGCGTGTGGCATGGGCAGCTTACACATCTGGAAAGACACCATCAATGCTGAAAGGTATATCCAGGTTCTAGAGCAACATATGCTCCCATCCAGACGACGTCTCTTTCAGGGAAGACCTTGCATTTTCCAACATGACAATGCCAAACCACATACTGCATCAATTACAGCATCATGGCTGTGTAGAAGAAGGGTCCGGGTACTGAACTGGCCAGCCTGCAGTCCAGATCTTTCACCCATAGAAAACATTTGGCGCATCATAAAACGGAAGATACGACAAAAAAGACCTAAGACAGTTGAGCAACTAGAATCCTACATTAGACAAGAATGGGTTAACATTCCTATCCCTAAACTTGAGCAACTTGTCTCCTCAGTCCCCAGACGTTTACAGACTGTTGTAAAGAGAAAAGGGGATGTCTCACAGTGGTAAACATGGCCTTGTCCCAACTTTTTTGAGATGTGTTGTTGTCATGAAATTTAAAATCACCTAATTTTTCTCTTTAAATGATACATTTTCTCAGTTTAAACATTTGATATGTCATCTATGTTCTATTCTGAATCAAATATGGAATTTTGAAACTTCCACATCATTGCATTCCGTTTTTATTTACAATTTGTACTTTGTCCCAACTTTTTTGGAATCGGGGTTGTACCTGCTGGGGCGCCCTTTCACCCTCTGTTCGGACCACGCACCCCTCCAGTGGCTCCACCGCATGAAAGATGCCAACGCGCGGATCACCCGTTGGTATCTGGCACTCCAACCCTTCAATTTTAAGGTGGTCCACAGGCCGGGGGCGCAGATGGTCGTGGCGGACTTCCTCTCCCGTCGGGGGGGGGGGGGGGGGGGGGGGAGTCGGCTGCGGGCTGGACGGCCACCCGGCCTGAGTCGGGCAGTGGGGGTATGTGGCAGCGGGGGCGTGGTCAAGCGCCGGTCTGTGACAGGAGGGCGGAGTCAGGGAAAGTAAGTGGCAGAATCACTACACCTGACGACAATTAACCTGTGTTTGTGTGTGTCTTCCCAGTGACCGCGCCCTATTTAAGGAGGGAGAGCGAGAGCAGAGGAGCTCTCCCGAACCAGGCACCTGATGTGTGTGCGTGCGTGTGTCTGGGTGTGTGTGTATGTTTATGAGAGACCACTGAAAAGTGTAGCAATAAAACTATTGTTGAACTTGATCTCTGTCCTGCCATCCTCTGTGCTCCACCCCTTCGTAAGAAGTGTTACAATATCGTTTGTGAAATCTCCATTTTTCAAGCTACTGTATTTGTTGTGGATTAGAGGGATTTGTGAAGACTTTAGGTGTTTTTTTCTGTGAGATTTGTTTTATTTGTCTACAAGTGCTTGTTCACAAAAGGAAGGGCATTAGCTTGCTAGCTTGACTGCCTTTTTCTTCTTTTTCTTTGTAATCTCTACCCATTGTTTTATGTTACTTTGTAAAGATTTAATTAATTAATATTTAATTTATTATTGTTTTCACCTGTTCACGGCTAAAAGGTCACAGCTTCACAGTGCAAAATTGAGAGCCAGCTGCTGTTAAAGCTGAACAGTCACTTCATGGGGTGAACATGCACGCGCACACACACACAGTGTTATGGTTTATGTGCAGACTGCCTTGAGCTTCTTGTTGTTATTGTTAATACACAGAACTACACACACACACACAGTTTGTGTGAAATATATATGAAATCTCTGCCTGTTATGACATCCTGATCAATAAACAAAGAAGTTACTCAGCAGTTACTCAGTACTTGAGTAGTTTTTTTCACTTAGTACTTTTTACTCTTACTCAAGTAATTAATTGGATGACTACTTTTTACTTTTACTTGAGTAATATTATTCTAAAGTAACAATACTCTTACTTGAGTACAATTTTTGGCTACTCTACTCTACCCACCTCTGTTAGCCATCATGTAATCCACTTTAAGCTTCATGAAGGCACTGGGAACTCTCTAACAAAAAGGGACGGATGGAAGAATAGGAAAATAATGGACTGGTGTTCCTGCTCTAATGGCAGTCAGTGCATTCACAGGCCTTTGAACTGCACAGATCTCTATAGAGGCAATATGGTAACAGCAATGCTACTCACATACGAGGTCTAGCTGTGTATTTGGCCAGAATACTGATTACGTCTAAGAAAGATGCAAAGAAAAATGAGTTAGAGTTAATGTAGAAGACTTCTGCCTCATCTGTATTGGTCAAAACATTTCAAGCAGTGTATGGATTGCAAGAAAAAAAGCTGCCTATGATTATTGATGACTATAGATGTACACGTAGAGGAACACTTTTATGTGGTCGGTGGTGAGAGGCTGAGGAGACACTATGACTTTGTGCAGGTCACTCTGCATCAGCTCTGTGATCACATCATATCTCTTCAAAGCAGTCAATCTATGGAAGCTGCAGTAAATGTAAAGCAACAATACACACGTACACGCCAAGGACAAAGATTCAGTGGTAGGTTATTATGGTGGTGATGTTTAACATCATGTTTGCATTTTTTTTAAATTAGCATTTAAACTGAATTGAACACATTGTTCTGTATTTTGTCTTTCTTTGTCTGTTCAGATAATAATGTTTTTTTTCTTCCAGTTGTGCACACTACATCTGAGTAGGAGAGTGTGCATGGGTTTAATTAGGACCATTCGCTCAGTCTATCTGATTTTATGCTCCTGTGCTCTTTACTCTGGCTTAAAGATACCAGATAAGTAAAATTACGATTCATTATTATGATTTTCGCTTTTCTACCTTGTGTATTTTTTTTTCTTGTCGTGTGACTGTCTACCTCAAATTTAGTTCTCATGCTGTCTAGGAAACTAATTATTTCTTATTATATGCATGAAATAGCTTGATTTGTGTTTGATATGAAGCTTCATCAAACACACACTGATAAGTGTGCCAAAGGAATCATATGATTTCCCTGTTAATTACACAGAGATGACAGTAAGCTTTTGACAAAAGGCATATTCACACAGCCTCGGCTGTGTGAATAATAATGATGATTATTGCCTAATTACTTCAATATTTTTACTTTTTAACATGTGAGGCAGAATCAGTTTAATGATGCATCACTGTATGCTTTTATCTGATACCAAGCAGATCTATAAGTAATAGTTTGTTGCTGTTTTTTTAAGGTATCAGGTATGGATTCAACCTTCCAGTCCATGTTTAAAAAAATTTCATGAGTAAGTGTTTCTTTATTTATATAGTGTGTGAAACCTGGCTGCTATTCCTCAGACCTTCAGATCTATAACTGAGTTGCTGAGGTGACACGCCGGCCACAAATTAATATAATGAGATCTACTTTCTGGCCATGAAGTACTTACCTCAAAGCAAATATTATATTTTAAAAAGGGACACAGGAAACTCAATTGAATTAGATCATTGTGCCCACAGGAACCCCAGCATGGAGATGACTGAGAATAACTTTGTTATTCTCAGTCATGCATACACTCAAGCACAGACTTAGGCACACAGTGAAATTCCTCCTCTGCATTTAACTCATCTGAAGCAGTGAACACACACATGCACACACAAGTGAGCAACGAGCACACACACATACCCAGAGCAGTGAGCAGCTATGCTACAGCACCCAGGGAGCAGTTGTGGTTAGGTGCCTTGCTCAAGGGCACTTCAGCCCAACCTCATGTTAACCTAACCACATGTCTTTGAACTGTAGGGGAAACCAGAGCACCCAGAGGAAACCAACACAGATACGGGGAGAACATGCAAACTCCACACAGAAAGGCCCCCATCGGCCACTGGGCTCGAACCCAGAACCTTCTTGGTGTGAGGCAACAATGCTAACCACTACACCACTGTGCCGCTCTTAGAATGGTGCATAAAGACATACTGGAGTCACTGATTTTGAGACTTTTTCATCCTTCCTTGCCAAACAATTAAAAGAAAGCCACATATTAATTATGATGTTCCCACAACAGATTAAGATGTGGGCTCATGTTACATAATTAGTTGCCATGATATTGGTATCACATGGTCACATGGTAACAATCATTTGAGACCCTGAGAGGCCTTATTTATGCCCTTGAAATCCTACCTCATGGATTCAATCTCATCTCATCTCATTATCTCTAGCTGCTTTATCCTGTTCTACAGGGTCGCAGGCAAGCTGGAGCCTATCCCAGCTGACTACGGGCGAAAGGCGGGGTACACCCTGGACAAGTCGCCAGGTCATCACAGGGCTGACACATAGACACAGACAACCATTCACACTCACACTCACACCTACGGTCAATTTAGAGTCACCAGTTAACCTAACCTGCATGTCTTTGGACTGTGGGGGAAACCGGAGCACCCGGAGGAAACCCACGCAGACACGGGGAGAACATGCAAACTCCACACAGAAAGGCCCTTGCCGGCCACGGGGCTCGAACCCGGACCTTCTTGCTGTGAGGCGACAGCGCCAACCACTACACCACCGTGCCGCCCGGATTCAATCTATTAGTTTAATAATAATAATCAACTTTATTAGGCACAGGGTTTCAAAAGCTGACACTTATTTACATGAAAGCTGTGCATAACAAATATAAATTTATGGCAAATATATAATAACAAATAGAATAAATAAAAATATAACTGTGGATAAAAATATTAAAACTTATGGCGATTTGTATTGGCAATGGAAACTTTATGAAATGTGAAAATTATAATGACTTAGAGGTTTGAGTACATTGGACAATTTAGAGTTAATCTAGAACATTTTTACATATATTAATTAATGGCCATGCCTTGTTAAAAAAATAATAATAATAATAACCATTTCTGTAGCTCTGTACATACCCAACATGTTTACACACTGGGTAGAATTAATACAATTGAACCTAACCCTTGTAAACTTGTAAATATGTAGGAATATTGATATGAGAAGCCAAAACAATGAGCCTCTGATTCTTTCCGTATTCAAGATTTGATGTGTTTTTTCTCTCTGGACTTCTCTGAAACATCTCATTCCACTATAAATCCAATGTCCAGTGCTAATCAGTACAGCTGGTAACAACAATAAGTGTACAAGCTGATGCTTACCTGAAGTGGAAACTTTCCAAATAGTTAGATGTGTAACACAATCATAAAATGATGAAAAGATGACTGTCGAACATTTTTGTGAAATTCTCTATACCAAAGACACCACCATCAGAGACATAAGGATTTCACAGAAAAGGAAGAGGAAACTGGAATCTACAGTATCATTCTGGTTTGTAAAGTCATGAGAGTGGTTAGAATCTCAATTGAATCATTCCAGGTTAAAATGAATCATCCATCCATCCATTATCCATAACCACTTATCCTGTGCAGGGTCGCGGGCAAGCTGGAGCCTATCCCAGCTGACTATGGGTGAGAGGCGGGGTACACCCTGGACAAGTCGCCAGGTCATTGCAGGGCTGACACATACAACCATTCACACTCACCTACAGTCAATTTAGAGCCACCAATTAGCCTAACCTGCATGTCTTAGGACTGTGGGGGGAAACGGAGCACCCGGAGGAAACCCACACAAACACGGGGAGAACATACAAGCTCCACACAGAAAGGCCCCTCTCAGCCACTAGGCTTGAACCCAGAAGCTTCTTGCTGTGAGGCAACAGTGTTAACCACTCCACCACCGTGCTGCCCTTAAAATGAATCAAATAAATCTAAATAAGATAGGCTTGGAAGACTTAAAAATATTCGTTAAGATTCTTCTATTAGGGTACATTGGAAAATTATGGGTTATTAGCTTGCGATAAAAGGGTTCTGCATACTATAGAAACCTATCTGTGAAACACTCTGTTGTAGAGTTCTACACAAAACCAAAAGAAAGAACCCTTAAGGGTTCAATGAATTTATAAGACTGTATCTAGCTCAAAGATAATATATAGCAGTGTAAAAGATTTGTGGCTCCCAAGTTAAAATAACATAAATCAGACAATATACAATTCCATAAAATAGAAAAGTACACTACATGGACAAAAGTATGTTGAAACCTGACCCTCACAACCCTGTGTGCTCGTTGAACATCCTATTACAAAACTACTGGCATTAACATGGATTTGGTTCCCCTTTGCATTTATAACATCGTCCATTCGTCTCGGAAGGCTGTCCATTAGATTTTGGAACTAGGCTATGGGGATTTCGAGTGGTTTAGCCACAAGTGTAGTTCTAGTGAAGGGAAATCTTAATGCTACAGAATACAAAGACATCCTAGACAAGTTTGTGCTTCTGACTTTGTGGCAACATATTGGGGAAGAACCACATATGGGCATGATGGTCAGGGGTCCACACAGTGTAGATTTAGATTATACTGAATAATATTTTAGGAGATATCCTGGTGTACACGTGCACGTGCCGTGTACCAGGCTGTTCAAAAAGGCAAGCTGACAAGTAAACACCCTCAGTAGCCACTTATTTAATTGCACCACCTTTGTACTTGCAATGACTGGCCCTTTCATCGGGTAACCTACAAGTACCATATAGGTGCCATTTATGGATATCCAATTACATACTATAACTCATCTGCTGCTATTGATTTATTTACTTAATTTATTATGGCAGCAAAGTGTGCCAGCAGGTATTATTGGTGCTTCAAATGTTTCATTTACTCACATGGGGATTTGCTATATTAATTTGGGGTATCAATCTGGCAAAAAAAAAAAAAGCAAAAAATCCGATGTGTGTTCTACATAATAACAAAATGCAGATGTTGATAGTGTGTAAATGTTCATTTGTGTGTGTGTGTGTGTGTGTGTGTGTGTGTGTGTGTGTGTGTGTGTGTGAGAGAGAGAGAGAGAGAGAGAGAGAGAGAGAGACAGACCACAATAGGAATAAACACTCTATCTATCTATCTATCTATCTATCTATCTATCTATCTATCTATCTATCTATCTATCTATCTATCTATCTATCTATCTATCTATCTATCAAGGGTATAACCAATTGGTAATACCAAAGCTATTCAAATCTCAAAAAAAAAAAAAAGTTCTCCAAAAACACAAAGATCCTTAGGAAATGGTGCAACTTGACATGAATTCCAGCTAACAGCATTATCATTGCACCACAGTAATGGCAGGTAGATGGGGTTTGTCAGCCTGGGAAAGCTGCCCATCTAGGGAGGGGAAGGAAAACCCTGATTCTAAACCTCTGCTGCCTTGCGGCCATACCCATTCCTGGGTCAGGCTTTGGGAGTCAACCCTGAGGAAAAATCTGGAGTTGGAGTCCCTAAAGCAGTTCAATGCTGTATACAGCAACATCCTGGCAACTCCTGCGAATGCATTGGAACCAATTGTATTGGCTCTTGCCTTTCCATTGGGCCTTTTCAACGACGTGGAGAGGGGGGACCTGCTGCATGGGTAACAGCCTGTCCTCCCTTTTACTTACCCAGGCTTTGTGCACCGGAGAGGACACTCCAGCCTCACCTTGCAGTGTCAGTACAACACGGGAAGCAGCAGTCCACCGGTTATAAGTCTTCATGCTCGACTGGCATAGAGCTAGACGCCAGGGGCTGCTTCCAACAGTGGGAGGGGTTATTGCACCTCATTGGGGGACTACCGCCTGCCTCAAGCTGGGCAGCCCCCAGCCAGTAAGGTGCTGCCCCGCCATGTTCCGTTAACCTCACTGGGTGTGTAAGGTTTATGGTGAAAACCGACAAGTGGATCGACAACTTTGCACCAGGCAACTCTCCATAGTCTCTCGAGACTGACGGATGCCAAGGACAACAATGGCACGAGTTCTCCTATTTTTCCAAAGTCTTGCTTTCCTCTGTGGAATCACATTACCAGAGAGATATCATAAGGCAGGATAAACCTCCTTCCTTTATACCTGATGTTTGTGCAACCAATCACTTTGGTTCTCTGTAATCTATAGTCAATTCTGATGTGAAACACATGCAGCCTGTGATTTACTGAAATCTTCCACACCTTATCCCATGCTCCCAGGTAATACTTACAATGTAAATGTCAACCATCCTTCTATATTGAGACCTACTGACTTTGACGCCCTGTAGGGAAGCAACTAGCAAACTTCTCAGTCACTTCATTTTTTTTTCTTTCAGCTGATAGGTGCAGTTTACCAGGCACAATACAATCCAAGAATATTTGAGCAGTGGGGGATGAAGGACCCAGCATTTGATGTTAAATATGAATGGGACTAAGCAATGTGTCTGTTTCTAACTGGCAGGAGATGCAGCCAGTGTTATAACTTTTTGGTGGGTGTCTCATGTTTTGATAATGGGAATACAAAATCATGAATGGGTTTTATTACAGATTTATGATCAGACAATTTATCTAAATGTAAACTGCCTATAAGTAACCAAAATTACTCAGACCCAGGGATGGGCAGTATTTATGATACAGGAATTTAAAATACTATTTCAAAGACAAAATAGGATTTTGTAATTTGTGCTTGATACGGTTGATGAAAATGGGTCTCAAGATACTTTAACATTTTGCATTTTTGTCATTTAACAATATTGTAAAATACTTTCTGTGAGACATCTACGTGATGACATCATTAAAAAATGCAAAATGATGTATGCAGCTTCGGAATGGTGCCTATCAGTAATTTGCCCAGGCTTGCTGTTGTACCTGATTTGTATTATTCTGGAGCATTTAGCCTTTTATGGAATTTTAACAAATGTTTTTGGGGTTTTTTTCTGGACTGTGAATGTGTGTGTATCATGTAAACCCACACTGTGCAGCTCTCAGTAGGTTCAGTCATTCGAGTTGGGATTGTACTCCTTGACAAGTTCAGTTGCAGCTTTTTGATTACAGTTCTGGTTTAAAATCAAAATACAGCGATGATTTAATAATGTTGGCTAAATGCTAAAATGATTGTTTTCAAGTTCCAAATAGGTGTCCCATGGTTGATAACTAAATAATTGATTGGACCCTATTAAAAGTATTTTTTTAGTAAGATCATGCATTTCCATACCATTGTATGAATGGCTGTGTTACAGGTGTTTTTTTGAAATCAGGTGAATTTGGATTCACCTACAGTAGATGATTCTAGATTTAGGTGAATTAGGATTTAGGGTTAGGGTTGGGGGATCTAGTGGAATGTTGAATTTCTTAGGTGCGACTGAATCTTCTGTGGTGTAGTGGACTTCAAAGCAGAAGGCCTTGAGTTTGATTCCCACCAAGGACAGTAAAAAGTGGAAAGAAAAAAGCAAATTAGACAAGTATGTCAGTGTAATTCTAGGTAGAGAGGTATAAGAGGATAGAAGATATAAAGGGGTGGGGTGAGTGAGAAACAAGGGGGGGAAGGTGAAAAGAGAGTGGTTGTTGAAGTATTATCGTTCTTTTATGACCCCCCCCCCCAAAAAAAATCCCTTTTAAGAATGTCGACCTAATTCCATCCATCCATTATCCATAACCGCTTATCCTGTACAGGGTCGCAGGCAAACTGGAGCCTATCCAAGCTGACTATGAGCAAGAGGCAGGGTACACCCTGGACAAGTCACCAGGTCATCGCAGGGCCAACACACAGAGACAAACAACCATTCATACTCACATTCACACCTGCAGTTGATTTAGAGTCACCAGTTAACCTAACCTGCATGTCTTTGGACTGTGGGGGAAACTGGAGCGCCCGGAGGAAACCCGGACAGACACGGGGAGAACATGCAAACTCCACACAGAAAGGCCCTCGTCGGCCACTGGGATCGAACCCAGAACCTTCTTGCTGTGAGGCGACAGTGCTAACCACTACACCACCCTCAATCTAAGTCACCTAGGTAAATCTAGAATCACCTAGGTGAATCCAGATTCACCTGATTTCAAAAATCACCTGTAACAACTGCCTGACATGTAATTTATTTTTATATTTATATTTATGATTAACAATCAAGTGATTAATTAATTATTCAGAAACTTGCTGTTATGGATAAAGGTGCGATCGGTTGTCTGCTTATGAAGGACTTGTTGGCTTTGAGTCAGTGTTGCTGATGCAAAAGAGGCGCTTCATTATCAAACATCAAGTAACTAAATGATGATACAATTGTGAGTCATTAACAAATTGTTGGTTAAACATTAAAATGTTGGTTATTTAAAAAGTAACTTTCATCTGGGAGATCACAGGGATATGTGGTGATCTGGAATGTAACTGGCAGGTCAGAGTATCTGATCTGTTGACTGGTTGCATCTGTCAGATTTATGGCATGTCTCATTAGGCAGAGAAAAGCTGTGCCTCTCAAACACTGTCCAGTGAATGAAGTGCGTCTGTTTACTGTTGAAGGGATAGCTCAAATCAGCCGATAGATAGAAGGTTTGTGAAATGATTTCATGCTTCCTTGGAAACGTATTTGAAGTATCTTTAAAATACAAAAATACAGTAGTTTATTTTGATACATGATGTAGCTGCTGTATCTCATCTCATTATCTCTAGCCGCTTTATCCTTCTACAGGGTCGCAGGCAAGCTGGAGCCTATCCCAGCTGACTACGGGCGAAAGGCGGGGTACACCCTGGACAAGTCGCCAGGTCATCACAGGGCTGACACATAGACACAGACAACCATTCACATTCACACCTACGGTCAATTTAGAGTCACCAGTTAACCTAACCTGCATGTCTTTGGACTGTGGGGGAAACCGGAGCACCCGGAGGAAACCCACGCGGACACAGGGAGAACATGCAAACTCCGCACAGAAAGGCCCTCGCCGGCCACGGGGCTCGAACCCGGACCTTCTTGCTGTGAGGCGACAGCGCTAACCACTACACCACCGTGCCGCCGTAGCTGCTGTATTTCATAGTTTATTTTGATACACTTACAACTAGGGTATCTTATTATAAAATACATTTTGGTGTGTCTTTGCCCATCCCTGCCCACGCCAAATGTTACAGGAAATGTATTATTATAGGTATCAACTCCAATTCCCAGAACACCTTATAGCCAAAAAACATGGCCGCCATGGACCGTTTCACAGCACCCACCGCTGTCCACTTTATTAGGAACACTTGTACACCTACACATTCATGCAGTTATCTAATCAGCCAATCATATGGCAGCAGCACAATTCAAAATAGCATGCAGATACAGGTCAAGAGCCTCTGTTAATGTTCACATCAAACATCAGAATGAAGAAAGAGTGTGATCTCTGTGATTGATCGAAGCATGAGTGTTGGTGCTAGATGGGCTGGTTTGAGTATTTGATAAATTGGTGAACTCATGGAGGTGGCACGGTGGTGGTGTAGTGTTTAGCACTGTCGCCTTACGGCAGCAAGGTCCTGGGTTCAAACCCAGCGGCCGATGGGGGCCTTTCTGTGTGGAGTTTGCATGGTGTCTGCGTGGGTTTCCTCCGGGTGCTCCGGTTTCCCCCACAGTCCAAAGACATGCAGGTTACGCTAATTGGTGGCTCTAAATTGACTGTAGGTATGAATGTGAGTGTGAATGGTTGTTTGTCTCTATGTTTCAGCCCTGTTATGATCTGGTGACTTGTTCAGGGAGACCTTCTCACCCATAGTCAGCTGGGATAGGCTCCAGCTTGCCTGCGACCCTGCACAGGATAAGCAGTTACAGATAACGGATGGATGGACTCATGGAATTTTAACACAAAGAGTCTCTACACAGAATGGTGTGGAGAAACAAAAAACACTGAGTGCAACAGTTCTGTGGGTGGACATGACTTGTTGATAACAGAGGGTCAGAGGAAAATGGTCAGATTGGTTCGAGCTGCCAGGAAAGATATAGTAACTCATATAATCACTCTTTACACATGTGGTGAACAGAAAAGCATCTCAGCATGTATAAAATATCAAACCTTGAAGTGGATGGGCTACAACAGCAGAAAAGCACTTTGGGTTCTTCAGCCAAGACCAGGAATCTGAAGCAATCATGAGCACAGACTCACCCAAATTGGACAAGTCTCATCTTATCTCATTATCTCTAGCTGCTTTATCCTGTCCTACAGGGTCGCAGGCAAGCTGGAGCCTATCCCAGATGACTACGGGCGAAAGGCGGGGTACACCCTGGACAAGTCGCCAGGTCATCACAGGGCTGACACATAGACACAGACAACCATTCACACTCACATTCACACCTACGGTCAATTTAGAGTCACCAGTTAACCTAACCTGCATGTCTTTGGACTGTGGGGGAAACCGGAGCACCCGGAGGAAACCCACGCGGACACGGGGAGAACATGCAAACTCCGCACAGAAAGGCCCTCGTCGGCCACGGGGCTCGAACCTGGACCTTCTTGCTGTGAGGCGACAGTGCTAACCACTACACCACCGTGCTGCCCAATTGGACAAGTGAAGATTAAAAAAATAATAGTAAATAAAAAATTCACCTGGTGTTTTTCCATCTTTGAGCAAAGGATCCAATTTATGCATGTGTAAAAAGACCAAGGCCAGATAAGCAATCGGATAAGATGTATCATTCTTTATTAATTCAAATAAATGTTGGTTAAAATCTAATCTCAGCTGGTCCATTCATGCTGAGCAAATCACTTTTGCTGGCACACAGAGCTGAATTGTGGGTTCTTGGCTCATCAGTGGATCTCTGACAGTTTGAGATCTGGGGCCAGGGCAGTGTAGTGTTTACTCTTCAGGTAATTCCCAAAGCATCCATGATTTGAAAATACTAATCACCATAGCTGCCCCTCCAAGACCTGAGCTTGACATCTCAGGTTTAGAAGATATTTTAAATTAGATGCAGTTCTGTAAATACTGTATCCCACTGCTTTTCTCATAACATCAGAACAGAATTTCCTTTCATCCTGTGACCTTCAAGATTCTCACAATCAGCATGGTGCCTTCTGCATGAGTAAGCATCCCACAGTTTATCACTCTGCCTACAACTGCCCATCAACCTCATTCATTCTCTCTCTCTCTCTCTCTCTCTCTCTCACACACACACACACACAAATTAAAACTTGTGAATCCTCCAGCAAGGTCAAGGTAAAAGTTAAAAAAGTCTTGCGATGTCAGCACGTACTCTTTGCTAACACTATTGCAGTGGTTTATTAGATTAGTGCTGCGATTCCAGACCTAACTCAGCAGAAGTCATGGCCGCCCTGACACAAATGCTGACTCCCAGTGGCTTACTGAATACAGATCTGAATGCAGAGTATATTCACCACAAAGATGTACAGCCACTCGTTTCTGTACTGATAACTATCCAAACAGATCTACACGTGGAACCTTATTTCCAGTGTCATTCCAACATATTCCTAACCACCTAACTGGTGAAATGCATATGACGGAATGCATGCACAGCACCAGTCAAATGTTTTGGCACATCTTATTAAATATACAGTGGATATAAAAAGTGTACACACCCTGTTAAAATGATAGGTTTTTCTGATGTAAAAAAAAAAAAGTGAAGCCACGATAAATAATTTCAAAACTTTCCCGAGCTTTAATGTGAGCTATAACCTGTACAAGTCAATTGAAAAACAAACAAATCTGTTAGGGGGGAAAAACCCATAAAAAAATAAAAAACGTACAATAAGCTGGTTGCATAAGTGTGCACACCCTTAAACTAATACTTTGTTGAAGCACCTTTTGATTTAATTGCAGCATTCAGTCTTTTTGGGTAGGAGTCAAGGGCGGGTGGTGCATAACGGCGATTGGGCGACGCACTGCCAAAACGAAAAAAAAAACGTTTTTTTTCCTTTTTTTAAAACAAACTTTCACCAGCGCTACTCGAGGCCATTTTAATCTGTCTCTGGGTATCATTGTCCAATCAGGGTGGTTTTGCTTCTAGAGTACCGCCCCTTTTGGGGCGATTTCAGTCATGCTGAAAATCGCCCAAGAGTTCACTGATAGAGTCCCATGTTAATATATTTTTTTTCTCCTGACTGACACTTCAATGCAATCTCTATGGGTTCCGGGGGGGCTTGCCCTAACATGCTTACGTCACTGCGAAGCGCGGCAAAGTTGCGTTCGATCCGCTCAGTTTCTGAGGTGAGATGGATGTGGAAAGCAATTCAGTGCGGTCCTTAAAAGAAGTTCCATTTAGTCAGCGATCAAATCGAGCTAAATTGGCAACAAAACAAGCTGGACCCCCCTCGACCAAATCTAAACATAAAACAAATTTCGACAAGGGGGGGAAATCATATACTCGAGGTTTTACTTCAACATGGTCCCAGCACAAATCCTGGCGAGCTGGCTGCAAGGACGCCTCAGCGGTTTTCTGCTCCCCCTGCTTACTTTTCCACCCTGGAGGTGGCTCCACGGACAACACTGCTTGGACGGTCACTGGAGTTTCGGACATGCATCATTTGTCGGAGAAAATAAAAAAAACATGAGTCATCAAAGATTCACATGGGCAGCTGCCTGAAATTTTCGGCTTTTGGGAGAGTGAACATCGCTACACAACTGGATGAGGGCTACAGGCTAGCAGTTCACCGCCACAACGATGAGGTGAGCAAGAACAGGCACATATTAAACCGGCTCATCCAATGCGTGAAATTTTGTGGAGTGTTCGAGTTAGCTCTACGAGGCAAAGATGAAACTGAGGGCTCCAGTCACCGTGGTGTTTTTCTGGGTTTGGTTGACTTCGTGACTCACACACACAGTCACAGAATCTGTTCACTTTTGATGTTTTCAATGTGCATTTTTATATTTGCCACACTTTGCTCTGAGAGTTAGCACTTTGGTAATCTCATCTCATCTCATTATCTGTAGCCACTTTATCCTGCTCTACAGGGTCGCAGGCAAGCTGGAGCCTATCCCAGCTGACTACGGGCGAAAGGCGGGGTACACCCTGGACAAGTCGCCAGGTCATCACAGGGCTGACACATAGACACAGACAACCATTCACACTCACATTCACACCTACGGTCAATTTAGAGTCACCAGTTAACCTAACCTGCATGTCTTTGGACTGTGGGGGAAACCGGAGCACCCGGAGGAAACCCACGCGGACACGGGGAGAACATGCAAACTCCACACAGAAAGGCCCTCGCCGGCCACAGGACTCGAACCCGGACCTTCTTGCTGTGAGGCGACAGCGCTAACCACTACACCACCATGCCGCCCACTTTGGTAATATCCTTGGTAAATACCAGTAATTGCAAGATCTAAAGATCCACTCATCTATTTATTCAACTGCTATTGTTATGTTAGCCAACTATTTACAATGTTTTGTTACAGTAAGTGCACTTTCCTGTTTGTCCTTAAGTTGCACAGTCTGTAAAATTCTTGCTGGTCATGGAGTTTGAAGTACAAAATCTATTTACAGAACATTCTGTAGAACAGTTGACTTGCTACCTAGGTCAATTTACTTCAGTCCTGTGGACATTTATGGTCCGTGTAGACATAACGGGGGAAAATTGCCCCCCCTGAAAAAAAATTCAGGAGCTGCCACTGGTAGGAGTCTATCAGCCTGCCACATCTAGACTTGGCAATATTTAACCACTCTTCCTTGCAAAAGCGTTCCAAATCTATCAGATTGTGAGGGCATCTCTTGTGCACAGCCCTCTTCAGGTCACCCCACAGATTTTCAATTGGATTTAGGTCTGGGCTCTGGCTGGGCCGTTCCAAAACTTTTTGGGGGTCACTGTCGTGCTGAAAGATGAAATTCCTCTTCATCTTCAGCTTTCTAGCACACACCTGAAGGTTTTGGGCCAAAACTGACTGGTATTTAGAACTGTTCATAATTCCCTCCACCTTGACTAAAGCCCCTGTTCCAGCTGAAGAAAAACAACCCCAAAACATGATGCTGCCACCACCATGCTTCACCGTGGGTATGGTGTGCTTTTGGTGATATGCAGTGTTGTTTTTCTACTAAACATACCTTTTGGAATTGTGGCCAAAATGTTCAACCTTGGTTTCATCAGACCATAACACATTTTCCCACATGCTTTTGGGAGAGTTGATGGTTTGTTTGTTTTTTGCAAAATTTAGCCAGGCCTGGATGTTTTTCTTTGACCGTACCTCATAGTTCAGACATATGGAGAATACGGGAGATTGTTGTCACGTGTAGTACACAACCAATTCTTGCCAGAAATTCCTGCAGCTCCTTCAGTGTTGCTGTAGGCCTCTTGGCAGCCTCCCTGACCAGTTTTCATCTTGTCTTTTCATCAATTTTGGAGGGACATCCCATTCTCAGTAATGTCACTGTTGTCCCATATTTTCTCCACTTCATGACTCTTCACTGTGCTCCATGGTATATCTAATGCTGTGGAAAATGTTTTTGTACCTTCTCCTGCCTGATATCTTTCAACAATGAGATCCCTTTGATGCTTTGGAAGCTCTCTGCAAACCCTGGCTTTTGCTGGAGGATGCAACTGAGTAAATGTCTGAACTTTATTTGGGATTCATCAGAGTCATTTTAATTGATGGCCGGTGTGAACCCAAAAAGACTGAATGCTGTAATTAAATCAAAAGGTGCTTCAACAAAGTATTAGTTTAAGGGTGTGCACACTTATGCAACCAGCTTATTGTATGTTTTTTTTTATTTTTTCTGTTTTTCCCCCCTAACAGATTTGTTTGTTTTTCAATTGAATTGTACAGGTTATAGCTCACATTAAAGCTGGGAAAAGTTTTGAAATTATTTATCGTGGTCTCATTTTTATTTTTTTACATCAGAAAAACCTATCATTTTAACAGGGTGTGTTAACACGGCTTTTTCTAGACTTCTTTTAAAAGTCGTGGGAGAAGACAATACACGGGGACAGCTTTTCTGCTCACTCGATCCACTTTAATGTCCACCACAACTGTAGAACAACTGACAACTCCACAGCGTGATACATGACCTCCTTACCTTACACCATATCATTCCACCAACCATCACTAACCTTACAGGCAAGGTATAGCATATTAAGTAGTTCTTGATCAAAATGAAGGAACAGAGCACAACCTCCACATACACAGTATGTGCTGTAATTACCATTAATGAAATTATACCAACTCTTTCATTAAAAGAGGAAAATTATAGATAATTCACCAAAGAAATTGCACAAAAATAAATCTCATCTAACACTACCTAATAGGGGTGTAACATAATGCCACTATCTGTGCTCCAAATATCTGTATATTTATCTGTATTCAGGTTTAAACCAGATTTAGGTGTGGCCTTGATGGATATTATACATCATAAAATTATGAACCATGTTGCTATGACCCTGGATCAAACCCAGAGGTAGAAAGAGCAGCACTGTCAACATGATCTGTGAATTCTGTGTTTGTATCTGTCAACAGTGCTAACAATTTTAGCCAACATTTCGACTGCAGTTCAACTAGCGTTTGTTGGTGTCTAACCTGCTGATCCAAAGTTCACAAGTTTTCTGTAGGTTTGAGGTCCGGGGATAGTTCAAGTTATTCTATCCACATTCACTGGATATGAGCAATCGTGTGCTCTGATTGGCTACTATACTACTAGGATATCAGCTCATATACCATGAGTAGAGAAATACAAAATGGCAGAGCGTGTTGCTGAACCAACCGAGGACGAAATAAAAACTCTACTCAAAAACAAAACCCCAAAAATACAACAAAAGCAACAAAATATGGAATAAAAGTATTTGATGATAGCAAGGTATCTTTTTTATTTGTCAAGAATTATTATTATTATTATTATAGCATTTTTCACAAATTGCTACTGTCATTTAACCGGTTTGTTTACATTTGAAGCGGAAATGATTTTGTCGGACGTTTTGTATAAAGTTTTTATTCATCAAATTTGCAAAAAATAAAAATGCTCTGTTTCTCAAAATCCAGTGACTGTGGATAGAATAAAACAATTATTCCACAAAATCGAGTCATAGATGGCTTATAGCCAACTCGGTGCTATGCGCCTCATCGGCTGTCAGCTCATGTACGACTCGATTTCGTGGAATAACTGTTAAATAATTTCTCTTTCATTCTGGATACATGAATTGGATAAATAAATTTGCAAACAGATTGGATGGATGTAATAATATATGTGTCAGAGAGAGAGAGAGTATTGATAGAGAATTGATAAACATTGCAAACTACTTCTTCTTCTTTCAACTGTTTCTGTTAGGGGTTGCCACAGTGGATAATGTGCCTCCATCCTCTTCTGTCCTCCATATCTTTTTCTGTCGCATCAACCATCCTCACGTCCTCCTTCACCACACGTTGTTAACCCGGGCCTCAACCAATCCGGTATGAAAGTCCTCTTCATCATCGTATTTGATTTGAGATGAGTTTTACACTGGACGCCCTTCCTGACGCAATTTGGGCTTGGGACCAGCACTAAGTACGCACTGACTTGTGCATCTCAGTGGCTGGATTATAAACATTGCAAACATCTCATCTCATCTCATTATCTCTAGCCACTTTATCCTGTTCTACAGGGTCGCAGGCAAGCTGGAGCCTATCCCAGCTGACTACGGGCGAAAGGCGGGGTACACCCTGGACAAATCGCCAGGTCATCACAGGGCTGACACATAGGCACAGACAACCATTCACACTCACATTCACACCTACGGTCAATTTAGAGTCACCAGTTAACCTAACCTGCATGTCTTTGGACTGTGGGGGAAACCGGAGCACCCGGAGGAAACCCACGTGGACACGGGGAGAACATGCAAACTCCACTCAGAAAGGCCCTCGCCAGCCACGGGGCTCGAACCCAGACCTTCTTGCTGTGAGGCCACAGCGCTAACCACTACACCACCATTGCAAACATAAACACCAAATATACAACTGAATATTCCCAATTTAAAAAATGATAACCAATTAAGTCAAACTGAAACAATTAAGGTCACTGCACATCAAAGACCATCAAGGACTCATAAATGTGACAAGCTTTCTCATGAGTGTTGAATTGAGAGAGAATCTCCCCTCAGTAATTCTATTTGAGGTTGACAGTGATCGAACAAAGGCATCCACCGTGTCCTCTCCAATGATTCCCCTCTTCTCCAGTAATATGAAGCCTGTCACTGAGCTATCAGCCACTGGTCAGATCAACGTTTACATGTGAGGACAAAAAGATGTGACGAAGAGACATCTCAGAATACACAGCACTATCACTGAGAACAGGTGAGGTCCATATTTAATATTTGATGCTTATCCTCAAACCTTGGATAAATCCTTTGTTCTTGAATGTTACCCTCCCTTAAAGTAGCTATCTATAAGTATTATAGAAATGATTTTTGGAAGAAGCCCTTTTTATGGCACTAATTTACTGTGGTGTTCAGTGTCGAAATTTTCATATTTTCTAGAGTGATTTTTTTTTTTTTTTTTTTACAGCCACAGCTGGTTATATACACTTCTATATACTCTTTCGGAAATCGTTGCTCTCCTTCCTGAGATTTTTGTGCTTAACATTACATAGAGTGGTGCGAAAAACAAAACACATCCATGGTGAGCAGCAGTTCTGCAGATGGAAACAGTTTGTTGATGAGAGAGGTCAGAAGAACATCACCTGCTCATTGTACTATTCCATATATGCTGCCTTTCTAACATGGACATGCAATTGTTTATTATATGTTTCATCCTATAATGTACAGTGTTCTATTACTTCTGTTAGATACATAATTAACAGTTATTCCATGAAATCAAGCCGTACATGAGCTGATAGTCGATGAGGTACGTAGCGCCGAGTTGGCTATAAGACATGTACGATGAGATTGAGTGGAATAACTGTTTTATTCTATCCACAGTCACTGGATTTTGAGAAACAGAGCATATTTATTTATATATATATATATATATATATATTTTTTTTTTTTTGCAAATTCGATAAATAAAAACTTTATACAAAACATCCAACAAAATAATTTCTGCTTAGAATGTAAACAAACCGGCAAAATGACAGTAGCAATTTGTGAAAAATGCTATTATAATAATAATAACTCATCTCATCTCATTATCTCTAGCCGCTTTATCCTGTTCTACAGGGTCGCAGGCAAGCTGGAGCCTATCCCAGCTGACTACGGGCGAAAGGCGGGGTACACCCTGGACAAGTCGCCAGGTCATCACAGGGCTGACACATAGACACAGACAACCATTCACACTCACATTCACACCTACGGTCAATTTAGAGTCACCAGTTAACCTAACCTGCATGTCTTTGGACTGTGGGGGAAACCGGAGCACCCAGAGGAAACCCACGTGGACATGGGGAGAACATGCAAACCCCACACATAAAGGCCCTCGCCGGCCACGGGGCTCAAACGCGGACCTTCTTGCTGTGAGGCGACAGCGCTAACCACTACACCACCGTGCCGCCCAATAATAACTCTTGAAAAATAAAAAAGATACATTCTTACCATCAAATACTTTCATTTCATATTTTGTTTCTTTTTTTATTTGTATTTTTTGGGGTTTTGTTTTCGAGTAGAGTTTTTATTTCTTCCTCGGTTGGTTCAGCAACACGCTCTGTCATTTTGTTTTTCTCTACTCATGGTATATGATATCCTAGTAGTAGAGTAGCCAATCAGAGTGTGTGATTGCTTATATCCAGTGAATGTGTATAGAATAATCTCTATTCTTTTAACTAGAGGCAATGCAAACCTAATTTGATTATACTCATACAGTAACAATAAAGGTATTCTATTATAAATGTTTAGCCTTAATTATGTTTATTTCTGCTCTTTGAAATTTAAGTCATTGGCATAATATGGCAATTGTTAGTGTATCCTGTGATTACCAACTAAATGTTTTCCTTTGATTTTTGCAGACAAATTGCTTGTCTATAGAAAATTTGCGGGACAAAACCATGTGAAATGTCTTTGATGGAAAGAAAATAACCTCACATAAATTTACCATGACAAGACCAACTTATATCATGTACAGTGTGGTCAGAAGTTTACATACAGTGACATGAATGTCATCTTGGACATGAATATCATGGCAATATTGGGCTTTCAATTATTTCTCTGAACTGTTCTTTTTTTTGGCCAAATTATTGTACAACATATTTCTTTAATAGAAAAATCCCATGAATTTGGTGCAAAAGTTTTAATTTATTTTGGGCTTTCTGAAATCAACACAGGGTCAAAGTTATACGTACAGCAGGCCTAGAAATTCATATATTTTTTCACCAGCCAGCTGGACTAGTTACCTTCCAAAGTAACTAGCCAAACAGAAAATCAACTAGCCAAAATTTGTTCATGTATGAATTTTACTTCTGTCAAAAATAACACAAAAGAGAGTAGTTACCATTGTTCATGACTAATATGCATTTATTTCAAGACCCGAGTATTTTGATACTGTTGTTAAATACATAAATGAGAACAACACAGAGCACCATAATATAATATCAACAAATAATAATATATTGGAAAACTTGGCAACTTGGTGTATGAGTATTGAAAACAAATATACTTACTATCATGACTATCGCACCCAAAATATGTCCAGCATGCTTTCTGTATTTAACCATTTATGAGAGAGAAAGCATTAGGAGCTTCATATTGACTAGGAATCAACTTGAAAAAAATTAATTATTCCATAAAAATCGTATCGCAGCCAAGGCCTACCCTGCTCCCACGTTTGCTTATAAGTCCTTTGTCGTTTCTCCTTCTCGTACGCTTTATCGGCAGCCTTTTTCTCCTCTTCAGACCGAGGTCGCTTTGTCCCCGTCTCTGGCGGTTTCTGTACACCTCTCAGAAAATTCCACATCGCAGCGTAGCTTTGGCAGATGTAGATGTAAACAACAACAAAAACACATGTTTAAATGGGCGATAATGTGGCCACATCTATTGAATTTGGTAATGTGATTACCGCGATATTCAACGAGATGTGTTATATGCATGCGCAGTAGTGAAAAAAACGACAGCCTGACTCGTACACGATATGATTCGGAATTCTTCGGTATTTTCCGTCCTGCCGATAAACACATCGATTAACACAGACATGGCACACGCTTAATATGTGGCGGCTTTAGTTGATGATGTGTCTGAATCTTCGCTTCATATATATTTTTTATTTTCAACTAGCCAGCCGGGCTGGTTAGTGACAGAAATTACCCGCCAAATGACAAATTAAGTCTCCTCGGGCGACCGGACCACCACGAATTTCGAGCTGTGATGCAGGGTCAAAAATGTATATACACTCACTTAGATTATTAATTCAGAGGTGCTGAAACTTCCAAAATGTCTCTGACCTTGCCGAGGCCTCTTAACTTCCTGTTAGTGATCATGATTGACTACAGCTGGTAGCTTCTCTGAGCCTTCATAAAAAGGGTTTGTTTACAGCACTCATTGGATTGACTAATACACAGTAAAATGGGAAAATCCAAGGAGCTCAGTGCAGATCTGAGAAAGAGGCTCGCAGATGTACACAATTCAGGAATGTCTCTTAGAGCCATTTCTAAACAACTGCAGGTCCCAAGATCAGTTCAAACAATTGCATCCAAGTTATTGTGAGGTGTAGTCACTTTGCCAAGCCACTTTGCTTCAAGAAAACCCAAACTGTCACCCTCAACTGAAAGGAAATTGGTTTGGATGGTCAGGAACAACCCAGGAACCACTATGGCACAGCCCTGCCATAAACTGGAAGCTGATGGATCACTGTCTACAGTTCAGTGAGTTTTATATCACCATGGACTAAGAGGCTGCTATCCAAGAAATAATCCCTTGCTCCAAAATTGACACCTTCGACCTTAACTAAAGTTTGCAACTGACCACATGGACAAAGAAAAAGCCTTCTGGAGGAAAGCTTTATGGTCAGATGAGACAAAGATTGAGTTGTTTGGCCACAATGACCGCAATGTACAGAGAAACACTGTACCGGCTGGTGGTGGTGGTGGTAGAATCATCATGCTCTGGGGCTGTTTTACTGCCAGTGGAACTGGTTCATTGCACAAAGTGGATGGAAAAATGAAGGCGGCGGACTACCTCAGAATTCTTCAGCATAACCTCAAACCATTGGAAACTTGAACATGATTGGGGGTCACAACAGGACAATAAACCCAAATAGGCATCAGAGCTGGTTGTGGAGGATAAAGCAGGCTAACATTAAGCTTAAAACAAGCCCTGACTTCAACCCTGTTGAAAATATATGGACTGTGCTTATACCGTAAGTCGAGTCCATGCCAAGAAAAAAAATTAATTGAACTCTACCAATTCTACCATGAAGAGTCATGAAATATCCAACTAGAATTCTGCCAGAAACTTGTTCATGGTAAACAAAAATGTTTGGTCAAGGTGAATCTTGCGAAGAGACATTTTACCCAAATATTAAGTGTGCTGCATGTAAATTTTTGACCCTGTATGTATACTTTTGACCCTGTGTTGATTTCAGAAAACCCAAAGAAAATTGTGCACCAAATTCGATGATGTATGCTGTACAATCATTCTGCCACAGAAAAAAAACAAGTTCAGAGAAATCATTGAAAGCCCAAATGCCATGACGTTCATATCCAAGATGACATTCATGTCACTGTATGTAAACTTCTGACCACAACTGTAGTTCTCCTGCAATGAATGTACAAAACAGAATAAAACAGCAAAGAAGAATGGTATTCGCACAGAACAGCTGGACTGAAAAGACGCTCAGGACTTATTTTAAAATTAAAAACATGTCTGTAGTTTATAAGAAAATGTGGCATTGTAGCAGAGGTGACTGCTCTAAGACTGCAAGGGAAGCCCAGCTTCCTGTAAATGTCACGATAAAGGTCATCTGTTAAATATGTACAGTATTTACGCTACTTAATTCTCTTATTCCAAAATGATATTTTGTGCTAGAAAGTGCTCAGCTTTATGGCTAGTTCATTCAGCAATTATTTCTCACTGATTGTCATAATCTGATAATGCGATTTTCCCCCATAGAAGCCTGTGGAAGCACAACCCATTGAAAACCCATTGATGCTCAGTATCTCTGTAGTTTAATGCCACTATGGGATATGCTTTGAGCTTAGTGCAGCAAAGCTAGATGTTTATTAGACAATACGCATTTAAAACGTAATTTCCAGAGGCCTGGCTTCACTGGGGTCTATGGAGAGTCAGTGACAGTAAGGTGGGACTGGACACTGGGCTTCTGTATGATGACTGGAGGAACTCTTAAATCTGTTTTGAATGTCACGTGACTGATAGCTTTTTAAAATTATACATGTCGTATCGGAAGGCTTCAAGCTCAGTTCATGCGGTGTGTTGGCAAGTGAAGTTGTGAGACAAGCTGCTGCTCATTCTCATTCTTTTCCTACCAACATACAGTTCCTATTTCCATTTGTATATACTGTAAATAAAATTTTAAATATTCGCCCCTTTCACATATCCCACAATCCACTGTGCGGTTGGGAACTTTCAGTGGCCAGGCCCAGGCTGCAGATAACGGTAGCTACAAAAACCAATATTGGGCTATATAATGAGTTTCAATGTTCAAATATCGGATGTTCAAATATTATTATGTTCAAATACCAGATGTTCAAATATTATTACAGGTTTACATGGTCTCACAGATTTTTTTCCAGATTAATACTGCTCGAAATGATTGCATATTCACAATTTGTCATCAGTGTAAATGTATACTGTTAATGTTGTTGGCCAGAGTTATAGTGAAACATGTATTTCGTGTAAACAATGCAGAGCGTGAAGGTGAAAGGGCTGCATGGGCGATAATATAAGGAAAAGCTTCTGTGTTGACAAAAAAATACCATGGAACCAGTAACTAGACATATAAAAGCAATCTAATAACATCACATTTCAGCTTGCATCTGATATTTGAACATTGAAACTGATTATATAGCCCAATATTGGTTTTTGTACTGTCATCAGCAGCCTGGGCCTGGCCACGGGAAGCTCCCAACTGCGCAGTGGATTGTGGGATATGTGAAAGGGGCGAATAGAGTTCATAAGTCTGTCACTAAGACTACGTTTACATTAGACCGTATCTGTCTCGTTTTCTTCGCGGATGCACTGTCCGTTTACATTAAACCACCTGGAAAAGCCGGGAAACGGGAATCCACCAGCGTCCACGTATTCAATCTAGATCGTATCTGGTCCGGTGCTGTGTAAACATTGAGATACGCGAATACGCTGTGCTGAGCTCTAGCTGGCGTCCTCATTGCACAACGTCACTGTGACATCCACCTTCCTGATTCGCTGGCATTGGTCATGTGATGCGACTGCTGAAAAACGGCGCGGACTTCCGCCTTGTATCACCTTTCATTAAAGAGTATAAAAGTATGAAAATACTGCAAATACTGATGCAAATACTGCCCATTGTGTAGTTATGATTGTCTTTAGGCTTGCCATCCTTCCACTTGCAAGTGGTAAGTGATGTGCGCTGGGATCACACACACAGCGGCTCAGTCCCGAATCGTGGCTTGTTCACTTCACTCGCGCGCTGTGTGAGCTGCGCAGGGCCGGAGTGCGCACCTTCCAGAGGGCACTCGCTGTTCAGGGCGGAGTGATTTGGAGCGCAGGATGCCTGCGGAGCCGAGCGTATCCGTGTATTGGTGTTGCTGTGTGCACAGCTAACGGTTTTAGTGTAAACGCGAATCGTTTTAAGAACGTTAATCTGATGATCCGCTGATTCGACGTAATGTAAACGTAGCCTAAGGGGCTCATTTCACCGAGTACGATCTGGAAAAATCGCACTCGACCACGCGCGACTATGATCGCAGCTATGTTTTCCCGTAGTCTTGAATTTACGATTCCATTGGGAATTTACGATTGTACGATTTAGATTGTACTCGGTGAAATGAGCCCCTTACTTTCATTTCGGTTCAGTAAAGGCTGTTTATTTTAAGGGAAAATCTAGCCAGCTAGCTAGCTGTTAGCTGTGCGAAATGGCAAAGGTCGCTAATATTGTCAACCTGATTTTGGAGAAGACATCTGATGCTCTTCTTTACGAGGAGAGGCTCAAAATGAAACAATAGGGCAGATCAATGCCCAAGATCGATTTAATTCAAAAGTCAGGGAGACATGACAGAGTAAACTGGTTAACTGGGAACACTTTGACCAAAAGAATGTACTGTTGGCCTCATCTCTTAATGAGACCATCCCAGGGATGGATTATTTGGTCAAAACTGGGTTTTGGAGATTTGGCCAACTTTGACAGGGCATACAAAAGGCATGAGAAAAGTAAGGAACACTTAAGTTAATGTGCACGCTTACATTTACTTGGCAGAGTCAGAGTAGAACATGGCAGAACTCACATATAAATAAATTGACAAATAATTGACTAATGACAAAACAAACAATTGAAGAATTTTATTACGTAGACCTAAAACTGAGCTTCCCCTATTTCAAAGACCACCAGCTGTCACTGCATTGTAGGAGGCTGTTTATGGAATCAATTTTGTGCCAAAATGTTCATATAATACTTTTGAAATATCAAACAAAAACGACAAATCAAAATACAAAAAAAGAAAAAAAATCAATTTTTTTAGACTGGCAAACAAATTATTCGTGTAATTGTGCAAAATATCAGTCTATTACTCTTCAGAAACCTTTTATTTTTGTTCCGCGTCTTTCTCAGTTTTGTTTGACGTAATTTATTTTGGTTGCGATTCCAGCTTTCTCGTTTGCGCTCCCTGACTTTTTGCTTGCAGTTTTGGCACAAACTTCACGTGTGGGTGGGCTGTCCAGGAATGCATTCCCATTGGGTAACTTGTGTTTGACTGAAGCTACCGTATGCTCAGCGATTTCCCCGGAGGCTGTTGCGGCCATTTCCTACTCGGATTTTGGCGGACTGTTTGACGAGTGACCGATCCATTGACGGTAAACAAGGATCGAGTGGACTTCAGTGGTGACTATGATATTGAATTTACACTTTGTTGAATTAATTCAATATCATAGTCACCACTGAAGTCCACTCGATCCTTGTGTATCGTCAATGGATCGGTCACTCGTCAAACAGTCCGCCAAAATCCGAGTAGGAAATGGCTGAGCGTAGCTGTCAGTCAAACACAAGTTACCCAATGGGAATGCATTCCTGGACAGCCCACCCACATGTGAAGTTTGTGCCAAAACTGCAAGCAAAAAGTCAGGGAGCGCAAACGAGAAAGCTGGAATTGCAACCAAAATAAATTACGTCAAGCAAAACTGAGAAAGACGCGGAACAAAAATAAAAGAATTCTGAAGAGTAATAGACTGATATTTTGCACGATTACACGAATAATTTGTTTGCCAGTCTAAAAAAATTGACTTTTTTTTTTCTTTTTTTGTATTTTGATTTGTCGTTTTTGTTTGATATTTCAAAAGTATTGTATGAACATTTTGGCACAAAATTGATTCCATAGCTGTTTGGATACAAGTTGCATATGTAATGCAAAAATTGTGTTGGAAAAAAGTCAATTTGTGCAAACCAAGCTGCACAATTCACATTTTTAAAAAATATATAAATAAATAAATAAATAAATATTTGTTCACTTGAATTATGCTGATATCAAGTTTTGTTGGTTTTTTTTTTTTTGTCTGTGTTCATAAGGGGGAAAAACAGAGGAGGAAAAGATAATTTGTTCCACAGGCCAAAAAAAAAAAGCAAAAACCACAAAGCAGAAAGCTCATACCATAAACAATGGAGCATCTGATACTAAAACTTTTTTTGCTAACTCCAACAAGCCCTGGGAGAAAGCTCAATAAGCAATCACCTGTCAGTTATTTGGTCTCCCAGGCAACCAGAACTCTCTCGCATCACATAAATTTCCCAGTAATTCCACCTGCTGCTCTTTCTCAGTCTGTTCTTTCTTCCTGTTCCAAAGAGAGAATGCAACTTGCTCAGGCACACACAGCTTTTCTGTGCTGTAGAGGTCATCTAAACAGACAATATACTATTGACCCCGAAGCAATTAATCTAACCGTAATTATAATTTAGGAAATTATGTCAGTTCTCGGGCGGCACGGTGGTGTAGTGGTTAGCGCTGTCGCCTCACAGCAAGAAGGTCCTGGGTTCGAGCCCCGGGGCCAGCGAGGGCCTTTCTGTGTGGAGTTTGCATGTTCTCCCTGTGTCCGCGTGGGTTTCCTCCGGGTGTTCCGGTTTCCCCCACAGTCCAAAGACATGCAGGTTAGGTTAACTGGTGACTCTAAATTGACCGTAGGTGTGAATGTGAGTGTGAATGGTTGTCTGTGTCTATGTGTCAGCCCTGTGATGACCTGGCGACTTGTCCAGGGTGTACCCCGCCTTTCGCCCGTAGTCAGCTGGGATAGGCTCCAGCTCGCCTGCGACCCTGTAGAAGGATAAAGCGGCTAGAGATAATGAGATGAGATGTCAGTTCTCATGTAAGACGTGGACGATCCAGAAAAAAGATGGAGACGGAATTGCACTTTCCCCTTGCTGTGAAATACATGTTGGAATTATTCAAAACAAGTGTGCCGATCAAAATATTTATGATTTCAGTTAAGGCCTGCTAATATGAGGTATATTCTGTTTATTTCCCCCTAGACATAGCTGAGAATTTGCACTGGGAGCTTCTTGATGAGCTGCTGCTAGAAGAGGATTGATTGCCAATTAGGGTTGAATCATGTACTATATCGGCCTTGATACTGCATTTCTGCATATGCATTAGTCACATCAAAATGGCTGTGGTTTGGGACCATGAGTCACATGGTCCATTTTTCTCAGGCCGCTGTGTGTAAATTGGAGCACTTAGTGTAGTGTAGATCGCATATTGAATTGGCACTGGCTTTATTGTGTACTTTATTACTGTTCAGTACATCCAGCTTAATACACAGTCCATTTCTCACACAATCATTGCCAAAGCGATGTTTTAGCAGCTTGGAGACTATGGCAATGATATGAAAAAGGAAATAAATGTTATGCCGGGTGGCACGGTGGTGTAGTGGTTAGCGCTGTCGCCTCACAGCAAGAAGGTCCGGGTTTGAGCCCCGTGGCCGGCGAGGGCCTTTCTGTGCGGAGTTTGCATGTTCTCTCTATGTCCGCGTGGGTTTCCTCCGGGTGCTCCGGTTTCCCCCACAGTCCAAAGACATGCAGGTTAGGTTAACTGGTGACTCTAAATTGACCGTAGGTGTGAATGTGAGTGTGAGTGGTTGTCTGTGTCTATGTGTCAGCCCTGTGATGACCTGGCGACTTGTCCAGGGTGTACCCCACCTTTCGCCCGTAGTTAGCTGGGATAGGCTCCAGCTTGCCTGCAACCCTGTAGAACAGGATAAAGCAGCTAGAGATAATGAGATGAGATGTTATGCCACAACTCACAAAAGTGTTTTGGACACGCATGGGCCGCAGGGTTTCGTAGCTCGCAGCTGTGCCGCAGGGTCGCGGTGAACCGGGGGAAAGTTTGGGGAGGAGTACAGGCAAAGTACTTGTCAAGTACAGGTTACATGCCTGATTTCCCTCAAGGCATGAGAAAAATTGCGCCGTTAGCCCGTGGAAAGCGTATGTCTGACGCACGTGATCAGTGAGTGTGGAGTGCCTGTGACTTGCATTTTACTAATTTCTTGTGCTAGGAGTACGGGCCGCACTTGTGAAGCATGTGTGACGCACGTGATTAGCATGTGACAATCACTCGTGACTTGCATGTGACGCAAGCCAGGAGTGGGTATACAGTGCCTTGCAAAAGTATTCATACCCCTTGAACTTTTTCACATTTTTCCACCTTACAACCACAAACTTAAAAGTTTTTTATTGAGATTTTATGTGATAGACCAACACAGAGTAGCACATAATTGTGAAGTGAAACAAAAATGATAAATGGTCTTCAAAATTTTAAACAAATAAAAATCTGAAAAATGTGGTGTGCATTAGTATTCAGCCCCCGTACTCTGATACCTCTAAATACAATCCAGTGCAATCAATTGCCTTCAGAAGTCATCTAATTAGTTAATAGAGTTCTACTGTGTGTAATTTACTCTCAGCATAAATACACTTGTTCTGTGAAGGCCTCAGTGGTTTGTTAGAGAACACTGAAGAACAAACAGCATAATGAAGACCAAAGAACTCACCAGACAGGTCAGGGAGAAAGTTCTGGAGAAGTTTAAAGCAGGGTTAGGTTATAAAAAATACCTCAAGCTCTGAACATCTCAAGAAGCACTGTTCAATCCATCATTCAAAAATGGAAAAAGTATGGCACAACTGCAAACCTACCAAGACATGGCCGTCCACCTAAACTGACAGAGCGAGCAAGGACAGCACTGGTCAGAGAAGCAGCCAAGAGGCCCATGATCACTCTGGAGGAGCTGCAGAAATCCACAGCTCAGGTGGGAGAATCTGTGCACAGGACAACTATAAGTCGTACACTCCACAAATCTGGCCTTTTTGGAAGAGTGGCAAGAAGAAAGTCATTGTTGAAAGACAGGCATGAGAAGCCATGTAGGGGACACAGCAAACATGTGGAAGAAGGTGCTTTGGTCAGATGAGACCAAAGTTGAACTTTTTGGCCTAAATGCAAAGCGCTATATGTGGCAGAAAACTAACACTGCTCATCACCCTGCACACACCATCCCCACTGTGAAACATGGTGGTGGCAGCATCATGCTATGGGGATGCTTTTCTTCAGCAGGGACAGGGAAGCAGCTGGTCAGAGTTGATGGGAAGATGGATGGAGCTAAATACAGGGCAATCCTGGAAGAAAACCTGTTGGAGGCTGCAAAAGACTTGAGACTGGGAAGGAGATTCACCTTCCAGCAAGACAATGACCCTAAACATACAGCCAGAGCTACAATGGAATGGTTTAGATCAAAGAGTATTCATGTGTTAGAATGGCCCAGTCAAAGTCCAGACCTAAATCCCATTGAGCATCTGTGGCAAGACTTGAAAATTGCTGTTCACAGACACTCTCCATCCAATCTGGCTGAGCTTGAGCTATTTTGCAAAGAAGAATGGGCAAAAATTTCAGTGTCTAGATGTGCAAAACTGGTAGAGACATACCACAAAAGACTTGCAGCTGTAATTGCAGCAAAAGGTGGCTCTACAAAGTATTGACGCAGGTGGGCTGAATACTAATGCACATCATATTTTTCTGATTTTTATTTGTTTAAAAGTTTGAAGACCATTTATCATTTTCGTTTCATTTCACAATTATGTGCTACTCTGTGTTGGTCAATCACATAAAATCTCAATAAAAAACTTTTAAGTTCGTGGTTGTAAGGTGGAAAAATGTGAAAAAGTTCAAGGGGTATGAATACTTTTGCAAAGCACTGTAAAACCAGCGTGTCTGCAGCATTCTGCATCTGTCTTTTGACTGAAGAACAATATTGCTTTGTGCTGCTCCTCAGCTTCTATCATCTGCCTATAAGGGTCCAACTCCCTCAGTTGTTGCGGGGGTATGGTGACAGCCATCTTCTTCCCTTCTACAATGCTACATGTTACATGATCGGTTCTTTGGTTCCTCCCCAATATATATATATATATATACCCATAATATATATATATATATATATATATATATATATATACCCAGAGTCTTATCCTTCGTGTCGCTTGTGGGTCACGTGCACTGAGTGCACGCCACACATAGGGCTAGAAAGTGAGATGTACTTCTGTCTTGAGGACCGCACAAATAGCAAGTGTGGAGTACTTGTGTAGTACTTCTGAGACACGTCACTGGTACAGTAACCGTGTGTCACTCGTGCATCTCACTGTCATCACAAAGCCCCTACTGGCCGTGCTGCTGACTTGGTTCAGGTGTACAAAAGGAGTGCAGGTCCCATACATAGTGTATGCATTCTTGATTTTTCGCAAAACCTGTAGAATTTGCATATGCAGGACCAAAAGTCTCCATGGCCAGTCTGCGACCTTCTACCGTGCTGAACACACACAAGTGTCGTGCAAGTCTCAAGCACGGTTTTGCCAAATTTTTTACCGTAGACCACCCGTAGTAGCACGTACGGCGGGTTGTGAATGAGCCTTTAGCTTTTCTTTTTAATCAAAGTGTGGTGTTAGTATAACAGCAGCACTGACCTTGATTTAGAGGTGAGTATTAAGGGAGTACACTGCTGATAACCATTGTGCAGAATTACTGCCTTAATTCTTATCTAAGGACATTTTTCGCGTCTTTTCCATAGCTGGGATGATAGCTAGTTGGGTGTTTTGTTGTTGTTGTTGTTGTTTTGTTTTCTCTTTGCAATTTTGATCTTCTTTCTTGTTCTTGCCTCATACAAATGTCAGACTGAACGTCTACCTTTTGGAGTTATCTAGCTAACATCTTGTGACTATGGTCAGAGTCCTCCAAAGCTGGCATTAGACTCCTATCATCTCCTGTCATCTCTTCAGCTGCAGTGAGTGTAATTTTCATAGTGGGGTTCCCATCTTTTCTCCTCATATCTCTGCTTTCCCTCAGTCCTATAGGCTCAGACCCACAGTCAATGGGTCTCCCTCATAATACTGCATGCTGTTTGCTGTCCAGTTCGGTACATTAGCTGAATAGCTAATAGACAACACTGTCTGGACAGGATTGTGGTTTCCCTCTGTGCAGCCTCATTCTCCATGCTGGTTGAGTTCTGCCTTGGCATCTCCACTCCGAGTTTTCCACACACCCCACCCTCTGGCCAACTAGCAGGCCTGTGACATCCATAGTCATTGCACTGTTCAGCCAACTTGCTAATGCAATAACACCAACGAGCTGGTCTGCATCTAAGTGCAACTAACATGGGTGCGTGAGGCTCCATAATAGTTCACTGTTGAACCTGCTACGTTAGCCAGATCTACTAATACAGAAACACTTTGGCTGTGGTCGGTTTCCCTCTGTTAATTCTTTTATTCACCCTGTAAGACCGCCCTCCCTCTGTATTTTTTCTCCTGTAAACTCCCATATCCCCTGACATTAAACAACTTCATACTGATAAGATGTTTGCTCTTTGTTAGCTGCTGCTAATCCATGGCAGTGTTACCTCTGCTGACACAACACATCAGTTGGCAGATTTAGGTCCTGATTTAGAATTGAATCTGATCCAAGTACCGCAGCCTAAAAACACGAAACTCATATCAAATGATGACTAATAAGCAGAATGGTATCTTAGACACTCTCCAAATGCATGTACAGCCACATTCTCCCTGCTGGTTGAGTTCTGCCTTGGTATCAGGATTTGAACTCACAACCTTCCAATCAGCAGACCAAAGCCTTAACTAGTAAGCCAAAGCAAACATTTTCTATAGTTTTCTTACCAAACAGAACCAAGAACGGAAACAGTCCAGACTTTCACTGCCAAATAAGCAGATGAGGTGCCTGCAAATGAAGGAAGGAAAAGATGAATAGTGTCAATCAGAGCACTGGTGGATGGCCTGTTGAACAGAGTCTGGATTTGAAAAGCCTGTCTTTGTGAGCTCTCGTTGCCTGTTCTGGGGCCTGACCTTTACCTGTAGGCAGCCAGATGTCCTTCATTAGCCTGGAAGTGTGGTGCTCTGATAACATCCTGTTGTTCGGCCTCTGTGAGACTGACAGCTGGACAAAACCCCTGGCCGTCTGGAGAACTGGGCAAACAAACAGTGCCACAATGCCCATACAGTGCCATGGCTGTGAAGCCTCTTTTTGCCTGGGGTGGGCAGCCAGGCAAGGCCTTTGAAGTACTTGGCTTCTTCTCCTTTTTGTGTTCATTTGTTATTTGATTTAAATTCTGAATGCACTGTTTTGAAAAAGGTTTTATTTATTGGATGCACTAAGGTATTGGCTGGCATTGTTGGTGGGGAAAATATTCGAAAATAGCTTCATTTGCATTGAAGCGATTAGACCCAGGATAACAGGATGACTTCAATGTCGCTCATTTGAAATGGATGAAAAGGTCCTGTCTCTTCAAAAAATAGATGTGAGAGCTGAGATATGCACACGTTGCGAAGAATTACAATAGCTCTTTCAATCAACCATCATCATTATCGTTGGAAATAACAGGTCTTGAAATTAATACTTTTTTTGACATGATTTAGAATCTAAGTTTGGATCCAGTCATGTTAAGTTTGCAAGGTTTGCTTAAGTTTGAATAATTAGTGTGGTGTGAAATAAAGGAAGCAATATTATGGAATGTCCAGCTTTAGCATGTCTCCTTTCTGTAAAAAACAATGAATTACCCTGATGGCAGAATTAGGATTCATGAGCTATGGCGAAGCCACGCCTCCGCAGTTCTTTGCACCACTGATCCCCGCTCACCTCTGCTCTCCTGATGTGCATGTCTCTGCTTCTAATTTCTGCCATAAATCTTTCCCTCCTCTTCCCTCCTTCTTCAACACTTGCTCTCCCCCACAATTCTACTGCACAGCCAAGTGCATGATTGCACAAGCAGGGAAGAGAAACTGTAGTGTGTGTGTGTGTGTGTCTGTGTGTGAGAGACTAAATGAATGAAGAGGACTTTGGGAGATATGCATGACTATAGCCAAAGCTCTCTCTAGTCTCTCAGCATCACAGAGTGCATCAAAAGAAATTTTCAATTTAGTTTTAGAGCTTTGAGAACACTTTAGTGCCAGGAACCATTTATGTTTTGTCATTTACAAAACATTAAATAAGTCATTTCGAATCTCAGGAGATATGAGCATGCAATCCTATCAAATTTGAATAAACTCTCTGAACACGTAGCTTAGTTTGACTATTTAATGTAGCACAGCCAGAGTGAAATGTGATCAAATTTACCAAAACTAAAATAAAATGGAAGCTTCACATCTCCAGACCTATTACATGTTAAGGGCATCAATATATTGATTGCACGTTAAGTTATACGAACAGTCCTAAAAGCCTCCATGCCATAAATGTGTTTTTAAAGGGAAAAAAAACTGTGCCCTTGATTCAAAATGATGATCTCATTTTAGATTGAAATCTAAACTTGGTTTCTCTTGTTTAGATCAAAATATACATGCATGAAAGCCTACTGGCTGTTCCTTTCTATCGCAGCCTTCAAAATGGCCATATGTTCACTAGAGTAGAGCATCACACCCACACATAACCCACTAAATTGGACTGGAGCCAATTAGTCAGTCAGATCCTTCGCAAATTACTCTAATTGATTACGCTGCTCACCTTTTCTTCCCGTTAGCCGACTGGCCTGGACTTCACGTAATATATAAATTATGATTCACCAAGGCAATTAAATCTCCCCCAGACAGAAATCAATCGATGGTTAAAACTGTGTAAAGCCATTATTGATCTGAAACAGCACTACATATCTATCGAACAAACCAATTTAATGAACACATTAATATTTTGTTTATTTGCAATCGCAGGAATATATTGTGAAACAATTTGTGGTACAACCCCGATTCCAAAAAAGTTGGGACAAAGTACAAATAGTAAATAAAAACGGAATGCAATAATTTACAAATCTCAAAAACTGATATTGTATTCACAATAGAACATAGACAACATATCAAATGTTGAAAGTGAGACATTTTGAAATTTCATGCCAAATATTGGCTCATTTGAAATTTCATGACAGCAACACATCTCAAAAAAGTTGGGACAGGGGCAATAAGAGGCTGGAAAAGTTAAAGGTACAAAAAAGGAACAGCTGGAGGACCAAATTGCATCTCATTAGGTCAACTGGCAATAGGTCATTAACATGACTGGGTATAAAAAGAGCATCTTGGAATGGCAGCGGCTCTCAGAAGTAAAGATGGGAAGAGGATCACCAATCCCCCTAATTCTGTGCTGACAAATAGTGGAGCAATATCAGAAAGGAGTTCGACAGTGTAAAATTGCAAAGAGTTTGAACATATCATCATCTACAGTGCATAATATCATCAAAAGATTCAGAGAATCTGGAAGAATCTCTGTGCGTAAGGGTCAAGACTGGAAAACCATACTGGGTGCCCGTGATCTTCGGGCCCTTAGACGGCACTGCATCACATACAGGCATGCTTCTGTATTGGAAATCACAAAATGGGCTCAGGAATATTTCCAGAGGACATTATCTGTGAACACAATTCACCGTGCCATCCGCCGTTGCCAGCTAAAACTCTATAGTTCAAAGAAGAAGCCGTATCTAAACATGATCCAGAAGCGCAGACGTCTTCTCTGGGCCAAGGCTCATTTAAAATGGACTGTGGCAAAGTGGAAAACTGTTCTGTGGTCAGACGAATCAAAATTTGAAGTTCTTTATGGAAATCAGGGAGGCCGTGTCATTCGGACTAAAGAGGAGAAGGACGACCCAAGTTGTTATCAGCGCGCAGTTCAGAAGCCTGCATCTCTGATGGTATGGGGTTGCATTAGTGCTTGTGGCATGGGCAGCTTACACATCTGGAAAGACACCATCAATGCTGAAAGGTATATCCAGGTTCTAGAGCAACATATGCTCCCATCCAGAAGACGTCTCTTTCAGGGAAGACCTTGCATTTTCCAACATGACAATGCCAAACCACATACTGCATCAATTACAGCATCATGGCTGCGTAGAAGAAGGGTCCGGGTACTGAACTGGCCAGCCTGCAGTCCAGATCTTTCACCCATAGAAAACATTTGGCGCATCATAAAACGGAAGATACGACAAAAAAGACCTAAGACAGTTGAGCAACTAGAATCCTACATTAGACAAGAATGGGTTAACATTCCTATCCCTAAATTTGAGCAACTTGTCTCCTCAGTCCCCAGACGTTTACAGACTGTTTCTGTTCTCATTTCATGACAACACCACATCTCAAAAAAGTTGGGACAAGGCCATGTCTCACAGTGGTAAACATGGCCTTGTCCCAACTTTTTTGAGATGTGTTGTTGTCATGAAATTTAAAATCACCTAATTTTTCTCTTTAAATGAGACATTTTCTCAGTTTAAACATTTGATATGTCGTCCATGTTCTATTCTGAATAAAATATGGAATTTTGAAACTTCCACATCATTGCATTCCGTTTTTATTTACAATTTGTACTTTGTCCCAACTTTTTTGGAATAGGGGTTGTA
Organism: Neoarius graeffei; assembly: GCF_027579695.1. Lineage (NCBI taxonomy): Eukaryota > Metazoa > Chordata > Actinopteri > Siluriformes > Ariidae > Neoarius > Neoarius graeffei. The sequence continues at coordinate 37,403,003 of NC_083593.1, read as the reverse complement.
CACAGCTCACTCTATCTATCTATCTATCTATCTATCTATCTATCTATCTATCTATCTATCTATCTATCTATCTTTCTTTATTTAATTACTTATTTACAGTGGGGCAAAAAAGTATTTAGTCAGTCACCAATTGTGCGAGTTCTCCCACTTAAAAAGATGAGAGAGGCCTGTAATTTTCATCATAGGTACACTTCAACTATGAGAGACAAAATGAGAAAAAAAAAATCCAGAAAATCACATTGTCTGATTTTTAAAGAATTTATTTGCAAATTATGGTGGAAAATAAGTATTTGGTCAATAACAAGTTCATCTCAATACTTTGTTATATACCCTTTGTTGGCAATGACAGAGGTCAAACGTTTTCTGTAAGTCTTCACAAGGTTTTCACACACTGTTGCTGGTATTTTGGCCCGTTCCTCCATGCAGATCTCCTCTAGAGCAGTGATGTTTTGGGGCTGTCGCTGGGCAACACGGACTTTCAACTCCCTCCAAAGATTTTCTATGGGGTTGAGATCTGGAGACTGGCTAGGCCACTCCAGGACCTTGAAATGCTTCTTACGAAGCCACTCCTTCGTTGCCCGGGCGATGTGTTTGGGATCATTGTCATGCTGAAAGACCCAGCCACGTTTCATCTTCAATGCCCTTGCTGATGGAAGGAGGTTTTCACTCAAAATCTCACGATACATGGCCCCATTCATTCTTTCCTTTACACGGCTCAGTCGTCCTGGTCCCTTTGCAGAAAAACAGCCCCAAAGCATGATGTTTCCACCCCCATGCTTCACAGTAGGTATGGTGTTCTTTGGATGCAACTCAGCATTCTTTCCCCTCCAAACACAACAAGTTGAGTTTTTACCAAAAAGTTCTATTTTGGCTTCATCTGACCATATGACATTCTCCCAATCCTCTTCTGGATCATCCAAATGCTCTCTAGCAAACTTCAGACGGGCCTGGACATGTACTGGCTTAAGCAGGGGGACACGTCTGGCACTGCAGGATTTGAGTCCCTGGCGGCGTAGTGTGTTATTGATGGTAGCCTTTGTTACTTTGGTCCCAGCTCTCTGCAGGTCATTCACTAGGTCCCCCCGTGTGGTTCTGGGATTTTTGCTCACCGTTCTTGTGATCATTTTGACCCCACGGGGTGAGATCTTGCGTGGAGCCCCAGATCGAGGGAGATTATCAGTGGTCTTGTATGTCTTCCATTTTCTAATAATTGCTCCCACAGTTGATTTCTTCACACCAAGCTGCTTACCTATTGCAGATTCAGTCTTCCCAGCCTGGTGCAGGTCTACAGTTTTGTTTCTGGTGTCCTTTGACAGCTCTTTGGTCTTGGCCATAGTGGAGTTTGGAGTATGACTGTTTGAGGTTGTGGACAGGTGTCTTTTATACTGATAACGAGTTCAAACAGGTGCCATTAATACAGGTAACGAGTGGAGGACAGAGGAGCCTCTTAAAGAAGTTGTTACAGGTCTGTGAGAGCCAGAAATCTTGCTTGTTTGTACGTGACCAAATACTTATTTTACCGAGGAATTTACCAATTAATTCATTAAAAATCCTACAATGTGATTTCCTGGATTCTTTCCCCCCATTCTGTCTCTCATAGTTGAAGTGTACCTATGATGAAAATTACAGGCCTCTCTCATCTTTTAAAGTGGGAGAACTTGCACAATTGGTGGCTGACTAAATACTTTTTTGCCCCACTGTATACCAAACTGTGGTGGGGTCTGCTGTACAGATCATTTGGATACAGTCCATATCTACATGATTGATTTTCTCCTGCTTTGATTCTTCTTTAAAGCTATTTCAAGCAACTCACAGAACATTTCATGAAACTGTGCTTTTTTTGTGCAACTGCACAGATTAATCCTGCAAATACAAACTAATGTGCCCCAAACCACACAACATCTCCCCCCCCCCGTCTGTCCCTCTGAGTTACATGTCAATCCTGAGACCGAGATGCTGACCTCTTCTGCTCTTCAGACCTGCCTGATCCATCCTGATGCCCTACGTCTGGCTGGGTCTCATCACATTGCTCCTGTGGAGGACGGCCCCAGATGGACAGTCGAAAATCACACTTGGAAGACGGCTCTGGACACTTACAGTAATGCATTTATGATTGAGCACTACAGTTGACTTGCTAACTTTTAGGATTGGAGTTGTCATGAACAGTTTTGCACTCAAGTTTCCCTCAATGAACAGTTTATAACTTCAACAAAACAGACTTCATGTTAAAACCATAATGATTTTCCTGGTTACACAGTTATACTTTGTGATTATATAGGACACTGTTATAGAAGCAAGTGATTTATAATCACATTGTCTGGTATCACGCAAATGAGGATGGGTTCCCCTTTGAGTCTGGTTCTTCTCATGGTTTCTTTATGTCACTTGAGGGGGTTTTCCTTGCCACCATTGCCACAGGCTTGCTCATTGGGGATAGATTAGAGATAAAATTAGCTCATGTTTAAAGTCTTTACATTTCTGTAAAGCTGCTTGGCGACAATGTCTGTTGTTAAAAGCACTATAAAAATAAACTTGACTTGACAACATATGAAACAGTATCTCCAAATAGTTACTTGACTGACATACAGTATGAGTGTCATTATTGGTGTACTAATGGTACAGTATGCAGTTTGGGACACAACCCAAGTATTCACGACTCATGACTTGTCTCCTCAGAACTACATTTTCTTTTCTAATCTTTCAGAACGCTGGCTGTGAATCAGTAATCGGATTGCCATTGCCAAAACATTACCAGTGTCTCTGCTCGAATCCCTCAACAACAGTGTGAATGTATTCTCTGTAGTGTTTTTCAGTTCCTGGGGCCCATAGCTATGAGCTAGCCAGTAAACTTTAGCTAGTGAAAAAAAATAGTGTGTAGAATAAAACTTACTTGCTTGTTCATTTCCACTGTATGTATTTTTATTATCAACATGTAATTTTGTCGATAAGTTGATTTGTGTGATTGAATCCACCTTTTAACTAGCATTAGCCACCTTGGTAGCTACAGTCAGCGCTACCTGAGTGAGATTTTTTATTATTTTTATCCTGACTCAAAAGCTTTCATAAAATAACAAAAGATCACCTCCAGCTGCTTACTCGTCATTTTTAAAAGGTAGCATGTACATTGATATTGATTTAGCAGCTATTACCAAATTCAGTTTCATTGTAAACATTCAGAGACGTGAACAACGTAGGGCCAATAAGTATAAATTGAACGCTGGCTTGTATCATACTTCTTCAGTTTCCGAGCACACAGTTAAAAGCCACTTTAGCTACCACACTGGTTTGCCATTGGCCTTGGTGTTGGGGGCCTGTGGTGTCATTAACAGATGTCTGCCGGTAGGTATGCTGATACCTTTCCAAAACATCCAGCTGGTGTGAGATTTATGCAATTTACACAGCTGTAGCATTTAGAAAACTAAGATCTTTATGGCTTCTTAAAGGCACTCAGTGTTGGCCCATGGTAATTTGTGTTTGGCAGGTTTGGGTAAGCAGGAGGTCTTTTTGTTTGTTTGCGAACAGAAATGAGAAGTGGGATTTTTAATAAGTGATGCTGCAGCGCTGAGGTGTTTTGTTAAACCTTCATCCACTGAGCCTCTGTGAGTCTGCTGTTTTCTGCTCATTTGAAACAAGTGAGCTTTACCAACTGATGCAGCAGCGCAGACTCACTCAAGTGAGACGTCTCATATCAGCTTTAAACTATTTTTGTCTCCCCCCCGCACACACACACACAGACAGAAACACACACAGAAACCCACACAGCACTCTCTCCTCTCCTTCCCCCTCCCATTATCTCAGAGCATGAAGCTTGATAAAAAGGCTGTTGTTTGGCAAGTGTGCAGAGTCTGCCAGCGCTCAATAGCTGGAGGCTCACGTTTGATCATGTTTAGAGTGAGCTCCGAGGCCCATGGCCTTCTGTTTTCAGTAAGAGCACACATCCTTGTGGATGTGCTTTGTGTGTCTGCTAAAGTGCCTGAGTTATCTGTGTGCAAGTGTATTCTGAGGCTGGCTTCCCCAGCGAGACGCTCCTCTCTCGTGTAATTTACCAAACTTGAATCAAACCCTCCAGCTACACCTGCTTGTGTCTTTGTGCCACAGTTTCTCATTGTTTCTGTTCTTTGTTGTTTTAGAAATGTACTTCTGACCAAAATATACACTCGCCATCCACTTTAAGAGGAACACACAAATACATTCATGCAATGATCCAATCAGCCAATCAAGTGGCAGCAGCACAAGGCACAAAATCATCCACATACGGGTCAACCTCAGTGAAAGGAAATGATCACTGAAAACTAATCGAATTCTAGTCACCATATCAATTCTAGGACAGTAGTTCTGTAATGTTTTTATGTGTCTCAAGTGGAATAAACATAGAGAAAATGCATAATTTATAAGGAACTCTTTTGTTCAACCGGCACAGCCATCATGATGTCAGAGTTACTTCCAGTGAGTTAGTGGAAAGCCATGCCATGACAATCCCAGCGGACAAGTTGGCCGACCAGTACTGTTTTTACAACCAAATGCTGTGCATTACAGCATTATCTTCGCAGAACACAGCTCACAGAGATAATACAACAATATGGCACTAAAAAAAAAAAAAAAAGAGTTTGCAATGAAAATAATCTGCCTAGATCCGGCTCGCCTGGATCCGGTTTCAGCGACTTCTACGTCATCAATCCCGCAGCCTCATTTGACTTTCCACGGTGCAGATGAATATGGCAGCGTACACATATTTTGACCAATGCCCTAACTTATCCATCCATCCATCCATTATCCATAACTGACCACATGGTCGCGGACAAGCTGGAGCCTATCTCGGCTGACTATGGGCGAGAGGCGGGGTACACCCTGGACAAGTCGCCAGATTAATGCAAGGCTAACATATAGAGACAGACAACAATTCACACTCACATTTACACCTATGGTCAATTTAGAGCCACCAATTAACTGTGGGGGAAACCGGAGCACCCGGAGGAAACCCACGCAGACCAGAAGTGGACAAAGTATCCAACTTCATTACTTAAGTCAAAGTACAGATCCCACTGGTCAAATGTTACTCCATTACAAGTGAAAGTTGTCCAGTCAAATTTTTACTTAAGTTAAAGTAGTGAAGTACTTGCTTTTAAAAATACTTAAGTATTAAAAGTACATTTTCTGTCAACGCATTGTTGTATTTTTGCCACAACGCTTACAAAACCTAATGCCTCTGAAGCAACCAACTGGATTTACAAAATGAACGCATGCTGTGCCATCATGGTGGTTTAACGTTAAGCTAGCTAGTCACTGAAACTCCACCTGACATGCTAGCAAACGCTTTTCAAACTCAAAATCATATCGGGTAGCTAATGCTACTAGAAAAGAAAGATTTCTACATTCTGTTTATTTGGCAAGATTATGCTAAAACATATTTCCGAAAGGACTTCAGATAAGTTAATGTTATTCATGCTCGTGTAACTCCATTTTTCCATGCTAATTAACAGTGTCCAAGTTAATGTTAACGTTAGCCGTGGACAAGGCTAGGGCAACTTGGTGGGTAAATCCATAGAAAGTCATTTGACTAACCAGACTGCATAGCTATTGCAACGTTATCGCAAGCTCTAAAAGCACAGACAACTTCATTGCAAGCTTTCTCTTGGAATAAAACATTTATATACCTCAATATGCTTCCACAGGTCGGACTGAGAGTTATTGTAGGCTGTGATGTGGTGCATTTTCAGCAAACAAAGCAAACATTTCAAACGAAATGAAGCTTTAATCCTTTCAGAAAACTGAAACATGGGTTCTAGGTATGGCCGTGGGGCGTGCATTCCCCAGAAGAACCGCCTCCTTCCATTCTGCCATCAACTGATCAAGTTCAAATAATGCTGCAGAGAAATCACTGAACTTGATTTTATACAGTCTATGGACGTGACTTGACCCTAGTGATTACTGATAGACTGTCTCAGTGTCACCTGAGAAAAAAGCTAATTACGTTTTAGAAAAGAAAAGCAAAAAAGCCCATCCACTTTCAAAGCTGCTTCATAGTAACGAGTAACGAGGCCCTTGATAGAAATGTAGTGGAGTGAAAAGTACGATATTTGTCTTTCAAATGTAGTGAAGTTAAAGTCATAAGTTTCCAAAAAAAAATACTCAAGTAAAGTACAGATACTCAAAAAGTGTACTTAAGTACAGTACTCAAGTAAATGTACTTCGTTACTGTCCACCCCTGACACAGACATGGGGAGAACATGCAAACTCCACCAGAGGTGGACAGTAACAAAGTACATTTACTTGAGTACTGTACTTAAGTACACTTTTTGAGTATCTGTACTTTACTTGAGTATTAATTTTTTTGGAAACTTATGACTTTAACTTCATTAAATTTGAAAGACAAATATCGTACTTTTTACTCCACTACATTTCTATCAAGGTACTCGTTACTATGAAGTGGCTTTGAAAATTAAGTTTTTTTCTTTTCTTTTCTAAAATGTGATTTTTTTTTTTGCAGGTGACACTGAGACAGCCTGTCAGTAATCACTAGGGTCACGTCACGTCCACAGATTGTATAAAATCAAGTTCAATGATTTCTCAGCAGCATTATTTAACACGATCAGTTGATGGCAGAATGGAAGGAGGCAATTCTTCTGGGGAATGCATGCACTCATGGCCATACCTAGAACCCATGTTTCAGTTTTCTGAAAGGGTTAAAGATTCGTTTTGTTTTAAATGTTTGCTTTGTTTGGCAAAAATGAACCACATCACGGCCTACAAAAACTTGCAGTCCAACCTGCGGAAGTATATTGAGGTATATAAACGTTTTATTCCAAGAGAAAGTTTGCGATGAAATTTTATGTGCTTTTAGAGCTAACGATAATGTTGCAATAGCTAGGCAGTCTGGTTAGTCAAATTACTTTCTATGGATTTGCCCACCAAGTTGCCATAGCCTTGTCCACGGCTAACGCTAACATATAGTTAGTTAACTTGGACACTGTTAGTTAGCATGTAAACACAAAGTTACATGAGCATGAATAACGTTAACTTATCTGAAGTCCTTTCAAAAATGTTTTAGCATAATCTTGCCAAATAAACAAAATGTAGGAAGCTTTCTTTTCTAGTAGCATTAGCTACCCAATATTTCAAGTTTGAAAAGATTTTGCTAGCATGTCAGGTGGAGCCTCACTGACTAGCTAGCTTAATGTTAAGCCATCATGATTCCACAGGCAGATTCATATGTGCATGAATACATATACTTGTGCGCGCGTGCACACACACACATGCGTGCACGAGACCTGTGAGATGGACAGTATTGTACTAGTCAGTCACAACAAATTGTTGGAATTTTTTATTTTGATGTCAGATGATGGTCTTGCTTTTTTTTTTTTTTTGTCTTGCTTAAAGCAGTGTTGCTGTTGGGCAGTTATTAAGCTCGAGGTGTGGACCTGGGATTTAAGCAGGTTGGATTGTCATTTTTATTTTCTGAACAAGCTGCATTTACAGCTGTTCTATTGTCTTAATGATTAATATACACATGCATGTGTGCACACACTGCCAGAGCTGGGTCAGAACACTATCATGCTGCTTTGTGGGGGTGGGGAGGAGTGTTAATTTTTTTTTTTAATGAAAATGACAATGGCTCTTTTTCAATTCAGTTGTGTTTCATTTAGTAACATTCTACCAGGCGTTTATTCTACAGGTTCTACAACCTAGTCAGTAAATCCAGTCAGTTGCTTCAGAGGCATTAGGTTTTTGTAAGCGTTGTGGCAATAATACAACAATGCGTTGACAGAAAATGTACTTTTGATAATTAAGTATTTTTAAAAGCAAGTACTTCAGTACTTTAACTTAAGCAAAAATTTGACTGGACAACTTTCACTTGTATTGGAGTAGCATTTGACCAGCGGGATCTGTACTTTGACTTAAGTAATGAAGTTGGGTACTTTGTCCATCTCTGAACTCCACAAAGAAAGGCCCCCTTCAACCACTTGACTCAAACCCAGAACCTTCTTGCTGTAAGGTGACAGTGCTCAGGGCCGCTGACAGCTTTGGCTGGGCCCGGGACAAAATGCTCTGAATGGGACCCCCCTAACAACCCCCCCGGCCAACCCACACACACACCCACCTCTCTTATCCCAGTCTCTACTCACTCCAACCCTTAAATGACAGGTATTCAAAAACCATTCAACCGGTCAACAACCATTTCATTTTAGCATTTCAACATTTTTACAGTTTTAACATTTCCTTAGTCTGCAACTATTCAGGTGCGAAATGCAATGCGCCGGACTTTTGTTGTGCGTGCATGCGTACTGTCCAGTGTGAAAAGCAGAGAAGAACACACCGCTCGAGAAACGGCGGGATATGATTGCGGGCTAATGTGAATATTCTTAGCTTCAATCAGATATATGAAACGCAATGTTATTAAGCCGTTGTGGTTATGAAATGATTCAATGCCCTGTGCGTTGGATATGGTGCTCAGTGTGACTTGCTCTCCCCTCGTTTGTAACATGAATTGCGTGCCGCGCGTGCCTTGGTTGGGGTTACTTTACGGGGCTGGAAAAAGTTGGCTGTGTCTTACCCAGTGATGGGAATAACGGCGTTAGAAATAAACGGTGTTACTTTTTTTAGTAACGAGTAATCTAACTAATTACTTTTTACATCGTTATAACGCCGTTCCCGTTACTTACAATAAAATACTATGCGTTACTTTATTAAAGCTGTTCTCATCTGGCACGCTGCTCGTTCAGCCTTTCTTTACTCTGCTTTCGTATGGGGCGGGGAGACACGAGACAACGGCACAGTAAGCCAATCAGAGTAGATTTGGACAACATACGTAGGTAGGCCACGCCTACTGCACTACTGCGCGCTCTTTCAATCGGAAGACACAGCGATGGCGGGCGGTCAGCCCAAGACTGCGCTTTCAAATTGGAAATACAGCCATTACTTTTCATTACTTGAAATAAAAGGCAAGAGTGTTTACGTGCAATGCACATTATGTCGAGGAACAGAGCGTTTGTCCTCGTCAGTGGCCAGTAATTAGTAACATAATTTTAATAACTACAAAAATATATTACATTTGATAGATGTCTTATCTCACATTGTCCCACAAAAATATTAATATAGTGTAGATAACGTTACTAATTGGTTCTGTTAAGTGTCCATTTCAGTCATTAAACACATTTAACATTCACTTTTATTATGATTACACTAACTGAATTAGATTTTTTTTGAGGGGGAACAAAATGTAACGGAATAATTACTTTCCCTGGTAATTAGTTACTTTTATGACAAAGTAACTCCGTTACTAACTCAGTTACTTTTTGGGAAAAGTAACTAGTAACTATAATTACTTTTTGAAAGTAACATGCCCAACACTGGTCTTACCTGGCTCAGCTGCCCCACTGCCTTTGCTAGTATCTGCTGCATCATCCGAATCTTTTTTAAAATATTTATGTAGTGAGCCCCTGAGTCTCTTGGTTTCTTCCTCTCTTTTTCTCTTTTCTTTTCTTTTCTTTTCTGTGCTCCTGACTTGTGCATGTTGGCAAATGGCACGCACGCTGATTGGCGAAGCGCTATGATCGAATGATGTCGTTTTTTTCCCCTTAATCAAAGAGTCAGACCAAACCATTTTTGCATTAGGGGTGGTAGGGGGTTCTTGACGCCTTTTTCAAAGACAATAAAGACAAAAGATCTAGAAATCATTTATTGAATGCAAATATAGCACATTTCTCCCCCAAATCAACACATTTTGAAATGAAATAAAATAATCACAACTTCATGAGAGCCCAGTTCTGGGCCCCCCCCCCCCCCCCCCCCATTCCTGGGCCCGGGACAACATACCCGTTTGTCCCCCCCTGTCGGCGGGCCTGACAGTGCTAACCACTACACCACCGTGCCGCCCTGCCCTAACTTAGCCACTTTTAAATGTGAAAATAATCAATATCCTTTCAGAATTGCTACCTCAACTTAGAGCTACTTTGAATTAAATGTCAAAGTGCTTAATTACAAGTAAATTCATATTTTACGATTCATTTCCTTTAATGTTCACACTGAACATCAATGAGGGGTTGGGGAGGGAACATAATCTCAGTCAATTTGACCATGGCAGGGTTTTTGATACCAGATTGGATAGTTTGAGTATTTTAAAAAGGCTGATCTCCTAGGATTTTCACACACATCACTCTCTGGGGTTTACACAGAATGGTGTGAAAAACACAAAACATCCAGAGCAGAAATCCCACAGACTGGTTCAACCTGACAAGAAGACAATAGCAGCTCAAATAACTACTCTTTACAACAGTGGTGAGCTGAAAAGCACCTCAGAATGCACAACACCTTCAGGCAGATGGGTTTCAACAGCAGAAGATTAGATCAGGTTCATTTCCTGTCAGCCATAAACATGAATCTGAGGCTACACTGGGCACCGATTCGCCTAAACTAGATGGTTGAAGACTGGACAAACATTTCCTGGTCTTTTTCCAATCATTTCTAGTTTTGGTGAGCCTGTGCTCACTGTAGCCTCAGATTCATCCCGTTTATAACACATCATTGCGCTCTTGTGTAAAGATCCCTGTATATAATCAGGACCTGGAGCAAATTAGTTTGGGCTCCTGCCATTAACATCTGGAATCATGCATCCTCAGTATGTTTGGGGGAAAAACAGAATCCTCCCAGTATTAGGAAAATCATGCCAGGAAAACATCAAGATAGAGCATCTACACCCTTTCATTTCCTCTTGCTTACGCCGGACATGCACAGCTTATCTCTATCAGTAAAACACGGCTTGGAGCCCAATAGCGAGTTTCAATCAAGTATAATAATGAATGCAACCTATACCCTACCCTACAAAGTGGACATTATTGGATAAACTGCCCATGCAAATTGTGAAATGAATAGCTACAGTGGTGCTTGAAAGTTTGTGAACCCTTTAGAATTTTCTATATTTCTGCACAAATATGGCCTAAAACATCATCAGATTTTCACACAAGTCCTAAAAGTAGATAAAGAGAACCCAGTTAAACAAATGAGACAAAAATATTATACTTGGTCATTTATTTATTGAGGAAAATGATCCAATATTACATATCTGTGAGTGGCAAAAGTATGTGAACCTTTGCTTTCAGTATCTGGTGTGACCCCCTTGTGCAGCAATAACTGCAGCTAAATGTTTCCAGTAACTGTTGATCAGTCCTGCACACCGGCTTGGAGGAATTTTAGCTCATTCCTCCGTACAGAACAGCTTCAACTCTGGGATGTTGGTGGGTTTCCTCACATGAACTGCTCGCTTCAGGTCCTTCCACAACATTTCGATTGGATTAAGGTCAGGACTTTGACTTGGCCATTTCAAAACATTAACTTTATTCTTCTTTAACCATTCTTTGGTAGAATGACTTGTGTGCTTAGGGTCGTTGTCTTGCTGCATGATCCACCTTCTCTTGAGATTCAGTTCATGGACAGATGTCCTGACATTTTCCTTTAGAATTTGCTGGCATAAGTCAGCATTCATTGTTCCATCAATGATGGCAAGCCGTCCTGGCCCAGATGCAGCAAAACAGGCCGAAACCATGATACTACCACCACCACATTTCACAGATGGGATAAGGCTCTTATGCTGGAATGCAGTGTTTTCCTTTCTCCAAACATAACGCTTCTCATTTAAACTAAAAAGTTCTATTTTGGTCTCATCCGTCCACACAACATTTTTCCAATAGTCTTGTGGCTTGTCCACTTGATCTTTAGCAACTGCAGACAAGCAGCAATGTTCTTTTTGGAGAGCTTTCTCCTTGCAACCCTGCCATGCACACCATTGTTGTTCAGTGTTCTCCTGATGGTGGACTCATGAACATTAACATTAGCCAATGTGAGAGAAGCCTTCAGTTGCTTAGAAGTTACCCTGGGGTCCTTTGTGACCTCACCGACTATTACACACTTTGCTCTTGGAGTGATCTTTGTTGGTTGGCCACTCCTGAGGAGGGTAACAATGGCCTTGAATTTCCTCCATTTGTACACAATCTGTCTGACTGTGGATTGGTGGAATCCAAACTCTTTAGAGATGGTTTTGTAACCTTTTCCAGCCTGATGAGCATCAACAACGCTTTTTCTGAGGTCCTCAGAAATCTCCTTTGTTCATGCCATGATGCACTTCCACAAACATGTGTTGTGAAGATCAGACTTTGATAGATCCCTGTTCTTTAAATAAAACAGTGTGCCCACTCACACCTGATTGTCATCCCATTGATTGAAAACACCTGCCTCTAATTTCACCTTCAAATTAATTGCTAATCCTAGAGGTTCACATACTTTTGCCACTAACAGATATGTAATATTGGATCATTTTGCTCAATAAATAAATGAGCAAGTATAATATTTTTGTCTCATTTGTTTAACTGGGTTCTCTTTATCTACTTTGAGGACTTGTGTGAAAATCTGATGATGTTTTATTTATGCAGAAATATAGAAAATTCTAAAGGGTTCACAAACTTTCAAGCACCACTGTATTTCTTTCCATAAAACTGTTTTAGCAGATGAGATATAAAAGCACATATTAAAATACTTAGAATTAATAATCATATGCGTCCCATAATCAAGTATCACAGTGTAATAATGGAAGCAACAATCGGTTCCACTGCAAGAACAGGTAGCAATGTAAGTAATGGCGTACATTCAATCATGCATATGGTATAACAAATGCTCAGTTCACCTACAGAAACGGGCTTCATGCTTGCATTTGCATTTGTGTCAGTTCAGCATTTGTTGCTTTATTTGTACAGAAAGGAGGAAAATACACTCAGGGGAAAGAAAAGGAAACTGTGATGTAAATTTTTGTTTGAAATAAATAATGTCTGTGTTTTGGCAAGTAACAAAGAACAACTTAGAGTACGTGAAAGGAGTTGACGGACCACCTGAAGATAACAATTAGTGTAGTATTTTTATTTAAACAGAAATATTCTTACAACAATTTGCACTCGACTGTTTTTGGTCCTCTGAGTTGTTTGTAACACAAGGGCTGCGTTCAAAACAGTAGGTTGACGCCCTGTTATCTCACTGCTGTAATACAGTAGACAAGTGTCTCATAAGGCAGGACTTTAGACTGAAGGCAGTGGCGTGCACAGATAGACACGAGGTGGTGCTCAAGCACCTGCCCCTCTGCCCAAAAAAGTGCCCTTTTGAATTTTTTTTTTTTTTTTACAGTTTACTGAGGCCAATGTCGACATGATCTTTTGGAAAAGCCGCGGCATTAAAAGCGTGTGTGAAAATAATGTCCCGATGTGTGCCCCCTCCACACACACACCGGACCTCTGTCTCTCTTGCTCTGTCACGTGAACAAGCGTGCAGTGCATTCAATGTGAGGTTGCAGCAGCATAGCGTCCTGGAAGCCACGGCCTTGTCGTAGCGCAGACAACACATCGGGCAGTCAGTCAGCTCTTCCCCTGCCCCACCAGCCAGGTAACACATGAATCGAGTGAAAATGTATTGTTTGCCCTCTAAGCCCAAGCTGTAATTATTTTGTCGTGAAGTAGCCCGTCGCATACAGAAACAACTGCACATAAGTATTATATTTTTTGCTAGACCATTTTCAGATTTAGGAAAACAAAAATTTCTTTTTCTATTTTGTTCAACTAGAGATTCCTGGCAAAGTCAAAAAGCCTTGATGTAATAAATTAACATTAAGTGGTTGTTTTACACCTTTAAAAACTAAAACGGGTCAGTGACGACCCGAACACAAGAGGAGGGTTAAATCTCAGACTTTTATAATAAGGTGTTCCACATGCGCAAAAAAGTGCCCTTTTTTCCCCCCAGAGCACTTGCCCCCCAAAATGTCTGTGCACGCCACTGACTGAAGGCATCTTCTAAGGACGTTAGTTTAGAATGACCTTTTAGTATAGCAAGGGACAAGGGCTGCCTTGTCCCTTGCCTCACAAATTACACTCACTGGCCACTTTAATAGGAACTTGTTCTTGATTCGAAGATTCCTGTTCTTGGCTGCAGGAACGGAACCCAATGTGATCATCTGCTGTTGCATGATGAGATGCTTTTCTGCTCACCACGGTTGCAAAGAGTTGCTACGAGTTGCTATATCCTTCCTGGCAGCTCGAACCATTTTCCTCTGCCTTCTCTTATCAACAAGATGTTTCCACCCATAGAACCGTCGCTCACTCAATGTTTTTTGTTTTTCGCACCATTTTGTGTCAACTCTAGAGACTGTTTGTTGTGTGTGAAAACCCCAGGAGATCAGCAGTTTCTCAAACACTCAAACGAGTCCATCTGGCTCAAACCAACACGATGCCACAGTGAAAGTCACAGAGATCACAATAATTTCCCCCATTCTGATGTTTGAAGTGAACATTAACTGAAGCTCTTGATTTGTATCTGCATGATTTTATGCATTGTGCTGTTGTGGAGGGATTGGCTGATTAGAGAACTGCATAAATAAAACGGCAGCTGGATGGTCGTTTCTAATAAAGTGGCCAGTGAGTGGATATCAATAAAATTATTTGGCCCCGCAAAAAATTATATATTTGTATACAAAATCACTTTTCAGAGAAGTTTGATCCATAAGCATTTTTTTTTCATTGTTTGAAGGAGCTGCTGCACAGATTTATGGGTAATCAGCAGCATCGAAGATACATCGCTGTTGTCTTCAACTAGGGACAGTTTGAAGGGATTTTAGAAAACAGGAAATGAGAGTTTGATCGGTTTCTAACGGTCCTTGATGCCTCGCTGTTTTGTTAGACATTCTCCTGAAACAGCATTTTCCCCCATTTCAAGTGCACCCAAGGAATGTTGTGCAGGTGACAAGCAGGGTCCTTAACAGGTTTGGAAAAAATATGAAATATGAAACTCATTCATCCAAATTTTACTTACCAAATTAGCATAGTTACAACAGTAAAGACATTTCTGTTCATTATTTGATCTTCAGTATCTGTTTTATTCTGATCATAGTCAGAAATATGGGAATATGGTAAGACGGGCATCACGTACACACATATATATGTATTCACACAGTCAGTCATGCATGTTGTTCAAGGTGGAAAGAAGAAGCAGCAGCTTTTATTTGTCACATGCGCATTCAAGCACAGTGAAATTCATCCTCTGCATTTAACCCATCTGAAGCAGTGAACACACATATGCACACATACCCAGAGCAGTGGGTAGCTATGCTACAGCACCCAGGGAGCAGTTGGGGGTTAGGTGCCTTGCTCAAGGACGCTTCATTCCCAAGCACACCCCCCCCCCCCCCCCCATTTTAACCTAACCACATGTCTTTGGGGGGAAACCGGAGCACCCAGAGGAAACCCACGCAGACACAGGGAGAACATGCAAATTCCACACAGAAAAGCCCCTGTTGGCCGCTGGGCTCAAACCCAGAACCTTCTTGCTGTGAGGCAACAGTGCTAACCACTACACCACCACACCGCCCAAAAGAAAGAAATTGGAAGGAGGCCCATACAGACACTGGGAGAACATGCAAAACTTTACACAGACAGTAACCTGAGCTCATGTTCAAACTGGGGGGAATCATCACTAGTTACTGCACCACCAGTGTTATTAGTGGAGCTAAGACTATGGCTATGAACATGGTAGTAATGAGGATTAATTAGCAGGAAAAATCTTCTAAGGTCACTCTTTTACAAGCACCATATTTACATACTAATACAAAAAAATCTAAACTCTATTCCATAAAGCACAAAGACCACATGCATTCTCTGTGGACTTCAATATTATTCCATGTATAAGCTGGATATGCAGATACACGTCCACACACACACACACACACACACACACACACACACACACACACACACACACACAGAGCATCTGCTGGGACAGCTGGCTGCAGAGGCTCCCTGTGTCTGCACATCCACTACAGGGATTAGTGTTCTTCATGCAGTGTTCTCGGTGTGAACGCCCAAACTCCCCTCCCGCCTGTTCCCCCATTTCCCCATGACCCCCGATGCTCCCCCTCCAAATCCCCTCTCCCATTAGCAGGCTGAAAAAGAGCCCACAGAAAAACAGCGCCAGCTCCTCGTCATGCTCCTGCATACATACAGATCAGCCAGACTAGCTAATGAACGCTAAATGGGATGGGATGTGCAACAATAAAGAGCCATTTCATATGCCACCCTAAGTGTCTCCGCTGAATAGATTCAGATGAGCCTGAGTAGATAATAAACACCAAATTGAATGGGATATGCAGTAATAAAAATGCATTTCATATGCCACCCTAACCACCTTTCCACATGTTATCATGTTGGCACTCGATTACATTTTTTTTACTGCTTGTATCATTCATATTCTGATTAGCTGTTTTGTGAACAGTGTTTCCTGAGTACGAGCTCTTACGACAACTATTGTGTCCAGTTGCAGCTTTGTCTTTTGTTCTGGACAATTTATGAGAAAACGTGAAAACATTATAACATGATTGAATCTATTTCTCAAAATTTTAGCTGAGAAATTTGAAATAAATTGAACTGATTTGAATTAATCTAATCGTTTAAAATCATTTTATTGCATTGGTAGATCATTTTGGTTTCTTTCATACTCATTTAAAAAAAAAAATCTAAATTATCTTCCAGTGCAATCGGTTAACCTCTTAAAATCCCTGCTTACAGTTTGTTGCATAAGTATTCACCCCCTTTAACTTTTCTACATTTTGTAATGGCCTCATGGGTGCTTCTCGGACGACTGCCCTCTTATCCCTGCTCACTGACTTTTAGTGGACGGTCTCCTCTTGGCAGAATTGCAGTCGTGTCATGTTCTTTCCATTTTTAATCATGGATTTAAAAGTAGACGGCCTTTCAATTTCATTAAATCGGTGAATTTTAGTTCTTTTTGAAATTTGGTCATTGTGATATGTTTATTTTTGTAATATCTTTAAAAAAATAAAATAAAAAAATAAGTCATTCTGTGGCTGGGAAGTTATTTAATTTGAAGGGATTCCCTAGCAAATAATGTGCATGAAATCATTTGCTTTGGACAGTCAAGCAGACAGAGGAAGTCTGTGTGCGCTTAGTTATTGTCATCTTCTTCATCTTTTGGGTTTTACGGCAGCTGGCATCCACAGTGTTGCATTACTGCCATCTACAGGTTTACCTTTGACCGCTGATATTTATTAGTTTGGTCCTGCGTTTCCTTTCCTTCGCACATAACGCCTTTTCTTCTCGCTTTCTGCTACTGTAGTCAGTCTTTCATATTTCATTTGCACACTCACGTCCTCCATTTTTATCTCCTGTTTCAAATTTCTATCCCACAATGCTTTGCGTGAACGGGGAAAGCCCACCACGTGATGCATGACATAGTATCTTGAATTGGGTCATGGTGAAGCAGGAAAAAATAGTGGAGAATTTAGAGCCACGTGGCCCTAAATTAACTAACTGTTCTGTTTAAAAAAAAAAACTAATAAAATCAGAAGTCTGTGATTCGAATTCAGTAGCTTTCGGTCCACTAAACAAAAATAATTGGGTGTTGGGGAAAATTCTTTTTATGACCTACACTTGAAAAATCTGAAAGGTAGTCTACCTTTAATGGTGTTCTCTGGGATGTACAAAATTTGAGATATATTTCCTTTCTGACTGAAAACTTTGTCCTGGACTTCTTTTATTAGCTCTTCATGATGCTGTTTGATGAGATATGCTCTCTAACAAATTCTGGAGTCTTCTGTAAACATGTATTTTTAGACTGAGATCACATGGCACTTTAATTGTGCACGATCGACTCCACTCTAATTAATTATGTGACTTCTGATGGCAGTGGGGCTGAATATTTATGCGATACTTTTATGTTGTTTATATGTAAATGATTTTTTAAAAAGTTTACTTTTCAAACTGCTTTTTCTTGCCACTTCAATTTTATGGGCGATGTTGTTTAGATTCGTGATATAATCCCCCCCCAAATAAACCCATTTCAGTTATAGGTTGGTCTACTTCAAAATGTGGAAATGTTCAAGGGGGGGTGAATATTTATGCAAGACACTGTATTATTCATTTACTCAACTTAAAGCACATAATTCATTAACCATTATGAATTATTCAGTAATTATAGACAAATTTCCAAGGAGTCCAACATGTTTAAGGGATTAACAAGTCTTATAATAATTTGATGACAGTACACTCTCAGAAAATAAAGTACATTACTGTACCTGTAGGGGTACAATGGCTTGTCACTGGGGCAGCACTCTCAAATTTGTACCACTTATATACTGCTTGGGAATGTATGTGTACTTTTTTGGCCCTAAAAAGGTACGCATAGTTACCTTGAAGCCCAATAATGAGCCCTAAGGGGTACATTAGTGTACATTGTACCTTGGGGGACAGAAATGGACTCCTACTGTACCCCTATTTCTGACGGTGTATTGTTTGCAGTATGGCATTGTACAAAATGCTCATACTGTATCATTATATCCTTAGGTGATTATGCATTGTGGCACTTGTATCACTGCCAGCTCCTTTAGCTGTATGCATCCTTTCGATTCTTCCTCAACGTCAAGTCGCTTTGAATAAAATCATCTGTCAGTTCAGTAAGTGTAAATATTAGCATCTGGAGCTTCTGGGCACATTCATGAAGCTTCTACAGTACATGAGATCTCTATCACCTGAGACATTGCTGCAAAAGTGAAGTGAACCCTGTAGCTTTGTTTCTCAATCACGATGTTAACGATGGTCATCTTGGCACTACACAGAATAGAAACTACTGTAGATCAGTTTTCAGCTGCTCCAGCCCATTGACCTCTGAGCAAAAGGGCAAGAGTGTAAGGGCTGTGAGGGTATAACAGGCTACGGCGCATATACCCAAATAGTCTCCGAGATGTTTATTCTACTCATTGAATATTCACATGGTCTTTTTACAGAATACCAAGCTAGCAGTATATACCCGTCTGACCTAACTGTGAGGAAAGACGGTTCATGATCTCCCTCTTCTGGTGTGTGAGTAAAATGTGAGTGCATGCTTTATCACACTTTGACAGGATTTACATCATCAAAGAGGGCACCCTGTATTTCAAAATAAATAAAAAAGATGACCAGCAGTGCTAGGGTTGGTGATTGTGAGGAAACTTTCAAAACTGATGAAATGGTATTTGTCTGCTTAATTTCTGTGATGTTTTTTTGTTGTTGTTGTTGTTTTTAATAAGGTGTTACACATAGTTTCAAGTTCATTTTTTGTTCTTGAGCGCTCCCCTACAAAATGCTCTAATGGCTTTTGAGTAAGCATGAACACCACAGAGGTTGTGGTTGTACTTTGTGTGTGTGTGCGCACGCCAGCCAGCCAAAGGGTTGTTACATGCCAAGAACTGAGAAAGTGATTAATGAACCCCATCTGAAACTTTAATCATGGTAGAGGAGATCATTTAATTGTAATGAATAGACCTGCATAAACATCCCAGAGAAAGGACATACATGAGGGTAGGAGCACAAGAATGGAAAAAATATAGGAAGGAAATATATTTATCAAAAAAAGACAGTCTAAGTTAAAATCTCATACTGTTGCTTGGATTTTAAGAGGTAAATATCATCATTATAACTATATGCTAAATGAATGCTATATAACTATGCAAAAAAAAACACAAGGGAAGCATGCTAGTAAGTAGAAAAAGAGGACTCGTCTACCTTGCACGTGTTCTTGTATGCATGGTGTGTGTGCGTATGCAGTCCCTCTTGGCACTCGCATGCATCTCCCGGTTCTGACAATAAATCATCATAAATGCTTGATTTTCTGCCTTTCATTAAACTCCACCATTTATAAGCAATTAGGTTGGTCTCATAGGACCTGCTTTTCCCCCAGAAATCGAATCGTCATTTATTCACTAATGCCAGAAACACACTGCAGAAGAGAAGCAACCATAAACTGACTCCTGCATGTCTGCTAACAAACTCTCCAATAGCAGGAAAAGGACAATATTGGATATCATATCATATAGACAAACAGGTGCACAATTTTTGTGGACAGTGGGAAGAAACTGGAGAACCCAGAGAAAACCCACACAAACACGTGAAGCTCCACACAGACAGTAACTAGATTAAACAAGTGTTGCCAGGCAAAACAAACCTCGCCCGGTAGCACTTATGATGAATATGAAGGAAGATATCGTGAAAAAAAAAATAGGTACCCTATGGGTACATGTAGCTACTGCTTATAAATAAAATTGTTTTCTGATCCCATGTCCATGCACTAAATATAGCATATATATTTACTCTATAAGGCAGTAGCCACAAAAATGAAGCGTAATCCAAAAATGAACAATTCAAAAGTCACAGAAGTAAAACATACCAAGTGTCTGTACTTTATATTATTCTACTCTTACCTCTTACAGTTTTCGAAACTGAAACCTCCGAACCGAGGCTGACATGCACATGCTGTCGCCATGACCCAAACTCTTATTTCCTGGAAATGGCCTGGCGCTAGAGCTCACTTTCTCTCTGTAATAAGCATAAACATGTCTGAAAGCAATTTCTTTAGTCTAGTCCATTTATTTCGAATGGCGAACCAAATTGTATACACTCACCAGCCATTTTAATCAGAACACGTGTACGCGCAGTGCACGATCATTACACGTTTACATTCTTACAGCACAATGACATAGTGGCTAGCGCCTCTATATGAAGCAGTAGCCACAACAAAATCGATTTTGACCTTTTTGGTGACCTTGACCGGATGATCCTCAAAATGTTGGACGTTCTATTTGAGACCAATGCTCATCTATCCTGAAAGTTTCATGAGGATTGATCCAGCCATTTTCCTGTAATATCATTAACCAAAAACAAACAAATAAACCACACCAAAAACAATACCTCGCCCCTTGGTGGACTCCGTCCTGGACGAGGTCATAAACGAGACCGTCAATGATGGCATAGCTCACTCTGGCCCCGTCTAGTCCAGAAGGAACGCTCTAAAGTGGGCCACCTTGCACAACAAAAGTTGCAAGCTATATATACTATATACACGCTATATATAGAACCTATACACCCTAGGAATACCGACCTGTTTGCTAGAAAGAATCCAAAACGGCGAGGAATTGACCGAGAAGACGCAATTTTTGTTGAACTGGGGTGGGTTTCCCAAAAGCATCATAGGACAAAGATCATCGTTAGATAGTAAAGCAAGCATCACAATGAACACTTTCTCTCCTAGTTAAGATGCTCTTTGCATTAAGAGGCTTTTGGGAAACCCATCTGTGCTCATTAAGGCTTAATTAGTCCATAATTTAATTAATAATTGCAATTAAGCAAATCTGGTAGAAGTTATATGCACCCGAGGTACGCCTACCTTCATGCCAGAAAGAATCAAAATCGGTGAAGAATTGAGGGAGAGGAAGCGATTTGTGTGGTAACTGCTTGTTAGGGCTTAATTACTCCATATCTTCATTATTAATTGCAATTATGCAAATTTGGGTAGAAGCTATATGCACCCCAGGCAGACCCACCTTCCTGCCAAAAAGAATAAAAATTGGTGAAGAATTGAGAGAGAAGAAGCGATTTTCGTGAAATGTGGACGCCGCCGGATAGATGACAAACAACACACGATCGCATAAGCTCATCGCCTGTCGGCTGGCTGAGCAAATAAATAAACTAGATCTTAAGTTTTAACATTTAATATTTTAATATTCTTGAGATATTAGCTTCTTAATTAGTCATATGTTTCTTCTTTATGCATAGATTCCTTTCTCAGTATTTTTTCTCTTTCAGTAGTCATCCAAGTTATAAATTTATCAGAAGCTTGCTTGTGAAGGTGTGTTAAAAAAAAAAACTGCAGCTTCCGACACCTATGGTGTGTGCGCTTTTTGTGTGTGCACTGAATTAAGATCAATTTTGTGTCAATTGTGTACCTGTCCCCTGTCTCTCGGCTCTTAATAAATAATTCACAACACTACACTCTGCAAAATGCAAAAGCATGCATACAAACAGCAGAGAGAAACTGAGAGCAAATGAAAGCGAAGCAGTGCCTACGGACAGAACATAGAGCCCATGTCACTCTGGGGTGCTTATTGAAAAGGAAAGGCATGTCTCCCACTAGACTCAATCATGTGGCACCTGAGCCCTTCTGTGATTTCCCATCTCTTTATGAACACATCATGGGGCAGCTCCTGAGCTCTGAGCTGCCAATCGAAATCTCATAATATTTGAGTCGTGAAAATGCACAAGGTTTAAATGTTATACAGTCATTGCAGAAGAACATTTAAAAGCATCCAATGTGGCATTTAATGATGTGGTATGATGAGGATGTGCTGGACCTACACTGCAGCCAGTCTGGTGAGTTTTGACAACGCTAGAATGTGTGATGTGGTGCAATTATTATTCACACTGTTTATCTGAGCCTCGACAGGAAGCTTCATCAAACAGTGCGACTTCTGACTCGGGATTCTGAGGTAATGTCAGTTAAATGAAAATACAAGCAGAAGGAACCAGTAATTTGTGTCAAATCACTTAGAGCCATGTTGAGGCATTTGGCATTGCCTTCATCTTGCCACGGTTGTGACAGGCACAGCAAGTATGCATCATGCGTGAAGGATTACAGCATCCCACTGGGGAGCCCCCCTGCAGTGACTTCATACATTTCCTCCTTACACAGGGTTGTGATTAATAACAGCAGCAGAAGTAATGTTCAACAGCCTGAAAATATCCATCCATCCATTATCTGTAGCCGCTTATCCTGTTCTACAGGGTCGCAGGCAAGGTGGTGCCTATCCCAGCTGACTATGGGCAAGAGGCAGGGTACACCCTGGACAAGTCACCAGGTCATCGCAGGGCTGACACATAGACAACCATTCACGCTCACATTCACACCTACGGTCAATTTAGAGCCACCAATTAGCCTAACCTGCATGTCTTTGGACTGTGGGGGAAACCGGAGCACCTGGAGGAAACCCATGCGGACACGGGGAGAACATGCAAACTCCACACAGAAAGGCCCTCGCTGGCCACGGGGCTCGAACCCAGGACCTTCTTGCTGTGAGGCAACAGTGCTAACCACTACACCACCGTGCCGCCCAGCCTGAAAATATATATTGCTTATACAGAGCGTAAACAGCATCTCACGAGAACAATGAACCCACAAAGGCAGAAGATGATATTTTGGCCATGGTCAAGGCATAACTCTTTCAATCAGTTTGCCAATGATTATGTTTTTATTTATTAAACAATATCATCATACTTTTTAAATCCATTTCTTATTACATTTTATCAGAGGGGAACCGTCATGGCCTTCTAGGCCTTCAGAGAAGGCCCAAACATATCAGCATTTCAAATGTTATATTTAATTTCTTTCATTCTTTCATAATTTCATTATTCTTATTCTCTTCTAATTTTAATTCGGACTCATTTTCTATTAAATTTGCTTCAGAAATGAAATGGTTACTATCCTGAAAACATTAAAATCGAGCTCATCTCATTATCTCTAGCCGCTTTATCCTTCTACAGGGTCGCAGGCAAGTTGGAGCCTATCCCAGCTGACTACGGGCAAAAGGCGGGATACACCCTGGACAAGTCGCCAGGTCATCACAGGGCTGACACATAGACAACCATTCACATTCACACCTACGGTCAATTTTAGAGTCACCAGTTAACCTAACCTGCATGTCTTTGGACTGTGGGGGAAACCGGAGCACCCGGAGGAAACCCACGCGGACACGGGGAGAACATGCAAACTCCACACAGAAAGGCCCTTGCCGGCCCCAGGGCTCGAACCCAGGACCTTCTTGCTGTGAGGCGACAGCGCTAACCACTACACCATCGTGCCGCCTAAAATCGAGCTATCCAATGAAATTTTTTTTGTTTGTTTGTTCTGTCTAGGCAGAGAAGAGTTTAGAGCTGGCTCACTCATTGGTTAGGACTTCATTGCCGGGACAGAAGGCCATGGCATTGTATGTTTATGTAGGAAGTGACAGATGACTTAACCAATCAGATTTTGATTTATAGTGGGCGGGGCCAAAAGTTTATCGCCCTAGGCCTTCTCGAAGGCCAACGCGAGCTTAACTGCGAGTCAGTGCCGTCAGTGCAGCAGTGAAGTCACTTTCCAGCCGGTGTAGTGTTCATCAGTAGTGTTAGCAAATGCTAATAAAGCAGTCAAGCCAGTGCTATTGAGAGCAAGTAGCACAGGCTAACGACCTAGAAACTAATATTTCTGTCTCCAGACTCTTCTTCCACGCACACTCGCCACACTATTTTTCACTCAAACTTAAGTATTCATGTCCCTGTGTAATTTATTTAGTTACTTTTAAAATCAACATCGACAACTACACACAACAGAGCGACCTGGCAGCCTGCCACTAATCCCTTGCAAAATCCTTTGCCCTGTTGCTCTTTTGGTGTGTCTGGCTAAGTTTTGGCTGAGCTGAAGTCCTAGCTCTAACAGTTCGTGACTGCATTTTATGGTGTGGCACATCTGCAAAGCAAATAACACTATATGGCCAAAAGTTTGTGGACAGTTGTCTGTGTGGTTCTTCCCAAAACTGTTGGCACAAAGTTTGAAGCACACAACTGTCACACAAATATTTTCCTGTCTTAGAACTAAGAGGCCCAAACCTATTACAGCACGACAATGCCCCTGTGCATAAAGTATGGACTTTAAATACATGGTTGGCCAAGGTTGGAATAGAAAAACTCAAGTGTTCTGCACAGAGCCCTGACCTCAACCCTACTGAACACCTTTGTCATGAATTGGAATGCTGACTGCACCCCAGACCTCCTCACCCAATGTCAGTGCCTGAACTCACGAATACTTTTGTAACTGAATGATCACAAATCCCCAGAGCCACACCCCAACATCTAGTGGAAAACCTTCCCAGAAGAGTGGAGTATACTACAGCAGCAAGTCAAAGTCCTTCCCACGCCATGTGGCGCATAGGGCGGCGCCAATCTCCGTTTCCATAGCCCTTGGCCTCTCACATAGCTAGGGTTACAGTGGGGGGCTAGTCCTCTGGTAACCCTGAGAGTTTGACTCCCCACTCGCATCTGTATTGCAGCGTGCCTTGCCAGCCGGCAATAGGTACCATTTTTTTTATGATGGTCTTTGGTATGACCCAACCGTGAGTAGAACTTGTGATCTTCCGGTCGAGAGGCAGACACGCTAACCACTAGGCCGCTTGCGGTACTACAGCAGTAAAGGGGGACTAAATCCGGAATAGGATGTTTGAAAAGCGCATGATGGTCAGGTGTCCGCATACTTTTGGGCAAGTAGTGCAGTTCCTGTTATATTATATGTTATATTATATTATTATACTTATATTATAGAAGCTATAAACAGTTGTTCTGTCACCTGCCTTTCTTTTTCTTACTCAGAGTTACGACCAAAAAAAAAATGTAGCTTGTTCCCAAGAAGCCACAATGTGCAAAGTCCACTGTCTGAAAGACTCTCGTGGAAAAGCCTTAAGGGGCAGCTTTAGCTATGACTATTACAAAGCAACGACACTGGAGACTCCTTCTATAAAAGTTAAATAAACATCTCCTTCCATAAAACTTTGCTATATCCAAGTTTTCCTTTCTTAAATAACAACACACATTTTAATCTGTTTAGTATTATACTTTGATTATGGACTGGAGTGTCCACCTTACAAGACACTGTGAGTAAGCTGTTACTATGGAAACAACAATGCTTTAGACTAAGCCCATTGCAACCATGACTATTTGTCAAGCTCAGCTTATGTGATCCAAATTATTATGAAAAATATATAATAATGAATAGAGATTCAGATTCTAAATTTCTAAGGAACTGTACTGGGGGCTTGAGCAACATTCTTCTAAAAGATATTCTTATTGGTGATATGATGAAGAATGCTGTTTACCACCTTACTCTAAAATCTTCCATTGTGTTTAACTGGGTTGAGTTCTGGTGATCACAAAGGCCACAGCATATTATTTCCATTGCTTCCATCCTCATCCATCCATTCACTGAGCCGTCACTGAAGCCTGTGGATAGGAGCACTGGCATCCTGGAAGTGACCACACCCATCAGGATAGCAATTTTGCATCAGAGGATAATTGTGTTCAGTCATCCATCCATCCATCCATCCATCCATTATCTGCAACCTCTTATCCTGTACAGCAGGGGTCACCAAACTTTTTTCTCTGGGGGCCACATTGTCGTTCCTGACTGTGATGGGGGGCCGGGGTCGGGTCAGCTATATAACATAGAATTGTATGACCCAGACAAATATGACCACCAGCAGGCCTCATTGTGTAGTAGAGATTACTAGCCTGGCACAGCCATCCCCACTACTATATCCACACTACTATATCAACACTTGATTCCTGGCACATATTTGTTTATCTTTACTAGTGGTTTGCAAAAGTAGTAATCGAGTCTTCACACTTTGTTTTAATTTGAAATACCACAGATATTCCATTTATTTATTTTCTAATAAAAATAACATCAAAGCTGTCAAGGTAAGAAACATCTGCCTAGTTGAAGTGATTGACACTGGCAAAGGTGAGTGGAAAATTGTAGGTAGGCCTGTTGATATTATTAATAATATTAATAATAATTGTGTGCAGCACTTAATAAAGGTCAAATAAATAGGCCTATAAAATAAATACATTTAAAAAAACAGTGAAATGATAATAATATGAGCAATAGATCAATAGATCGTAGCAGTTGTGCTGTGTCCTGCACGTCATTGCTCTCATCCATGGCCAAAGCAAAAAACTCTAATTCTGACGCTTTCTCATTCAGCTGGTCATACACGTTGTCCCCCAAATCTTCGGTTCGCCTGGTCATAGTAGGTGCGGAGAGACTCACCGCGTTGAGCGCATCCTTCTTGTCGGGACACACCTCCTCGGCCACAGCAAGCATGCGTACTTTAACAAAGTCCCCATCAGTAAACGGCTTTCCATGGGTAGCTAGTAGGTGAGCTACCTTATACAGTAGCTAGTTCGGACAGCAGCCTGGTTGATCTGGGTTTTGCGAAGGAATACATTCTGTTGTGCAGCCAGTCCGCATTTCATCCTCCGAATCCTGTCTTCTCTTGTTTGCCCTCGCAAACTAGCATACTCTTTGTGGCAGGTTTCGTAGTGACGACGCAGATTATATTCTTTGAAAACCGACACACTTTCTTTACATACAAGACAAACTGCACGGTCCTTACACTGAACGAAAAAATAATCGGTGGTCCACTGTTCTTTAAAAACTCTGCACTCTCTGTCAGCTTTTCGCTTACCGCTCGCCATTTTGCTGTCCTGAACACTGACAGTTCTCTGCGCGTGCACTGCCTGCCACTGCTTGATCGTGAGCATATGATGAAAATTCGGAAAATATGAATAGATAATTTTATAACTAAATATCAATTTTAATTGATAAACTCAACAAAATACAAGATGCAGACATGTTATTATTTGCCAAAAAGCAATTTAAAAAAATAAGCCATGACCACTTTTGGGGATTGCCTCATAGAGCCGGTTCAAGTGGTGGGGGGCAGAGGGGCTGGAGGGCCGGTCAAAGGGGGGTGGCAGGCCGGAGTCGGCCTGTGGGGTGTAGTTTGATGACCCCTGCTGTACAGGGTCGCAGGCAACCTGGAGCCTATCCCAGCTGACTATGGGCGAGAGGTGGGGTACAGTCTGGACAAGTCACCAGGTTATCACAGGGCTGACACACAGAGACACACAACCATTCACACTCACATTCACACCATTCACACTCACATTCACACCTACAGTCAATTTAGAGCCACCAATTAGCCTAACCTGCATGTCTTTGGACCGTGGGGGAAACCGGAACACCCAAAGGAAACCCACGCAGACACGGGGAGAACATGCAAACTCCGCACAGAAAGGCCCCTGTCGGCCACTGGGCTCGAACCTGGTATGAATGTGAGTGTGAATGGTTGTTTGTCTCTATGTGTCAGCCCTGTGATGATCTGGCGACTTGTCCAAGATGTACCCCGCCTCTCGCCAATAGTCAGCTGGGATAGGCTTCAGCTTGCCCATGACCCTGCACAGGATAAACGGTTATGGAGGATGGATGGATGCTCACACATTTTTAAACATATGATATACACTCACAACCCACTTTAATAGGAACTTGTTCTTCATTCTAAGATTTCTGTTCTTGGCTGGCAGGAGCGGAACCCAATGTGGTTTTCTGCTGTCTTTGCATGATGAGATGCTTTTCTGTTCACTACGGTTGTAAAGAGTTGCTATGAGTTGCTACATCCTTCCTGGCAGCTCAAACCATTTTTCTCTGACCTCTCTTATCAACAAGACGTTTCCACCTACAGAACCGTCGCTCACTCGATGTTTTTTTGTTTTTCACACCATTCTGTGTAAACTCTAGAGACTGATTGTTGTGTGTGAAAACCCCAGGAGATCAGCAGTTTCTGAAATACTCGAACCAGTCCATCTGGCTCAAACCAACACCCATGACACAGTGAAAGTCATAGAGATCATGATAATTTTTCCCATTCTCATGTTTGAAGTGAACATTAACTGAAGCTCTTGATTTGTACCTGCATGGTTTTATGCATTGCGCTGCTGCTGTCAAAGCATTGGCTGATTAGAGAACTGCAGAAAACAGCAGGTGGATGGGTATTCCTAATAAAGTGGCCAGCGAGTGCATATTAAACATATATGAGAAAGCATTCTTCTTCTATTGAACCCTATTGGCAGTCATCTGATTGTCTGTGATATGAGAGGGATATTTGCTAGCTTAACTGTGCTTTGAGGATATGTCACTAAAAACATGCAGTCTGGTGTGGGTTTCCCAAAAGTATCGTAGCACAAAGATCATTGTTAAATGGCAGAGCGAGCATCACAATGAACTCTCTCTCCTAGTTAAGATGCTCTTAGTGTAAAGAGGCTTTTGGGAAACCCACCCCTGATCTTCTATGGTGTCTGTGAGGAGTGAAAATGTTCGGTTAACCAGTCACAGGTCTTATCAGCAAAACAGACACTGTACTGTAAGTGCAATATTTCCACTAAAAGAGCGCATCACCAATGCAGTCAAATGAAAAGAAATTCCACATAATAATGAACATAATTATCTGAGTGATGCTTTAGACATTGTAAACTAGATTTTCATGACTGACTTCGAGTGAATGTCTCATATTTATAATACATCACATGCATATAATCACATGCAAAGTCTACTGATTGTTGTTTGCAGACAATGTTTTGGGGTTTTCTTTTGTATTTTCACAAATGCAATATTTGTTTTTCGGTGGAAAGAAAGAAGGGAATATAATAGACCAACTGCTGAAGGCAGACAAATCATAGCTAAGCAGGGAAAAAAAAAACAACACACACACACAAAGGGACTTGGGGAAATTTGGAATGGAAATTTATAGCCTGCTGACTGGGTCGCCTAAAAACACAGGGTATTTCCATGGTAATATATCTGCTTCTGTATCCATGTGCTACGTTATTTGAATTCTGGGCTGACGAGCCTGTTGGTTTTATTTTATCGATTTGAATTCATAAATATGCATTAAGCATGGATATTTACTCTAATATGCAAATTAAGACAACCCTCGAGAAGATCAGCATTCCTGGTTTTCAAATATGAGTAAACCCCTGACAATTATGACAATACCCCACATCACATTCATATTCATTAGCTAGTTTCATCATGTGGAACAATATTGAGACCATTTTCAGCCTTGCTTTAGGTGTTGTTTTCTAAACATAATGCTCTTCTGCAATAATTCAAGGATCATATTAAACAGAAGCGACAAATGAAACTTTTTGATAACATTGAAAAACATCTGCTGTATTGAAAACAGTGCGTAAGTAATTTTAGACAGCTGTATACATTTGGCTCTCTGGTGGTTTGCATGTTGGTATGGCTGGTCTGGTTGATCAGAAAGATCAGGGTTATTATACAAGGAATAAAATATGACAGGGTGTGCTGTTATAAGAAAATAATCCATGACAGGCACGGGCGATTGCTCTAAGACAACGAGGGAGGCTCAGCCTCCTCTAAAAATTCTGGATCTGAAATAGCAATGTTATAAGTTATAACATTGCTATTTCAGATCCAGAATCATAGAAATATATGTGCTCAACCCAACTACAGTGCGAAATCATTCTGTTATAACTTTCCCCAGTTCGCCTAATGTGTGCGTGAGATTTTCCCCCTCGTGACAGCGCGATGCAGCCCAGCCTCAGGGGACTTCAATGGCATTTGGGAGCTCTGCCCTTTTCAATATCAAAATGCAAGACGGTTATTGGACAAATACTGCGAAAACGCCCGCCTACGGACTCCCAGCCTCAGTGGACTTCAGTGGCATTTGGGAGCTATGCGCTTTTCAATATCAAAATGCAAGACGGTCATTGGACAAATACTGCGAAAACGCCCGCCTACGGACTCCCAGCCTCAGGGGACTTCAATGGCATTTGGGAGCTCTGCGCTTTTCAATATCAAAATGCAAGACGGTTATTGGACAAATACTGCGAAAACGCCCGCCTACGGACTCCCAGCCTCAGTGGACTTCAATGGCATTTGGGAGCTATGCGCTTTTCAATATCAAAATGCAAGACGGTCATTGGACAAATACTGCGAAAACGCCCGCCCACCGGACTCCCAGCCTCACATGGGAGGGACATGGCAGTTTCCGCGAGGAGACTGGTGATTGGTGAAAGCGGCCGGATATTTTCTTTGATTGACAGCTCGTTTCAAATATAGACAGGCAGCGGTGAATTTCAGTTCAGTCCCATGCGGATTCGCAAGTGGTGTGGTGTATTGTAAGAGATCAGCTTACATTTCGATTTCATTCATTACATACGGTTTCTACCAGCTTTTTTAGTTTGTATATATTTTCATTGTAAATATAGTGTTGTCAAGTTTGCTATCTTAGTTCCAGAAATTTCATTTATTTGAGTGACTGAACTTGAACTTGAGGGGGCTAGTCAGCTCGCAAGAAAGCTGCGCACGGATGCCAAGCATTGCTGATTTAATTTTGGCGAAGCCATTTGCCAGTCTTCCTTTCGAGGAAAAAATTAAAATTAAAGAGCAGGGTAGACCAACGCCTCAAATTGACTTGGTGAAAAAGGTAGGGAATAATACTCGTTCCTTTCAGCTCTCCTGGTACGAGAAAGTGAATTGGCTAACAGCAAGTGACCCACATCAACAACAGTAAATAGGCTACTTTAGTAATATGTCATGGATGGACCAAAAATATAGTATCTATTTAAAATGTTTATGCTGAGTATATTATATTGGAATATATATTTTTCTGGATATGAATTAAACACAGCTACAGTTTGGAAAACATTTTTAAACAAAAACACAGCCGAGAACATTTCACACTACAGACCTGGATTAAAAGTGAAGGGTTATCAAAATTGCCAATAAAACATTTCTCAGTCAAAATAAGTAAAATATAGGGAAAGTGTCATTGAATGAAATGTGTGGCACCCAGCTCTATGTTTGGCTCCCCAAGGTCAGTGCTTGTGCCTATTCCAGAACACTCTGCTGTTACTGCTGAGGTTCCTGACAAAGAGCTGCTTTCAATAATGATCAATTTTTAAACAACATGCCACAATTTTAAAATATAAAATGTTAAAATATACCCCCCCCCAACACCACCATCATGTATATTGGACAGTAGGCTAATGGGCCAAAAGAACCTGTTATTTCACAGTTTGTGACCCTGCCAACAATCAGCCAGATCAGAGGCAAGAGTATGGGCAAAACTGATGTTTTTTTTCTTTTTTCTTTTAAAATCTGGAAATATCGTAACCGACCAGCCTCCCCTGTTTGAAAGACTACCAGCCACCACTGATGACAGGGTAGGGTAATGTGGTCTGACCTGAGGCAGAGTTACTGCTTCAATGATTATTTTCCAATACTAGCACATCCTGAAGTGTGTTTTCCTCGTATACTACAGGTAGTCGTCGACTTACGACCTATGCGACTTACGACCGATCGACTTTACGACCGTCTGGTTATGACTGGCAAGTGTTTCCCAGCTGAGCTAGCTGAGCATATGACAGTTTCCGCCCCAGCTCCCGACAACGCCTCTCGCCCCGTACAACAGTTTCCGCCCCAGCTCCAGGCACATGCGCAGTCTCTCGCGCACTTCGTCATACAGTTTCCGCCCCAGCTCCTGGTTTATGAAACGAGCAAATGCTCCCGCCAGCCCGAGTGCTGCAACAGCTGATGATGACATAGACGACCCACAGCCAAGCACCAGTGATGCCAGCGGTCACTAAATTTTGTATTTTGCTATGTTTTACATTTGTATTTTGGTATGTTTCAAACTTAAATGTTTTCTATTTTTCACACATGTATTTCATATTTTTTGTTTTGTACATCTTAAACAAATTGTACTGTACGCAGTGTAGTATGCAGTGTTTGACTTAAACCAAATAATGATCCAAGGTAATGAAATAAGAAAATGTTGATAAAATAAGACTTTAAGATGATTACAATATCATTATACATCACAATATACTTACATTCATTTAACATAGGCCGACTTATGACCAGATCGGTTTACGACCGGTCAGTCGTAACCAAACGCAGTCGTAAGTCGACGACTACCTGTATATCACTTTGATAACAGTTACAATCGGGAACCTATGAATGATAAACACATCATACTTTTTAACCATTTATAGTTTAATTAGATAAAGTATCCACATTCACTGGATATGAGCAATCACGCACTCTCATAGGCTACTCTACTATTAGGATATCGGCTCATATACCGTGAGTAGAGTAAAACAAAATGGCACAGCGCATCAGGTCAGATATATCACTTTATCAAGTATTTAAAAGAAACAGAAATAGCGAAAATAATATAATCCCCCCCCCCGCCAATATCGCCTGTTCCAAACTCCAGCCCAGTTGGTTTGCCAACTGCCAAAAAAACCTAAAGAAGAAGAAGAGCAAGAAAATGGTGGCGCGTGTTGCTGAACCAACCAAGGATGAAATAAAAACTCTCCTCGAAAACAAAACCTGAGAAAAATAAAAAAAAAGCAACAAAATATGGAATAAAAGTATTTGATGGTATTAAAGAACATATCTTTTTTATTTTTCAAGAATTATTATTATCACATTTTTCATAAATTGCGATTGTCATTTCACCGGTTTGTTTACATTCTAAGTGAAAATGATTTTGTCGGACGTTTTGTTTAAAGTTTTTATCAAATTTACAAAAAATAAAAATAAAAATGCTCTGTTTCTCAAAATCCAGCGAATGTGGATAGAATAAAACAGGTATTCCACTCAATCTCATCATACATAGCTTATAGCCAACAACGCTCGTGTACAACTCTATTTCGTGGAATAACTGTTAAAGTTCAAGTGCCAATTCTGAAAAAATGCTGAACATTGCAGAATATTATGGGGGAAAAAAAAGCTGAATATTACATTACAGGTATTTAGCAGACACTCTTATCCAGAGTGATGTACAAGACCCTGATACATCCACAGCAGCAGGCAGCCTGGGGAGCAGTTAGGGGTTAGGTGCCTTGCTCAAGGGCACGTCAACCACTCATGCTGGTCCAGGGAATCGAACCAGCAACTTTTTGGTCTCAAAGTTACTTCTCTCACCATCAGGCCATGGCGTAAAGAATATTGAATATTGGCTCTGATTATTGGTCTAGCTGATAATCGGTCAACCCCATAATCAACTCTGCATATACCCAGCAAAAAAGCTTGTCCTGCCCCTGACTGCCATGAAAAAAGTCTCTCATCTCATCTCCTCTAGCCACTCTTTCCTGTTCTACAGGGTCGCAGGCAAGCTGGAGCCTATCCCAGCTGACTACAGGTGAAAGGCGGGGTACACCCTGGACAAGTCGCCAGGTCATCACAGGGCTGACACATAGACACAGACAACCATTCACACTCGCATTCACACCTACGGTCAATTTAGAGTCACCAGTTAACCTAACCTGCATGTCTTTGGACTGTGGGGGAAACCGGAGCACCCGGAGGAAACCCACACGGACACGGGGAGAACATGCAAACTCCACACAGAAAGGCCTTCGCTGGTCACGGGGCTCAAACCCGGACCTTCTTACTGTGAGGCGACAGCACTAACCACTACACTACCGTGCCGCTCCCATAAAGAACGTTTAATAAAAATTATACATATTGCATTGACCCTTCACTGCTAAACAGAACAGGTTGATAAGGTTCAGGAGATCACCAAAAGAACTAAAAGTAACTTCCGTGTGTTCGAGTTTCAGGTCTTCAGAACACAACGGTGGCTGTTTCAGTCAGTTTTGTATACACAGCCTCTGAGGCAACTATTTGCACTTTTAATATGCATCTGTATAATTTTGCATGCAGCATGCTTTTCTATATTTACATCCATCTACATAATTAATCATGTGTGAACTTGCTTGCTCTTTTTAATAAATAGATCTTACAAAAGTGAGTATGAAAATGTGGCAGTAAGTTATGTAGTACACAATCCACTCTTGTATGTGGAGATGTAATGTCTCATAAAACAGAATACTGCTTCACGTTCCAGTTTGAATCCATATCATCCAAACGCAAAACTAAAAAAAAAAAAAACATTCAATAAAGGCAGTTGGAAAAGACAGGTATAAATAAATCTAAATATTATAATGCAAAGACATCCCATTACACAGCATTAACCACTGAACTGTATACATACACTACCATTCAAAAGTTTGGGGTCACCCAGACAATTTTGTGTTTTCCATGAAAAGTCACACTTTTATTTCCCACCATAAGTTGTAAAATGAATAGAAAATATAGTCAAGACATTTTTCTGGCCATTTTGAGCATTTAATCGACCCCACAAATGTGATGCTCCAGAAACTCAATCTGCTCAAAGGAAGGTCAGTTTTATAGCTTCTCTAAAGAGCTCAACTGTTTTCAGCTGTGCTAACATGATTGTACAAGGGTTTTCTAATCATCCATTAGCCTTCTGAGGCAATGAGCAAACACATTGTACCATTAGAACACTGGAGTGAGAGTTGCTGGAAATGGGCCTCTATACACCTATGGAAATATTGCACCAAAAACCAGACATTTGCAGCTAGAATAGTCATTTCCCACATTAGCAATGTATAGAGTGGATTTCTGATTAGTTTAAAGTGATCTTCATTGAAAAGAACAGTGCTTTTCTTTCAAAAATAAGGACATTTCAAAGTGACCCCAAACTTTTGAACGGTAGTGTATGACTTTTCTGTATAGACATGACTAACAGTATAAATGAACAGAAAAGATGCCAATTTCGTTACACTGTGGGAACTCTTAGGAGTTTCATTTTTCAGCCAGTCATCATTATGCACGTTATTTATCAATCTACTCACCCAAGGTGTAACCAAGCATCAAATATGCCTTTATCATCATGTTTCTTTCAAATACTATTATTGATGTCATTAAAGGGGGCAACTATGCGCAAACACACCCTGGTGCTAAATGGTTCATGGAAGAGAAATACTTAGCAAGTAAAATATAAAGTGGTGCTTGAAAGTTTGTGAACCCTCGAGAATGGTCTATATTTCTGCATAAATATGACCTAAAACATCAGATTTTCACACAAGTCCTAAAAGTAAATAAAGAGAACCCAGTTAAACAAATGAGACAAAAATATTATACTTGGTCATTTATTTATTGAGGAAAATGATCCAATATTACATATCTGTGAGTGGAAAAAGTATGTGAACCTCTTGGATTAGCAGTTAATTTGAAGGTGAAATTAGAGTCAGGTGTTTTCAATCAATGGAATGACAATCAGGTGTGAGCGGGCACCCTGTTTTATTTAAAGAACAGGGATCTATCAAAGTCTGATCTTCACAACACGTTTGTGGAAGTGTATCATGGCACGAACAAAGGAGATTTCCGAGGACCTCAGAAAAAGCACTGTTGATGCTCATCAGGCTGGAAAAGGTTACAAAACCATCTCTAAAGAGTTTGGACTCCACCAATCCACAGTCAGACAGATTGTGTACAAATGGAGGAAATTCAAGACCATTGTTACCCTCCCCAGGAGTGGTCGACCAACAAAGATCACTCCAAGAGCAAGGCGTGTAATAGTCGGTGAGGTCACAGGCCCCCAGGGTAACTTCTAAGCAACTGAAGGCCTCTCTCACATTGGCTAATGTTAATATTCATGAGTCCACCATCAGGAGAACACTGAACAATAACACTGGTGTGCATGGCACGGTTGCAAGGAGAAAGCCACTGCTCTCCAAAAAGAACATTGCTGCTCGTCTGCAGTTTGCTAAAGATCATGTGGACAAGCAGAATGCTATTGGAAAAATGTTGTGTGGTCAGAGGAGACCAAAATAGAACATTTTGGTTTAAATGAGAAGCATTATGTTTGGAGAAAGGAAAACACTGCGTTCCAGCATAAGAACCTTATCCCATCTGTGAAACATGGTGGTGGTAGTATCATGGTTTGGGCCTGTTTTGCTGCATCTGGGCCAGGACAGCTTGCCATCATTGATGGAACAATGAATGCTGACTTATACCAGCAAATTCTAAAGGAAAATGTCAGGACATCTGTCCATGAACTGAATCTCAAGAGAAGGTGGGTCATGCAGCAAGACAACGACCCGAAGCACACAAGTTCTACCAAAGAATGGTTAAAGAAGAATAAAAGTTAATGTGGCCAAGTCAAAATCCTGACCTTAATCCAATCGAAATGTTGTGGAAGGACCTGAAGCGAGCAGTTCATGTGAGGAAACCCACCAACATCCCAGAGCTGAAGCTGTTCTGTACGGAGGAATGGGCTAAAATTCCTCCAAGCCGGTGTGCAGGACTGATCAATAGTTACTGGAAACATTTAATTGCAGTTATTGCTGCACAAGGGGGTCACGCCAGGTACTGACAGCAAAAGGTTCACATACTTTTGCCACTCACAGATATGTAATATTGGATCATTTTCCTCAATAAATAAATGACCAAGTATAATATTTTTTTTCTCATTTGTTTAACTGGGCTCTCTTTATCTACTTTTAGGACTTGTGTGAAAATCTGATGTTTTAGGTCATATTTATGCAGAAATATGATCTAAAACATGCAAGCTCCACACAGAAAGGCCCCTGTTGGCCACGAGGTTTGAACCCGGAACCTTCTTGCTGTGAGGCAATAGTGATAACCATTACACCACCGTGCCACCCACCAAACCACTGCAGAAAAGTATAGAGAACAGATAATACTGATACCAGCCCCGTTTTAAGGAATAAAATCTCTCACTTTTTTCATGGCAATCAGGGGCAGGACAAGCTTTTTTGCTGGGTATATATGCAGAGTTGATTATAGGGGTTGACCGATTATCAGCTAGACCAATAATCAGAGCCAATATTCAATATTCTTTACGCCATGGCCTGATGGTGAGAGAAGTAACTTTGGGACCAAAAAGTTGCTGGTTCGATTCCCTGGACCAGCATGAATGGTTGAAGTGCCCTTGAGCAAGGCACCTAACCCCTAACTGCTCCCCAGGCTGCCTGCTGCTGTGGATATATCAGGGTCTTGTACATCACTCTTTATAAGAGTGTCTGCTAAATACCTGTAATGTAATATTCAGCTTTTTTTTTTCCCCCATAATATTCTGCAATGTTCAGCATTTTTTCAGAGTTGGCACTTGAACTTGTTTTCTTGCTGATAAAAGGATATTTTGTCATGTATGCATATATCTGATACAACCATGTTTAAAAAACACACACACTTCGATATTTCCACTCTTTACAAACCACGGTGAGCAGAAAATCATCTCAAAATGTATAAATCTTGAGGCAGATGAGCTAGAACAAAAGAAGACCACATTGAGTTTCACTCCCTTCAGCCAAGAACAAGAACCTGAGGTGATCATGAGCACGGCTTCATCTAAACTGAACAGATAAAGATTAGAAAAAGACCAATTCGTGCCATCTTCATTTTACACACTTGGCTGACAGGATAATTGCATGAGTAAGCAGGTGTTCCTAAAAAGTTGTCAGTGAACATATAATGGTTAACATGCTTCTGAAATTAGATTTAAGCCTGAGAATGTGTGCAATGCATAGGATTCGAAAAGTACATTTCCTTTTGCAGCACAAAATATCAGAAGACCTTCCTGGTCTTCAGGTTTCATCTCATCTCATCTCATTATCTCTAGCCGCTTTATCCTTCTACAGGGTCGCAAGCAAGCTGGAGCCTATCCCAGCTGACTACGGGCGAAAGGCGGGGTACACCCTGGACAAGTCGCCAGGTCATCACAGGGCTGACACATAGACACAGACAACCATTCACACTCACATTCACACCTATGGTCAATTTAGAGTCACCAGTTAACCTAACCTGCATGTCTTTGGACTGTGGGGGAAACCGGAGCACCCGGAGGAAACCCACGCGGACACGGGGAGAACATGCAAACTCCACACAGAAAGGCCCTCGCCGGCCCCGGGGCTCGAACCCAGGACCTTCTTGCTGTGAGGCGACAGCGCTAACCACTACACCACCGTGCCACCCGGTCTTCAGGTTTATACCGGAATTTTAAAATTAATTTAAGACACAGTCCTCAGTGAGGAGACAGACAGTAACTTTTATTTTGTCAAGTGACATCATATTAATATGTATATACAGTACATGACACCTAATTTACATTATAAGAAAGCAATTCAAAACAAGCAATAACAAAATAAAAGAAATGGTCTCTTGCTGAATTAAACATAAATGCATTCTAGAAACACTAAACACTTGAATAATATTTGCATATTACACATGAGAAAATGCACTATCAGAGCGCACACACCTATCCAGATAACCCGCTCACAGATGGCTTTATTATGCATCAAGAAGTATGAAGTTGGCTGGCTGGTTGGTTATGGTGGCTTTGTGCACTTTGGCACGTTCATTCATTCTTCAGTTAAATTTAAACAAAAAAAAAAAAGTTTTTAAAATGCAGATTTTCCTAAAATGGATTAAACAAACAACTAGCATTTATTTTCAAGGTACAATACATAGATCTTATTCCATGGTGTTACCAATCTCCATGACACGAGGTGATCGAGGTCTACAGTCCCTTAGTTTATTCAGGAAACGCGGAGACAACCACGTACACATTTTTACTCCGTCGAGCAACTGCAGTGCAAGCTACCGTGATATGGTTTATTAAAAAAAAAAAAAAAAAAAAAACTCCATTTCCTTTCATACAACATTCTTTCTTTAGCAGCTGTGATAAAAGCTAAGGCTTATTCACAAGCCAACAGAACAGTTTATATAAAAAAAAAAAAAGCATCTGTGGGTGAACTACAGTTTACACAACCTGTTTGTATTCGGAGAAATGTGCTACTGGATATGGGTGCATTCTGCTACTATTACTACATTAGTTTATATACACAATAACATTCAGCGAGTAATCGTAGGATGTGATGTTCGTCAATGGCTGTTACTGGTTTTAGAACCAAACGACGAGGCAAGTCATGGTGAATTATATTACAAAAGGTGCATGAGAGGGGGAGAAAGATCAGTGTATAACCTGTATATACACGCATGACAAATCAGTGACACATGGTTCTTTCAAGTGTATATGAGAAATTCTTTTTTTTTCTGTTCTAAAATACACACGACTCACAAAGAAACCATTCGAGAAATGAGCCTGACAATATTGTACAAGACCAACGGAAAGCACAGAGCGCCCTCTACCTGTACATCACTATACCTACACCTATACTGCATGATTAAAGCGTTATCATCTCTCATTTCTGCTCCAGATCAGATCTCGCTAACCCGGTGAAGGCTGACATGTACACATTCAGAAAAATGATAGAGTCACTCATTTTTTTAAGGAAAAAAACAGAAACCACACAGTGGTGAGACCTCACATGTCTAAAAAACAGAATTCCCATCCAGCAGGGAAATTAAACATAATATTCTACGAACACAACTTAAAATCCTTTAAAAATCCTACCAAAAAAAAAAAAAATCTATCATCACTAATGCCCATTTAAACTAGTGAAATATCCAGGGGCTCTTCGCTGAGCCAGTTCCTTTTGGAAGACTATGATACAGTAATGCTATTTTAGAGTATATAAATAATCTGCTTAAATAAATCCAGTCAGATAAAACCATCAGAACGTGTAAATAATAAACCTAAAATGCACTGAAAAGGTCACATCTACATGTGGTCAGTTGTGTCATATACAGCGTAGATTTATAGTCTAGGTCTTCTGCAGTTATGATTCACTACATGCTAAGGGTGCTTTCACACTTTTCTTTTTTGCAGGAAAAAAAAAAAATCACTGGCTAGTGGACTTTTTGTGCTGTTACAGGGGAATTTAAAAAAAATAATAAAACCGGCTGCACACCAACCATGACACTCTTACCGGTCCTTTTAATAACTACGATAACTAACTAGACAAGCTTGCCATTTAGATTTGATTGATTATTGTCAGCATATAAGATCAAATAAAGCTTAATCTTTAATTATAGGAATGAGGAGGTTGGTTGCACAAAACAAAACAAAAAAATTCACAAGAAGAGAAACTACTTGTGTGACTTTACTGCATGCAGCCACAGTTAAAATGGGACATCACATTGCATCCCAAAAACAGTGAGTGATTTGATGTAAATCTCCATATATCTGTTCACAAACCAGACATTTTTCTGTCAAGGTTTTCCCCCTGTGGTTGCGATGTCTCGCTTTTGCCCCTCAACTTGCAATCTGAGTAGTTGAGTGGTTTCATGTCACTCTACTTTGAAAATGCTCTTCTGGGACCAAAAACAACGCTTGTGGCAATTTTTTTTTTTTTTTAAAGCAGTGCATTTTGTCGCTGCTTCCCATAGGATTATGTGCAAAACATGTTTGCAGTTGAAGAAAAGAGGGGGGAGGGAGAAAAAAAAAAAAGTCTAGTGTGAAAGCATCCTAAACACACAATGTGTTCTGTAGTGGAAAATATGCACACAACTTTAGATCCATCCATCCATTCTATTTAAACATAGTCATGTTTTCAAGATTTAAAAACCTGTTGCAACAGCAGTGTTACAGTACATACAGCGCATTACATTAACTGTAGTGATGTTACTGGTGCTAGTTTTAGTGTTTTTAAAAAGCGTATCGTTCCGCATTATTTTGTGTACATTTTGATAACGACAATTTGGTCCAGTTTTTAAGGAGACAGACATTGCATATGCTCAAATCGCTTTCAAACCCCAAGAAAGACGTTGCTGAAGAATCAGTAATGAGATGCAAAACTATCTATCTAGACCAAAGTGTGAAATAGTGCTGGCGTAATTATTGTGTAACAATTACATGTGTTTCTAAAATCATGTCTTGTTCGTACTTTCATACAACTCACGACACAGAAATGCAGGGAAACCTGAGCTCATCTGAAGAGGCCAGGAGAAATGAAATGTGTGTTCCACGCTTGATTGAGATCTACAGCTGACAGGTGGAGGACAAACTGGGGTGAGGAGGGAGGTGGAGAAATGAGAGCCACTGTGGGGAGGACTCGTTTTCTCACGGTGTCTGAGCTCCAGATCTCTTGAATGTTCCCAGCAGGCTCTGCACACCCTTCTTAACACTGGAGCCCACCCTGCGAGCGACAGAGTCCGCGGGAGGGCCAGGCAGACACGAGATACTGCTGGGGGGCCTGGCATCCAGACACTTCTGATACCTCAGCTGGAACCAGACGTGCACACGGATATAAAATGACAAACACTGCAATCTTTAATACATGCAATATAGTACAGCATCAAAACAGTCACGAAAGGCAGGCAGTACACGAAGGGGATTACCAGCACAAAACAATTGCCCTTGTCCATTTGCAAAGAATATGAAAAATGTATAAATTGCTGAGCAGGCCTTGGAATTAACTTTTCAGTCCTTTCACAAATCACTAGTGCACATGCAGAGTTTTATGTTCACCACCAGGTACTTGGCATTGAACATGCTGCTGACTGGGGCAGGAGAGCGAGCAATGCTTTTAATCGCTTTCTAATAATCATTACCATTAAAATTATTTGTAAAGTGTTAGATTTAACTCTTCACTGTAAGTCTATTTAAGTCTTTTCCACAGGTTCTGACTATTTATCGCCAAAGTGGTTAGCGCGTAGCCTGGGCCCGCCCATCCTAAGCGTGACGCAACACGAGGGCCTGTTGCGAGCTTAGGCCAAGTTTACATTAGACCGTATCTGTCTCGTTTTCTTCGCGGATGCACTGTCCGTTTACATTAAAACGCCTGGAAACGCCGGGAAACGGGAATCCGCCAGGGTCCACGTATTCAATCTAGATCGTGTCTGGTCCGGTGCTGTGTAAACATTGAGAATATGCGGATACGCTGTGCTGAGCTCTAGCTGGCGTCGTCATTGGACAACGTCACTGTGACATCCACCTTCCTGATTCGCTGGCGTTGGTCATGTGACGCGACTGCTGAAAAACGGCGCGGACTTCCGCCTTGTATCACCTTTCATTAAAGAGTATAAAAGTATGAAAATACTGCAAATACTGATGCAAATACTGCCCATTGTGTAGTTATGATTGTCTTTAGGCTTGCCATCCTTCCACTTGCAAGTGGTAAGTGATATGCGCTGGGATCACACACACAGCGGCTCAGTCCCGAATCACTGCTTGTGCACTTCACTCGCGCGCTCTGTGAGCTGCGCAGGGCCGGAGTGCGCACCCTCCAGAGGGCACTCGCTGTTCAGGGCGGAGTGATTTGGAGCGCAGGATGCCTGCGGAGCCGAGCGTATCCGTGTATTGGTGTTGCTGTGTGCACACGAATCGTGTATTGGTGTTGCTGTGTGCACACTAATCGTTTTAAAAACGTTAATCTGATGATCCGCTGATACGGTCTAATGTAAACCCCACCACAGTCTGGCCAGGCAAGCTATCTACAGCTCTTCCAAGCTCCCGAAAAATCGGGAACCAATCAACTTTGAGCATCTCCAACGGCCCTGGGTAGAGGCGTGTTCAAGGCACTGACGTAGTAGAACTGCGACCGGAAGCCATAGATTGTTTACAGAATCTATGCCGGAAGCGCTTCATTCACGCTTCCGCATCTATTACGCATAGATGCTGTATTGAAAGCATTCAACGGGAAGTTCTCATTGAAAACGGAGCAAAGAGCAGCCCTGGAGGTATTTATTGAAAGGAAGGACGTTTTCGCCTTGCTCCCGACCGGCTTCGGTAAGAGTTTAATCTACCAGTTAGCCCCGTCGCGTCGCATACGTCAGAGGAAAGAGTGATGTGATTGGTTTAAGCTTTGTCACAGCCTTTTCTGGCTTCGACCAGTAGCAAACTGAGGCATTTCAGGGAGGCGGGTCAACCACGGGCTCTGGGAAACGGTTGGGCTTAATATCTTGGCCAGACCAATAGCTCGTAGAGCTTTGTCGCGTTAGCCAGACTAGTTAGCACGTCCGCCTCTCGATCGGGAGATCGCGAGTTCTACTCACGGTCGGGTCATACCAAAGACCATCATAAAAATGGTACCTACTGCCGTCTGGCAAGGCACGCTGCAATACAGATGTGAGTGGGGAGTCAAACTCTCGTGGTTACCAGAGGACTAGCCCCGCACTGTAACCCTAGCTATGTAATAGGCAAGAGGCCGAGGGCTACGGAAACGGAGATCGGCGCCGCCCTATGGCGTGGGAAGGACTTTGATTGATTGATTTGAATGTTAACTTCATATTTGGCTAACGTCAATAAGTCAAACATTAATAAAGGCCACATCTTTCCTGCAAGAATATCAAGAGATTAAATCATAATAATGTACGACAGAGGAAAGGGAGGGGCTTCCAGGGAGTCAATAAATACTGACAGACACAACCGTCAATCAGCTTACTTTTATATTGGAAGGTCTAAACTGTTCTTTTTGTGAATTTTTCAGTATGCAATAGCACACACTGATGTTAAAATCTACATTCCTTATTACAAAAAAAAAAAAAAGGTAAAATTTGGCAAACCTGCTTTTTTCTTTTTTTTTTTTTTTTAAGTATAATTGCATACATTTTCAGTGAAAAGTTAAGTGGGGAAAAAAAAAAAAAAAGATTCTACTGTTTTTTGCCACAAAATTAAGCAGGTCATATTCACACAGCCAGTCATGTCAGTTGTCATTACTGGGTTGTAAGGAACAGGTGGTAATAGTCATATCCCA
This sequence comes from Neoarius graeffei, assembly GCF_027579695.1. Classification (NCBI taxonomy): domain Eukaryota; kingdom Metazoa; phylum Chordata; class Actinopteri; order Siluriformes; family Ariidae; genus Neoarius; species Neoarius graeffei. The sequence continues at coordinate 37,359,048 of NC_083593.1, read as the reverse complement.
TTCATCCAGACACGAGTGTTTTACTGGGAAATACACCACTCGTCTTTTTCATACAAAGTACATCCAGGATATTTAGGAGCATATTTTCCAATATCCTCACTCGTGAGGAAATTCATGAATTGTTTTGATAAATTTGGGTACTTTTTGTTTGTGAATGTATCTATATACTGTATTGGTCCTAATAGACGCGCAATGCGTGAACGCAAGACCATTTGCATGCGCGTCCATTATGTACCAAACGCCTAGGTTCCGAACGAATATCGGTCACTGTGCATGTTTTCGTTTCCGAAACGTTATGATCAGCTTGAAGTGGTTTTGACGGTTTCCGAATTTTATCACCACCCAATAGGAAGCAACGACCGCGCATGCGCATGAAGAAGATCCATGGCTGCCAAGTTTGAGTTGGATTTGTGTGTGCGAGGTTTTCATGTTTACCAACACATGTGGAAACCAGAAATAGGTGAAACATTGCAGTGTCGAATAGAAGAAAATCCATTTGATAAAAACACTGTCACTGTTGTTCGCCAGGATAAAACTGTAGGCCGCGTCCCCAAAGAACACTCGAAAGTGTGCCGGTATTTCATTGCCCGGGGTGGGGTGATTACAGTTGCCGTCATTGGTAAACGGCGGAATACAGGTGTCGGACGCGAAATTCCTGCACGATATACATTTACTGGTGTGCCTGGAGATGTTAATAAACTGACAAAATTGTTGAGGTGAACAATTCAATCTGGCAATCTACACTGTTGTTGACTATTTCTGGTTCGAGTGCAGCGACTCTAGGCTATGCCATGCCGAACAAGCGAGGCAGTTACTGTGCTAGCTTCAAATTACAGGTGGTGGAATATGTTCTGAAAGGGCATTCCAAGAATAAAGCAGCACATCAGTTTGGAATACATCGTCACAGGGTCCAAGAATGGTGCATTGTTGAGAAAAAACTGCGAGAAATCTCGAAGGGTACCTGGCGGTGGAAGGAAACTCAGATTTGAGGAAACTGATGATACTCTTTGGAAATGGATAGTGTTTGGTTGCTTGGTACATGTAGCTCCTGTACGGTAGTAAACAATTGATGTTTCCATATTAAAAATGTTGTCGTTTGAAATACTTCAACTAGTCTTGCATGCATATGTCAGTTGATATTTTGTTGCGGGTAGAGAATACTGTATTCTTATTTTGTGATAATATTGAGTTCATCCAAAGTGCCATTTTAATATTTTACATTATTGTCCAGAGTGCCATTTGATATTCTGTATTGTGCTACGCTAGTCTTCATATGTGGGTGTTATCCAAAGTGTCAATAGATACAGTGCCTTGCAAAAGTATTCATACCCCTTGAACTTTTTCACATTTTTCCACCTTACAACCACAAACTTAAAAGTTTTTTATTGAGATTTTATGTGATAGACCAACACAGAGTAGCACATAATTGTGAAGTGAAATGAAAATGATAAATGGTCTTCAAAATTTTAAACAAAAAAAAAAAATCTGAAAAATGTGATGTGCATTAGTATTCAGCCCCCCTGCGTCAATCCTTTGTAGAGCCACCTTTTGCTGCAATTACAGCTGCAAGTCTTTTGTGGTATGTCTCTACCAGCTTTGCACATCTAGACACTGAAATTTTTGCCCATTCTTCTTTGCAAAATAGCTCAAGCTCAGCCAGATTGGATGGAGAGCGTCTGTGAACAGCAATTTTCAAGTCTTGCCACAGATGCTCAATGGGATTTAGGTCTGGACTTTGACTGGGCCATTCTAACACATGAATACTCTGATCTAAACCATTCCATTGTAGCTCTGGCTGTATGTTTAGGGTCATTGTCTTGCTGGAAGGTGAATCTCCTTCCCAGTCTCAAGTCTTTTGCAGCCTCCAACAGGTTTTCTTCCGGGACTGCCCTGTATTTAGCTCCATCCATCTTCCCATCAACTCTGACCAGCTTCCCTGTCCCTGCTGAAGAAAAGCATCCCTACAGCATGATGCTGCCACCACCATGTTTCACAGTGGGGATGGTGTGTGCAGGGTGATGAGCAGTGTTAGTTTTCCGCCACACACAGTGCTTTGCATTTAGGCCAAAAAGTTCAACTTGTCTCATCTGACCAAAGCACCTTCTTCCACATGTTTGCTATGTCCCCTACATGGCTTCTTATGCCTGTCTTTCAACAATGGCTTTCTTCTTGCCACTCTTCCAAAAAGGCCAGATTTGTGGAGTGTACGACTTATAGTTGTCCTGTGCACAGATTCTCCCACCTGAGCTGTGGATTTCTGCAGCTCCTCCAGAGTGATCATGGGGCTCTTGGCTGCTTCTCTGACCAGTGCTCTCCTTGCTCGCTCTGTCAGTTTAGGTGGACGGCCATGTCTTGGTAGGTTTGCAGTTGTGCCATACTTTTTCCATTTTTGAATGATGGATTGAACAGTGCTTCTTGAGATGTTCAGAGCTTGGGATATTTTTTATAACCTAACCCTGCTTTAAACTTCTCCAGAACTTTATCCCTGACCTGTCTGGTGAGTTCTTTGGTCTTCTTGATGCTGTTTGTTCTTCAGTGTTCTCTAACAAACCACTGAGGCCTTCACAGAACAAGTGTATTTATGCTGAGAGTAAATTACACACAGTAGGACTCTATTAACTAATTAGATGACTTCTGAAGGCAATTGATTGCACTGGATTGTATTTAGAGGTATCAGAGTACGGGGGCTGAATACTAATGCACACCACATTTTTCAGATTTTTATTTGTTTAAAATTTTGAAGACCATTTATCATTTTCGTTTCACTTCACAATTATGTGCTACTCTGTGTTGGTCTATCACATAAAATCTCAATAAAAAACTTTTAAGTTCGTGGTTGTAAGGTGGAAAAATGTGAAAAAGTTCAAGGGGTATGAATACTTCTGCAAGACACTGTATTTTGTTTCGGGGTACACCACACGCTTATTATGTTTAGATTTGTTTTCATTTGAAGTGCCATTTTGTGTTTTGTTACAAGTTGATGTATTGCTACTAGTGTAATATTTTAATACATGCACATGTGTTCGAGCTTGTTAATGAACGAAAATGTGAGCATAAAAAATACAGGGGTTTTTTTTCCATGGAATTGTTCACAAAGAATTGATAAAGTATAGTCTACGGGGAAAATTACAAAATCGCGCGGGAATTTTTTCGTAAATTCCCTATATTGTGCTCTTCTATTAGGGCGCGCTCTTCTATTAGGACCAATACGGTAATAAGAAAATCACAGAGTGACTTGAAGTTTATCTTCTCATGTTGAAAAACTTGTATTTTTCATACGAGATGCATCACGGATCCGTGTGACACATTTTCCTGACATTTCACCCTGATGACATCACTCCCAGTGTTTTTCCGCTGACTGGACATGATTTGTCAAAACGGCGAACCGGTTCAAAATTAAAATGCTTTTGATTAACTTGTGCATTTTTTTGTGGATGTGTCCATATAATAAAAAGAACGTGAAGATGTGAAGTTTGTCTTCTCGTGCTGAGAAATATTTCAGTCGTTGCGTCGCCCGCTCGTGAATATGTTCACCGCTCGAAGATAAACTTATTTTCGCACCACTGTGCAATATATCCTCTATATTGTGTGTGTTTCGTAATATATCATTTTAGTCTAAATACGGAGGTGATTATAGAAAATCACGCGCCCTGATTAGTCGAGAAATGCGGATTATTTCTTGATAATCACCTCGAGCGACTCGACAAAATGGCGGCTGTCACCGCACGCGAGGAAGAATTACAAATTATGAAAGAAAATGCTGTTCCTAAAAGCACTAAAAGATGCTACGAAGTTTGGTCTAAAACTATTTAAGGGTGGAATTGTGATTTATTTTAAAACCAAGTATTTTTTGCAAGTCGGCATAGATAAGTGACAAGTCCACATGCATTACATTTGCATGCCGCTTTTGAAGATTGTATTTAAAAAATAATAATAATACATTTTCACTCACCATGCATGCAGCCTGCACGGCCTCACTCAGACTGGCAGCATTGGGCTCGCACCAGAACATGTGGCAGATGAAATCTCCAGGGCCTTCAGCCATGATGAAGGCAAAAGTATGTACATCTTTCCCTACGCCCATGAATGACAGGAAGCGCACGCGACACTCTGACAGAACCTCCTCAGTCTTCACCCACACACAAAGTACAGATGAAATGTTATTTCAAACCACACCCAAAACAAATGCAATGTTTTTATAGAACAGGTTGAATTACAAAAATAACTACTGGACTGTGTAGGTGTGTAATTATACTCACATCTGAAATAAGAATAGTAAGAGTAGCAGAGGCCACATTCACAGTCACAGGACTCCAATCTGCTTTGTCTCTTGAGGCAAGTGCGTTCTCCAAGGCAGAATTAACAATATCCATACCTAAGTGGAGAACACGCAGCGAGACAAAAAGACCAGTGTTATAATTTTATGCAAAAATTCAAAACCCAAACTTAAATCAGACTGCTGAAAGTGTAACCACTTCAGAGTGCCTACACCCATCGTGTACATTTAATTAGCCAGCAACCCTTTTCTTTGGAGTGGGGGTGTCACACTCCAGTCTGTATCCTCATTTATTTAAAAAAAAAAAAAAGTCTGTATGAATTCCAGAATTAAATTATGTAGTAGCATATGCACAGAGATGCCTACCCCAAATTTTGAATTTCAGTATTCTTGAAAACATTTTTCAGTATTTTGGAATGACTTTCAGTAACATTAATTTATGCGCATTTCCATTATAGAGGTATATATACCAATATGTTTAACATTTAAATTATTAAAAAGAACCGTTTTGTGTGAATTGAGTAAACAAAACGCGAGCAGCCGTCTCAACTGAATTTCCACTCAACAAATTTCTAGAGCATACAATATATCACATTTTTATAAATACAATAGTGTTCCCTGTTTGCAGACATTACGGTTGACTACCAACCATTGGTATTGAATGCAACTCCTCAGAAGTATTATATTATATTGCCTGGCAAAATGTTCTACCTGTTAACTGATTCTAATAAAATTAAAAAAAAAAATTTCTTATTTCATGCCAAAGAGAGTCCGACATTGTTATCTTAATGCCCCAATATATAAATACTTCAGCATAATGCTTCAGAAGAGACATTGAATGACATTTATAATTGTATTTAAAACAGTGGAATGATCAATTTTTTGCCACAATCCCAACAGCACTAATCATAAAATTCTGTTTTTGATCATACTACATGTACATTTGCACTTGCAACACTGAAAAGACTTTGAATTAAAGGAGTACAGCCAGTGTTTGATATTTCAGTGAATAAAAATCAGACATGTAAAAAGAAACTGAATAAGTTTAAAGGAACAGTCCACCGTACTTCCATAATGAAATATGCTCTTATCTGAATTGAGACGAGCTGCTCCGTACCTCTCCGAGCTTTGCGCGACCTCCCAGTCAGTCAGACGCACTGTCACTCCTGTTAGCAATGTAGCTAGGCTCAGTATGGCCCATGGTATTTTTTGGGGCTGTAGTTAGATGCGACCAAACTCTTCTGCGTTTTTCCTGTTTACATAGGTTTATATGACCAGTGATATGAAACAAGTTCAGTTACACAAATTGAAACGTAGCGATTTTCTATGCTATGGAAAGTCCGCACTATAATGACAGGCGTACTAACACCTTCTGCGCTTCGACAGCGCATTGATATCTGAGCTCCGTATCAATACGCTGCCGAAGCGCGCAGAAGGTGTTAGTACGCCTGTCATTATAGTGCGGACTTTCCATAGCATAGAAAATCGCTACGTTTCAATTTGTGTAACTGAACTTGTTTCATATCACTGGTCATATAAACCTATGTAAACAGGAAAAACGCAGAAGAGTTTGGTCGCATCTAACTACAGCCCCAAAAAATACCACTGGCCATACTGAGCCTAGCTACATTGCTAACAGGAGTGACAGCGCGTCTGACTGACTGGGAGGTCGCGCAAAGCTCGGAGAGGTACGGAGCAGCTCGTCTCAATTCAGATAAGAGCATATTTCATTATGGAAGTACGGTGGACTGTTCCTTTAACTCACATTTCATGGCACTAATTGGCAAGTTCAACTCCAAGCATAGGTCAACCATCACTGCTTCAGCACGTGTCACGTTCCGTCTCTTTTCATCCACAGATTTCGTAAAAAACTGCTGGATACCCCCAGATTTACTTTCCGCCTGACTCGCCATTTCAGCATACTCCATATGTTTTTTGGAGTTGACATGCCGCGTGCAGTCATCGCGACCACCATGAGTGATGTTAATGTCAGTTCTACACAGTTTGCAGTGCGCGTATCCATTGCCCTTTTGACTGGGTGTAATGCACAGCCATTCTACCGTATCGAAAATAGCGCGAACAAATGTGCGGAATATGCACGTCACACACAGCATGTGTGCTTGTCGTAAAAATAAATAGCCTAGCCGTGAATCGCGCATGGATTGAAAAAGTCGCTTGGACATTTAAAAACAACTCACTGGAATTTTTTAAGACTTTATAATAATTCCGTACAGAATAACACTTTGCCATAACATCGTATTTACGTAACTTTTCCGTACAAAATACGGCCAATCCGTACTAGTAGGCATCTCTGTATGCATATAAAAAACATGCATACACCATCTCATATGCATTAGCCCCTTTATTATTCTCAACGCACATGTTAACTTAAACAAATTTGTGTATAAAATCTGTTGCATGTAGACCGAATGCAGTGTTTTATTTAATGACATTATATGACAGACAACACAACACTGTCCACATGGAACCTTGGAAGATCAATTTACATGAATCTCCACTGTAAGGTAACACTTCCACTTAACCACGAGACAGAGTGAAATCTAGCTGACAAAAAAAAAAGGCATTTAAATTTGAGCTTCATTTTGTGCACAACATTTCTAAAGCCCTCTCAGAGCCACATCACAGCACAGTCTGAATTTGGTGTCTTAAAAGAGGGAAAACAAACTATGTTGGGAGGTGGCCTTCCAGGACCCAAGTTTGACACTTGAGGTTTAGTCTGTTTTAGTAAAGCTTCGAGGCTACTCTGTGGTTGTGTCAGGAAATACCTCTCTCTCCCTAAATCATTTTCCTAAATCTGCATTCCTGAGCAAAAAACAAAACAAAAAACGCCAGTGTTAACACTTGACCCTGACAAAAGCAGCTTTCAGACTGACAACATTGAAGCCTCCAAAAGAGAAAAAGTATTCCTTACCTACTGGTTTTGCCACTGGTACATTACCAAGGTAGCGCACCTGGAAACGCTGGACCAGCTCATTCTTTGGTGCTGGGAACTCTACAAGTTAAAAATGTAGGATTCATGAGACCTGTTTCAACCATACAGGAAGAACCCTCCTATACAACAATACACTCACCGGCCACTTTAACAGGAATACCTGTACACCAGCCCATTCATATATTATCCAAATCAGCAATCATGCTGCAGCACGGCAACGTGTAAAATCATGCAGATATAGATCAAGAGCTTCAGTTAATGTTCACATCACTTATCAGAATGAGGAAAAATGGCTGGTCTGAATCTTTCAGAAACTGCTGATGATCTGGAATTTTCACACACAACAGTCTTTAGAGTTTACACTGAATGGGTGTGAAGAACAAAAAGCACCCAGTTCTGTGGTCACAAGAGAATGGCCAGACTGTTTTGAGCTGAAAGGAAGACTACGGTAACTCAACAAATCATTCTTTACAATTGTGGCGAGCAGAAAAGCATCTCTGATTGCACAACACATCAAAGCTTGAGGCAGATGAACATATCGGGTTTCACTCCTAGCAGCCAAGAACAGGAATTGGAGGCTACAGGAGGTCACAGGCTCACCTAAACTGGGCAGTAGAATATTGGAAAAAAACTTAATTGTCAGTTCAAGTCAACTGTCCAGTTACAACTCATTGGGCAACAACCAATGATTCACCCAATCCACAATTCAATTTTCATACAATTTTTTTTTTTTTTTTTTTTTTTTTGGGGGGGGGGGGGGGGGTGTTATTGCAAAAAAAAAAATTCAACATTTATTTTCCATCAATTTAAAGATTTTTGTTTATTAAAAAAATAAATAAAATAAAAACGTTTAATTTTCTTAATAACCAACAATAATTATTTACACACATTTGTAAAGGTTGGAGTAAAATATAATAGTCTATTAACTAAAATATTCCTTTTATTAAAATTTAGATGTTCATAAATTGCCCTTTTCCTAATAAATTTTTATGAACCCTAATATAATCTAATACTTTGATTTTTTTCCCCTCTTTTTCTTTAGCTTTTGGCAGGCAACACGGTGGTGTACTTGTTAGCACTGTTGCCTCACATGCCCCTTTTCCACCAAAGCAGTTCCAGGGCTGGTTCGGGGCCAGTGCTTAATTTGGAACCGGGTTTTCTGTTTCCACTGACAAAGAACTGGCTCTGGGGCCAGAAAAACCGGTTCCAGGCTAGCACCAACTCTCTGCTGGGCCAGAGGAAAGAACCACTTACGTCAGCCGGCGGGGGGGCGGAGTTGTTAAGACCAACAACAATAACAAGACCGCGAAAGATCGCCATTTTTAAGCGATGAGAAGCAGCAGCTGTACAAACGCGAAGTCATCCATTATTATTGTTGTTGTTGCTGCTTCTTCCGCGTTGTTTTTGCTTCGATATTCGTGCCAAGGTTTATGCAAACGTAGTGACGTAACTGACGTATACAGTGACGTAATGACGTGGCTTCCCTTAGCACCGCGAGCTATGGAAAAGCAAACTGGTTCTCAGCTGGCTCGCAAGTTGAACGAGTTGTGAACCAGCACTGGCCCCGAACCAGCCCTGGAACTGATTTGGTGGAAAAGGGTAACGGTAAGATGATTCTGGGTTCAAGCCCAGTGGCTGACGAGGGCCTTTCTGTGTGGAGTTTGCATGTTCTCCCCGAGTCTGTGTGGGTTTCCTCCGGGTGCTCCAGTTTCCCCCGCAGTCCAAAGTTAGGTTAACATGGGGCAGCCATAGGCTGAAGTGCCCTTGAGCAAGGCACCTAACCCCCAACTGCTCCCCAGATGCTGTAGCATAGCATCTTTCTCATTTTAGACCTGTTTTTTGTAGGTTTTTGGGGCATTAGATCTGTATTACATCTGCCTAGGCTGAAGTCACTTGGATTCCTGCTATTGTACGTTATTGTGTCCCCTGCTGTGTAAACAACGCAAAATTACTGCCAACTGTTAACTACAATTATGCAGCCTGATAATCGCGATTCATTTTTCATGTCATTGATTCGAATAGTCATAAATTTGTACCATAATTTATCGTTACATGCCTACTATTAATTGAAACTCTTGACCTGTATCTGCATGATTTTATGCACTGTGCTGCTGTTACACAATTGGCTGATTCTATAATTGCATGAATAAACAGGTGTTCCTATTAAAATTGCCAGTACATGCAAGTCCTATATTGTACAGAATATTCTTCATAATTTTCAAGTGATGTTACATACCCTGAACCGGAATGTCCACTAGTTTGGAGGGATCAATGTTCAGTCTGTTCAGACTTGATTTTGAAGACTTCCTCTGGGCCATAATCTGCAACATGCACAAAGCACAGACACAACCTTTTATGATTTTACCACAAGTAAGCAGTTCCCTGTTCCCCAAGTTGCTTTGCGAACTAAAATTTCATAGATGTGACTTCCTAATTTTTCACGTATAGAAAACTAAATTCACCAAAAAATTAATAAATAAATAAAAGAAAGAAAAGGGGGGGGGGGGGGGGGGGGACACCACATCCTATTTGGCCTTATTACTGGCTCATGGTTTATAATATTTATAATAATAATAATAATAATAATAATAATAATACAAACTGCAATGACAACAGAAAAAGGATTGGCCATAGTACATATGGTCACCATTTTACTGTTTAAGAACACAGATCAGTCAAGTTTTTGGATTCACGAAATTCAGTACAAAACACGGTCAGTGCTAATTCCTTAACAGAGAAATGCTAACCTTAGAACAGATGTCATGCATGCTGGTGGCAATGTTCTTGGCAGGAGTGTCGCACCGGAACACGTGACACTTCAGAACATGGGTTAGCTTGTCTCGAGCCACGTAGGCAAAGTCCCTGTGGTGAAAGAGTCATGACTGAGTGAACACATGCACAAAAATACACACATATTTGGGTTGTCAGGATTAAGGAAGATGGATGACTTTAAGACTAAAATGATGAAGGATGAAATGAAGGGCACTACAATGCCATACTATTACTGTTTCTAAGAATCACAAAATCAGTGTAATATACTGCACACTAGATCAAACTACAGACAGAAATGTATAAAATAAATATTTAAAAAAATCAACAACACTTTACACTGTGAATGTAAATTCCACACAGCAGTGAGCGAGTCATGAAAATGAGGCTGTGAGGTGAATCTCGGCTGTGGCAGCATATCGCCATGATGACCACAAATATGGAAAATAAGGCACAATAATAGCAATACACTACCTCTCCCTGAGTCCCAGAACGCAGCAGCATAGAGAGAAACCGAAACAAGTTTGAACAGCAAACAAATGAGGGAGCACAACAGAAGTCTAACTTAGTCTAACAAGTCAACTTAGGCCATGTACACACGTAGCCGGGTATTTTTAAAACCGAACATTCTCCCCCCCCGTTTATAAAAATGTTTTATCCACACCACCTCGTCTTCGAAAAAAATCCCTTCCACACATAACCGAACATCTGCGTTTTCAATCACATTCATAAGCATTCCAAACCTGTAGATGGCATTATTTCCCCAAATCCTACCCCCTAATCACAACAGAATAGCACCTGCACAATAATTAACGCTTTCAAGGCACTACTCCGATCCATTACTCTTTGTCCATGCTTAATCTGGCTTCTGCAGTAAACAAAGGTCGCACGTTTGACGTCAGGGCAGATTTGTTGTCATTTTTTTGGCGCAGATTGTGACGTTCTAAAACGCAAAACTCCGGTTATCTCTGTCTACACGAAAAGGCATACACGAAGTTTTCAAAAATCTTCACTTTGCCCGGAGTTTTTTTTAAATATTCGTTTTTGATGTGTTGTTTTCATGTGGATGACAGGCCAAAACGTAGAAAAATATCTTCGATTTAGCAGATACCCGGCTACGTGTGGACGGGGTCTTAAACTAAAATCAAATGAATCATGCATGTTGTCAAGCATTGTGTCTCGCAAAACATGCATCATTTATGCAGCACCATTGTTAAAACAAGAGCAATGTAAGCCAAACTGGAGAAAAAGCACTGTGCAGAGAATGGAAGGCCTGAAAAACTCAGAATACCCACATGAGTCATTCTTAAGAACGGATTAAATGTGCTGTTTAATATTTCATAGAATATTGTAGATGCATTAGAAAATTCAGAAATTAACAATTTTGCCATGAAATAGATCACGCTCTTTATTTAAGATTTCTCTTGATATTTTTTTTTCGCATTAGCTTAATGTCTGACCAGAAACCCCACACACAGGCAACACAGAAAGCAGACAGTTGTAGGGAAGAGGCAGGGTTTTCAGTGTTTTCATAACGATATGCCGTGCTGAAGAATTACTGCTCCTTTGAAGAGAACTGAACGGGGTGTTTAACAATCTGTGGTCAAATTAGCATCTCTGCGAACATGGACATGCTGAGATCTTCAGGTCATAATTATTTAGTAGCCTTTTCTGAAGTTGCTCAACAGCCCAACTCCCATTAAAAATAAATAATAGATGAACTGCACTTAAAATAAGTTATAGTAAAGGCTCATACATAGAACAGATGAATAGGCTGCGTACTGATGACTAAGAAAAGTGAAGTCACAAGTAAAAAGTAGCATCACTATGCCAGAATATCAGCTATTTTTTGCCGTTTAAAAAAAGCTGCACGGAAAATACTTGTACAAGTTGGATTTAAGCTAGCTGTAATGCGACAAATTGAGTATAGAAGTAAATATGTACACTTTTCACTTCGCTTAAAAAGTCAAGGAGCTCCTGGAAGAATTCCTGATTTGGGTTTTAAGGACCTGCAATGACCTTGAAGGCATTCCATAAGTATTTGGATATAAAGGTGTGTGTTTTGGTCACACCTTCACTCTTGCTTGTCTTGGTTATTGTACTAACCTGCCGTTGTCCCTGCCGACGCCCCACACACGGATGCTGACTATAGGCTGCGAGTGGAGAAGGGTTTGTCCCAGAGGATCAATCAGATTTAGCATCTCATTCTCTAGCACCAGGAGCATGTCCTTACCCTGGAGAACACAGTGGCAATAATCAGCAGCTTTCATTCATTTAACTCTGGTTTTCCTCTTTACATCAGACAGGCACTATTACACACACCTCTCCCCAGATGCCAGCTGTGTCGTGCAGGTTGTGTTTGTGGTAAGAGAGCTGTCTGATGCAGTTATTTACGGCAATGCTGCTCTTGCCAGGTGCCATCTCTTCCTCAGATATCTCCACCCAGCCCAGAGACCGCACAGCAAAACACTAGAGAAAGACACATACCAAAGAAGAGATTATGAATTGTGGTAGCACTGCATGACACGACAAATGCCCCTTTTCCACCAAAGCAGTTCCAGGGCTGGTTCGGGGCCAGTGCTTAGTTTGGAACCGGGTTTTCTGTTTCCACTGACAAAGAACTGGCTCTGGGGCCAGAAAAACCGGTTCCAGGCTAGCACCAACTCTCTGCTGGGCCAGAGGAAAGAACCGCTTACGTCAGCGGGGGGCGGAGTTGTTAAGACCAACAACAACAATAGCAAGATCGCGAAAGGTCGCCATTTTTAAGCGACGAGAAGCAGCAGCTGTACAAACGCGAAGTCATCCATTATTATTATTGTTGTTGCTGCTGCTGCTGCTTCCGTGTTGTTTTTGCTTCGATATTCGCGCCAAGGTTTATGCAAACGTAGCGACGTAACTGACGTATACAGCGACGTAACTGACGTGACTCCCCTTAGCACCGCGAGCTATGGAAAAGCAAACTGGTTCTCAGCTGGCTCGCAAGTTGAACGAGTTGTGAACCAGCACCAGCACTGGCCCCGAACCAGCCCTGGAACTGATTTGGTGGAAAAGGGGTATCAATAAGCTGGAAATAAAATAAGATGTTCATAATAACGGACAAGCTGTTTGCATGGACTTAACTGTCTGATCACATCATACCAAGCTCGCAACTTTATTTTATTTAATCAACTACCTTTTAAGGAAGTAACTCTGAAGCTTTTGAAACTTTAAAAGCAACTATTCCAACATACAAATAGCAGAGTAGTGTTGATAAACACTACATTCCATACCTTAGCCTCTCCATCAGTGCTGTATGAACTTGGTTTCTCTTCTCCCTCTGACTGAGCGCAGCTGGGAATAAACAGAAAATACATTTGAATGAAAATGTTTTAAGAGTGAGAATATACTGCAATTTTACATAGCACAGATAGATATCGTGCAATCCCTTATACTATATCTCCGAATGCTTTAAAAAAAGACGAGTTATACCCGAGATTGATGGAAGCGTAGCGTAGAGTAGCCCCTTCAAATTCCTTTAGACTCTGATCAGAAGTTACATCCTCCTCCTTCAACATAATAAAACAGCAGGAAAACGTCTCAGGCTTCAAGGTTTACTTTTAACCATTGTATAAATATGCAATACATAAACAGACAGGACACCACACTAGGGCTGCAACGATTCACCACGGTGCATCGAAAATCGAGTTCATGCCTGCCGTGCCGATTATCGATCCATGTAGCTGTATTTTTGGTTCGATTCGGCGACATTTTTTTATTTCAATTTGTACTGATTTATAAACGCAATTTTACCACGTGACCATTACACTTGCACTGTAGCCTGGGCCCGCCCATCCTAAGCGTGACGCAACACGAGGGCCTGTTGCGAGCTTAATCTGGCCAGGCAAGCTATCTACAGCTCTTCCAAGCTCCCGAAAAATCGGGAACCAATCAACTTTGAGCATCTCCAACGGCCCTGGGTAGAGGCGTGTTCAAGGCACTGACGTAGTAGAACTGCGACCGGAAGCCATAGATTGTTTACAGAATCTATGCCGGAAGCGCTTCATTCACGCTTCCGCATCTATTACGCATAGATGCTGTATTGAAAGCATTCAACGGGAAGTTCTCACTGAAAACGGAGCAAAGAGCAGCCCTGGAGGTATTTACTGAAAGGAAGGACGTTTTCGCCTTGCTCCCGACCGGCTTCGGTAAGAGTTTAATCTACCAGTTAGCCCCGTCGCGTCGCATACGTCAGAGGAAAGAGTGATGTGATTGGTTTAAGCTTCGTCACAGCCTTTTCTAGCTTCGACCAGTAGCAAACTGAGGCATTTCAGGGAGGCGGGTCAACCACGGGCTCTGGGAAACGGTTGGGCTTAATATCTTGGCCAGACCAATAGCTCGGAGAGCTTTGAAGTCGCGTTAGCCAGGCTACTTACACTGTTAAATCGATGCGAGAATGCGATCGGCCAGAATAGAGCACAGCTTTGCTTCTAAATAAAACGTGCAATCTGATTGGTTTGGGTCCTTGCTCTTGTCCAATCAGAGTAGCCGACACGTTACGTGGCAGCGCCGTTGCTGGGCACCAAAATGGCGGAAGCCAAGCTTAAAGATCCTTCGTCTCATCTTAAATCAAAAGTTTGGGCTTCGAGAAGACATGGACATTGTAACGTCCTCTTTCCCACGTCATGTGGCACGTAGGGCGGCGCCAATCTCCGTTTCCGTAGCCCTCAGCCTCTCGCCTATTGCATAGGCATTACAGTTACAGTGGGGGGCTAGTCCTCTGGTAACCACGAGAGTTTGACTCCCCACTCGCATCTGTATTGCAGCATGCCTTGCCAGACGGCAGTAGGTACCATTTTTATGACAGTCTTTGGTATAATCCGACCGCGGGTAGAACCCAAGATCTCCCGATCAAGAGGCGGACACGCTAACCACTAGGCCAACTCGCGGTACATTGTAACGTGCTGTACATGTTATGCTGATGTGAAGTATAAGGGAGGGTCAACTACAAACCTCGCAAATCAATTAAAGCGACAACACAACGAGGATGTAAACAAAGTAAGTGCCGCCGAATTGAAAACTGTGTTACGAACGTAGCAAAACCAGGTACGTGGGGACCGTTAAAACTGACTGATGTGATTTACTTTACCTGTTATCAGTTAGAGTTTAGAGCCAAAGTTACAAAAAACAGTTTTACATGTTGCTGAGTTCCTACTGTTACGTGTACTGACAGTACTGATTGAACTGTTATGAATACGCATAAATATTAAATAAGTCTCTTTGAAGAGGAAGGTGTCTGAGTGAGAGTAACTGATCCTCACTGCTCTGTGATCAGGAATTCATCCATTCAAGTTGCCAAAATAGACTTATTTTAAGCATTTTACACTTACATATCCTGTTCCCTAGTCAGCATTTGGAAAGGTTTCATCTTTCCACACAAATTTCAATGAGATTTTGTTAAAGTTTAAAATCTGAGGTTTGTCCGTCCTTTATGTTTAGTTGCAGAATCGAATCGAAGGGTCTGAATCGTGAATCCAAGTCTTAGTGAATCGTTGCAGCCCTGCACCACACCAAGCTGAAATGAAATAAGAAACACGACACCCACCTTCCACAAGTCATCATTGAATCTATTCTGACGAGGTACACCAGTCCATGTAATCTAAAAACAGAAGTGTGTTTTTAAGTTCGATACACACACATTAGACCAGAGAAAAGGCCATCCTTTCAACTATTAACACTGCTGTCCAACTGTACAGTATTAGTGGCAGAATTGGCTAAAAAAAGATGTCTATTAAAGGACATGGGACATGAAACATAAATGCACGCTATATCAGTTTCTTTCCATTAAAAATATGAAATAATTGCATCAACAAATACAAAATTATCTATTAAATTCAGCAAAATCGTTATATTCATGATGATATGGCATTTCTGCTCGAGCTCCGATATGCATATTTTACAACCGGAAGAGCCGCTGTCACGTGATCATACGTCACGAAAACTTTCGGGTACAGCACAAGCGGGTAGATGAATATGGAGAAGTGTGAATCGTGATGATGACGAATGCGACAAAATAGTTTCTGTGTCTTGGATGACAAGAAAATTGTTTCGTTTTTAGAGTGTTTAACGTACATTGAACATCATAGTGTATTGTGACCTCCCAGTCAGTCAGACGCGCTGTCACTCCTGTTAGCAATGTAGCTAGGCTCAGCATGGCCAATGGTATTTTTTGGGGCTGTAGTTAGATGCGACCAAACTCTTCCACGTTTTTCCTGTTTACATAGGTTTATATGACCAGTGACATGAAACAAGTTCAGTTACACAAATTGAAACGTGGCGATTTTCTATGCTATGGAAAGTCCGCACTATAATGACAGGCGTACTAACACCTTCTGCGCGCTTCGACAGCGCATTGATACCTTCACTCGGAGTTGTACCATTATTTTTTAGACAGGGCGGACGGACCAGGGCATTCGCCCGCCTGGCCGTGCCCGACGAGGAGCGCTCTCGGCCGGCTTGGGAGGCAGATGGCAGCCCCTCCTGGAAGTGTGGTTTTACCATGGGCCTCATGCGGTAAGGATTAGTATTATAATTTTGGGTGTATCAATTATTGATCATCATAATTCTGACTCGTTTCGCCATTTTGAATGTTTTCATCTCGGACTCTGGAAGCATTGTATCTCAATCAATCTCGAAAAACATCAGCAAAAAAAAAAAACTAGCTTGCAACGGACTTTAGCTAGATCTATGATGAACTTTCAATGTATGATACAAAAATAATACTTCTTTCAACAGATCATTAGCCTTTGAGCAGAATTGTTTTTAACTTACCAGGAAGTGTTATCGAGCCGACCGCTTTCAGTTTCATGGGGATTGAATGAACTCTCACTCTCAGAATCATCTGACCCGTCAGAGTAAAGACAAGATCTATGTTCATGTGAATTTCCAGCTATCGGTTCGAATTGATAGGGTCTAACTTCACATCTTTGTGAAACATCGGGAATGTCACTGTCGATGGTGTCCATTTCGGTAACCTGTTTACATTAGATACCCAAGCGCTGGCTCCTTGAAAAGTTTTTGTGACGTCACGGGTCACGTGACCGCTTAGCTAATTAACGAATCATTGTTTTACGCTGATGTATAAAAAAGTTGAATAATGTGATGATTTTCACATTTTTGACGCCCTGCAGGGATTTAGATGGCATTTCTTATGTCCTTTATACATAATTATACCCAGAAAAAAATCCATGTCCCATGTCCTTTAAAGTATAATATAAAAATGTTCAATTTAAATGGATCACTGCTTGTACCTGTGGTTCCTCAGAGGGTGTAATTGCAGGGGAGGTGCTTGATGGTCTCTCTGGCACCGCACCCTCTTCCATCGGAGATGGTGGCTCCCACTGCGTGGTGCCTGTTGGAATGTGCCAATAGTAGGTGCCAGAAGTGTCCCGCACCCGCATCCACCCGGCAGGCAGGTCTGTGTCTGTCTCAAATGCACTGCGATCCCAGTAAGACTCTAATATTCACACCGAGTGGTGGTGAGACAGCAATAAAGGGTGAAAGCACAAAAGAATTGTTACATAGAGGGGTTGCGTTTTAGGGCTCATTTCTAGGCCAGAAAATTTAAACAAATTCTGTAAATCTATATATTACAAGTGCTGAAACACTTAAAACTTGACTACGCTTATTTTAAATCATTACCAATGCTCATGGAAAAGTCCAAGCTAGAAAGGTTTGAAAGAGTAAAAACTAAACCAGTTGGAATCAAGCCTGAGCTACCTGTATCTCCATCAGGAGTGCTGGTGGCCGTACTCCCCTGAGACAGAGACATACAGCTGGAGTCTTCGTCACTGGGAGCACCATTCTTGCTGAACAGTAAACATCTGTTCTTGCTCCCTCCTTCACCGCTTTTCCTTGACTCGCTGCTGCTCTGTGCTTCAGAGGAATCTGTGTCTTTCTCCCCACCACTGGCAGGTAGGCTTTCTTCCTCATCGTCCTCTTCCTCCTCTTCCTCTTGCTCCTTACTCTTGGGAATCTCAGAGGTATCGATCAGTAGAGGTTCATTGGCAGCATTCCTGATGTCTATGTCAGAGCAGAGGACCTTCAGGTTCTTATTGTTCTCCACATCATGCTCTTGCTCCTCGAGCGTGCGGTTCTGGTTTGGGTTCACGTCTGGACTCTCGTTCTCGTTTTCCGTCAGGTTTAGATTCTGGTCTGGATTTCTGTTGAGGTCCTGCTGCTGCTCTGCGACTTTGCGCAGCTGGTTCTGACCTTCCTTCATCCACTTGGCATTGCTCCCAGAGATGGAATGACCTTGCTCGTTTTCTTGATTCCTTGCCCTCTCTTCCTCACGGTGAGACACGTCATCGTCCCGGCCACCCATGATGCCGGTGAGGAGCTGTGACGAGGTGGTGCTGGCGTAGATATGGCGGCTCTTGGAAGAAGAAGAAGTGGATGAGCCTTTAGCTTTGCCTTTAAGGCCTAGCTCTGTGTCCAGTAGAGCACCGTGTGGGCAGTGCAGATCAAGGCTCAGTGAGGAGGTTACACACGTGTTCTCGTTAACCAGGTCTGATGTGCTCTCCAAAGACATGGCACAGAACTAGACACCTCTGGAAAAGATTGGTGGAAGAGCATTGAACTATTTAAGAAACTGCCATGTTCAGAGGAAAAAAAAAACAAAACTCATAACTGAATCATAATTGAGATAAGTACCTTAACTAAAAATTGTGCAACGGTTCTCTGAGCCATGTTTTCTAAACTTTTATGAAATTCTATTGCAGTGAATAGAAATATTGAATCACCTTAACTGAAACAACATATGCAGTGTTGCCTTCAAAATAGAGCAATCACTAAGCCATATGTCAGTACTGGATCAGTACCAGGTAATTAGAGCATTGATACTGGTATCATATCACTGAATAAAATCGCTGCTTCCCTATGAGACAGCTTCCTAAGTGGTATTTTAGTACAGTGGTTTTCACAGTCCAGGGTCCATGGCATGCAGCTTCAGATCTTCAACTTGATTTCATTTTTGTGGCTACTACCTCTTAAAGGCGAAGCGAGGCAGTAGCCACCGTGTCATCGTGTTGTAAAAATCTACATGCGCATAAGCATTACAATCACCAGAATGGCGAATTGTGATCTCGCAATATGAATAGTTGATCTCGCGTTATCAAAGGTACACAAGAATGAGTGGCAAAGCCACTATGTCATCGTGTTATAAGAATGAGTGTAACAATAGCGAAACTTCGTAACCAATCAGCACTTATCCTGATCAAGTTCAATTCTCTGTTCTACTTCTTGATAAACTTCAGAACCAATCAGAGCCAGAAACGAAATAAGAGAAACCTCGTTATAACTTTGTAGTATTGGAAGATAATCAGCAGATAAAAAGATAAACGAAATTCATCTTGTGGTTCACCAAGGCTACTGATTCGATATCAGGTAAGTGCTATTTATTTTAAACGAGAACTGAAGTCATTTTTAAACTTGCTTTATTTCTTAATTAACGTGTTATTCAATTACGTTTTCGGTTTTAGTAACCTTATATCGTGACTCGTATTGGCAACTAATTGCAATTAAATATTATACTTAACAGCCTATTCGATTTTTAGCCATGTTGAATTTAGTTCGTTTGTTCCACGGCAGGCGTCGCTTATCCGCGCGATCTTCACGAGACTTGCGCGAGACTTCGAAACGTGAAGTGTCAGTGGCACCATTTTGAAAACTGTTTTCCAAACAAAATATTGCACAAAAACGAGTTGAAATGACGATTACTGCCTACTTTTTTCAAACTTTCCTGATTGCTATCAAAACAAAACTTCTGACTTGATTACATAAGCATTCGAAAGAGGACGCGCGTCTTTTGACAACGTTGGCAGATGTTGGTCACTTTGATTTCCGCTGTACGTTTTACTTCCGTCCTACGATGTCTCGCACAGGTCTCAACGAATCTCGTTTACGGCCATCGCTTTGACATATGGACTGATATATTACAGAGCATATTTCAAACACTCATAACTTGCTATAGCAGTGACAAAATGGCTATCAAAAATGCATTCCTATATTTAATAAAATGAGATAAATAGAATTTTGATGATTAAAAAAACTGCCTTCAGTTCTCCTTTAAGATAATTTACCTTTTGATTATCACAGCTTTTGTTTGGTCCTTCTGAAAGGTCAAATGAAAGGTTTAAGTGTTTTGGCAGATATACTGCGAAGCCGATATCAAACTTCTGCTACTCGCTTTCATTTTTTTTTTTTATTATTCATACTAAATAATGCTCCTAAGACAATTCATGAGCAAGTGCTTTCTTACTATTCTGAAAATATAGTTCATAGCAGTGTATTTTGAACAAAACACAGTAAACAAAATTGGTATCCAAAATACCAACCACATATAAAAAACATACAATCCAAAGTATTAAGAAGTATTGCAATACTAAACAAAGTTAAACAGTTTCTAGATCACAATTCACTCCGGATTCTTTACTGTTCCCTGGTTTCACCTTATTTAAGTTACTGTGCAGAGGTATGGGGCAATAATTACAAAAATACAATACATTCATTATTCATTCTCCAAAAAAGAGCAATAAGGATTATACACAAGGCTGGTTATCGGGATCATACAAATACATTATTCTTAGTCAGAAATACTGAAATTTGCAGATCTGGTGGACTATCAAACAGCACAAATCTTATTCAAAGCAAACAATAATCAACTACCACATAATATTCAAAAACTGTTCACTGAAAGAGATGGGAGTTATAATTTAAGGGGTTTATTTAAATTTAAAAATTATAGGGTGCGCACAACCAAGAAAAAAGTTTTTGTATTTCTGTTTGTGGGGTGAAGCGGTGGAACAGTTTAAATGAGGACCTCAAGGGATGTCCAGACATGAAGCGTTTTAAAAAGATGTACAAAAATTTGATTTTCACAAGGTATAAGGATGAAGGGGATTAATCATAACTGGCTGTTTATTGTGTAAATTTTCTTTTTTGAGTCTTTGTCTATTTGTTTTGTTTTTATTTTGTTCTCCATTTTGAGCGTGGTATTTGTAGTAAACTTGTGTGTAGACATATGGATATACATATATAATTAATTATATGATATAGTCAGAGAATTGATATCTGAATAGTTGAAGCAATGAGTAATATAGTGTATGTATGTATGCATGTGCGTTAGGGTATTAGGCAGAAAAAGAAATTTACCAGTCAAAAATAATATTTTATATAATCCTGATAAGCGCCGCAGGTGCGAAGACGAGCGCCGCAGGCGCGAAGTCCCTCTAGGGGGGTCTGGGGGCATGCCCCCCCAGAAAATTTTTGAAATGTAGACTTCATTTCCTGCATTCCAGGACATTTTCAGGGTGAAATGGCGTGTAATTTTTGATCAGAAATATTGCATATTTTTACTTTGTATTTTTTTCAGTTTCACTCCTGAATGTATCAGATGTATGTATGGTGTCTGATTTGGTAACAAAAGTGAAAAGAAAATAAACAACAATGAATTGTATATAATCTTTTGATCTAGTTACAGTATTTAATAAAAAAAAAAACCAACAGTATTCTATTTTACCATACCCCAATGAAACCCCCTTGTTAATCAATGTATCACACATACCTTTTCTGTCTTTTTGTGGAAAAACGAATCAGTTTTTGTCACATTCAATTTGGGGCGTTTGTTGGGATTCATCTTGATCCAGAAGAGTGAGTCAGCAAAAAAAAATGCGGTTCTCCCGCCAAGAAAGAGGAAACTACAACGCAGGGTGTTTGGCAATTTTCGACCAATCAGAATTCGCGATTTATTCAGTCCGCGTGTTACAAGATTCAGTGCGGGCCAAAATGGCGGAAACGATGAAATATTCTGATTTTTCATTTCAAGTTTTCAGTATTTTTCGTATTAAACTGTGTTTCTTACGATTTGTAAATGATGGCGGAACCACACACGGACTGGCCATCGGGAGTAGCGGGAGTTTTCCCAGTGGGCCGGTGGTTCAGTGTGGGCCAGCGGAGAAAAAAAAAAAAACAGTTGCGCGCTGGCCTTTAATATGATAAGCAATGTTAACAGTTTCTTTAACAAACTGTTAACATTGCTTATCATATTAAAGGCCAGCGCGCAACTGTAATAAGCAATGTTAACAGTCTGTTAAAGAAACTGTTAACATTGCTTATCATATTAAAGGCCAGCGCGCAACTGTTTTTTTTTTTTTTTTTTTTCTCCGCCGGCCCACGCTGAACCACCAGCCCACCGGGAAAACTCCCGCTACTCCCGATGGCCAGTCCGTGTGTGGGCGGAACATAACTGGATTTATCGGATGACATGTGGGAGTATTCATGTGCGAAAATTTTCGGCATTATCGTCCGTTTCAGTATCCGTCTGTGTGTATACTTGCCCGTTGAAATCGGCAATTGCCCGTCAAATTTACGGGTGGACGGGTCTCTGCCTAATACCTTAATGTGCGTGCGTGCATATATTATATATATATAAGGAAGCTTGATAATCAATTTATATTGACTAAAGTAGAGGGGTGGGATTAAATAAGTTTTTACTTCAGCCCACTCCTTTTCAGACATGTAAACTCAAAACTGCTTAGTGCGTCCTTGTTTGTATTTTTGTCTTGTTTTCTTTTGTTTTGATATATTATTACCTATATTATTTAAGGTTTATTTTCTAATTTAGTGGCTTTTTACGTGTTCTTGTTATCTGCATATTTATTCATTGTTTGTTTACATGTTTGAAATAAACCATCATCATCATCATCATCAATACGACAAGCCCGATGCTGCTCATAGCTTGGTGATGCTTGCAAGAGATGAAGCAAGTATAATTGATAACGTATATATACGCTATATTTACTGTATGGATATAGGATCAGAAAATTTTTATTTATAAGCAGTAGCCACATGTACCCATAGGGTATGTATTTTTTTTTTTTTTAATTTCTGTATTTGAAATGGTGTAATGACTTGTGATTTTCTCTCTCATAATAATGAGATATTAAGTCATAATTTTGGGGAAAAAAAGGTTCTCTTTTATGAAACAGTAAGTCATTATTATGATCTGCTATCATCACTGACATACTACAGTCCTGCTCACCATTATTGGCACCCATAAAGTTTAAGTACATAATGTGGAATATTTCCTGAAAAAAAATGAATCAAGTGAAACAACTTTTTTTCTATAGATAGTTTTCACATGACGTCACAGAGTCGGGGATTCCCTGGTGGCGGCCATCTTGGAGGGCTAGCTTACCGTACGGGTCACTGAGCACACATTGTAGCGCGCGAGTTACATTCATTTATATATTATTTACATTTATAGTTACATTACTATTTAAAGCTAGCAATGGTGCGCACTTGTTGTATTCACGGCTGTCGTAATAGGTCAGATGATGAAGTCAAGCGGAGCTTTTATGGAATTCCCACTGTACGGGAACACTAAGGCAGCAAACAAACTCGGCATACAAAGGAGAAATCTATGGCTTGCGAGAATCAACCGCAAGGATTATCAGCCTTCCAAACACAGCAAAGTCTGCTCCAATCATTTTATAAGTGGTAAGTTATTTAAATAAACAATCAATTGTGTTTAAGTTTGTTTTTGGAAATCAAAACATCATGTGAACAATCTCTGGAGAATGCCTAACTGGAACCGCTGAGTGTACGTTTACATTGTAATGTACACTTAATATCGCTCGTTTGTCACGTTTCTATTTGAAACTTGTCACTTCACTCACGCAAGGGTCATTTTTGAAAAACATTTTAGGTCTATTCTGTATGATTTGATTTGTGTTTGGGATGCAAACAACGTGCTTTTTGGCGGATGCCACCTGAATCGCGCAGATCCAATCTTTTTTTTTTTTTTTTTTTTGGGGGGGGGGCGTTGGAGTGTCTGATTATAATTTCAAAGTAAATTCTGTATTAAAATTACTAAATAAGCAAATCCGTTACAGTCCATGAAACAGGAAGTATAAGGATGAGAAAAAAAACAGTTTAAATCAGGAAGCTGCGCACATTTGTGCAGCCTAAGCGGTGTGCAGGACTGCGCAAATGTGCGCAGCTTCCCGATTTAAACTGTTTTTTTTGTTCTGCACGATTCAGGCAGCATCCGCCAAAAGGCGCGCTGTGAATATATAAAGTTGTATATATCAGACAGCCTTTAAAGTTTGATGAAATCAGTTTCAGGCTTTGGAGCAGGCTTTGGCAGCCCTGCATAGTCACTTGAAAATGCATCTTTGTCCACTTCGTAGGGGTCAATTCCCCCAATCAAGGCCAGTTTGGCTGCATACCGTTGTCGTGAAATGTGTATCTATATACTTCTGTTTGCTTGATTTTGCCGACATTGATCTTTATTTTAGAAAACTGACCATATAACTTCATAAATTCGTCCGAGATAACGTAGCCAGTAGTGGCGATGGTCCGTTTTGTTTGCCCCCCAAGATGGCGGCTGGGGGGCGTTCCCCGGGATGCCGTGACGTCAGTGAAAACTATCTATAGAGAACTCGTGTTTGATACAAAAGAGCAAATGATAAACAATTTAAAACAAACAATGAGGGGGAAAAAATAGAAAAACTTAAAGCTTGCTGTGTCACTGATATTGGCACCCTTTGCTGTAAATCAGTATGGAAACACATTACGACTCACCTGTGGTAAATCACAAATGAGAATCACCTGTGATAAATTGTCTGTGCCCATGTGACATGAATTAGCCAATGAATGATGGCTTCTGTGTTTTAAAAAGCCACCTGTTATTCCCTGTTCCGTTGTCACAATGGTGAAGACAAAGGAGCTGTCTGAGGATATCAGAAGAGCTATTATTAGCATACACAAGACCTCCAAAGGGTATAAGGCCATCTCTAAAGACCTTGGTATCCTTGTTTCAACAGTGCGTAACGTTATTAAGAAGTTTGCCAAGCATGGAACTGTCAAGAACCTCCCTGGACGTGGGGGGAAGAGAGAAATTGATGAGAGAAGTCTTCGAAGGTTGGTGCGAATGGTGGGGGGGAAAAAAAAAAAAAAAAACACCACGTCAAACATCCAAAGACCTGAAGGCCAACCTGGAACAGTCTGGGGTCATGATTTCAACAAGTACCATACGCCGCACACTAAACCAAACAGGGCTTTATGGGCGAAGGCCAAGGAAGACACCAATGCTGAGGAAAAGACATAAAAAGGAACGACTGATCTTTGCCAAAGAGTACTGGACAAACCACAATCCTTCTGGGAAAACGTTCTGTGGACAGATGAAACAAAAATAGAGCTTTTTGGCAATGCACACCAACAGTTTGTTTACAGATGGCGCAATGAAGCCTACAAGGAAAAGAACACCCTACCAACAGTTAAGCATGGTGGAGGATCCATAATGCTGTGGGGCTGCTTTGCTGCATCTGGTACTGGAGGCCTTGACCGTATCACAGGAATCATGAAATCAGAGAATTATCAAGAGATTTTAGAGCAAAATGTCCTACCCAGTGTAAGAAAACTTGGTTTGAGTCGAAGATCATGGGTCCTCCAGCAAGACAAAGACCCAAAGCACACATCCAAAAGCATGCAGGAATGATCGAAAAGGGAAATAATGGACTATGTTTTAAAATGGCCAGCAATGAGTTCTGATCTCAATCCGATCGAAAATTTTTGGGGTGAGCTGAAATCTGCCATTGGGGAAAAGAACCCTGCAAACATTCAAGAGCTTGAACAAATTGCAAAGGAAGAGTGGGACAAAATACCAGCTGAGAAGTGCAAGAAGCTTATAGATGGCTACAAGAAACGTTTAGAGGCCAAAGAAGAGAAGAAGAAACCTTTGTCACATGCGCACGTCAAGCACAGTGAAATTCATCCTCTGCATTTAACCCATCTGAAGCAGTGAACACACACGCGTGCACACCCAGAGCAGCGGGCAGCCACGCTACAATGCCCGGGGAGCAGTCAGGGGTTAGGTGCCTTGCTCAAGGGCACTTCAGCCCAAGGCCGCCCCACGTTAGGCCAAAAAAAATAAAACGTGTGTGTTTCCGGTTACCCGACCGACCCTAATCCGTACCGTCCGACCCTAAACTTTTTTTTACGTTTTTTTCCCAGTCGTGACTTTTACATATAACCCAAACGCGTGAACAGGAAGTTTTTGTCACTCACTGGGAAAATCAGGGCTTTCCACAAGCACCAGCTGCCGGCCATACAGCCAGCTACACAATTAAGTCCAGCCGGCTACTTTAATGACTTATTTTTGTAGCCCACAGGCTCTAAATATTAATTTTCGATTTTAATAAAATTAAATGTTTATCTAACGGACTGACAATGTCAAACTGAACCGCACTCATTTAAGTTGTGATTCGCGCTGTTTGTACCGATAATAACCACAAATTCCCCGCAGACTTCGTTGATCAGGGGAGAGTAACTCATCCGCGGCCCCGACATGCGGTGTGCGCGCGCACTCGGCGGAGGCAGTAGTGTGTCGGAGGGAACAGAAGCAGAGATAACGCTTATTTTGTCTTTCACCTAGAGACATGATTCAAACTTTAAAACAGAGACAAAATTCTCCTGTGTGGATCTGGCATTCAACTTTTTTGCTAGGCTCTATACTTTTTGATCAGTCACAGATCAAACACCATGAGCACATCTGGAGAAATTCAGGCTTTATAATGGGTGTCTATGGCGTTACACACCAGTGGCGCTCAGGAGTTTAGAGTGGAGAGCTTGAATAAAAAAAAAGCTCTAACTTTCTCATTTAAACTGTGTGTTCAGCCACAATTTTCTCAAAAGTAGTAGCCACACTTGTCTTGATTCACACAATGTGTCTACCTGAGCGATAGGATTTACAGTTTTTGAATGAGAAGCCAGAAAGTAAGGAGAGGACAGCCGCGCTCTCCCATAGACTCCATTATAAACGTGGCAGCGCTTTTACTGCAAAATCAGAAAAGTCACTTGTTTTTAACTCGCTCTAGTGTCCACATTTTTTACACTAGGGACAAAAAAATGACATTTATGTGTTCATGAGAGCCTTGTAGCACTCAATGTGAAAGAATTTTGTGAATATCTCCTTCCGTTTCCGTGTAAATCAGCGTTGTTCGATGAGAGGGAACTCAGAGAAAAACCGCTCTTTGCTTGTTATATTGTGTCTTTTCCCTGCACCGTTACCAAGGCGACGAGCTGCACTCAGGGAGCAGAGAGGGGCGGGGCTGCTCTCTCTCTCTCTCTCTCATGGTGTATTGAGCTGTTATATTTACAGAAAAAATCATGTTAAAAGGTGTCTCATGCTGCATCAGAAGGTGGTAACTCAGGTGACCTGCAAAGAAATTCATTATATTTTGTGAAATTATTCCTGTCTAAATATAGGTTATGGCAGCCATCTTGAAAAAAAAATAAAAAAAATGCCTGCTTACCGACCCTAGTTTTGAAATCCCCGTAACCGGAAACACACTTTTTTTTTTTTTTTTTTGGCCTTAACCTAACTGCATATCTTTGAACTGTGGGGGAAACCAGAGCATCCGGAGGAAACCCATGCAGACACGGGGAGAACATGCAAACTCCACACAGAAAGGCCCCTGCCAGCTGCTGGGCTCGAACCCAGAACCTTCATGCTGTGAGGCGACCATTATTGCTGCACATGGTGTCTTTTCTGTTTCTTCTTTGAAATTACAATATCTTCTTTTGGCTGCTCCCGATTAGGGGTCGCCACAGTGGATCTTTCATCTCCATTGCTCCCTGTCTTCCACATCCTTCTCTACCACACCTGCCAGTTTCATGTCCTCCCTCACCACATCCATGTATCTCCTCTTTGGCCTTCCTCATTTTCGCTTGCCTGGCAGCTCCATCCTCAACATTCTCCTTCCAACATGCTCTGCATCTCTTCTCAGGATGTGCCCGTACCATCTCAGTCTCATCTCTCTTAGCTTAATTCCCAAGCTCTCCACATGTGCTGTCCCTCTGACGTGCTCGTTCCTTATCCTGTCCAACCTCCCATCGCAAACCTTAACATCCTCAACTCCGACTTCTGCCTCTTCGTTAAGGGTACGGTCTCCAATCCAATCCATACATCACAGCTGGTCTCACTACTGTCTTATACATCTTACCTTTCACTTTTGCTGGGACTCTCCTATCACAAATGACTCCCGAAATCCTTCTCCAGCCTGCCTGCACTCTCTTTCTCACCTTACTATCACAGCCCCCATTTTCCTGCACAGTTGACCCCAGGTACTTGAATTCACCAACTTTCTTTACGTCTACTCCTTGCATCTTCACTACACTCTCATCCCCATTCTCACTGATGCACATGTATTCTGTTTTGCTCCTGCTCACCTTCGTTCCAAACCCAACTTCCTTTCTACTTTCACCACAAACATCGTGTTCCATGGTGAATCTTGCCTCAGTTCAATATGTAAGTTGAAAAAACAATTTTCTTTGTTAAATTACTTTGGACCTCCAATTAAAAGATCCTGATCATATAAATTTGGTACATTTCCATTTATTTCTCAACAGGTTATGCAAAAAATGAAGGGTTGCCAATAATAGTGAGCAGGACTGTATGTGACTTTCAGGTGGCAGAAACAGGATCCGTAGTACTGTAGTCAAAGGTGTGCCTACCTGTAAAAAGCTACTGGGATACTGGTAAATCTGCTTACATTTACTGAGTAAAATATTTATATAATTGACAATTATGGATCTCAGGGTGAACAAGGCTCTGTTCTTTATAAAAGATTATTATGACGGATTTAAATGACTGCAAACCTGGTTTATAACAAGGCCTTAGAGCAAAATAGTCCATTAAACGTGTCGGATTTTCTCTTATATCTCACCAGAAGTTTGAATAATATAGAAATAGAGCAGTTTTACACGTTTATCCAGCTATAACGCCAGCACAGGAGCATTTTGTGTGTTTATCTGCAGTATCACGAAGCACCGAGCTAGCGTGGGCCGTCCCGTTAGCTGCGCATTAGCCTAGCTGCTCGAAAGAGCTCATAACAGCATTAAATAAAAGCTCAAAATGTTGAAATATTATGTCAGAATTATCTCCAGTAAAACTAGTTAAATTAATTCAAATAAAATAACCGACCAGGCTAATTGTCATCGAGATAATTCTCCGCCTAGCCAACGCTAGCCAGTTCATCCTCCATGATCTTGACTGCATAACACAAACACACCCTTCCAGCGAACTCTCTCAATAAATTACGGGTTTTTTTTAATCTAATAAACACAAAACACTATCCTCTTACCTTTTATAAAATATTCTTCATCAATATGCACCATTTACGATTACTAAGTCGGCAAAAACAAAAACCGTCACGCCTCTACAATCACAGCTGCTCCACTAAATTCGATCACTCCAGAAGAATCGACTCCATAAGGAGTCGACTCTTCAGTTACGGGACGTCTACACAGCGCAATCGGCTCGGCTCCATCTAGGAATCGACTCCCGTGATTCCCAACATCCTGGAATCAGAATTGGAGTCGACTCCAAAATTAGCCAGCTAGCTAACACACTGGTCGGTATTTCCTACGTCACGCATCCCACGTAAACACAGTGTCAGAGAACCAGAGGGGCGGATAAAGAATCTGTTTTATTTTTATAGATATATGCTTTATATATATCTTTTTATATACATAGCAGTTACTACGGTTTCGCTCAGTGATGATCCGAGCTCATGATAAAATAAGATGTACTACAGAACACTTCACTAGGGTGGATCATTTCTTTTATTGCTCTTGTTTATTTCTGCATCATTAATTCTTTCTAATCATTTTACCACATGGTGGAGCTGAAAAGCTGTACATAAAGTACATTAAACTGCATGTGAAATGCTTCTGAGGATGTGAGTGAATTGTATAACTGCTAAAAAAAAAAAAAAAAACACACAGAAGCACTTTGCTTGCACAGTTGATCTGAGTTTATCTGCTTCTGTACATAAATTTGTAGGGCCAGGGTTTTATATTTTATTTGGAAACTTCTGAGAAAAAAACACTCAGAATTTTTGAGATTAAAGTTAAAAATTTCGAGGAAAAAAGTCAAAAGTTTCGAGAAAAAAGTCGAAATTTCCGAGAAAAAAAAAGTCAGAACTTTTGAGAAAAAAGTCAAAATTTTCGAGAAAAAAAAGTCAGAAATCTGTAGAAGGCAGGCTTCCATACGGAAGTGACACTCACTCGCGGCCGGTAGACATGAATAGCTGAGACCAGAGCCGTGGAATTCAGAGTTGTGACAACCAGGGTACAGGAAGTCGGTTGGTGATGTGATTCACGTAGATTCAAATACTTCTAGGCAGCGGCTTTCTGTTTGCTAGAGACTAACACAGAACCACTACCGGTACTTAACCTCCTAGGGCTTAGCGGTCACATGCGTGGACAGCACTTTATGGAAATTCGGAACAAGAATCCACATATGTGGACATACTTTTTCTCTAAAAGTACATCTTATCAAAAGATGATGCTTAGTTTTTATTCTAATCAGGTTCTAATAAGCCCAAATAGCAAAGAGAAATAAAAAATGCATGTAAAAAAACAGGTTGGGCCTTAGGAGAATAACAAGCAAAGATTAAGTAGAAACGAATCATAATATTGTGATTCTGTGCCAAGACTGCAAGGATCTCTTTGTTATAAAACCCAATCCCGAAATAGCATTTGATTAAGTCGTCCATTTCAGCAGCACTAAACACAGTAGTAGCAGACCAAGTCTCCGTCAGCTCTGAATGACCTGGTACTTCCTGGTAGCCTAAATTTGTGACTTTATTTCTTGAAAATTCCGACTTTTTTCTCAAAATTTTCAACTTTTTTTCCGCGAAAATTTCGACTTTTTTCTCAAATTTCGACTTTTTTCTCAAATTTTGACTTTTTCTCAAAATTTCTGACTTTAATCTCAAAAATTCTGATTTTTTTTCTCAGAAATTAAAAAAAATATATGTATTTCTTAGTGGAACTATCGCTCTTCCGTAAAATTTGCAGTATTAAAGAACATCCTGAAAATCTCACAGTAAAAATTTCTGTTCTCAATTTGACAAGATAGCACATATATTCACATATGTGTTGGTTAACATCACACGTTGATTCATAGCATGAAAATGCTCAAATTTTTCAAATCAAAAGGCAAAGATTTGATATTTTAAATGTGTGTTTGTTTAATTTGTTGCCATTTTAGCATCTGTGGCTATTTTATGGCCAAAGCAGATAAAAATAAATATTACACAATTTAAAAATAAGAAAAATAATAATTATTTTTTTTACATCAATACAAGTTAGAAAGTTTAAAGCTTTTAAAGGTGGGACCTTAGAAAAAATGTTTACAGCATTATCTTTATAAAACTGCTGCCTTTTTGATAAAAGCCTGTTGCAAAAATGACACCGTGGCATTGTCATGTTGGAAAATGCAAGGTCTTCCCTGAAAGAGACGTCGTCTGGATGGGAGCATATGTTGCTCTAGAACCTGGATATACCTTTCAGCACTGATGGTGTCTTTCCAGATGTGTAAGCTGCCCATGCCACACGCACTAATGCAACCCCATACCATCAGAGATGCAGGCTTCTGAACTGAGCGCCGATAACAACTTGGGTCGTCCTTCTCCTCTTTAGTCCGAATGACACGGCGTCCCTGATTTCCATAAAGAACTTCAAATTTTGATTCGTCTGACCACAGAACAGTTTTCCACTTTGCCACAGTCCATTTTAAATGAGCCTTGGCCCAGAGAAGACGTCTGCGCTTCTGGATCATGTTTAGATATGGCTTCTTCTTTGAACTATAGAGTTTTAGCTGGCAACGGCGGATGGCATCTGTGAATTGTGTTCACAGATAATGTTCTCTGGAAATATTCCTGAGCCCATTTTGTGATTTCCAATACAGAAGCATGCCTGTATGTGATGCAGTGCCGTTTAAGGGCCCGAAGATCACGGGCACCCAGTATGGTTTTCTGGCCTTGACCCTTACGCACAGAGATTCTTCCAGATTCTCTGAATCTTTTGATGATATTATGCACTGTAGATGATGATATGTTCAAACTCTTTGCAATTTTACACTGTCGAACTCCTTTCTGATATTGCTCCACTATTTGTCGGTGCAGAATTAGGGGGATTGGTGATCCTCTTCCCATCTTTACTTCTGAGAGCCGCTGCCACTCCAAGATGCTCTTTGTATACCCAGTCATGTTAATGACCTATTGCCAATTGACCTAATGAGTTGCAATTTGGTCCTCCAGCTGTTCCTTTTTTGTACCTTTAACTTTTCCAGCCTCTTATTGCCCCTGTCCCAACTTTTTTGAGATGTGTTGCTGTCATGAAATTTCAAATGAGCCAATATTTGGCATGAAATGTCAAAATGTCTCACTTTCAACATTTGATATGTTGTCTATGTTCTATTGTGAATACAATATCAGTTTTTGAGATTTGTAAATTATTGCATTCCGTTTTTATTTACAATTTGTACTTTGTCCCAACTTTTTTGGAATCGGGGTTGTATTATACATACACACTCTCCTCATATCAGCATTCTCAAAGGCCAACACTAGCTTACCCACGACTCGGTGCTGTTAGCGTGGCAGTCCCGTTACCTTCCAGCTGGAGTAGCATTAGCAAAAGCCAACGCTAGCTTACCTGCAACTCAGTGCTGTTAGCGTGGCAGTCCAGTTACCTTCCAGCCAGTGTAGCAGTAGCATTAACGAAGGCCAATGCTAGCTTACCCACAACACTGTGCTGTTAGCATGGTAGTGCAGTTACCTTCCAGCTGGTGTAGTGTTGGCGCAGATTAATACTAGCACAGTCAAGCCAAATATTATTATTATTATTATTATTATTATTTCCCCTGTGGGCGGCACGGTGGTGTAGTGGTTAGCACTGTCGCCTCACAGCAAGAAAGTCTTGGGTTCGAGCCCAGCGGCCAACGAGGGCCTTTCTGTGTGGAGTTTGCATGTTCTCCCCGTGTTTACGTGGGTTTCCTCCAGGTGCTCCCACAGTCCAAAGACATGCAGGTTAGGCTAATTGGTGGCTCTAAATTGACCGTAGGTGTGAATGTGAGTGTGATGGTTGTTTGTCTCTGTGTGTTGCCCTGCGATGATCTGGCGACTTGTCCAGGGTGTACCCCGCCTCTTGCCCATAGTCAGCTGGGATAGGCTCCAGCTTGCCTGCGACCCTGTAGAACAGGATAAGCAGCTACAGATAATGGATGGGTATTTCCCCTGTGTAATTTACTTCGTTACTTTTAAAATCAACATAGACAACTACACACAACGGCGTGACCTGGCAGCCAAAATTCTCTCAAAATCTTCCGCTTTTAACAAAACAAACCTTGCGGCCAAGTTTGTTTACAAATTGTCACAGTCACTCGCTAGCACGGAAGTTTTACATCTCTGACGTGTCTCTTTTCAAGTTTTTTTATGTCCGTTGGTATGTTTTTCTCTTGTAAATATGCGTCAAGAATCTATAATAAAGTTTTTTGGGTGTTCAGCGCATCTTCAGTTTCAGTTTTCGGTTTATTTATTTCGTGCTTAATCCTAGCAGTAGCACTGGATTAGCCTGGTCTTCTCTCTTTCCCTACAGACAAAGAAATGATTCTGCACATGCACAGCAGAAAAGTTTTGTCATTGGATATTCACATGAGCTCTGACGTGTAATGTCGTGTTGTCCTGACAACGTGCAATATTGTAACAATATTGTACGCTCATTCTCCATTGGGGAGAGTAGTGTAATACATGGAGGATAAGTGATATAACAATATTGCATGCTATCAATAAACCCACTAGAAGGGAATAGAATACATGTTTTTATTCCATGGAAAAAGTGGCCCGTATGTATAATAATAATTAAACAATACTGGCTGGCGTTGAGTGGTATATCAAATATATTCCATTCAGCTAGCATATAATTCACGATACCACTCAATTTACTACGATACGATACAATAAGAAACGATACGTAAGGGATAACGTCGAATGATTTTATGCTTCTGTAAATCCCATAGTTCATAGCAACAGTTAACAGACCACAGAATGCTGCAGCTGACCAATCAGAACAGAGTATTCAACAAAGAAGTGTAATAAAATGCAATATAATACGATTCAATTCTATTTAGTGGCCTACCATTAATTCACAAATTAGTTTACAGAATTGTGGGAATTAATTTGCATTAGAGTATCTACACATCAGTGTCAAAAATACATTTTTACACAGAAGTTATTTGTGCTTTTTATTATAATTGATTTGTATTTTTTGCATTAATTTCAGTCATTGCTTTTTAAATCAATTTGTCAATTGAAATTGGCAGATCATTACACCCTTAATGCAATGCAGAATAAATTATTACATTTTGTAGTTATACTGTATATATATATATATATATATATATATATATATATATATATATATATATAAAATTATCTCTAGCCACTTTATCCTGTTCTACAGGGTCGCAGGCAAGCTGGAGCCTATCCCAGCTGACTACGGGCGAAAGGCGGGGTACACCCTGGACAAGTCGCCAGGTCATCACAGGGCTGACACATAGACACAGACAACCATTCACACTCACATTCACACCTATGGTCAATTTAGAGTCACCAGTTAACCTAACCTGCATGTCTTTGGACTGTGGGGGAAACCGGAGCACCCGGAGGAAACCCACGCGGACATGGGGAGAACATGCAAACTCCGCACAGAAAGGCCCTCACCGGCCACGGGGCTCGAACCCGGACCTTCTTGCTGTTAGGTGATAGCACTAACCACTACACCACCGTGCCACCCCATTCTGCTTCATTATTTTTAATAATAAATACATTTTCTTTAACCAGCACAGAGTTAGAGGGGCACCAAAGTGGTGCAGTGGTCAGCACCATCACCTCACAGCAAGCAGGTTTTGGGATCAATCCTGCCGTTCAACTGGGCTCTTACTGTATGGTGTTTGCATGTTTTCTTTGTGCCTGTGTAGGTTTCCTCCCACAGTCCAAAGACATGCTGAGTCAACTGGATGCTCCAAGTTGCCCATAGGTGTGAATGTGAGTGTGAATGGCTGTCTGTTTCTCCAAGTTAGCCCTGTGATAAATTGGTGACCTATCCAAGGTGGACCTCACCTCTCGTCCAAAGTCAGCTGAGATTGACTCCAGCTCACCTACAGTATCCTGCGAAAGTATTCATCCCCCCTTGGTGTTTGTCCTGTTTTGTCACGTTACAAGCCGGAATTAAAATTGATTTTTTGGGGGTTAGCACCATTTGATTTACACAACACGCCTACAACTTTTAAAGGTGCAAATTTTCTCTTTATTGTGACACAAATAATAATTAAGATGGAAAAAAAACAGAAATCAGAAATATGGAGTGTGCATAGGTATTCACCCCCTTTTGTATGAAACCTCTAACTAAGAGCTGGTCCAACCAAGTCACATAATTAGTTGATTAAGATCCACCTGTGTGCAAAGTGTCATATGATCTGTCACATGATGTCTGTATAAATCAACCTGTTCTGGAAGGACCCTGACTCTGCAACACTACCAAGCAAGCAACATGAGAACCAAGGAGCCTCCAAACAGGTCAGAGATAAAGTTGTGGAGAAGTATAGCTCAGGGTTGGGTTATAAAAAATACCCCAAACTTTGAATATCCCTTGGAGCACCATTAAATCCATTATAGAAAAATGGAAAGAATATGGCACCACTACAAACCTGACAAGAGAAGGCCACCCACCAAAACTCACAGACCGGACAAGGAGGGCATTAATCAGAGATGCAACAAAGCCACCAAAGATAACACTGAAGGAGCTGCAAAGATCCACAGCAGAGATGTGAGTATCTGTACATAGGATCAGTTTAAGCTGTACACTCCACAGAGTGGAGATTTATGGAAGAGTGGCCAGAAAAAAGCCATTGCTTAAAGAAAAAATAAGAAAGCATGTTGGAGTTTGCCCAACAGCATGTGGCAGACTCCCCAAACACACAGATGATGATTCTCTGGTCAGAAGAGACTCAAATTGAACTTTTTGGCCATCATGGGAAACGCCATGTATGGTGCAAACCCAACATTTCCCAACACCCTGAGAACACCATTCCAACAGTGAAGCATGGTGGTGGCAGCATCATGCTGTGGGGATATTTTTCATCTGCAGGGACAGGAAAGCTGGTCAGGACTGAAGGAAAGATGGATGGCACTAAATACAGGGCAATTCTGGAGGAAAATCTGTTTGAGTCAACCAGAGGTTTGAGACTGGGACGAAGGTTCACATTCCGGCAGGACAATGACCCTAAACATACTGCTAAAGTTACACTGGAGTGGTTTAAAGGTAAACATTTAGAACAACAACAACTTTATTCATCACACACTTGTGAAATTCCTCTCTGCATTTAACTCATCTGAAGCAGTGAACACACATGTGAGCAATGAGCACACACACATACCCAGAGCAGTGGGCAGCCATGCTAACAGTGCCCGGGGAGCAGTTGGGAGTCAGGTGCCTCGCTCAAGGGCACCTCAGCCCAAGACCATCCCATATTAACCTAACCGCATGTCTCTGAATTGTGGGGGAAACCAGAGCACCCAGAGGAAACCCATGCAGATATGGAGCAAACATGCAAACTCCACACAGAAAGGCCCCCGCCAGCCACTGTGCTCGAACCCAGAACCTTCTTGCTGTGAGGCGACCGTGCTAACCACTTACACCACCGTGCCACCCAATGTCTAAAGATGCAAATTGTCTCTTTATTGTGACACAAATAATAATTAAGATGAAAAAACATCTTAATTATTAAATGTCTTGGAATGGCCTAGTCAAAGCCCAGACCTCAATCCAACTGAGAATCTGTGGCATAACTTGAAGATTGCTGTACACCAACGCAACCCATCTAACTTGAAGAAGTTGAGGCAGTTTTGCCTTGAGGAATGGGCAAAAATCCCAGTGGTTAGATGTGTGCTAAGCTAATAGAGATATATCCCAAGAGACTTGCAGCTGAAATTGTAGCAAAAGGTGGCTCTACAAAGTATTGACTGGGGGTGGGGGTGGTGAATACCTATGCACACTCCAAATTTCTGTGGGTTTTTTTCATTATTGTTCTAATTATTGCTTGTGTAACAATTAAAAAAAAATTGCACCTTTAAAGTGGTAGGCATGTTGTGTAAATCAAATGGTGCTATCCCTCCAAAAATCCATTTTAATTTCAGCTTGTAATGCGACAAAACAGGACAAACACCAAGGGGGAGGAATACTTTTGCAAGACACTGTACAACCCTTAGGAGGATAAGCAGTATAGATGGATGAATTTTCTTACAAACAGCCACATGAGCTTTGTTTCAAAAGGTAGTAGTCATAGTCTGTACATGCTTATGAATGAATATAATTGAATATGATGAAATCTTGAAATGATACACATCTCAATCTGTAGAACCAGACCCACAATCCATTTCTGATGTTAACAGCAATAATAATAATTAATCTCTGTCTTCAGATTCCACTCATGCAATGAAAGTGCTGCTGTCCATCGCCACATAGTCCTGTGAATTAAGCAAACATAATTGCACACATTTTTAGTTTGATAGTTTCCTATTAATATTTTATATTTACAACGTTCTCAGAAAGAAAATACAACATTTTAAATTATACTTATCTTTATCTTGTGTTTACAGAAAGAAACACAGTAGAAACATTCAGAAATATCTTTCTGATGGTAACTGGAGAGCACTTACACGATCATTTTCCAGAATGAGTTCCAGAACTCTGACAATATCCGTAAAGGAAGGTCTCGTGATGTGGGGGTCTTGCCAACAGTCTCTCATCATTTGACGCCTGCAGTAAACATTAATTATTATACTGGCAATGTTCATACCAGATGCTAATCTTATCACAAAAATAAGTTATTTTATAAATACTATGATAAATATATCATTTCATTTTCATTATGGATGAAAATATGACAAATGCATCCACTTTAGGATCGAGAGGAACCAGCTGAGGTGGCTCGGGCATCTTTTTCGGATGCCTCCTGGACGCCTCCCTGGGGAGGTGTTCCAGGCATGTCCCCCCGGGAGGAGGCCCCGGGGAAGACCCAGGACACGCTGGAGGGACTATGTCTCTCGGCTGGCCTGGGAACGCCTCGGTGTTCTTCCCGAGGAGCTGGCCGAGGTGTCTGGGGAAAGGGAAGTTTGGGCTTCCATGCTTAGACTGCTGCCTCCGCGACCCGGTCCCGGATAAGCGGAAGAAGACGAGACGAGACGAGCATCCACTTTATTAGGCTCACCTATAAGAGGCAGTCTACAAGAAGGGGCAAAGCAGACTATATTTTTTAAGACAGTTGCGTTCTTTTAATATATGTAAACCACTGATGTACACCTTTTATAACACTGTGGTGGCCAGTGCTTTGTTTTCTGGTGTGGTGTGCTGGGGGGGTCGGTGCTCGCACATCAGACAGAAATAGTCAATAAACTGATTAAAAAAGGCGAGCACCACCATTGGTGCCCCTCAGGACTGGGTTGAGCAGGTGGCTGAAG
This sequence comes from Neoarius graeffei, assembly GCF_027579695.1. Taxonomy (NCBI): domain Eukaryota; kingdom Metazoa; phylum Chordata; class Actinopteri; order Siluriformes; family Ariidae; genus Neoarius; species Neoarius graeffei. Next base: position 37,320,647 of record NC_083593.1, on the reverse strand, counting down.
TGAGGATGCTAAGAAAGATGAATGCAATAGTGAATAATGACTTGCACCCACTTCATGCCCTGGAGGTGTTTCGGGAGAGAACCTTCAGTGGCAGGCTGATCCCACCAAGATGTAAGACTGAACGCTATCGAAGGTCTTTCTTGCCAGCCACCATCAAGCTCTTCAATGTACAATAAACTCCAGCACTTTAGCATTCCAGCACTTAATACCCCAGATGTTTACTCTAGTGTTATTAATTTATTTATTGTATTTATGGTTAGAATTATTATTTTTAGCTTAATTTTTAAATTCTCTCATCTCATCTCATTATCTCTAGCCGCTTTATCCTGTTCTACAGGGTCGCAGGCAAGCTGGAGCCTATCCCAGCTGACTACGGGCGAAAGGCGGGGTACACCCTGGACAAGTCGCCAGGTCATCACAGGGCTGACACATAGACACAGACAACCATTCACACTCACATTCACACCTACGGTCAATTTAGAGTCACCAGTTAACCTAACCTGCATGTCTTTGGACTGTGGGGGAAACCGGAGCACCCGGAGGAAACCCACGCGGACACGGGGAGAACATGCAAACTCCACACAGAAAGGCCCTCGCCGGCCACGGGGCTCGAACCCGGACCTTCTTGCTGTGAGGCGACAGCGCTAACCACTACACCACCGTGCTGCCCTTTTTAAATTCTGTATTTTTAAATTTTAGTATTTCTATAAGTTTGTGAACTTTATGTAGATGGATGTTTTTTTTTTTTATTTGTTTATTAATTCTTGTCTAAGTATGGTTGATGAATGAATCCTGAGGATGGTTGATGCTGCAGTAACTTGTAATTTCCTGCAAAGGATCATCCATCCATCCATCCATCCATCCATCCATCCATCCATCCATCTATCTATCTATCTATCTATCTATCTATCTATCTATCTATCTATCTATCCACCTGCACATTTATGCGGTTATCTAGTCAGCCAATCATATAGCAGCAGCACAATGCATTAAATCATGCAGGTCCAGGTCAAGAACATTGAGTGAGTGACTGACAGTTCTGTGGATGTAAATGCCTTGTTGATACACTGCAAAAAATGATGTCTTATCAAGTGAAAATAGTTGAAACGATCTAGCATTTCCTATTCGAAGACTACAAGACACCAATTCTGAGATTATTAAACCTAGTTCTAGATTGCAACCAACTTATTCCAAGATGTCTTGCCAAGTAAAGATGTCTGTCCATGCAGCAAGATAATTTCACTAGTATGAAGTAATTTTCTCCTCAAATTCAGTTTTCAATTTTTTGCAGTGTAAGAGAGGTCAGAGGAATATAGCCAGATTGGTCTGAGCTACCAGGAAGAATATAGTAATTCAAATAATCACTCTTTGCAACCGTGGTGAGCAGAAAAGCATCTCAGTATGCACAAAATATCGAACCTTGAGGTGGGTGGGGCTATCATGGGCATAGGCTCACTGAAACTAGACAACTGAAGATTAGAAGAAAATCACCTGATCTTTTTCCAGACTTCTTTTTCCAGTCTTCACTGGTTTCTGTGAGTTTGTGCCCATGATAGTCTCAGATTTCTGTTCATGGCTGACAGGAGTGAAACCTCATGTGTTCTTCTGCTATTGTAGCTCCTCCACCTTAAGGTTTGATGTGCTGTGTGTTCTGAGATGCTTTTCTGCTCACAACGATTGAAAAGAGTGTTGTTGTTTTCAGTGACTTTAGACTTCCTGTTATCTCAAACAAGTCTGCTCATTATCCTCTACCCTCTCTCACGAACAAGGTTTTTACACCTGTAAACCCTCCACTTGAAAGATGGTTTTTGGTTTTGTTTTCACACCATTCTGTGTAAACTGTCGAGACTGTTGCGTGTGAAAATTTCAGCAAATCAACAGTTATAGAAATACTCAAACCAACCTATCTGGCACCAACAACTACGCAATGTTTAAAGTCACACAAATCACACTTTTTCACCATTCTGATGTTTGATGTGAACATTAACTGAAGCTGTTGACCTGAATCTACATTGTGCTGCTGCCACATGTTTGGCTGATTAGGCGTACTTGTTAAAGTGGCCGGTAAGTGTATAAGTCTTTAACAGTAACAGAATAACAGTAAGCAATTCAGACTGAGACAACTCAGTTAAGTATATGATTTTGGTTACCCAATGTTTTATAGCTCCCATTCAAACAATCATTAAATACTCCAGCATGTCATAACGAATTTCAGTGAACAATTATTAACACTCTACAACATTTGCAAGCATAACAGACATGAATTTCAAAGTTGTACTTAGATAAGAACAAACGACTTGAAGTCACTAATAATGGGAATCTAAAATACAGTAGAAGGCTTTAAAGGTCCCATGGCATGAAATTTTCACTTTCTGAGGTTTTTTTAACGTTAAAATGAGTTCCTCTGACCTTCTTAAGTCACCCCAGTGGCTAGAAATTTCATAATGTGTAAACCAAACTATGCCCAACATTTGAGAATGGCGCGTCAAAACGGCGCGTTGATAAACTCTTCCCTTTACTACGTCAGCAAGGGAGATGATCCCCACGCCCCCCTCTGGATTCCCACCCACTGTATGGATTGCCCGCCCAGTTGTAGTGAGGAGACCATAGAGGGAGGACACAACAACATGGCATCACCTAAGCGAGCGAAACATGGAAATTGCGCTGTATATGGATGTGACAACACAGAAAGGAGTCTGTTTTTACTGCCGACGGGAGAGCCCCTGAAGACGCAGTGGCTTAATTTTATTTACTTCAATAATACGCCGTCGAGTCTACCTAAGACAGTGTATGTTTGTCGGAAACATTTTCCTGATGAATGTTTCCACAACTTGGGACAGTACAGGGCAGGTTTTGCACATCAACTGTCACTGAAGCCTGGGTCCGTACCAAGCATCCCTGCCTCATCAGCCACAAACAGCGAACAAGTAAGTGTATAACTGTTAAGTCGTTTTGCCGTGTTTTAAAATCGGTGCCACGTTAGCCTTGCAATGGCTACATTAGCTGTGCAGCTAACCGCTTCCTGCAGTTAGCCAGGTACTCTGCGCTACAAAACCAAAAAGCATGCAGCATGCTCTGTTATAATAGCCAATCAAAACAGTTTTTACAAAGACACCCACATTCTTTTTTTTAAGTCACTCGTTCATTTTATTTGTTTGTTTGTTTGTTCAGTAAAAACCCAAACATTTGTTGAATTTATTTTATTTCCTCGCGTCGCACCTTAATGACGTCAGCGCGCGGTATTTTTCCCTTCGCGGTTTGTTCCTTCTCTCTCGCCATAGTAAGACACCCACATCCGCTTGTTCTGACCCACTGGAGGTAGCGTCACAGTGCTGTTAGCCAATCAGAGGTAACACGTTTACATGTCATGAATATTAATGACAAGACCCGCCCCCACCCTCTACCCTTCCCCGCCTCCTGCTTCTCATTAGCAAAACGACGCACTGGGAAAAGCGCTGAAATGGGGCTTTCTCCCAGGAGGCTATATTTACGTGCCGAGGGTTCGTTTCAAGAAAGGCTGCGGATATAACATCCGGAAGCCTCCACAAGCCCGTTTAAAGCATCAACAAACCACCATGCCATGGGACCTTTAAAGACTCTGGAGTCTCTCGTCTCGTCTCGTCTTCTTCCGCTTTATCCGGGACCGGGTCGCGGAGGCAGCAGTCTAAGCAGGGAAGCCCAAACTTCCCTTTCCCCAGACACCTCGGCCAGCTCCTCGGGAAGAACACCGAGGCGTTCCCAGGCCAGCCGAGAGACATAGTCCCTCCAGCGTGTCCTGGGTCTTCCCCGGGGCCTCCTCCCGGGGGGACATGCCTGGAACACCTCCCCAGGGAGGCGTCCAGGAGGCATCCGAAAAAGATGCCCGAGCCACCTCAGCTGATTCCTCTCAATGTGGAGCAGCAGCGGCTCTACTCCGAGCTCCTCCCGAGTGACTGTGCTTCTCACCCTATCTCTAAGGGAGCGCCCAGCCACCCTGCGAAGGAAACTCATTTCGGCCACTTGTATCCGCGATCTTGTCCTTTCGGTCATTACCCAAAGCTCATGACCATAGGTGAGAGTCGGAACGTAGATCGACCGGTAAATTGAGAGCTTCGCCTTTTGGCTCAGCTCCTTCTTCACCACAACGGACCGGTAAAGCGACCGCATCACTGCGGAGGCTGCACCGATCCGCCTGTCGATCTCACGCTCCATCCTTCCCTCACTCGTGAACAAGATCCCGAGATACTTAAACTCCTCCACTTGAGGCAGAACTTCTCCACCAACCTGGAGAGGGCAAGCCACCCTTTTCCGGTCGAGAACCATGGCCTCGGACTTGGAGGTGCTGATTCTCATCCCAGCCGCTTCACACTCGACTGCAAACCGCCCCAGTGCATGCTGAAGGTCCTGGTTTGAAGAAGCCAACAGGACAACATCATCTGCAAAAAGCAGAGATGAAATCCTGTGGTTCCCAAACAGGATTCCTTCTGGCCCCTGGCTGCGCCTAGAAATTCTGTCCATAAAAATTATGAACAGAACCGGTGACAAAGGGCAGCCCTGCCGGAGTCCAACATGCACTGGGAACAGGTCTGACTTACTGCCGGCAATGCGAACCAGACTCCTGCTCCGTTCGTACAGGGACCGGACAGCCCTTAGCAAAGAGCCCCGAACCCCATACTCCCGAAGCACCCCCCACAGAATACTATGGGGGACACGGTCAAATGCCTTCTCCAGATCCACAAAGCACATGTGGACTGGTTGGGCAAACTCCCATGAACCCTCGAGCACCCTATGAAGGGTATAGAGCTGGTCCAGTGTTCCGCGACCAGGACGAAAACCGCATTGTTCCTCCTGGATCCGAGGTTCGACTATTGGTCGAATTCTCCTCTCCAGTACCCTGGAGTAAACCTTCCCTGGGAGGCTGAGAAGTGTGATTCCCCTATAATTGGGGCACACTCTCCGGTCCCCTTTCTTAAAAAGAGGGACCACCACCCCAGTCTGCCACTCCAGAGGCACTGTCCCTGACCGCCACGCGATGTTGCAGAGGCGTGTCAACCAAGACAGCCCCACAACATCCAGAGACTTGAGATACTCAGGGCGGATCTCATCCACCCCCGGTGCCTTGCCACCGAGGAGCTTGCAAACCACCTCAGTGACTTCGGCTTGGGTAATGGACGAGTCCACCTCTGAGTCATCAGCCTCAGTCGCCTCAGTGGAAGACATGACGGTGGGATTGAGGAGATCCTCAAAGTATTCCTTCCACCGCCCGACAATGTCCCCAGTCGAGGTCAACAGCTCCCCACCCGCACTGTAAACAGTGTTGGCAGAGTACTGCTTCCCCCTCCTGAGGCGCCGGACGGTTTGCCAGAATTTCTTCGAGGCCGACCGATAGTCCTTCTCCATGGCCTCCCCGAACTCCTCCCAGTTCCGAGTTTTTGCCTCCGCAACTGCCCGAGCTGCAGCATGCCTGGCCTGCCGATACCCGTCAGCTGCCTCTGGAGTCCTGGAGGTTAACATGGCCCGATAGGACTCCTTCTTCAGCTTGACGGCATCCCTTACTTCTGGTGTCCACCACCGGGTTCGGGGATTGCCGCCACGACAGGCACCGGAGACCTTGCGGCCACAGCTCCGAACAGCTGCGTCCACAATGGAGGTAGAAAACATGGTCCACTCAGACTCAATGTCCCCCGCCTCCCTCGGAAGCTGGGAAAAGCTCTCCCGGAGGTGGGAGTTAAAGACCTCCCTGACAGAGTGCTCGGCCAGACGTTCCCAGCAGACCCTCACCATACGTTTGGGCCTGCCAGGTCTGTCCAGCTTCCTCCTCCGCCAGCGGATCCAACTCACCACCAGGTGGTGATCAGTTGACAGCTCAGCCCCTCTCTTCACCCGAGTGTCCAAGACATAGGGCCGGAGATCAGATGAAACGACTACAAAGTCTATCATTGACCTCCGACCTAAGGTGTCCTGGTGCCACGTGCACTTATGGACACCCCTATGCTCGAACATGGTGTTCGTTATGGACAAACCGTGACTAGCACAGAAGTCCAATAACAAAACACCACTCGGGTTCAGATCGGGGAGGCCGTTCCTCCCAACCACGCCCCTCCAGGTGTCACTGTCATCTCCCACGTGAGCATTGAAGTCCCCCAGTAACACAATGGAGTCCCCAGTCTGAGCACTCCTCAGTACCTCTCCCAGGGACTCCAAGAAGGCCGGATACTCTATACTGCTATTTGGGCCATAGGCACAAACAACAGCAAGAGCCCTCTCCCCAATCCGAAGGCGCAGCGAGGCGACCCTCTCGTTCACTGGGGTAAACTCCAACACATGGTGGCTGAGCTGGGGAGCTATAAGCAAGCCCACACCAGCCCGCCGCCGCTCACCACGGGCGACTCCAGAGAAGTGGAGAGTCCAGCCCCTCTCGAGGAGCTGGGTTCCAGAGCCCAAGCTGTGCGTGGAGGTGAGCCCGACTATCTCTAGCCGGTACCTCTCAACCTCCCGCACAAGCTCAGGCTCTTTCCCCCCCAGCGAAGTGACATTCCATGTCCCAACAGCCAGCCGCTGTGTCCGGGGATCAGGTCGTCGAGGCCCCTGCCTTCGACTGCCACCCAATCCACATTGCACCAGTCCCCTACTGCTACCTCTGTGGGTGGTGAACCCACAGGAGGTCGGGCCCACGTCACCTCTTCGGGCTGAGCCCGGCCGGGCCCCATGGGCAAAGGCCCGGCCACCAAGCGCTCGCATACGAGCCCCAACCCCGGGCCTGGCTCCAGGGTGGGGCCCCGGCTGCGTCATCCCGGGCGACGTCACGGTCCTCGGATTTTTCTCCATAGGGGTTTTGGTGAACTGCTCTTAGTCTGGCCTGTCACCTAGGACCTGTCTGCCTTGGGAAACCCTGACAGGGGCATAATGCCCCCGACAACATAGCTCCTAGGATCATTCAAGCACACAAACCCCTCCACCACAATAAGGTGGCAGTTCAAGGAGGGACTCTGGAGTCAACATTGAAATAACTTCCCTTTAAGAGGGAAATATTTGTAGCAATGCATTATTAATATAGTTTTGTGGCTCTTTTAACCCCAAACCTTCAAGAAACCATAGATAACCTAATTTGCTTTAAACTGGTCCAGTGCATGAAAGTTGGATAAGAACAGATTTGGTAATGGTCTGTTTCATCCTAAGACCTTTACCACTGGAGTGTAATACCAATAAACACTAACTGCATTAGTTATCAGTAACAAGCTATACATTTCAGCAATCAGTAAGCAGTAAAATGTGACGAGGCATGCAGGTACTGTACAGGAACATAGTGAACAACGGGGTGGCGTGATGTGGCTCGATCCACAGCTAAAGTTTCTTGAAGTGCAAAGCAGTGATAAAAAAGGACTGGACAGATGCTCCTTAAATAGCACCAGAGTAAGCTTTTATTTCCGAAGATGCTGGTTTCAACAAGTGCTATTAGCTTCTGAACTTGTTCCACCTACCTACACTGCCAAGTGTGTACAAATAACTTTTGCATGTTCTTCTGTTTCTTTCCACCTCCATAAACATGCCTGTAGGTGCACTGGCTACTCTAAAATGCCCCTACGTGTAAATGTGTGTGTGCATGATGTCGTGTAATGGACTGTTGTCCCATCCCATGCCTCATATCCATTGTTGGGGTGTTTCACAGTCAGGGTACACAAATTTGTGTCACTAACATCAAAAAATCAAGTTCAATTTTTTGGCAATCACTCAATACATCCATCCATTATCTGTAGCCGCTTATCCTGTGCAGGGTCGCAGGCAAGCTGGAGCCTATCCCAGCTGACTATGGGCGAGAGGTGGGGTACACCCTGGACAAGTTGCCAGATCATCGCAGGGCTGACATATAGACACAAACAACCATTCACACCTACGGTCAATTTAGAGCCACCAATTAACCTAACCTGCATGTCTTTGGACTGTGGGGGAAACCGGAGCACCCGGAGGAAACCCACGCAGACACGGGGAGACCGCCGCTTGAACCCCCGTCAGCCGCTGGGTTCAAACCCAGGACCTTCTTGCTGTGAGGAGACAGCGCTAACCACTACACCACCATGCCGCCCCTCAATCAAACTTATTTTCTGCTGAATGCTGTTGGTGGCAAGAATTTGCAGCTAGAATACAAACAGCACTGTGTTGTTACCTGGCTAATAGTGAGAGGACAATTTTTGACAGACAAACATCATGTTTTATGTTGGTAACCATTGTAGCTCATTTAAAGAACCTAAGTGTATAACCTTATGTGCCAGTACTTATATGGACCTGGACTTTCAGAATCATAAGCTACTTGTCTAAGAACTGCTTTATTATTTATTTATTTTATAATAAGGACTACATTACCGGAGATTATATTTTTGATAGACAAGTTACCTTATTAAATATACCCTTGTTACCTGATCAGTACCCATTTGTGGTCAACTTTGTTGGCAATAATTCTTCAAGTACAGTATGAAACAAGGCTCTAACTAAACTATTCAGGGGCTGTAAGATAGCTTAATATTACAATTGGCAACCTCTTCAAACTAGACCAAATAAGGTTGAAACATAAAAAATGGTCAAAAATGGGGTTAACAGTATCCCTTACAAAAAAGAAGTTTATTCAAGTGTGCTTCTAGTATACTTCTTTTAAACTAAAAATAAGAGAGTATGCTTTCAGTTTACTTTTTATTTACTTATCAGAGATACATAAGTGTACTTGGCTTATACTGAAAAATAAATAGAAAAGTCTAAGTATATTAAACTTATACTTAAACTTTTTATCAAGATATACTTAACAAAAGTGTAATAAAGTATTAAAATATTTCTGCCTTATAGACAGCATTGTTGACTCTGAGGTATGTCTGTGGTTCCATATAAGGTTTTTTTTTTTCTTTTTTTTTTCTGCTGAGAGGGATAATTATTATTATTTTTTTAATTTATTTTTCTTTAGAGCTTGGATGTCAATTTCAGTTGTCATTGCCATATTTTTATATTTTGGCATTTAATACAATGATGCTTTAAATTTTTAAAGAAAATGAATATGTTCTTAATCCTGAGTATCTGTTGTTATTTTGTGAATTCTTACCTTTATAACTTCATTGTAACTTAAGGTACAAAACACTTAAGTTGTCTACTGGTAGTGTGCATGAGGTAAGGGTTAGGGCGAGAAAACTAATAGTATACTCAGAAGGGTAATTGCAGTATACTTCAAAACTAAAAAGTGGACTAGATGTATATAACCAATAACTAATAGTATATTTCCAATATGCTATAAAGTATACTTTTATAAACTAAAAAGTGGACTAGAAGTGTGTAACGAGTAAACCAATAGTATATTTCCAGTATACTACAACGTACAGTGGTGCTTGAAAGTTGGTGAACCCTTTCGAATTTTTTATATTTCTGTATAAATATGACCTAAAACATCATCAGATTTTCACACAAGTCCTAAAAGTAGATAAAGAGAACCCAGTGAAACAAATGAGACAAAAATACTACACTTGGTCATTTATTTATTGAGGAAAATGATCCAATATTACATATCTGGGAGTGGCAAAAGTATGTGAACCTCTAGGATTAGCAGTTAATTTGAAGGTGAAATTAGAGTCAGGTGTTTTCAATCAATGGGATGACAATCAGGTGTGAGTGGGCACCCTGTTTTATTTAAAGAACGGAATCTATCAAAGTCTGATCTTCACAACACATGCTTGTGGAAGTGTATCATGGCACAAACAAAGCAGACTTCTGAGGACCTCAGAAAAAGCGTTGTTGATGCTCGTCAGGCTGGAAAAGGTTACAAAGCCATCTCTAAAGAGTTTAGACTCCACCAATCCACAGTCAGACAGATTGTGTACAAATGGAGGAAATTCAAGACCACTGTTACCTTCCCCAGGAGTGGTCGACCAACAAAGATCACTCCAAGAGCAAAGTGTGTAATAGTCAGTGAGGTCACAAAGGACCCCAGGGTAACTTCTAAGCAACTGAAGGCCTCTCTCACATTGGCTAATGTTAATGTTCATGAGTCCACCATCAGGAGAACACTGAACAATAATGGTGTGCATGGCAGGGTTGCAAGGAGAAAGCCACTGCTCTCCAAAAAGAACATTGCTGCTCATCTGCAGTATGCTAAAGATCACATGAACAAGCCACAAGGCTATTGGAAAAATGTTTTGTGGACGGATGAAACCAAAATAGAACATTTTGGTTTAAATGAGAAGCTTTATGTTTGGAGAAAGGAAAAAACTGCATTCCAGCATAAGAACCTTATCCCATCTGTGAAACATGGTGGTGGTAGTATCATCATGGTTTGTTTGGGCCTGTTTTGCTGCCAGGACAGTTTGCCATCATCGATGGAACAATGAATTCTGAATTATACCAGTAAATTCTAAAGAAAAATGTCAGGACATCTGTCCGTGAACTGAATCTCAAGAGAAGGTGGGCCATGCAGCAAGACAACAACCCTAACCACACAAGTCGTTCTACCAAAGAATGGTTAAAGAAGAATAAAGTTAATGTTTTGGAATGGCCAAGTCAAAGTCCTACCTTAAGCCAGTCGAAATGTTGCGGAAGGACCTGAAGCGAGCAGTTCATGTGAGGAAACCCACCAACATCCCAGAGTTGAAGCTGTTCTGTACAGAGGAATGGGCTAAGGCTACATCCACATGACAACGAGATGTTATTTAAAAAAATATCGCGTCCACATGGGCAACGATCAGTAAAATATCAGGTCCATATGGCAATGCAACGCTTGCTGAAAACGATGCAATACACATGCCACACCTCTAGGGGTGCTGTAAGACGGTCCCTTCGGAGACACCAGAACAATAGAAGAAGTAAGGACGCATGCGCATAAACTATTATGCGCGAGACTTCATATTAGCCACAAAGTCAGGAAAATCTGTTCGTAAAATTACATTATAATGACCAAATACAATGAAAAGTATTTTTCCAGTCTCACCTGTGAAAGGTAATCCCATGTGATCTCGTTTGGATGGTAAACCTGTTGGTACAGTTCAACGCAGCACATGAATGAGGCATCTTTATTCTCCGCTTTGACCCATCCAATTTGGCGGCGAGGATGACGTATGATTCTACGTGGAAGGCGGCGTCTTTAATGGTCCGGAATAAATTGAATGCTACATGTTGATGGATTAATTTGTTCTTCTACGCCCTTTTTGAGGAATGTATTGTAGGACTTAAACCAACATCTGAAGAGGTGAGATCGCTCCTTTTTCCCCCTATTTTTGCTGGCGGGATTGACTCTGCCCTAAGGGCTATTCTCTCTCTCTCTCTCTCTCTCTCTCTCACTTTGCACCATTACACAATAAATATTCACAGTGAAAATATTTTGTAAGCGCGTTTCATGAACCAAGTTATAGGATTTGTTGACAACTCGCATCGAGTTCGTTACACTTCTACCCGGCGTGAAGCACTCACAGTCATGTGGTTGTGACGTCATCGTAAACAAATCCGTTCTACTCATCCAGACGACTTCGCAACGGCAACGTTGCCAGATCTTTCCACTCTGGAACCCGTTCTCAAAAGATTGCGCTGTGGGGCACCCAAAACGCCGGTGCCGTGTGGACGACAGGCCGAAACGATAAACAATTGTATCGGATTCACCTGAATCCGTTGCCATGTGGACAGGGCCTAAAATTCCTCCAAGCTGGTGTGCAGGACTGATCAACAGTTACTGGAAATGTTTAGCTGCAGTTATTGCTGCACAAGGGGGTCACACCAGATACTGAAAGCAAATGTTCACATACTTTTGCCACTCACAGATATGTAATATTGGATCATTTTCTTTAATAAATAAATGACCAAGTATAATATTTTTGTCTCATTTGTTTAACTGGGTTCTCTTTATCTACTTTTAGGACTTGTGTGAAAATCTGATGTTTTAGGTCATATTTATGCAAAAATATAGAAAATCCTAAAGGGTTCACAAACTTTCAAGCACCACTGTATACTTTAGTAAACTAAAAAGTGGACTAGAAGTATAAAACAAGTAAACTCATAGTATATTTCCAGTATACTATGAAGTACGCTTTTGTAAACTAAAGAGTGGACTACAAGTATAGAACTATTAAACTATTAGTATATAAGTTTCCTTGTGGTATACTTGCAGTACAAAATAAAAAAAAATACTAGTTGTATACTCAAAGTTTTCTTCTCTTAGACTTAAAGTATACTTTTTATAAACTAAAAGTGGGCCAATTTAGTCCCAAGAAGTATTAGATTAGTTTACTTACAAGTATACTATAAGTACATTGATATCAGTATACTTGGTACACAAAAGTAAACTTAAGGAAATGTGCTTAATAAAATGAACTTTTGATAAGGGATGTCAGGCTGGTAGGTGCATTTATTCAAACGAATGGATAATTTGCAGGTGGGATGGTATCAGTTCTTCATGCAGAGCTAATCCTCACTTCACAAGTACTCATTGCACTTCAGTAATACGTGATCCATTCCATATAATCCACTTTGGTACCCTGACTGGTATAGGCTCCAGATCCAAAAGTTACTGCTGAGGATGGTGCCACATGGACAACCTAAAGATATACTTAGAAACAATGAAGATGGCTTTGGACTGCACTGGATACAAATAGTTTTGCTTCAATGGCTTAGGACTACAATTGCCATGATAGTCTTAGGACTGTGGGCAGCACGGTGGTGTAGTGGTTAGCGCTGTCGCCTCACAGCAAGAAGGTCCGGGTTCGAGCCCCGTGGCCGGCGAGGGCCTTTCTGTGCGGAGTTTGCATGTTCTCCCCGTGTCCGCGTGGGTTTCCTCCGGGTGCTCCGGTTTCCCCCACAGTCCAAAGACATGCAGGTTAGGTTAACTGGTGACTCTAAATTGACCGTAGGTGTGAATGTGAGTGTGAATGGTTGTCTGTGTCTATATGTCAGCCCTGTGATGACCTGGCGACTTGTCCAGGGTGTATCCCGCCTTTCGCCCGTAGTCAGCTGGGATAGGCTCCAGCTTGCCTGCGACCCTGTAGAACAGGATAAAGCGGCTAGAGATAATGAGATGAGTCTTAGGACTGCAATTGCCCAACCATTTTGGACTCAAGTCTCCATCAGTGAACAGTTCATAACTATAACAGTTGATAATCTATTACAAAATAGACTTCATGTTAAAACTATAATGAAATTCCTGGTTCCACAAATGCACTTTTTGGCCATATAGCACACAGATATAGAAGCGAGATATTTAGAATCACACTATCCAGTGTCACCCAGAAGAGGATGGGCTCTCTTTTGAGTCTGCTTCCTCTCAAGGTTTTTTCTTCATGTCGTCTCAGGGAGGTTTTCCTTGCCACTGTTGCCTTTGGCTTACTGATTAAGGATAAATTTACAACCCCGATTCCAAAAAAGTTGGGACAAAGTACAAATAGTAAATAAAAACGGAATGCAATAATTTACAAATCTCAAAAACTGATATTGTATTCACAATAGAACATAGACAACATATCAAATGTAGAAAGTGAGACATTTTGAAATTTCATGCTAAATATTGGCTCATTTGAAATTTCATGACAGCAACACATCTCAAAAAAGTTGGGACAGGGGCAATAAGAGGCTGGAAAAGTTAAAGGTACAAAAAAGGAACAGCTGGAGGACCAAACTGCAACTCATTAGGTCAATTGGCAATAGGTCATTAACATGACTGGGTATAAAAAGAGCATCTTGGAGTGGCAGCGGCTCTCAGAAGTAAAGATGGGAAGAGGATCACCAATCCCTCTAATTCTGCGCCGACAAATAGTGGAGCAATATCAGAAAGGAGTTCGACAGTGTAAAATTGCAAAGAGTTTGAACATATCATCATCTACAGTGCATAATATCATCAAAAGATTCAGAGAATCTGGAAGAATCTCTGTGCGTAAGGGTCAAGGCCAGAAAACCATACTAGGTGCCCGTGATCTTCGGGCCCTTAGACAGCACTGCATCACATACAGGCATGCTTCTGGATTGGAAATCACAAAATGGGCTCAGGAATATTTCCAGAGAACATTATCTGTGAACACAATTCACCGTGCCATCCGCCGTTGCCAGCTAAAACTCTATAGTTCAAAGAAGAAGCCGTATCTAAACATGATCCAGAAGCGCAGATGTCTTCTCTGGGCCAAGGCTCATTTAAAATGGACTGTGGCAAAGTGGAAAACTGTTCTGTGGTCAGACGAATCAAAATTTGAAGTTCTTTATGGAAATCAGGGACGCCGTGTCATTCGGACTAAAGAGGAGAAGGACGGCCCAAGTTGTTATTAGCGCTCAGTTCTGCCTGCATCTCTGATGGTATGGGGTTGTATTAGTGTGTTAGGGTTTTGCTGGGATTCGAACCTGGTTCGTTGGTGTGATAATCCAGCAAACCCCCACTAGGCCACCAGGGGGATGACTCAAATGCAGAGGCGTGAGGCGGAAGTAGAAAAAGAATCAAAAGGTTTATTTAAACTATATACACTATATACAGGGCAAAACAAAAGACAAAAAAAAACCAAAGAGTAAAATCCAAAAGAAAAGCAAAGTGCAAAAATACAAAAGCTAAGAAGATCAAAAAACACAGTACAAAGGAAACTGGAGATAAACATAACAGCACAAAGACTCCGTGACAAGAGGACTGAACTCAGGGGGTATAAATAGACAAACTAATTAAGGACACAGGTGAAGATAATTAGGCAATTAACACAAACACAAAACACAGGAACAGTGGCGGCCTCTAGAGGCCAAAATAAACACGACATGAAAAGGAAATAACAGCGGCCTCTAGAGGCCAAAACAGTCCTAGTCCTAACAGGACCCCCCCCCTCTAGGAGCGTCTCCTGACGTTCCCAGGGCGATCCGGATGGGCCGAATGGAAGTCCCGACATAGTTCTTTATCAAGGACATCCCGAGCAGGAACCCAGCAGCGCTCCTCAGGACCATAGCCCTCCCAGTCCACCAGATATTGCAACCCGCCGCGGACCCGGCGGGAGTCAAGCAGGCGATTCACAGTGAACACAGTCTGCCCCTGGAAGATGCGGGGGGGTGGGGGGTTCCTAGGGGCAGGGGCATACGTAGATGTCAGTACGGGCCGTAACAGGGAAACATGGAAAGTGGGGTTGATCCTCAGAGTCCGGGGCAACTGGAGCCGGTAGGAGACAGGGTTCACCCTGCGCACCACCTTGAAGGGGCCAATGTAGCGAGGAGCAAGCTTGCGGTTCTCCACCCGCAGTGGAAGGTCCTTAGTGGACAGCCAAACACGCTGCCCAGGGCGGAAAGCGTGTGCAGGTCTTCTATGGCGGTTGGCCTGAGTCTGGTTGGTTCTGGAGGTCTGTATGAGGGTCTTCCTGACCTTGCTCCAGGTCTTGCGACACCGTCTCACATATTGGTTGACCGAGGGCACCCCCGCGTCCTCCTCCTGGTCCGGGAACAGAGGTGGCTGGAACCCGAATTGGCACTGGAATGGCGACAGCTTGGTGGCCGATGACTGCAGGGTGTTGTGGGCGTACTCCGCCCATGGCAGCCAGGTGCTCCACGATGTCGGGTTATCCATAGCCAGGCCTCGCAGGGTGGTTTCCAGGTCCTGGTTGAGCCTCTCCGTCTGACCATTGGACTGTGGGTGAAACCCAGAGGAGAGGCTGGCAGTGGCTCCGATGACCTTGCAGAACCCGTGCCACACTCGGGAGGAGAACTGGGGCCCTCGGTCTGAGACGATGTCCTGTGGAAGACCAAAGACTCGGAAGACATGATTAAACAAAAGTTTTGCAGTTTCAAGAGCAGAGGGGAGTTTGCACAGTGGTATGAAGCGGCAGGCCTTGGAGAATCTGTCAACTAAGACCAAAATGACCGTGTTACCTTGTGACTCAGGGAGACCCGTGATAAAGTCGACTGCCACGTGGGACCAGGGACGCCGGGGAATGGTCAGAGGATGCAGGAGACCCTGGGGACGCTGTCGTGGGTTCTTGGTTCTGGTGCAAACCTCACAGGACAGGACAAATGACCTTACTTCCTTCTCCATGTTAGGCCACCAGAAGCGTCTTTTCAGGAAGTCCAGGGTCCTCCGAGCTCCCGGGTGGGCGGTGAGAGGGGAAGAGTGACCCCACTGGAGAACCTTGGCCCGGGCTTGATGTGGGACGTACAAGAGGCCTGGTGGCCCCGTCCCAGGACCGGGGTCCTGGCGTTGGGCTCGTCGGACAGCCTCCTCAATACCCCAGCGGACAGGGGCCACAATCCGGGACACAGGGATAATAGGCCCGACTTCATTCTCCCTGTTAGTGGCAGAGAACAGTCTGGACAGTGCGTCAGGTTTGGTGTTCTTGGAGCCGGGGCGGTATGAGAGGGTGAAGTCAAACCGACTGAAAAACAGGGCCCACCTAGCCTGTCGAGGGTTCAGTCTCTTGGCTTGCTGGAGGTACTCCAGGTTCTTGTGGTCAGTCCAAACCAGGAATGGATGTTGTGCTCCCTCCAGCCAGTGCCTCCACTCCTCAAGGGCCAGTTTGACCGCTAGCAGTTCTCGATCCCCCACATCGTACCGGGACTCAGCAGGACTCAGGCGGTGGGAGAAGTAAGCGCAGGGGTGCAGCTTTCCTTCCGAACGTTGAGAGAGCACCGCGCCGACACCACTGTCCGAGGCGTCCACTTCCACGATGAATGGTTGGGAGGTGTCCGGGAGAACCAGAATGGGTGCCGTGCAGAAGCGGTCCTTGAGGTCTTTGAACGCCTTTTCTGCCTGAGGAGACCAGCCATAAGATCCACCTGTCCCTTTGGTGAGGTCTGACATGGGTGCTGCCACAGAACTGAAGTTCCTGATGAACTTGCGGTAGAAGTTAGCGAATCCTAAGAACCGCTGAACCTCCTTAACGGACTTGGGAGTAGGCCAGTCCCGGACGGCCAGGGTCTTGGCAGGGTCCATTTGGAGTTGGCCTGTCCGTACAATAAATCCCAGAAAGGAGACCTCGGGAACATGAAATTCGCATTTCTGGGCCTTGGCGAACAGATTGTTCTGTAGCAGCCTCTGGAGAACCTGGCGGACATGGTGGCGGTGCTCCTGCACGGTCTTGGAAAAGATAAGGATGTCGTCGAGGTAGACAAAAACGTATAGGTTAATCATGTCCCTTAAGACGTCGTTGATTAGGGCCTGAAAAACAGCTGGTGCGTTGGTGAGTCCGAAGGGCATCACCTGGTATTCGTAGTGCCCAGACGGGGTGTTAAAGGCAGTCTTCCACTCGTCTCCCTGTCGGATACGGATGAGGTGGTATGCGTTCCGTAGGTCCAACTTGGTGAAGACGGTGGCGCCTTGGAGCAGGTCGAAAGCTGTGGACATCAGCGGAAGGGGATATCGGTTGCGCACAGTGATCTTGTTCAGGCCCCTGTAATCAATACATGGTCGGAGCCCCCCATCCTTCTTGCCGACAAAGAAGAAGCCGGCTCCAGCAGGTGAAGTGGAGGGTCGAATAAACCCAGAGACCAGGGCATCTTTGAGGTATTCCTCCATGGCCTTGCGTTCTGGCTGAGAGAGTGAAAACAGTCTGCCACGAGGAGGGGTAGTCCCAGGGAGCAAGTCGATGGCACAGTCGTAGGCCCGGTGCGGAGGAAGAACGGCGGCCCTGCTCTTGCTGAATACCTCCTTGAGATCCCAGTACTCTGTGGGAACTTGAGATAACTCGGTGAGATCAGGGGGCTCGGCAGGAGACACAGGAGAGCTAGAGAGCAGACAAGAGGCATGGCATGCAGGGCCCCATTCCACAACCTGGCTTGTTACCCAGTCTATGCGAGGGTTGTGGCGAGTAAGCCAAGGAAGGCCTAGAATAACTGGGAACTCAGGTGAAGGAATCAGGTGCAGGGATATTTCTTCCTTGTGACCTTGAGACTGGAGGAAGACTGGAGAAGTAACTTGGGTGACTCTTCCATCACCTAACGCTTGGCCATCGAGGGCAGACACAGACAGTGGGACTTCAAGAGGTGCAGTCGGAATATTGATGCTTTGGGCGAAGTGAATATCCATAAAGTTCCCAGCCGCCCCTGAGTCTAACAAAGCTTGACAAGAGTGGACAGACTCACCCCAGGAGATGGAGACCGGGATGTAGATTCCTTGGCCAGGGAGTCCGGGAGAGAGGGTAGGCCCCGTCACAACCCTCCCTCGGCTGGACGGGGCGGTCCTTTTCCCAAGAGTTCGGGACATGATGCTCGGAAGTGACCAGGCTTGCCACAGTAGATGCAGCACTTGTCCCTCCTTCTGCGCTCCCTCTCAGATGCGGAGAGGCGAGTACGACCCACTTGCATGGGTTCTGGACAGTCACTGAAGGAGGTAGACGGTCTCCAGGTAGAGGTAGGGAGGCTGGGGGGGCTCAAGGCTTGGTGGCGTTCTCTCATCCTGTTGTCCAGATGAATAGCATGTGAGATGAGGGTTTCGAGGTCACTTGGGCATCCAATAGAGGCCAGACCGTCCTTGATGGGGTCAGACAGACCATGGTGGAAGGCTGACACCAGGGCAGTCTCGTTCCATCCACTTACTGCTGCGAGTGTTCGGAACGAGATGGCGTAATCTGCGACGCTTCCTCCTTGCCGGATGGACATGAGCTTTCGGGCTGCGTCGGTACTGATGTCTGCCTGATCGAAGACCCGAAGCATCTCTTCAGAAAACAGCTGGAAATCAAAGCACTCAGGTCCCTGTCTTTGCCAGATAGCAGTAGCCCAGGCTCGCGCCTTACCAGCTAATAAGGTGATCACAAAGGCAATCTTGCGGCGATCCGTAGTGTAGGTGGTAGGCTGAAGCTCAAAGGTGAGTTGACACTGGGTAAGGAACTCTCGGCACTCACTGTGCTTGCCGTCATACCTCTGTGGTGCAGGAAGGCTGGGTTCGCGAGGTGAAGAAGGCAGCATTGCAGGAGGCACTGGAGCAGGAGTGGGAGCTGGATCAGGAGCAGGAACTGGATCAGGAGCAGGAGATGCAGGCAGAGATGTCAGCTGTGCCAGGGTTTTCCCAATTTGCTGAAGCAGTTCCTCGTGGCGAGCGAGGGCCTCACGTTGGCTGGTGAGCGTACGTCCATGAGCGTCCATGGTCGCTCCGAAGCGTGTCAAAGCTGCCATAATTCCCTGAAGGTTGGCCGGGTAGACAGTTGAAGCAGCCTCTGCTGAGTCGGTCATGACGGAGTCTTTCTGTTAGGGTTTTGCTGGGATTCGAACCTGGTTCGTTGGTGTGATAATCCAGCAAACCCCCACTAGGCCACCAGGGGGATGACTCAAATGCAGAGGCGTGAGGCGGAAGTAGAAAAAGAATCAAAAGGTTTATTTAAACTATATACACTATATACAGGGCAAAACAAAAGACAAAAAAAAACCAAAGAGTAAAATCCAAAAGAAAAGCAAAGTGCAAAAATACAAAAGCTAAGAAGATCAAAAAACACAGTACAAAGGAAACTGGAGATAAACATAACAGCACAAAGACTCCGTGACAAGAGGACTGAACTCAGGGGGTATAAATAGACAAACTAATTAAGGACACAGGTGAAGATAATTAGGCAATTAACACAAACACAAAACACAGGAACAGTGGCGGCCTCTAGAGGCCAAAATAAACACGACATGAAAAGGAAATAACAGCGGCCTCTAGAGGCCAAAACAGTCCTAGTCCTAACATAGTGAGTGTGGCATGGGCAGCTTACACATCTGGGAAGACACCATCAATGCTGAAAGGTATATCCAGGTTCGAGAGCAACATATGCTCCCATCCAGACGACGTCTCTTTCAGGGAAGACCTTGCATTTTCCAACATGACAATGCCAAACCACATACTGCATCAATTACAGCATCATGGCTGTGTAGAAGAAGGGTCTGGGTACTGAACTGGCCAGCCTGCAGTCCAGATCTTTCACCCATAGAAAAAACATTTGGCGCATCATAAAATGGAAGATACGACAAAAAAGACCTAAGACAGTTGAGCAACTAGAATCCTACATTAGACAAGAATGGGTTAACATTCCTATCCCTAAACTTGAGCAACTTGTCTCCTCAGTCCCCAGACGTTTACAGACTGTTGTAAAGAGAAAAGGGGATGTCTCACAGTGGTAAACATGGCCTTGTCCCAACTTTTTTGAGATGTGTTCATCTCATCTCTCTCATCTCATTATCTCTAGCCGCTTTATCCTTCTACAGGGTCGCAGGCAAGCTGGAGCCTATCCCAGCTGACTACGGGCGAAAGGCGGGGTACACCCTGGACAAGTCGCCAGGTCATCACAGGGCTGACACATAGACACAGACAACCATTCACACTCACATTCGCACCTACGGTCAATTTAGAGTAACCCGTTAACCTAACCTGCATGTCTTTGGACTGTGGGGGAAACCGGAGCACCTGGAGGAAACCCACGCGGACACGGGGAGAACATGCAAACTCCACACAGAAAGGCCCTCGCCGGCCCCGGGGCTCGAACCCAGGACCTTCTTGCTGTGAGGCGACAGCGCTAACCACTACACCACCGTGCCGCCCCTTGAGATGTGTTGTTGTCATGAAATTTAAAATCACCTAATTTTTCTCTTTAAATGATACATTTTCTCAGTTTAAACATTTGATATGTCATCTATGTTCTATTCTGAATAAAATATGGAATTTTGAAACTTCCACATCATTGCATTCCGTTTTTATTTACAATTTGTACTTTGTCCCAACTTTTTTGGAATCGGGGTTGTATATATTTAAAATTTATATCCAGAATTTAGACATTTCTATAAAGCTACTTTGTGACAATATCCATTGTTAAAAGGGTGGTACAGTACAAATAAAATTAATTTGCACTGAACTGAAAATGAACTAATGAATGAATGGATATTACACTATAAAGGCTCTTTTGTGCTGACAGCTACAGAAATAATATCAGTTTTTGTTTATCCAAAAGGGTTTAATTTAGCAGCCTGAAGGTCTGTTCAGTTTCTTGAGAAAGCCCACAAGAAAATTGTCTCTGATAGACATGGTTGCAAGTATGCAAAAAGAAATGGGGGTTCTGAGGGTTGAGGTCAACACTGACAATCATGGAAACAATATAATCCACCCACAATCAGCAATAAAAACAACGTTTATTATTCCACCCTGTATTACAGATCATTTTTATCTGAAATGAGTCAGAAAGTCTAACCACAGCTACTCACATTTCTGGCCTGCATGCTTCAGGCTCTGGGTTCCTGTGGCCAGCACGTACATAACTCACAACTTCATTTGATGTTTTCAAGTCAGGGTAGGGTATAGTGCCTAAAAGATATTAATGAAGGGTTCAAATCTCCACATGTTAATATTAGCTTTTTTTTTATAAGCTTCATGTTTTATATCAGCCAACATTCTTTTAGATTTCTATTCCTTCCACATACCAAATGTTTGCATCTCCCAGATTATGATTCCAAAAGCCCAGACATCTCCTTTAAATCCGTAGAAGTCATGTTTGAAATATTCTGGAGGATACCATCTAAAGGGAACTCGCTTCTGTATGAAGATACAAGAGTCTGAATAAACCATGTTGAAAAAGCATGTTGAGGTTAGTTATGCTAATTTACTAATTTATTAACTCCTTATATTTAATATTCCTCGTATATAGGAGAAGCCATGACCTAATGGTTAGAGCTTTGGGACCAAAAGGTCGCAGGTTTGACTCCCTGGACCAGCAGAAATGGCTGAAGTGCCCTTGAGCAAGGCTCCTAACCCCCAACTGCTCCCCAGGCTGCTCTGGGTATGTTGTACGTTGCTCTGGCTAAGAGCATCTGCTAAATGCATGTAATGTAATGTAATATTTCATTATTATCTTAACCTGCTTTCTTTGATTATGCCAAATTAGACTAGCATCAATTGCAGTAGCTAATAATCGGCTAGGTCGCACATCAAATCTTAACTAATTGGTAAATACTGGTTATTTACA
The DNA here is from genome assembly GCF_027579695.1 of Neoarius graeffei. Classification (NCBI taxonomy): domain Eukaryota; kingdom Metazoa; phylum Chordata; class Actinopteri; order Siluriformes; family Ariidae; genus Neoarius; species Neoarius graeffei. The sequence goes on along the minus strand of NC_083593.1, from coordinate 37,298,787 downwards.
GGATATGTTACTTCTGATTAATTTATTCATAAACTACATACAGTTGCAATCAGAAGTTTACATGCACGCATCATGGGCATGAATATCATGGCAATTTGGGACTTTCATTGATTTATTTGAACTGTTCTTTTTCTGTAGCAGAATACAACATACACCTTTAATAGGAAAAATAAAACGAATTTGGTGCAAGGTTTTGATTTATTTTGTGTTTACTGAACTCAGAAAGTTTCAAAAGTATACATACAGGGTTAAAAATATTCTACCACACTTTCTCCCAGTGTGGTCGCTACATATTTCAGTTCTCCCCCTTGCACAAGGTCTAAAATATGCTTCCTGTGAAACAGCTCTGCCACTGCATTTTTGTTACCTGTTACTTATGCAATGTTAGAGCTCTGGAAGCGAGTGCTAACTGCCCTCTTCCGCATTCATGAGGACCATCCCTGGCTGGCTAACATCACTCTAATCCACAGGGAAGACCAGAGAGCCGTTCTTCCTCAAATATGAACTTTGGTTTATTAAAAGCATGCAATGTACAGTACCTTGCAAAAGTATTCATCTCCCTTGGCGTTTGTCCTGTTTTGTCGTATTACAAGCTGGAATTAAAATGGGTTTTTGGAGGGTTAGCACCATTTGATTTACACAACATGCCTTCCACTTTAAAGGTGCACATTGCTGTTTTATTGTGACATAAATAATAATTAAGATGAAAAAACAGAAACCTGGAGTGTGTATAGGTATTCACCCCCTTTTGTATGAAACCCCTAAATAAGAGCTGGTCCAAACAATTCACTTCATAAGTCACATAATTAGTTGATTAAGATCCACCTGTGTGCAATCAAAGTGTCACATGATGCCTATATAAATCAACCTGTTCTGGAAGGACCCTGACTCTGCAACGCTACTAAGCAAGCAACATGAGAACCAAGGCGCCTCCAAACAGGTCAGAGATAAAGTTGTGGAGAAGTATAGATCAGGGTTGGGTTATAAAAAATATCCCAAACTTTGAATATCCCATGGAGCCCCATTAAATCCATTATAGAAAAATGGAAAGAACATGGCACCACTACAAACCTGACAAGAGAAGGCCGCCCACCAAAACTCACAGACCGGGCAAGGAGGGCATTAATCAGAGCTGCAACAAAGACACCAAAGATAACACTGAAGGAGCTGCAAAGATCCACAGTGGAGATGGCAGTATCTGTCCATTGGACCACTTTAAGCCATAAACTCCACAGAGTGGGGCTTTATGGAAGAGTGGCCAGAAAAAGTCATTGCTTAAAAAAATCACATTTGGAGTTTGCCCAACAGCATGTGGCAGACTCTCTAAACACATGGAAGAAGATTCTCTGGTCAAATGAGACAAAAATTGAACTTTTTGGCCATCATGGGAACTGCCATGTGTGGCGCAAACCCAACACCCTGAGAACACCATCCCTATAATGAAGCATGGTGGTGGCAGCATCATGCTGTGGGGATGTTTTTCATCTGCAGGGACAGGAAAGCTGGTCAGGCCTGAAGGAAAGATGGATCGCACTAAATACAGGGCGATTCTGGAGGAAAACTTGTTTGAGTCAGCCAGAGGTTTGAAACTGGGACGAAGGTTCACATTCCAGTAGGACAATGACCCTAAAGATACTGCTAAAGCTACATTGGAGTGCTTTCAACGAAAACCTTTAAATGTCTTGGAGTGGCCTAGTCAAAGCCCAGACCTCTGTAGGGGGCTGCCATGCCATAGCAATTGTACCCACAATTCCCTGCTTCACTTTATGGTCCATCTTCTCCCCTTTCACTGTTACAGCATTGAACACAACAATCCCTGTACTCGATGCCATGTTCTATCTCTGCCCATTTTTCTCACACTCACTGTAATGGTATTGGATACAAAGATGATACCGGATACCAAATACAGTGACGACACGACTGTGCTTTAAAACCCACGGTGGAATCGAAATTCTTTCTCTCTGGTGGTGGATCCCCACGCGTGAAAGAGACATCATTGCATCTGTGCTGAAGAAGAACAAAGAACGAGCTATTGATACCAGACCTTTAGACAAAGTTCAATGTATTTGATCTTCACATAGTTGTAATAATAACTGAACCGGTTAGTTACTGCAGCCCACACAGTATTTTAAAAGAGAAAAGGCGGCCGGATCCCTTTTCCCTTTCGCAATGTCGACAAACTACAAGCAAGATTCCTTCAAGATCATCGGATGACCGATGGGACACCGAAGATCTTCAGCTGACGAGCTGTAAAAGCAAAAGGCTGGTATCTGGGCAATTGTTAGTCTTAGCTGTGGCTAGTTAATGCGAAGACTGTTGTTTATTTGAATTCATTCATGGTTTAAATGTACACATTTTGATTCACATGAAAGTCAGTCTTAGACCGCGTGTTGTTTGATTTGCTTTGTTTATTATTCATATTAGTTAGATCTTGCATGCGCTCTCTCTCTCTCTCTCTCTCTCTTTTTAACTCCCTCCATCGCACTACACCCCTCAACATTGGGATTTCAGGAGTAGCTAAGGGTTGGGTAGAAGTTTGGGTTTAAGGCCTAGTTGAGACTAGCGCTTACGTTACAGATCCTTTGTTACTCTCCGTCGTGCGCTCTCCTTGTTGCCTATCCCCCTTTAGGCGGTGCCTAGCACAAAGGCTCGCGCACTACATTCACATACCACACCTATCTCTCACCCGCGCGCCGCACACAGCCTCGTTCCCTCACTCCCCTCCCCCTTGTCGTGCACCTGTGCACACTCTCTCTCCTCTCTCCTAGCTCCTCCTCATCTCGTTAGTGTGCAGCTGTGCACACGCACGCACACACCTACACTCACACACACACTCTCACACAGACACACATAAACACGTGATTTCCCTCTCACATTTTAACATTCACTCGCCCCTACACTGTAACACTTGCATATAGCCCATTACTTCTGATCACCATTAGTGCCTTGGTTATCATCATATTCACTGCTGATTTCTTACTCTGTTTACTGCTGGTTATCCTGTTTACTGCTGGTTATTATTCTACTTACTACTGACTATTGCTTTATACACTACTGATTATTACTTGTATACACTGTATCACCATTTATATTGAATTATTCCTTGGCTGCTATTGTTGCTATATCTGATCAGTATTAGTTTGCTAATTCGTGTCAGCTATTTCAATAAATGGTACCTTTGGAATAAACTGTGTCCTGTCTATTGCTACAACATTCACTGAGTGCCAACCTCTGCCAACAAGTATTCTAATTGCCTTCACCCATTTGGTTGTTATATGAATGTTATAGATCGAGAGTAAATGTATTACATTAAAGCTACAATATAAAATATAAAGCTATAGCAGCATCACCACTAGGTTATTCCATTGATTTTAATAGTTTAGCTATAAACTATTAGACACTCGAATTAATGATTAATGAATTTATGAGACTGATCCCTTTTTACATGAGACTGATTCGATAAGCCTATTGCACCTACACCTCAATCCAATTGAGAATCTGTGGTATAACTTGAAGTGGTTTTGCCTTGAGGAATGGGCAAAAATCCCAGTGGCTAGATGTGCTAAGCTAATAGAGACATACCCCAGGAGACTTGCAGCTGTAAATGTAGCAAAAGGTGGCTCTATAAAGTATTGACTTGGGGGGGGGAGAATACCTATGCACACTCCAGATTTCTGTTTTTTTCATCTTAATAAAATTTGGAGTTTGCCCAACAGCATGTGGCAGACTCTCCAAACACATGTAAGAAGATTCCAGTGTGCACCTTTAAAGTGGTAGGCATGTTGTGTAAATCAAATGGTGCTAACCCCCCCAAAATCCATTTTAATTCCAGCTTGTAACGCCACCAAACAGGACAAACACCAAGGGGGGGATGAATACTTTTGCAAGGCACTGTAATATGATAGTTCTCACATGAGGATTCTGATATTGGGTACATTGGAAGTATTATGAGTTTGATGAGTAAATATTTTATACAGTATATACAAATGACAATGTCCCAAATTTCCCCCAATCTTCTTTAAAAGACTTTGCCTCACTAACTAGCACATTTAGACGAGTGAACAACAAGAAAAGCCTAAAAGAATTTTAAAACTTATGATAAATGTCAGACATAAATTATTGTTGTTGTTGTTGTTGTTTATGAATTGCATCTCTGTCATCCTTATTTCCATGTTTCTATTTGAACTGTGTCTTTTCAAATTAACCTATGTTGTGTTGAAATCAAAAAGCACCATTACTGCCCTTAAACTCGAGAAAGCTAAAAGTCTTACATTGTCAGTCATCTTGCAGTTTCCAGAGAGGCCCTGCTTCCTCGTTATGTCTCTGGCCAGTCCGAATTCAGCCACTTTTACTTCATGGGGAAATCTGTGCACCATGATATTCCTCAGTGCCAGATCACAATGCAGTATCTGATGATCACATAAGTCAATGTATCATACTATAATGAGTTATGTAGCTTGAAGAAAATACAGATGGAGCTCAAGTAAGTCACAAGTACCATTTTGGAGTGCAGATGGTCCATGGCCTGTGCTATGTGGTAAAGTGCAATGGTGAAGAGGTGCTGGAGGTTTTCATCTTTGCACAGACTTTCTTTATTCATTTTAAGGAAGGTGCGTAGGCTGCCATGTTCTACATCTTCCATAATTAACATATAGGGCACTTTTGACACAAAGACAAACAATATTTCTGCAGGTTTTTTTTCCCCAGATATATGTAGTAACAGAGCAAGCACAGGAGTATGTACTGATCTGAGCAGAGATAAACAGTTATTGCAGGACAATATACTGAAAATGAATCCTTTCAATTACTTTTCATTCATCACAATACAGTTTTCGACACTAAGGAAATACACCATGGGAGAATGTTGGGGGTTTTTTTTGTTTGTTTTTTTAAAGAGTAGATATGATTTAACTGGTGATTGCTAATTTTGCTGATAGTTTTACAGGTTGTTGTTGTTGTTGTTGTTTTGCATTGGCACTTTGCAGTGGGAAAAAATGTATTTGTTTTTTATGTATGCAAAACAGGTTTGTCTAAATAAATATGCATTAATTTGCATGCTTAATGAAAGAGCAAATCTAGTCATTTGATACTGTTAGAATTAAAATATTTTATTGTGAAGACACTCACGTGAAAGACAGAAATTTTGAAAAATTATTTTTTTTAATTGTTTCATCAAGAAAGTATCATGTGCTGTTTATGAAAAACCCACAAAACTATTTTATGACATTTTTGTATAAAATCTAAAGTAAATCCAACAGTAATCACCATTTTGAGAAATTACTTTGTAATTTCCTTCTAAGGAACTTGCATGTAAAAATTCAACAATACAGAATATATATAAATTTCTCAAAATGGTGATTACTGCTGGATTTATTTTAGATTTTATACAAAAAAAAAGTCATAAAATAGTTTTGTGGGTTTTTCATAAACAGTGCATGATACTTTCTTGATGAAACAATAAAGAAAAATCATTTTTCAAAATTGTCTTTTAGGCCCACTTTACACGGGGACGGTATAAAACAAAAACGCAAAAGTCCGTTTTCGTTCTCACTTTTTTCCGCGTCTATACGACTGTTTTCAAGGAGGAAATCTGCGTCTATACGGTGACGCATAAATGTCTCCGCTATGTCTGCACGCATGCGCAACGTCTTCTGTCTTGTCTGATCTGCACATCTGCGCTGCTGTTCTGTCAAGTTATCCTACCAAGCCTACTACGCATGCGCGAAATCCAGGAGGGTAGGAAAATTCAACAGTAGTTTTGTCCCACTGATCAGCTGGGCTGATAGAAAATCGGTGAGAATTTCACACATTTGCCGATTTTTATGTTTTGTGCGTATTGGTCGAGTCTTTGGCCGAGTCAAATAATTTGTAATGACTTGTTTTGAATAATAAAACGGTCTGTATGAGAACTTGCTAGGATAACTTTACAGAACACCGGTCCGGCTGAGGTACTGTAGTGCTCAAGGGAGGAGCAGGAGCAAACCGAAACTCTTTTAATCTGCCTTTATTAAGTAACACTCACTCTTGTTTCGGTGAAGAAGAGAAAAGGCAGTGTCCATCTCAGCAAAATAAACCCGTTCGGCTGCTAGTTTTGTTTTCAGTCTTGGGTTTATTTTTATTTTTTATTTTTTTTGTTTATTTAGTAAACCAATGTATATACATGATATAATAAATACAATATGGAAAATATACACTAGTTGTACATGGATAACGCAAGAAAGTTTAAAACTTATTTCCATTGCGGTCCATATGAATGATGACATGATGGCGGGTAAATACTAATTATACATTAATCACATATAATTATCACATATACATATTAAATTAATTAATACTGAGTATGTATGAAAATTTATTTTAAAAAAATGGTTTCACGAGCGGCTTGAATAGGCGGCACACGCGTGTGCGTGTAACTTGGCGACACCAAACTGAGGGGAGCTCCAGCCGGGCGGGTGAGCAGGAAAACACATCTACTGCATTAAAACACAGAGCAGCTTGAAGGTCCGTTAGATCGATTTAATCAGACATGCTCTTACTTTTTTACTTACTTTCTTACTTCCCGGGCTGGCATGTGCAGTATATGACATATGTATGACGTAAACGCGTACCTGACGTGAGCAGATCCGAGCAGAGTTTCGCGTATTGGGTAGTTTAGACGGATATGCAACGGGGGCCGTTTTTAACTTATCCACTCTGGAAGGCGTTTTCAATTTTATCCGTTTTTCAGCCTCGGAAACGCCGTCCCCGTGTAAACGAAAGGCACTTCTGATAAAATATTTAGTCGTTTTTACCCGACAGCGTCCTCGTGTAAACGGGCCCTTATATATATTTCAAATGTGGTTTAATATGCTTTTATTCTAGGTAGTGTAGTTTATAAAGGAAATGGGCCTTTATCTCATAATGACACTACAGTATATAAAATATAATACAGTACTGTACAAAAGTCTTAGGCACCTTATTTTTTTTGGATAAACTTTGTTATATATATGTTATTTACCAGCTGGGAGATCTGTATACTGACCGAGGCCCTCTGAGCCGAGGTCACAGTATTTCACCATACGGACCGACCTTAAGCTGGTAAATAATATATATATTTTTTCTTTACCAAATTCTAACAGAAAACGAGAGCGCCCGAAAGGGAAAACCGAGCTGAGCCGCCATTTTGAATCCTCATTCACGGCTGCAATGCAAATTGCTTCCTCCTCGGTATACAAGTGCACTTCCATGGCAGGAAAAAAACTACATTTTGCCGCCTATGTAGTCCCCTATTTATACAAAATTGAGTCATTCAGGATTCAGCCATGTTTTTGCTCGACGTTAGCAACAGTTACAGGTTTTTAGCTTTCTCCTGAAATGTTTTCTCTTATTTCTTCTTCCTCAGGGTAGTAAAACTCGCTTTCGCTGTGAACACTGTCGTTATCGCTATCCATGATGTAAAACTAATGCTATTCTCCTGAGAAATGCGAAAATAAATGTTGACAAAAATTGCTACTATGTTTGTTGTTGTTGTGAACGAGCGAGTCGCCAGAGGTCCGTAACTGGGGTCCGTAACTGGGGTCCGTAGCGTAGGATACGGACCCGCTCGCCAGCCAATCAGAGCGCAGGATTTGATGGAAACCGCACCGTGAAAAAAAAATTAAGATTTTTATTTTATGACTTCTCGATTATCAAATCAGTACAAAACATTTTAAGTTTCCAAACATTATTGCCAGCAAAAAATTAAATGTGCCAGAAAAGTGTTTGTCAGTCAGTAAAGAAAGCAGCTCTTTGTAATATTTTTAAAGTAAACGTTTAATTTAAAGACAGCAAGGGTTATTCCCATCCTGAAGAAACCTACTCTAGGTCCTTCAAACATCAGCAAACACTGACCAGCATCCATTCCCTCTTTTCTTTCTAAAATCCTTGAACACACTGTCTACAATTAACTGTCACAACTCTCACAGAACAACTTCCAAGTCTGGCTTCGAAGCAGCACTTTCCACAGAGACTGCCCTTTCGGCTGTCGCTGAAAAGCTACATGCTGCTAGATCAGCCAAACTGTCGTCAGTCCTCATCCTCCTCAACCTTTGACACAGTCAACCACAAGACTTTCTTGTCCATCCTTATGAGTCATGGAATCCATGGCACAGCATGGCAATGGTTTGCTGGAAGGTCAGTCATATCAGGTGACATGGTCCACATCTGCTCAATGCAAACTCTCCATTGGTATCCCACAAGGCTCAGTACATGGTCCTCTTCTGTTCTCCCTCTGTACTGGATCTCTTGGTAAGGTAATATCATCACATGGGTTCTCATAGCCCTATGCTAGATGGATGATACTCAACTCATCCTCTTCTTCCCTTCCTCAGACACTCATGTTTCTACTCTCATCTCAGCATGTTTGGCAGACATCTCATCATGGGTGAAACTTAATCCCAGCAAAACTGAACTGTTGTTCATCCCAGCTGATTCATCCTCACATCAAGATCTTGTGATCTCCCTGGACAACTCTCTGATCTCATCTTTGGTCATGTGCATAACTAACCTTGGAGTAACTATGAACAATCAAGTGTCCTTTTCCTTTCACATTACTAATGTGTCACGCTCTTATCGATTTCTCCTTTACAACATCAAAAGGATTCATCCATTTCTATCCACACAGGTCACTCAGATCCCTTGTCATTTCAAGACCGGACTCCTGCAACTTGGTCCTGACAGGTTTGCCTGTGAGTGCCATTTGATCTCTGCAATTGATCCAGAAAGTTGCTGCATGACTCATTTTCAACCTTCCTGTTCTCACACACCACCCCATTGCTTTGTTCCCTCCACTGGCTTCCTGTAGCTGCTCACATCAAATAAAAAAAACAACAACAACTCATGCTTGCCTACAAAGCCAGAAATGGACCAGAACTCGTTTACCTCAAAGCACTTATCACACTCCACACTGCACCATGCACCCTCGGATCCTCTAAGCACTGTTCAACTGGTCCCACCATCTCACAAGGTACAAGGAAGGCATGAATCAAGACACCCAGGTGGTGGTATGAACTTCCCTTAGATGTCTGAACAGCTGAGTCACTAGCTGTCTTCAAATGACGTCTAAAGACATCTTCTTCCCGAAGTATTTGATTCATTTTTTACTTTCATTCAAAAAAAATCTTGGGTTTGGACTTGTTTGACTATATTACATCCTGAATAGAGGTTTTAGAGTGATGGTAATCTTAGTCCATGACCTACTGAACCAGTATCAGGATGTATTTATTGATAGAGACTTTAAAGCACTTATGTAAGTCGCTCTGGATAAGGGCGTCTACCAAATGTCATAATTGTAAATGTTAATTTCATTATTTTTGAAGGCACCTTTGCTCTACGGCATTTTTTGGTATGCGTCTAACACTTCTGCACAGTACTGTATGTCAGCAAACAAGCTTTTCTGGGTTATATGATAGGAGTTTAAACATTCTTCATAGTTGTCAGTGAACAAAAAGACTGACATCGGCATTTTTCTGTTGGGCTTTGATTCTTTTGTTACGATAGTTCAAGAAAAAACATGTCATCGATCCAAAAATCTGAAAAAGACGCAACCAAAATTGTCACTTTGACCTGCAGAGTCTTGCAGGTATGACAGAAAAGATGGCAGGAAAGCTCACATCATACCTTCTGTGATGTCCCAGTCTACAAGTTGTAGCAGATTCATGTGTGTGCTTAAATTCAGCATGATCATAACCTCCTTTTTGACATGATTGTGTTGAGCAGCTAAAACACAAAGAGCCAAAACGTACTAAACCACAAGCTTTTTGTTCAATCCAAGAAGTAATGCAAAGTATCAAAACCTTACCCTTTTTGTAGATCTTGCAGGTGAACATGGTGCGGCCTTTGATAGCACCACGTGTCATTTTTGTTTTATACAGCACTCCTTCTCTTCCTACTTTGATGAGCTGATACATAGAGAGATCAGCTTTGTTAAATGAGCGACTCTGCGAAATATAGTTTTAGAGCTTATCAACATTATGTCATCCTTCTTGTAGTGAAAATGTGTAGTCTTATATCCAGACAGATCTTACAGCTGACTTCATGCTCTGCAGTTTAAATTCAGAGGCTGAAATGGCATTTTGTTCCAGCTGGACTGTAATTATTTGTTCAGGCCCAGAGCTTTGCTTTACTAAAGGATCGGTTTCAGCAGATGGAACAGACATTGCCTGCCGCTGTGTGTCCTGCAGACTCCTAATTCTGCGCTTCAACGTCTTGTACCTAAAGGAGTTAAAAATGATGTTAAGCGGTGCGCATCTCAGATTCAACGGCTTTCAAAATATAGCAGTCTCTGTTCGTGTAGCTCAGGAACAAACTCACTGTTTCAACCACATTATAGCCATTATGGTGATCAGAAATATTGAAGCATATGTAGTTATGATGATGCAAAACAGCAAACTTTCTCCATCTGAAAATCAATTGTATAATAAAAATTATATATCGCACAGAATTCATTTACAATGTATGCCAGCATTTATTTTTCACTCCTTCACCACCCACTCCTACAGATTTACGTGCTAATGGATACACACAAAGCTGTAACTTCTTCATATCCTCTCTTACCATATGATATTTCACATCTCAAAGCATCTTTCTTTGTGCTGTTGTGTGTTGTTGCATAGGCGGGCGTTGTTGTTGTTGGTGGTGGTGGTGCTGAGTAGTTTGACGTCATGCCAGTATTCGGTCTTGATGTAGGGCTATACATCTGAAATAAAGAAAAAAAAGGCTAAAAATGTATCAATTTGATAATACATACTGTGTTCAATTCGGTGCGATACACTACATGTTCAAAAGTATATGGATACCTGACCATCACACCCATATGTGGTTCTTCCCCAAACTGTTGCCACAATGTTGAAAGCACACAACTGTCAACAATGTCTTTGTATGCTGTAGCATTAAGAATTCCTTTCACTGGAACCAAGAGGCCCAAACATATTCTAGCATGATAATGCCCCTGTGCACAAAGCAAAGTCCATGAAGACATGGTTTGCCAAGTTTGGAGTGGAAGGGCGGCACGGTGGTGTAGTGGTTAGCACTGTCACCTCACAGCAAGAAGGTTCTGGGTTTGAGCCCAGCAGCTGACAAGGGCCTTTCTGTGTGGAGTTTGCATGTTCTCCCCATGTCTGCATGGGTTTCCTCCAGTTTCCCAAAGACATGCAGATTAAGTACAATGGGGCCACTGCAAGCTGTAGTGGTTTCCCAGCCATAATGTATGTACATATATATCTTGCTATGGCAAAGCGAATAAAATTAAACTAAAATTAAAACCTCAAGTGGCTTGTACAGAGCCCTGACCTCAACCCTAGGGTGCATCAGTTGCCCTCACTTTCATAAAATCTGATGCATTTTTGTTTGGGTGTTCCTTTTCACCAATAAAGACATCCTGTAAAATTTTTTGACCATATTCAAAAGTCTAATGGTGGCACCATGAGGTTCATTTTTTGCCAAAAAACGCTTATTTTATGTTTTCGCATAAGGTTTGAATCACAATGTTGGACTCCATTTGTTGATTTCTTGTGACCCAGAGATCATGTTAAGAACCTTTGCAAGGGATTGAGAAGCATTAATGTGATTCATAATACATTTGTATTGTTTAAAAGTAGTTGAACAATGATTCAGTGAACAGCTAAAACTCAAACTGTGCTTGATAATATATTTAGAATATGTACTAAAAATGCGTATCTAAGATATTTGGTATACTCTATAAGGTGCCATAATGGTTCATGAAAAGTGATCGAAATTTTGTCATAAAAGTCATAAAATAGCAGCTTTTTCCATAACTTTGAGCTCCTGGTGCCACCATTAAACTTTTGAATTTTGTCAAAATATTTCACCCAGTGTGTTTTCTTACCAAAAGGAACATAAAAACAAAAATGCATCATGATCGGAGGAACTTTTCATTTTTAGGGGGCAACTGATGCACCCTACTCAACCCCACTGAATACCTTTGGGATGAACTGGACTGCTGAACGCGTGCCAGGCTTTCTAACCCGAAATCAATTGGCCGAATGAGCAAATTCCTACAACCGTGGCCCAAAATCTAGTGGAAAGCCTTTTCCAAAGAGTGGAGGTTATTATAACAGCAAGGAGGGACTAAATCTGTAATGGTATTTTCAAAAACACATAGTTTTGATGGTCAGGTGGTCATATAATGTACAGTACTAGTCAAATGTTTGGACACACCTTATAATTCAATATTTTTTCTTTATTTTTATTCATAAAGACACACCATATCTTAAAGTAATGATAGATGCCGTTTCTCTTTACTCAGTTGAGCGGTTCTTAACATAATATGGGTTACTACAGTTGTGAAATAGGGCTATTTACTGTATGTTTATTATTTACTATTTACTGTTTGATCTCAAACGCATTAAGAAGGCAAGAAATTGCACTAATTAACTTTTGACGAGGCACCTGTTAATTGAAAAGCATTCCAGGTGATGACCTCATAAAACTGGTTAATGTCAGTAGTGTGGAAAGTGTCATCAAGGTATTGTAAATGCTGGCTACTTTGAAAAGTCTAAATCATGAAACGTAGTTTGTTTGTTTGTTTGTTTACCACTTTTTTATTTACCAAATTATTTCATACATGTTCCATATGTTATTTCATAGCTTTGATGTCTTCAGTATTGTTTTAAATGGTGTACAAGGAGTCATCTCCCCACTCATGACGAACTCATGTTCGCAAGTAATTGCACATCGAACATGTTTCTTTAAAAGATCTTTGCGCTGTAGCCATGAGAATGATATTGATATGTTTTTTTGTCAAAGGCATTCTGAAAAATATATACACAGTACCAGCCAAAAGTTTGGACACCCCTACTCATTCATAGGGTTTTTTTGTATTTTGACTATTTTCTACAATGTAGAAAAATACTGATGACACCAAAACTATGAAATAACATCTGGAACAGATATGGAATTATGCGGTAAACAAAAAAATGTTGAAACCCCCAACAACAACAACAAAATGCTTCATATTTTAGATTCTTCAAGGTAGCCAGTGTTTGCCTTGATGACGCCTTACACACTATTGGCATTATCTTAACCAGCTTCATGAGTTAGTCACTTGGAATGCTTTTCAATTTAAGAGATCAAAAGTATTGGAATTTCTTGCCTTCTTAATGCATTTGAGATCAAACAGTAAATAATAATAATAAAAAAATACAGTAAATAGCCCTATTCCACAATTGTAGTAGACCATATTATGCCAAGAACCACTTAACTAAGTAAAGAGAAACATCCATCCATTGTTACTTTAAGACCTGAAGTGCCTTTTAATTAATAAAAATAAAGAGTAACCATTGGATTAGAAGATGCAGCCAAACTTTTGACTGGTACTGTAAGCTTTTGAAAGATATTTTGCTAAAACAGTGTTCGTTTCCCCTCTGTACAGCGCCTTTTGTACACCATATAGATAAGAGAGAAGAAAGCTACATCAGCTTACCAGTGAAGATCATCTCCAGCCTGTTATCATGCCCATTCATCATTTTATTTCATCGAGTTTCATTTCACAGTGCTATCTTTTTCTTAGGGGGAAAAAGGGGTGTTAGTTTCTTTTGCGATTTGAATCTGAATACTGAAGTGCACTATATGGAACATTCAATTCTATGCATGTCATCAAGACCCCATGTTGTTGTGGTTTCCTGTCAAAGCACGCACTTGACAAGTTTAAAGATCAAGTACAAAAGCAAGAAAAGTGTTCATTTAGACCTCATCTAAGCCAGATCCAAGCACTGAATACGGTGTGTATGAGGAAAATGGAAAAGCCAAAAATCAAAAACACAAATAGACGATGTGCATGAATGACATTCTGTAAAACTTTAACAAGGATAGTTCATCTAAAATAACTCAGTTTCACCCATGAAAAAAGGCATGGTCAGTTTTGCAGAAGAAAGGGTGTGTGGTCCCCCCCCCCCGTAAATAATGGTCTGTAATACTGAAACAGTTTAAAATAGTATGCTTGCAATGAAATATAATAACCTTCAAAATACCTTTCTTCAAAGCTGGGGGCCAATCTATTACTCTGCACATCATTAAAGCTACACTGCAAAAAAATAAAATAAAAAATAATCGACATCAGGGCGGCACAGTGGTGTAGTGGTTAGCGCTGTCGCCTCACAGCAAGAAGGTCCTGGGTTCGAGCCCCGGGGCCGGCGAGGGCCTTTCTGTGTGGAGTTTGCATGTTCTCCCCGTGTCCACGTGGGTTTCCTCCGGGTGCTCCGGTTTCCCCCACAGTCCAAAGACATGCAGGTTAGGTTAACTGGTGACTCTAAATTGACCGTAGATGTGAGTGTGAATGGTTGTCTGTGTCTATGTGTCAGCCCTGTGATGACCTGGCGACTTGTCCAGGGTGTACCCCGCCTTTCGCCCGTAGTCAGCTGGGATAGGCTACAGCTTGCCTGCGACCCTGTAGAAGGATAAAGCGGCTAGAGATAATGAGAGAGAGATAATCGACATCTTAGCAAAGGAAAATATCCTGAATATACTCAGATTTATTGAGTATTTCTTATTATAAAGCTTACATGAAAAGAAATATATGATTACTTAATCAATTTATATACAATTCTATTAATTTCAAGCTTGAAATAGTCTGGTTAGTTGTAATATTTTTGCTAATTTAAGCATTGGTTTAGAAAGAAGCAAAGTGATTTGCCAATAGAATTAAAACAAATTAACATTTGATTGAGAAATGTGAGTAGAAATGTCAAGAAATACTGTAGGTTCAATAGTCATAACAGGAAACGCTAGTTAGATTAAACTAGGTTCAAGGTATTTTCACATGATGTCATTTTTTGCAGTGTAGAAATCTTCTCCTGTCTTGACACGGACATCATAAATAGAATTAAAGTCAAGTAAAGACCATTAAAATCATCTGATGCTGGGATGTCCTACTGACTGGGTTGTTTTCTTCTTGGGTATTTCTCCATGCAGAAACATATTCAAACGAGTCATCAGGAGATGACATATCCCCCCCGGCCTCCACATGCAACCCCACTCCGAATTTTCCTAAGTTGAATTGGTTGCCATGAAAATATGGAAAAAACAAGTGTCGCCAGGCAAAACAAACCTCGCCCGACAGCACTTATTTTATACCTATATGTTGATAATGGTAATATTTCTCAATCATCAGTGGTCAGGTTATAGTCCTATGAAAATCCATGACTTTGAATGACTTTGAAATGTCAAATTCAAGGTCAAAGGTCATGGCGGCAACTGAAAGCCCATATGGGACTTCCTATATGTTGATAACGGTAAACATCTGGCTTTCATGAAACATTTTAAAGTTATAGCCATTTGAAAACCCATGACCTTCAGTTCGACCTTTCAAGGTCACTCAAGGTCAAAGATCATGGTGCCAAATGAAAGCCCATATGGCACTTCCTATAAGTTGATAATGGTAAACATCTGTCTACCATCAACCGTTTTCAAGTTACAGCCCTCTGAAAATCTGTGACCTTGAGTTTGACTTTTCAAGACCTTTCAAAAATCACAGAAATCCCAAGGTCAAATATCATGGTGCCAAATGAAAGGCCATATGGGAGTTCCTATATGCTCATAATAGTAAATATTTGTCTATCGGCAACCGTTTTTGAGTTATAGTTTCACCTTTGATCTAAAGGTGGGGCTATTAAATATTAGATCTCTTACATCTAAAGCGCTAATGGTTAATGAACTCATTACTGATCAGGAGTTTAATGTACTGTGTTTAACAGAAACATGGATTAAGCCAAATGAATATATAGCATTAAATGAAGCGAGTCCTCCTGGATACAGTTATATACACCAGCCTCGTCTAACTGGCAGAGGAGGAGGCGTCGCGGTTATTTATAACGATTATCTAGGTGTAACACACAAACTGGGTTATAAATTTAATACATTTGAAGTTCTTCATACTCATATAATGTATGTAGCCTCGAAAAATAAGTCTACCCAGTTAATTCCATTGCTTATTATTTACAGGCCCCCGGGACCATATTCTGAGTTTCATTCTGAATTTGCAGATTTTATCTCAGATCTGGTTATTTCCTTAGACAAAGCTTTAGTTGTCGGAGATTTTAATATTCACTTCGATAACCCAGAAGACCCTTTAAAAACAGTGTTTGTGTCCATCTTAGATTCAGTCGGGATTAAGCAGAATGTCATAGGACCGACCCATAATGGTGGTCACACCCTTGATCTAATACTAACATTCAGATTAAACGTAGACAATATAGTCATACTTCCACAGCCTGAAGTTATCTCAGATCATTGTCTCATCTCATTCAAAATATGTCTGAGTAATAATATATGCACCTCACCACGCTACTGTATTAAACGTACTTTCACGTCAACTACTGCACAGAGCTTTATAAATGATCTCCCAGAGTTATCAACTTTGATTGGGTCACTGTCAGCCCCTGCAGAACTTGATCAGGCAACTGAATGCTTAGAGTCAACATTCCACCATACTTTAGATAATGTAGCTCCTCTAAAAAGGAAAATGGTCAGAGACAAAAAAATTAGCACCCTGGTATAATGATGACACTCACACATTAAAACAGACCACTCGAAAATTGGAACGTAAATGGCGTCAAACAAAATTGGTAGTGTTCAAATTAGCTTGGAAGGAGAGCTTCCTGAAGTATAGAAAAGTTCTTAGTGCTGCTAGATCAACATATCTCTCCTCCCTAATAGAAGATAACAAAAATAATCCTAGATTCCTATTTAATACTGTAGCAAAATTAACCAGGAATAAGTCCACTATAGACACATGCACACCTGCAGTATGTAGTAGCAACGACTTCATGAATTTTTTTAATGACAAAATTGAGAATATCCGACAAAAAATTCAAACTACTAATTTAAGGTTAGACAATGAAAGTGACCTTGTAGTTAACAATATAACTGTATCAGATCATCAGCTAGAATGTTTTACTCCCCTAAAAGAAACTGAATTACTTTCATTAATCTCTACATCAAAAGCCTCAACTTGTGTACTAGATCCCTTACCGACACATCTATTCAAACAGATAATGCCTGGAGTAATTGAACCGCTTCTAAAAATAATAAATTCTTCTCTTACGATTGTCTATGCACCCAAATCCTTTAAACTAGCAGTTATCAAACCCCTGATTAAAAAACCTGACCTTGATCCCTGTCAGCTGTCCAATTATCGGCCAATATCAAACCTCCCCTTTATCTCCAAGATCCTTGAAAAAGCTGTGGCACAGCAGTTATGCTCATATTTACATAGGAATAACATCCATGAAATGTATCAGTCAGGATTTAGACCTCATCATAGCACAGAGACAGCACTGGTTAAAGTAGTAAACGACCTACTGTTGGCGTCTGATCAGGGCTGTGTCTCGCTACTTGTGTTGCTTGACCTTAGTGCAGCAGTTGATACCATTGATCATTCCATTCTTCTGGATAGACTAGAAAATGTTGTGGGAGTTAAGGGAATGGCCCTCTCCTGGCTCAGGTCTTATCTAACTGATCGTTATCAGTATGTTGATATAAATGGTGATATTTCTAGACGTACCGAGGTAAAGTTTGGTGTTCCACAAGGTTCTGTCTTGGGTCCACTGCTTTTTTCTCTATATATGTTACCTCTGGGCGATATTATTCGTAAACATTGTATTAGTTTCCACTGTTATGCTGATGACACACAGTTGTATGTCTCTGCAAAACCTGATGAGAGACACCAGCTTAATAGAATTGAGGAATGTGTTAAGGACATTAGACACTGGATGCTTATTAATTTCCTTCTGCTTAACTCTGACAAGACTGAAGTACTTGTACTAGGACCACATACAGCTAGAAGTAAGTTTTCTGATTACACAGTGACTCTGGATGGCCTTTCTGTTTCTTCACGTGCAGCAGTAAAAGACCTCGGAGTGATTATTGACCCCAGTCTTTCATTCAAAACTCACATTGATAACATCACCCAGATAGCTTTCTTTCATCTCAGAAATATTGCAAAGATAAGAAATTTAATGTCATTGCATGATGCAGAAAAACTAGTCCATGCTTTCGTTACCTCCAGGTTGGATTATTGTAATGCTTTACTGTCTGGATGTTCCAATAAGTGCATAAACAAGCTCCAGTTAGTTCAAAATGCAGCAGCAAGAGTCCTTACTAGAACTAGAAAATATGACCACATCACGCCTGTCTTATCCACACTGCATTGGCTCCCAATCAAATTTCGTATTGATTATAAAATACTACTATTGACCTTTAAAGCACTAAATGGTCTCGCACCACAGTACCTGAGTGAACTTCTGCTCCTCTATGACCCGCCACGCCTACTTAGATCAAAAGGTGCAGGCTATCTGCTGGTACCTCGTATAGTGAAGGCTACATCAGGGGGCAGAGCCTTTTCTTACAAAGCCCCACTGTTATGGAACAGCCTTCCAAGTAATGTTCGGGAATCAGACACAGTCTCAGCATTTAAGTCTAGGCTGAAAACATATCTGTTTAGTCAAGCCTTTTGTTAATGGTGTTTATGAGGTAAAGGAGTAGATCTGGAGGGTCCTCAGACATAGAGTGTTTTGGTAAACTGGGATGTATGGATGCTGTCAGTCCCCACTCGCTTGCTCACTCGAGTTTGTTGACGGTGTAGTGGCTGGCTGCTTTATGTCCCGGGGCTCCCTCATGCCTGTGTTACCTTCTGGCTCTCTCCTTTTAGTTATGCTGTCATAGTTAGTTGCCGGAGTCCCTGCTTGTACTCAGTGCAATATGTATACTGTTCCTACTTATTCAGGTGACATTGGGCATACCTAACCACCTGTGTTTTCTTTCCCTCCCCCCCACCCCAAATCTGTCCCTCTGAGTTACATGGAGTCAACAGGAAATCTTTTGGTGGAGACCTCGACTGGCTATCGTAGCCTGCAGGGAATCGGCCGTCAGACATTCTGTCGCATGTCCCAGACCCGGTGAAATGTAACTAAATTGTCTTGGCCAGCCCTAAGGGTCCCATCTGCATCTCATCATTGCTGAGGAGTGTGCTCCCATCACCCAATCAAGGATCCAGCCAAAGCAGGTCATGATATATTTTACCATATTAACATGCCATTGTTGTGTGTTATGCCTGATGTAAAGACTCTCGTCTCTGCGAGCCTACCACACAGATTTAATACTTGTCATTTTTAGGGCATACCTAACAACCTGTGTTTTCTTTCTCTCTCTCTTCCCCCCCCCCCCATCTGTCCCTCTGAGTTACATGTTGATCCTGGGATTGAGATGCTGGCCTCTTCTGCCCCTCGGACCTGCTTGATCCATCCTGGTGCCCTGTGTCTGGTCGGAGTTTTATCGCACCACTCCTGTGAAGGACGGCCCCATGAGGACAGTTGAGGGTTATACCTGTTAAAACTGTTAATATTATAGTCAGGCTGTCTGTTGTTGCCCAAATGAGGATGGGTTCCCTTTTGAGTCTGGTTCCTCTCGAGGTTTCTTCCTCATATCGTCTGAGGGAGTTTTTCCTTGCCACCGTCGCCACAGGCTTGCTCATTGGGGATAGATTAGGGATAAAATTAGCTCATGTTTTAAGTCGTTCAAATTCTGTAAAGCTGCTTTGCGACAGTGTTTATTGTTAAAAGCGCTATACAAATAAACTTGATTTGATTTGATTTATAATGGAAGATATGTTATTTTGACCAAAAGGTTGACCTTTCCGGTGACCTTGACCTTCACCTTGACCCGATTACCCCCAAAGTTTAATCAGGTAATCTATGGACCATTCCCCACCTACTCTGAAGATTTGAAGTAAATCGGTGCAACCGTCTAGACCTTGGGTGGCCAACCCGCGGCTCGCGAGCCGCATGCGGCTCTTTGCCCAGTGTCATGCAGCTCTTACGTTCATATCGAAGTTTGTGTTTGTGTATGTGGGGTTTTTTTTTATGTGCGTGTGTGCTTTGCTTGAGTTCAGTATGGTATTTTCGTCAAATGCATCTTCGCTTTGCTTGGGTATATTATGGTATTTTCAGGTCATGTCAAATGCGCATGTGCGTGAGATAATCGCTAAGTTTTTGGGCAAGGTGTATCTTGTGTCAAGTAGCCTCTCAAAATGGCAATGAAAAAATGCACAGCAAAACGAAAATATGAAGACGAACATAGTAAATTTTTAACAGAGTGGGAGAGTTTATACTTTTTTGTTGAACGTAATGGCAAGCCATTCTGCCTTATATGTCAGTCATCATTAGCTCATTTCAAAGCTTCCCGCCTCCCTGAATAAGCAAGGAGCCAGATATGCAACACTAATTGAAAACCTGCACGAAAGCTTTGTAACCCGGTTCCGTGATATACAACTGAAAAGGCCACAAAGGCCACAGATTACGTTCCTCGTCGACCCATTCAATGCGGAGATGGACTGTTTGAAAGCCCCGCTAGTCACAGATGAGGCTGCGGCTGAGTTGGAGATGATCGATCTTCGTGAGGAAGACCAACTGAAACCTGTTTTGAGGGAAGGCACCACTGAGTTTTGGAAAAGTGTGCCATTGGAAAAATACCCGAATGTGAAACGGGCTGCGCTTAAGATACTGTCAGTGTTTGGGTCAACATACGTCTGCGAGTCTGTGTTCTCTACCATGAAACACGTGAAGTCAAAGCATCGTTCTGTTCTGACTGACACCGATGTGAAAGAACTGCTTCGAGTGGCAACGACAGAATACAAGCCAGATTTGAAGAGGATTGTTCAAGGCAAGGCGATGTTCATGTGCGGTCATGTGTATGGTGTGCCTTTTTTTGGTAATGCCATGAGTCCCACTAAGCAGCATGCATAGTAAGTGCACACAATGTTCATTGTTAAAAATGACTGGCCTCAGCCTGTGGTCTTAGTACTGTAGGAGTAAATATGTTGGTGTGTGACATTTACTATTAATCTGGCTGAGCAGAGGTGTGTGTGTGTGTGTGTGTGTGTGTGAGAGAGAGAGAGAGAGAGAGAGAGAGAGAGGGAGGAAGGGATGGGTGATGTTCGTGTGCCCATGTGTATGATGTGGCTCTTTGTGGTAACACAGTAAAAAATGTGGCTCTCGGTCTCCAACTGGTTGGCCACCCCGGTAGACGCTAGATTGTTAACAGACAGACACACACACACAAACAAACAAAGTCAAAAGGTCATGGTGCCAAATGATAGCCCATATATGACTTCCTATATGTTGATAATGATAAACATCTCTCTATCTCTAACCGTTTTTGAGTTAAAATGGAAAATATGCTAATTTTAGCAATGACCTTGACCCCCCTGACATTTGACCCCCAACTGCTAAGAAAACTATAAGAGAGACCCCATCATGTAGCATATCACTGGAAGCAGAATTGAAAGATGAATATTTTGGAATTGGTTTGAAGTAAATATGATGAATATGAAGGAAGATATCACAAAAAAAATTGACTTTTTTGGTGACCTTGACCGGATGACCCTCAAAATGTTGGACGTTCTATTTGAGACCAAAGCCCATCTATCCTGAAAGTTTCATGAAAATTGGTTCAGCCATTTTCCCGTAATGTTGCTAACAAAAAAACAAAGAAACTCCACTGAAAACAATACCTCGATCCCTGGTGGACTCCGTCCCGGGCGAGGTAACAAGAGTCATCAGATGACGACATATCCCCCCGGCCCCCACATGCAACCCCACTCCGAATTTTCCTAAGTTGAATTTGTTGCCATGGAAATATGAAAAAAAAATATTACAGAAATCCCAAAATGTCAAAAGTCACAACTCCTCAAGTCACTTAACATAACTATCAGGTTGTGAAAAAATTCCTAATAGTTTTTGAGTTATGCTCCGGAAACTAAAATGTTTACAGACAGATGGACAGAGCGACAACTACAGTTAGGTCCATATATATTTGGACACTGACACAAATTTTGTTTTTTTACCTGTTTACTGAAACATATTCAAGTTATAGTTATATAATGGACATGGACATAAAGTCCAGACTTTCAGCTTTCATTTGAGGGTATCCACATTAAAATTGGATGAAGGGTTTAGGAGTTTCAGCTCCTTAACATGTGCCACCCTGTTTTTAAAGGGACCAAAAGTAATTGGACAATTGACTCAAAGGCTATTTCATGGGCAGGTGTGGGCAATTCCTTCGTTATGTCATTCTCAATTAAGCAGATAAAAGGCCTGGAGTTGATTTGAGGTGTGGTGCTTGCATTTGAAAGATTTTGCTGTGAAGAAAACATGCGGTCAAAGGAGCTCTCCATGCAGGTGAAACAAGCCATCCTTAAGCTGCGAAAACAGAAAAAACCCATCCGAGAAATTACTACAATATTAGGAGTGGCAAAATCTACAGTTTGGTACATCCTGAGAAAGAAAGAAAGAAAGAAAGAAAGAAAGAAAGAAAGAAAGAAAGAAAGAAAGAAAGAAAGCACTGGTTAACTCATCAATGCAAAAAGACCTGGACACCCACAGAAGACAGCAGTGGTGGATGATCGCAGAATGAAGAGAAACCCCTTCACAACAGCCAACCAAGTGAACAACACTCTCCAGGAGGTAGACATATCAATATCCAATTCTACCATAAAGAGAAGACTGCATGAAAGTAAATACAGAGGGTTCACTGCACGGTGCAAGCCACTCATAAGCCTCAAGAATAAAAAGGCTAGATTGGACTTTGCTAAAAACATCTAAAAAAGCCAGCACAGTTCTGGAAGAACATTCTTTGGACAGATGAAACCAAGATCAACCTCTACCAGAATGATGGAAAGAAAAAAGTATGGCGAAGGCGTGGTACAGCTCATGATCCAAAGTATACCACATCATCTGTAAAACACGGCGGAGGCAGTGTGATGGCTTGGGCATGCATGGCTGCCAGTGGCACTGGGTCACTAGTGTTTATTGATGATGTGACACAGGACAGAAGCAGCCGGATGAATTCTGAGGTATTCAGAGACATACTGTGTGCTCAAATCCAGCCAAACTGATTGGTCGGCGTTTCATAATACAGATGGACAATGACCCAAAATATAAAGCCAAAGCAACCCAGGAGTTTATTAAAGGTCCCATGGCATGAAATTTTCACTTTCTGAGGTTTTTTAACGTTAAAATGAGTTCCTCTGACCTTCTTAAGTCACCCCAGTGGCTAGAAATTTCATAATGTGTAAACCAAACTATGCCCAATATTTGAGAATGGCGCGTCAAAACGGCGTGTTGATAAGCTCTTCCCTTTACTACATCAGCAAGGGAGATGATCCCCACGCCCCCCCTCTGGATTCCCACCCACTGTATGGATTGCCCGCCCAGTTGTAGTGAGGAGACCATAGAGGACACAACAACATGGCATCACCTAAGCGAGCGAAACATGGAAATTGCGCTGTACATGGATGTGACAACACAGAAAAGAGTCTGTTTTTACTGCCGACGGGAGAGCCCCTGAAGACGCAGTGGCTTAATTTTATTTACTTCAATAATACGCCATCGAGTCTACCTAAGACGGTGTATGTTTGTCGGAAGCATTTTCCTGAGGAATGTTTCCACAACTTGGGACAGTACAGGGCAGGTTTTGCACATCAGCTGTCACTGAAGCCTGGGTCCGTACCAAGCATCCCTGCCGCATCAGCCACAAACACCAAACAAGTAAGTGTATAACTGGTCGTTTTGCCGTGTTTTAAAATCGGTGCATTAGCCTAGCAATGGCTACATTAGCTGTGCAGCTAACCGCTTCCTGCAGTTAGCCAGGTAATCTGCGCTACAAAACTAAAGAGCATGCAGCATGCTCTGTTAAACTGAGTTTAGTCTGGAAATTGACTGTAACTTATGAGCTTATGTTTGACTATTGCTCCGCAATGCATGTCTTCTGTTGGATAAGCGATATGTTGCTGTAGTTGCTGCTTCTATCCTCTTTGGTTATGGAGTGCGTGTTCAAGCCTAGGGTATTATACGTTCGTAAACTACCACTCCGAACACTCTCACTCTCTGTTCTCTGTGTCACGTTGAGTTTACGAAAGGAGTCTGAGGGAGAACGGGGTTTTGTCTTAGCAGTGTGGCTACAGGCGCTGATAGCAGCGAATATGTGTGCGCGCAGCTTGGTCAAGCCCCTCCCCCTCCCCCCATGGCCCGCCCCCACCCTCTACCCTTCCCCGCCTCCTGCTTCTCATTAGCAAAACGACGCATTGGGAAAAGCGCTGAAATGGGGCTTTCTCCCAGGAGGCTATATTTACGTGCCGAGGGTTCATTTCGAGAAAGGCTGCGGATATAACATCCGGAAGCCTCCATGAGCCCGTTTAAAGCATCACCAAACCACCATGCCATGGGACCTTTAAAGCAAAGAAGTGGAATATTCTTGAATGGCCAAGTCAGTCACCTGATCTCAACCCAATTGAGCATGCATTTCACTTGTTAAAGACTAAACTTCGGACAGAAAGGCCCACAAACAAACAGCAACTGAAAACCGCTGCAGTAAAGGCCTGGCAGAGCATTAAAAAGGAGGAAACACAGTGTCTGGTGATGTCCATGAGTTCAAGACTTCAGGCAGTCATTGCCAACAAAGGGTTTTCAACCAAGTATTAGAAATGAACATTTTATTTACAATTATTTAATGTGTCCAATTACTTTTGAGCCCCTGAAATGAAGGGATTGTGTTTAAAAAATGCTTTAGTTCCTCACATTTTTATGCAATCATTTTGTTCAACCCACTGAATTAAAGCTGAAAGTCTGAACTTCAACTGCATCTGAATTGTTTTGTTCAAAATTCATTGTGGTAATGTACAGAACCAAAATTAGAAAAATGTTGTCTCTGTCCAAATATTTATGGACCTAACTGTATATCCCCACACATTATATGCCAGGGGGATAATCATCATCCGTGTTTTTTTTTTTCCCTTCCCCTTTTCCGAACAAATGCAAATCCATCACGACCATGTACTTTCGCATACTGCTGATGAAACTAGTCCAGGCTCAGACATATGTATCCAATCAGGTTGTGGCAAAATCATCTATCTGTCCTTACATGAATGCTGCTTGAGTTCATGCTAAATTTTTAATATTTCATATTCTGGTACACATATTTGGAAGAAAAAAAGGCTATGTACACATTGTTTATAAGAATTCAGTACAAATTACTTGATATTAAACACTATGTATTCCATTAAATTGTGTAAATAAATGAAAAAGTAGATTAAGAGCATTTCAGTAGTAGATTATTAAGATAACAAATGACTAGTGTACGACTGATTTCAGAGGAAAGAGAAAGAACGAGACCGTCAATGACACCGTAGCTCACTCCGTCCCCATCTAGTCCAGAAGTAACGATCTAAAGTGGGCCACCTTGCGCAATAAATGTTGCAAGCTAGATACATGATATAGAAGCTATATACACCCTAGGAATACCGACCTATTTGCCAGAAAGAATCCAAAACGGCGAGGAATTGGCCGAGAAGAAGCGATTTTTGTTCAACTGCTCATTAAGGTTTAATTAGTCCATAACTTCGTTCATAATTCTAATTAAGCAAATCTGGGTAGAAGTTATATGCAGCCTAGGCAAACTTACAGTCGTGTTCAAAATAATAGCAGTGTGTTTAAAAACGTGAGTAAAGCTCAAAATCCTTATAATAGTTTTTATTTCCATGCATTGGGAACACTGCACATTATATTCTACATCAAAACATGAAGAAAAATGTATCAATGTTTTAATTACTTTACAGAAAATGAAGAAAAATGAACATTGGGCTGTTCAAAAAAATAGCAGTGTCTGCATTTTTCATTACAAACTCAAATATTGACTGTATAAACTGAAAAAATCTTTAGGATTTAGCATTCCTGTGAATCACTAAACTAATATTTAGTTGTATAACCATGGTTTCTGGGAACTGCTTCACATCTGTGTTGCATGGAGTCGGCCAACTTCTGGCACCTGTGAACAGGTATTCCAGCCCAGGATGATTTGACAACATTCCACAATTCCTCTGCATTTCTTGGTTTTGCTTCAGAAACAGCATTTTTGATGTCACCCCACAAGTTTTCTATCGGATTAAGGTCCGGGGATTGGGCTGGCCACTCCATGACTTTAATTTTGTTGGTCTTGAACCAAGATGCTGCTCGCTTACTGGTGTGTTTGGGGTCGTTGTCTTGTTGAAACACCCATTTCAAGGGCATTTCCTCTTCAGCATAAGGCAACATGACCTCCTCAAGTATTTTGATATATGCAAACTGATCCATGATCCCTGGTATGCGATAAATGGGCCCGACACCACAGTAAGAGAAACATTCCCATATCATGATGCTTGCACCACCATGCTTCACTGTCTTCAGAGTGTACTGTGGCTTGAATTCAGTGTTTGGGGGTCGTCTGAAAAACTGTCTGCGGCCCTTGGACCCAGAAAGAACAATCTTACTTTCATCAGTCCACAAAATGTTTCTTCATTTCTCTTTAGGCCAGTCACTGTGTTCTTTGGCAAATTGTATCCTCTTCAGCACGTCTTTTTTTTTAACAGTCGGACTTTGCGGGGGCTTCTTGCCGATAGATTAGCTTCACACAGGCGTCTTCTAATTGTCACAGTACTCACAGGTAACTTCAGACTGTCTTTCATCACCCTGGAGCTGATCATTGGCTGAGTCTTTGCCATTCTGGCTATTCTTCAATCCATTCGAATGGTAGTCTTCCATTTTCTTCCACGTCTCTCTGGTTTTGCTGTCCATTTTAAAGCATTGGAGATCATTTTAGCTCAGCAGCCTATCATTTTCTGCACTTCTTTATGCGTTTTACCTCTCCAATCAACGTTTTAATCAAAACACGCTGTTCTTCTGAACAATGTCTGGAACGACCCATGTTTCTCATGTTTTCAGAGAGAAATGGATGTACAACATGTGCTGGCTTCATCCTTAAATTAGTGCCACCTGACTGACACCTGTTTTTTCACAGACTGAATGACCTCACTAATTGAACTCCACACTGCTATTATTTTGAACACGCCCCTTTCACTTAATTATTCCATTACACAGACTCAGGAGCATGCATATCATGAATGTTGGGTCTGTTGGTTTTCTACGACTTTACTACACCTACTGGTAAATTATTTGCCATGTAGTAATATAATTTCTACCAAAAGCAGTGATTGATCTGGTTAGTCATGTTGGACTGCTATTATTTTGAACACAACTGTACCTTCCTGCCAAAAAGAATAAATATCGGTGAAGAAGCAATTTTCATGAAATGTAGACGACGCCCGATGGACAACACATGATGGCATAAGCTCATCGTCTGTCGGCCGGACGAGCTAATAATCCTGAATAATCATAATTACTACCCACGTCCAGTTTAGTCCTCAACATAACACACAGACACAGAAGAAGGATTAACAGGGCTGGGGTTCCACATTTGAGTTATATTTAATACTATTTTGACAAGCTTTACTAATCCAACGTCCTTCTGTTAAATGTCAAATAGTGGCACAATGTAACAAAATCAAAACAATACTAATATCTGTACTTGTTGTACTCACTGATCTCAGATTTCTCCGAGCAGAGGGAATATTTGAGCACAGAGGTCCACGCTGTAAAATGCTTTATATTCAGCAATAAAACAGTTGACAAGTGGAAGTGTCCAATTTCTTACTTTTTTTTTTTTCCTTTTGTAAGCTACAAATAAATAAAGTGCTCAGATGCTTCCTCTGTGGCATGCTAACACGATTTACAATTCTGTTATCCTGAGCAAAGACAACATTGACAACACAATGGCACAAACTGTACTACGGGATGATGAACGAATCAGGTTGGCACAGAGAAAACGTTTTGAGTCACAGAAAAATCACAACAGTTATGTCATATGCTACCATGACACTTTGTAAACAAGCGTGGAATGACATTCAATATGTGCAACGTTGCAGAATGGAACCAAGACAGCAACTTAATAAAGCATATAAAAGTGCATACGTTATTATCAACTTAGAACAAGATACAAATGTCTAGAACCTTCCGATATTTCTTTAAAAGAAATTGACAATAATCAAAACGTAACAAAATTGCATAAAATACAATTGAACAAGACAGCACTAAAGATTATTCTTAAAAAAAAAAAAAAATCAATGCCACGATGCTGTTAAAAGTTTAACAATAATAAATAGACTAGTACCATCTGCACATTGATGTGAATGACTATCCTTTGTCACATTTGTTTCGTACAGTATGTGACCGGCACTTACTAATTTATTCTGTACACGGGGGGAAAAAAAAGAAAAAAAAAATCACAAGTTAACACGAGGAAATTTAAAACAATGACCAAGACAACCTGCCAAGAGAACAGAGAGACTTTCTCGATTTGTCAGACAGCGCAAGCCAAAAAGAACTTGACAGTACCACAGTTTGGCCAAAAGTTAAAGGAAAAAAAAAAACCTCTCAGTCTGGGACAGTGGATTATTTTGAGTGCTTCTCAGACTGATGAGAGCGCAGGCATCACTGAAGAACACAGTACTTCTTGTAGTCTGTTTCAAAATCCTCGTCCATGCTGCTGGTGTCAGCCATCTTTTTCCCGTCAGTCTTTGGCATGAACAGAGAGTAATCCACTCCCTGCTGCTCGTAGAAGAGGATGTACGCCAAATCTGTGTCCGTGTCCTCTGGATTCACCTCCTGCAGAAACAGATTCACAATGAGGCCACTGTAATATACAGAACAGATGGTCATATATTTGGAGGTTCCATTGAGGAGAACGCTCACCTTGCAGCTGCTGTCGTTGTAACAGTACCATTTCTCATTGGGGTTTTTGGCATACGTGACGTAATGGCCTCCTCCGAGTATCCCTGAGTGACACTGCAAACAGACGAATAATCATCATTCAGGACGGGGAAGCCGTGGCCTAATGGTTCAAGAAGCAGCTTTGGGACCAAAAGGTCGCTGATTTGATTCCCAGGACTAGCTGAAGTGTTCTTGGGCAAGGCACCTAACCCCAACTGCTCCAGCAAGAGTAGTGGCGTACCTTGTGTCTGATTAGCCAAAGAAAAACTGAGGATGTGATTATCAGTTTGGGCGGTGCCCGGGCCAAAAAAAAAAAAAAAACAGGACGGAATGGATTTCAGGTTGTGTAAAGGTTGTTTTCTGAAACTGAACAAACATTCAATGACATTCATTGTCTGAATGACTAATTATTATAAGAAAAATCTAATAAACATTTAAAAAAAAAAAGACAGATTGTCACATGACTAACATGACGCCAAATGATAATTCTTGCATACTCAGTTATCACAATGGGCAGCACGGTGGTGTAGTGGTTAGCACCGTTGCCTCACAGCAAGAAGGTTCTGGGTTCGAGCCCAGTGGCTGGGGGGGGTGTCTTTCTGTGTGGAGTTTGCATGTTCTCCCCGTGTCTGCATGGATTTCCTCCGGGTCCTCTGTTTTCCCCCACAATCAAGGACGCTTATGGGCTAATGGGCTTCATGGGCAGTTGCCCGGGGCCTCGGAGGTAGCGAGATCGGAAAATATGAAACGATATTTTCAGAAGTTTTGGTCATATTGATAACACTGTTGATGCATTTCGCCACCCGTAAGGAAGCCCACCTTGTCAATATGATCACTGTCCACCATGTCTTCACACGCTACGCCAGCTTGAGTTCAATGATTTAATTAATGACTTCACTTTCCAGAAAAGTAGGAAAGTGCCCTTGTAAGTTGACCCATGGCTGTCAAACTGAATGCGCAAAGCTGTGTGCCACTGCTGTTTGGGACATTACATGTGTGAAAGGATGAAATGTTTCACATAGCCTAACATTTTGAGATTTATTTCTGAGAAGCAAGATATTTTTCTTTGTTATCGCTCTTTGTTTTCACAAGTTAAAAGTCGCCTGGATTCCAAAATGAAAACGAACGGTTATATACCAAATGAATGTTCTTGTTCTGAATCCTAAAGAAACTGTTGTAGGCCTAGGTTATGTTCTTGACATGTTGTTCATTGACTCATTCAAAGGCTTCTTGAGGCGAAACTTTAGTTAACCGGACTTGTTAACCGTGATGTCTGATGGATTTTTTCACCATGCAATTGCCTATTTCACCATTGCTTTTTCTCGATTAAATAGGTGTTGATGGATATAAAGTTTTATCGTTCAATAGTATTTCTAATTGTGCCACTGTCATTAAGTTTCTGTGTCTAGTTAGACAGGCACGTCTGAGGGGGTGAATTTGCTGAGCACAGTTGACAACAGGCGGGGGTGGGGCCTCGGGGGGTGTCTGCCCAGGGCCTCGGCAAGGGTTAACGCAGCCCTGCCCACAATCCAAAGACATGCAGTTGGGTTAACATGGGGCATCCTTGGACTGAAGTGCCCTTGAGCAAGGTACCTAACCCCTGACTGCACCCCGGGCGCTCTAGTGTGGCTCTGGGTGTGTGTGCGTGTTCAGTGCTTCAGATGGGTTAAATGCAGAGGATGAATTTCACGGTGCTTGAGTGTCCATGTGACGAAGGCTTCTACTTCTTACTGAACTCATACTACTCCGTTTATTAGCTCGCACAACAGACAGTGGTCAGTGAAAGAGCTCCATTTGACTAGCCAGCAGAATATAATACTGTAACTAGTTAGCTAGAGTAGTAGTAGTGCAATAAAGGTGCAGTGAGTGATTCTAATCCAATACACTTTTTGTGAAATTCGGTGAATATCTTCTCACTGGCTGTCCATTCTGTATGGGCGCTGAAGGGAAAAAAACTTCCGATGTTCGTACACAGCCCTGGTTCTGTAAATGGGAAACTAATGGCCCTTTTCCACTACCCTTTTTCAGCTCACTTCAGCTCGCTTCAGCTCACTTCAGCCCGACACGGCTCGCGTTTCGACTACCAAAAACCAGCATGACTCAGCTCGTTTCAGCCCTGCTTAGCCCCTAAAACTCGCACCGTTTTGGAGTGGGGCTGAAGCGAGCCAAGCCGTGCCGAGTGAGGCTGGGGGCGTGAGCAGACACTCCCCTGTGCACTGATTGGTGAGGAGGAGTGTCCTCACATGCCCACACACGCCCCGCGAGCGCGCTGGGATCTGTAAACACCGCAAACCCGGAAGGAGAATAATTATGAATTACGAGAATTTCTGAAGCCTTATGCGCCTCGCCTCATCTATACGCTCTTGCCAGTATCTGTCCGCGTTGTCGGTGACAACAAGCCACAGCACCAAGACCAGCAACACTAACGACTCCATGTCCTCCATGTTTATTGTTTACTATTCGGGTCATGAGACTACCGCTTAAAAGGTCACTGAATCAGTGACATACAGAGCATCGTGGACGAGTTCGCGGAGCGCAAGGCTCGTCGTATGCCCTTCAAATAATGCGCGCAGTAGGCTATTGATGTTTTATTATGAGCCATGTACAGTATGTCGCCTAATGTTTTTTTGTTTCTGAGTTACATGTTCGTTTGAAGGACTTAATGTACAAAATAACATAGTTGCACCCCGTAGTGTTGAAATTGGTAAACACAGTGCATTCAGTGAGGTTTGCACCGCCCTCCTTTTATTTCTGACTCTTCCTGTCACCGTTGCAACCTCTGAGCGCTCATTCGTATGCCCTTCAAATAATGTGCGCAGTATAGGCTATTGATGTTTTATTATGAGCCATGTACAGTATCCTAATGTTTTTTGTTTCTGAGTTACATGTTCGTTTGAAGGACTTCGTTTTTGTAGCCTAAAATGATGTTATGATAAGCTTTAATAAAGGGCCCGGTCATTTGCCCCGCCCCCGGCCCGGCTCTGACTTGTTCCGCCACTGTCACTGATGTCACTGTTTGCGCTGCTTAACGACATCACGTGACGTCCACCCACTTTCGCTAACTCCACCCAATGTGTCCACCCACTTCCAGCCAGCACGGTTCAGCGCGGTTGTAGTCGAAATGCAACTCCAACAGCCCCACTCAGCTCGACTCAGCACGGCACGGCTCAGCCGCGTTTGTAGTGGAAAAGCGGCAAAAGAAAGTGGCTCAGACTGAGCCGCACAACACTATTCCAGCCAATGAGCAACAGGGGCCGTTCGTGCTCCTGCACAGGACGTGGGGGAGGGGAGATGGCGAAAAGGGGGCGGTGGGATTGAGAAGGACAGTAAATCTGGTACATGCCAACAAGCTGAACTCCGCAACATAACCACATTGTCAAGAAAGAAAGAGGGCCAAAGAGAAACAGCCAAAGAGGAGCAAGTTAGAACAAAAACTGAAAAGGAAATCCTTCGATTAGGCAAGGGTGAAGAGCCACGTTATCATCAGTTCACATAAGATGGATGCGGAGGTTGCTCTGTTTCTGCTCGACAAGCGAGTAACATTCATTTTGCTCGGTTTTACGGAACCGATAGTTCCGTATTGTTTTCTTCGGTTTGCTATTGTTTGTGATAGCTAATCTCATAGCTAGCCAGCAGGCACTCGTGTCACGTAACGTTAAACTACTTGCACACGGACATTCGGCTTACTTTCTATTTTTCTAAAGTATGCTGTTGCTGTGATATTAGCTACAATAGCAAGAGATTTGTGAGAATTGCTATCTGCAGCTCGCGTGCTGGCTCTGAGAAACCGTCTCACTCTCTCTGCATGTTAGCGTCGCAGCAGTAACCGTGGAGACGGTTTGCTAACCTACAACCTAGCCAACACTGGATACATTATTAGCTATGTCATTGTTCGTTCTAGATCATGGTATGTGTCAGTACGGACCTAAAACTGAAAGTTTGCTAGTACAGTGGGATTCTCTGGATTGCCCGTGTCAAGCGTTGGCTCTCAGTCTTTCTCCGAAAGGTGACAAACTATTCTAATGTATAGATGATGATGATGAATTCCGCCATATTTCTCTTTTGGCCAGCTAGCCCAGTTGTTAGTGTTGTTGCCTTGGCAATGTGCGCCCCTGAATTTGGTGGCGTGGAGCTTCTGAAGGAACACTGAAAGGAGGTGTGTATTTGTGTGGCTGTTGAGTTCAAATATCAACCATCTTTCTCCAGAATCATGGACTCCATCTGTAATACAGACCAAACTGAAACGAACGAGCAAGTGATCATGTAGCACATCAAAGTTGAACAAAGAAATCTCAGCTATGAGATTTGTTGTCCTCTCATCTCACCTAAATGATATTAGGATCTGACGAGTGTCCTTATTTTCCCTGGATATGTTAAACCAAGTGTAGTAAGCAAGAGAGTTATATGATGGCTTTGTACTTCACTTCAGATAATCACTCAGTTTTCATCAGGAATGCGCAGGTATCAGGGACATGCTCCTGATTCTGAAAACATCATCCATCATCTATGCAGGCAAGTTCATCCATCGAGTAAAAAAAAAGAAAGAGTTTCGCTGTCAGCCAGATCGAACCTCAGACAATGGGATTCAGAGGCGTTAGTTACAGCATCAGGGTGTGCTGCATCATCATAAAGCACATTAGGCCTACTTTTGTTGTGTAAAAGTGAACTAGAAGAGCACTCGGTGGAGTGCGTACTGGACCTCCGCCAAGCCATGTATCAACATCAAAATCAAATCACTCGAACCTATGAGAATACTAAAACTGTACACCAAATTTAATCAAAATCTGTTCACTACTTTGAGTTACACTGGGAGCAGACAAAAACCATCCTGGATCCACAGACATCTGGATTTGCATCAAAATCTAATAAATTATTCCTTGGCTCACCGTTCTTCCAAATTTCGTCAAAATCTGTTCACTACTTTTTGAGTTATGTTGGGAACAGACAAACAAACAGAGGCGAAAACATAACCTCCTCCAACAAAGTTGGCAGAAGTTATAAGGAGTAGGGTTGCTGATCCTACTTTTCTGCTGAGCAACTACAAATTTAAAAAATAGGTACCCTATGGGTCCATGTGGCTATTGCTTATAAATAAAATTGTTTTCTGATCCCATGTCCATACAGTAAATATAGCATATATATTTACTCTATGAGGCAGTAGCCACAAAAATGAAGCGTAATCCAAAAATTAACAATTAATAAAAAAATAAAATAAAATAAAATAAAATAAAAAATCACATTAGTAAAACATACCAAGTGTCTGTACTTTATACACTGAACAAAAATATAAATGCAGCGGTCCATATTTTATGAAATACAAATGTTCAGATAGAAATTCATTTTCATTTTCTATGTGCCCGAGCCCAGTCCAGATGAGAACGTCGTCGCCCAGCAGTCAGGTCCAATCCTCAATGAGGTCTACGTGCATGGAGGCCAGCTTCTCTGAGTCGGTTTCTCACAGTTTGACTGCTGACCCTGCGATTGTGTCTCCCCATGGTCTCATCTGCGGTCCGTGTTGCAGTCCGGCACCGATCACGCAGGTGGGTCAGACGGATATGCCGGTCTTGTGCTGGAGTGGTGACACATGGCCTGCGTGCATGTGGCATGTTGTCTGTGGTGCCATGCTGCTGAAATCGTCGTCGGAGGCGGACTATCATGGAATAGCACCCCCAATTGACGCCCTACAGCTCTGATGGACATTCCAGCCTGCAGCATGCCAATGGCTAGTTCCTGGTTGATTCTGGTCATCTGTGGCATCTTGACATTTGAGTCATTTTAGGGTGGCCTTTTATTGGCCCCACATAAAGGATGGTCATGACATGCATTACTCAGTGAAATTTTTGTCTGCAATGGTCACACCCGACTGGATCATGGATTATCTCAAGTCTGGGCACTGCTCAGAACTTGAGTAGAGGGACATTTTTTTTTTTTCAAAAAATGTTTACTGGTATGCTATACTATCATTTGATGTGGGCAGAAAAAAAAATCAGTATCGGATGTACAAAATAAATAAAATCTTTAGGTGCTGCGTTTATATTTTTGTTCAGTGTATTATTCTACTCTTACCTCTTACAGTTTTCGAAACTGAAACCTCCGAACCGAGGCTGACATACACACGCTGTCGCCATGACCCAAACTCTTATTTCGCGGAAAAGGCCCGGCGCCAGAGCTCAGTGGTCTCAATACTCTTTTCGACAACTTCCTGTAACAACTCGGAAGTGCGTCACATCTACATCACACACGGGACCACTGGCTGAAGAAAGGGGGACGACCTGGAGTATTATTTTAAAATAGGAACGCACTTTCCCTTGGTAATAAGCATAAACATGTCTGAAAGTGATTTCTTTCGTCTAGTCCATTGATTTCGAAGGGTGAACCAAATTGTATACGCTTTATGATACCTCTATATGAGGCAGTAGCCATAAAAACAACCCCACACAAAATCTTGTCCCAGGCTTCTCATTTGTCCACCCCTGTAATAACAAATAGTATATAGTAAATGCTTATGGAGGTATACAATATACAAATATATGGTATAATATTTTGAACACAGCTTTCACACACACACACACTTTGTTGAAGTGCACTATATGAAGTGCCCACGCCCAAAAACTAACATGTTATTGGCCAGTGATTTTGGGCACAGGATAGTGCTGATCAATTATGGCAAAAATTAGTTTTAATATTTCAGCTTGGGGATGGCACGGTGGTGTAGTGGTTAGTGCTGTCGCCTCACAGCAAGAAGGTCCGGGTTCGAGCCCAGTGGCCGGTGAGGGCCTTTCTGTGTGGAGTTTGCATGTTCTCCCCGTGTCCGTGTGGGTTTCCTCCGGGTGCTCTGGTTTCCCCCACAGTCCAAAGACATGCAGGTTAGGTTAACTGGTGACTCTAAGGTGGTGTTTACATTAGACCGTATCAGCGGATCATCAGATTAACGTTTTTAAAACGATTCGCGTGCACACAGCAACGTCAATACACGATTCGCGTGCACACAGCAACGCTAATACACGGATACTCTAATCACATGACTAATTAGACGTCACGTCACGTGATCCCAGTGCATATCGGGCATGCGCAAGTCACTCACCACTTGCAAGTGGAAGGATGGCAAGCAAACACCTTCTCCAGCAGATAAACACACCTGGCTGTGATGTTCATGTTCTCACTGAGTTTAAGCGCCTGAAGGAGGTAAATAAGTTGAAATGTGTAAATAAACCTCAGTGCGGCTCAGCGCTTCCTCCTGCGCTCCAAATCACTCCGCCCTGAACAGCGAGTGCCCTCTGGAGGGTGTGCACTCCGGCCCTGCGCAGCTCACAGAGCGCGCGAGTGAAGCGCACGAGCAGTGATTCGGGACTGAGCCGCTGTGTGTGTGATCCCAACGCCAGCGAATCAGGAAGGTGGATGTCACAGTGATGTTGTCCAATGATGACGTCAGCTAGAGCTCAGCACTGTGTTTCCTCGTTCCTCAATGTTTACACAGCACCGGATCAGATACGAACTGGGTTGAACACGTGGGCCCTGGCGGATTCAAGTTGTTCCGCCTGTGGAGTCGTTTCCCGGCGTTTTAATGTGCACGGACAGTGCATCCGTGACGAAAACGAGACGGATACGGTCTAACGTAAACACCACCTAAATTGACCGTAGGTGTGAATGTGAGTGTGAATGGTTATCTGTGTCTATGTGTCAGCCCTGTGATGACCTGGCGACTTGTCCAGGGTGTACCCCGCCTTTCACCCGTAGTCAGCTGGGATAGGCTCCAGCTTGCCTGCGACCCTGTAGAACAGAATAAAACGGCTAGAGATAATGAGATGAGATTTCAGCTTGGTTTGGGTCATGAGCTAACATTCATCCAATCCACCAAACGCAATCGTAACATAATTGGATTGGAGCAGGAACCACTTCTCAGCATCTACAATAGAAGGACTAAATGAAAAGGAACACAAATAGTGTTTGACACTACACATACACCGCACAGTCAATACTGTCTTTTACCTTCAGGTCAGAGATATAGATCATTCACCTTCAGGACTAAGAGCCGACATCAGTTAGACTTATGAACTGTTGAACACCACTTTTTGTGTGTGTGTGTGTGTGTGTGTGTGTGTGTGTTATTTATTGTGCTTTGTAAGCTTTATTCTTCACTGTTAATTGCTCTATGGGGTATGTTGTATGTGATGTGTGTGTGTGGGGGGGGGAAGAGGAATTGGATATGCACTGATGCTTTTCCCATATGAAGTTCCTAACTGAAAAATAAAGTTCTTTGAATTAAATAGAAATGGTCAACATTGAGTTCATGATTATTTAACATGATTACTCACTGACATTGGAAACTTCATGCATTTATTGAACTAAAATAGATAGATAGATAGATAGATAGATAGATAGATAGATAGATAGATAGATAGATAGATAGATAGATAGATAGATAGATAGATAGATAGATAGATAGATAGATGTAAAAAATAATTAAAAAACCCCACCAATACACATTATTATTATTATTATAGTCCTCTTAACCTCAGACATATCAATATTCATTAACTACAGTTGTTACATTGCAGTAAATGTAATAATCTTAGTTTTAAAACTATTTGAATGTTTAAGATCATACTTCTGCTACATATAAAGTCTCAGTAAATCGGTACAGGTCATTTTAAGATGAAATTTCACAGTTATAAGCGACTCGAGAGGAAAAAACTTTGTCGATGCCTGAAGAGCATTAGAGGCTCATGGTTTTCTTACCGCAAACATCTGGAGTTTAATTTAACTTAACTGTTCTGTGATATAAGATAGATGTCTTTATTTTAATCATCTCATCTCATTATCTCTAGCCGCTTTATCCTGTTCTACAGGGTCGCAGGCAAGCTGGAGCCTATCCCAGCTGACTACGGGCGAAAGGCGGGGTACACCCTGGACAAGTCGCCAGGTCATCACAGGGCTGACACATAGACACAGACAACCATTCACACTCACATTCACACCTACGGTCAATTTAGAGTCACCAGTTAACCTAACCTGCATGTCTTTGGACTGTGGGGGAAACCGGAGCACCCGGAGGAAACCCACGCGGACATGGGGAGAACATGCAAACTCCACACAGAAAGGCCCTCGACGGCCCCGGGGCTCGAACCCAGGACATTCTTGCTGTGAGGCGACAGCGCTAACCACTACACCACCGTGCCGCCTATTTTAATCATATAATCTTTTAAACAACTGATTGTGGTGTGGATGACTGTAAGGATAGCAACCAGATAGCGAGTAGACCATTGCTGCAGCTATTTTTTCATGTTGAAGATAATTTAAAGATGATTATTTAAAAAAAAAAAAAATGCAGTTAATATAGTGCTATTTAATACAGAAAATGGATATGAAATTTCTAAAACTGAATTAAAGCTGCAGAATGTAACCCGTATACAAATAACTTTGTCATATTTGTTAAAACTATGCCACTATGTCCTAATAATAGTATGCGAGATGGATAAAAACTCCGGGTTCTCTGGTTTCACCTAGTGCTCCTAATGCCATTTGGAAGAATCCAGTGCGCCTGAATTAAAACAACCAATCAGAGCCAGGAGGAGTGTTTGACGGCATGTCAATCATTGCTCGTGTGCCTGTCCACACTCGTGAACCCTGAAAGGATTCAAAACCGATGCAGAGTTACACTACGTTCAGACTGCACCCTGAAACGACCCATATCCAATTTTTTTGCCCATATGCGACCTGTATCCGATTTGTTATTGACAATCTGAACGACACAGATCCGATTTTTTTTCACATGCGACCCAGGCCGCTTGGATATGTGGTCCTAATTCCGATGCATAGCCGTTATTTTCACATGCGACCGGACAGGTCGCATTCATGCAACCTACACGTCATCAACAAGAGACAAACGGCACTATTCTGCGTTGGCTAA
This sequence comes from Neoarius graeffei, assembly GCF_027579695.1. Lineage (NCBI taxonomy): Eukaryota > Metazoa > Chordata > Actinopteri > Siluriformes > Ariidae > Neoarius > Neoarius graeffei. The sequence goes on along the minus strand of NC_083593.1, from coordinate 37,260,210 downwards.
TCCCGCCTCTTTGGTGGAAAACAACAACATTTGTACAGTTTTCAGAATTTAAATAGACTTTTATAGAGTTGATCAAGCTAATAGTGGATTTGGTAGGGACCTGGATGTTAAATCATCCTGTATTACAAGATTATAAGATTGTTCTGGAAATTTCCAGTAATTTGACACCTTCGGTCTCATTAGTCTGCTGCCCACATTAATCAGATTATTGTGTGAGTTCCGCCGCTGCAAAAACCACATCGCCAGGTCTCGCCTCATCTCCATGCTTTACTTGCAAACTTGAAGAGTGCGCTTTTTTTTTGTTTACGTATTACGTAGATGTGCTTATTACGTGTCAATTTGCGCATGCGGGACACTTTTGGGTCGTTTTCCGTTCATATTGGAGATCGCATACAAGTCTCATATAATTGGTAATGTGAACGGCCTAACAAAAAAAATCGGATTTCACAACAAATTGGATATGGGTCGTTTCAGGTTGCGGTCTGAACGTAGTGTTAGTCACATTTCTGCTTAACAGGTAATTACCCTGCTTGATTAAAAATAAAAAAATTAAATAACCACAAAGCTATGATGGTAACATTACAGTAACACTCTGTAGTGCATCTCATCTTACTGTGATGTTTCCGATGCCAAGTCAGAGATACTCTTCGAGGAACCTCTCTGGCTAAGATTACAAGTTTATTTGAACGTTGTTGAAAATATCTTTGTGAAGTGCCCATGCAGTTGTATCGGTTTTGTGTTTGTCCTGATATTTATAAGTGTCTGTGCAGCTCTTGCAGCTAAATCGTCTCATAAGTGGTTTCCTGCTTATTTTGCACTATGCATGACAGTTTCTCTTATCTGTTTCTAGTTCTTTTCCTGAATAGATATTGAGGTTGAATATTTTTCATGCTGAGCTGGAGTCTGATTCACTGATACCCCTTTTCCACCAAATCAGTTCCAGGGCTGGTTCAGGGCCGGTGCTGGTGCTGGTTCACAACTCGTTCAACTTGCGAGCCAGCTGAGAACCAGTTTGCTTTTCCATAGCTTGTGGTGCCACGTCATTACGTCGCTGTATACGTCAGTTATGTCGCTACGTTTGCATAAACCTTGGTGCGAATATCGAAGCAAAAACAACACGGAAGAAGCAGCAGCAGCAACAATAATAATAATAATGGATGACTTCGCGTTTGTACAGCTGCTGCTTCTCGTCACTTAAAAATGGCGATCTTTCGCGGTCTTGTTATTGTTGTTGGTCTTAACAACTCCGCCCCCCGCTGATGTAAGCGGTTCTTTCCTCTGGCCCAGCAGAGAGTTGGTGCTAGCTTGGAACCGGTTTTTCTGGCCCCAGAGCCAGTTCTTTGTCAGTGGAAACAGAAAACCCGGTTCCAAACTAAGCACTGGCCCCGAACCAGCCCTGGAACTGCTTTGGTGGAAAAGGGGCATTAGGGCCTCTGCATGCTCTTGCGGCAAGGCTTTCGCAGATAGCTTTTCGCAGACAGTTGTAATTTATCGTTGAGCGGGGAGTAATAGGCGTGCGCGATGTTATTCACTACCACAACACAAGGGGGCGCAAAGTCGCGAAATCGCTAGGAGTAGCTGGTGGGTGTGGTTAGTGGAGTGTTTATCCTCCGGTTACTTATAATGACTAGAACTGGAGTCGTATAGATGTACGTACTTCTTCACTTCCTCGATCAACCGCTCTTCGTGCTGCTCCATCTTCGCTCGTGTTTTTAAAAATGGCAGTCGTGAAAACAAAACAAACCGGGAAAGTAGGGAAGCGGAAGTGCGTGTACAGCGGATGTAGAGTGGACCAATCAGAGCCCTCTTGTCTGCGACGATGTCTGCGAGGCTTCTGCGGTGGTTACAATTTTTGGGAGGTGCGCGCAAAGCGTCTGCGAAGGGGGGGGCTACGCAGACGCCATCTGCGACGCCATCTGCGAGGACTGCGTTGTCAGCATAAATTGGCCTTTAGTGTGCGTTCATGTGTTTTGGAGGAGTGGCTTTGGAGTGTGTGCTGAAGGGAGGGGGTGGGGTTTTCCAGTTGGATACTTTCAAAATCTAGCTTACTCAAGCTGGTTACTCAAAAATTACCTCCCTTAGCTTTAAACCAGTGATTTATGCAAGCTCAGAGTAGCACAGATTAGCATCATTAGTATAAATCAGCATTTTAATAACAATAATAATACACATACAGGTAAATGACTCGCCTGAGGATTGACTGTTCTGTCCTGTGTGGAATAAAAGTCAGCAGTGACTGCACAACTGAGAGACACAGCAAATCATTCCTACCTGTTGCAGTCAAGCTGTACAATCAAAAAGTCCTTCCCATGCCATGTGGCGCATAGGGCGGCACCGATCTCCATTTCCGTAGCCCTCAGCCTCTCGCCTATTACATAGCTAGGGTTACAATGGGGGGCTAGTCCTCTGGTAACTGCGAGAGTTTGACTCCCCACTCGTATCTGTATTGCAGCGTGCCTTGCCAGACGGCAGTAAGTACCATTTTTATGATGGTCTTTGGTATGACCCGACCGTGAGTAGAACTCACGATCTCCCAATCGAGAGCCGGACGCGCTAACCACTAGTCCTTGGGTGGCCAACCCGCGGCTTGCGAGCCGCATGCGGCTCTTTGCCCGGTGTCATGCGGCTCTTACGTTCATATCGAAGTTTGTGTTTTTTTTTTTTTTATGTGCGTGTGCGCTTTGCTTGAGTTCAGTATGGTATTTTCGTCAAATGCATCTTCGCTTTGCTTGGGTATATTACGGTATTTTCAGGTCATGTCAAATGCGCATGTGCGTGAGATAATCGCTAAGTTTTTGGGCAAGGTGTATCTTGTGTCAAGTAGCCTCTCAAAATGGCAATGAAAAAATGCACAGCAAAACGAAAATATGAAGATGAACATGGGACATTTTTAACAGAGTGGGAGAGTTTATACTTTTTTGTTGAACGTAATGGCAAGCCATTCTGCCTTATACGTCAGTCGTCATTAGCTCATTTCAAAGCTTCCTGCCTCCCTGAATAAGCAAGGAGCCAGATATGCAACACTAATTGAAAACCTGCACGAAAGCTTTGTAACCCGGTTCCGTGATATACAACTGAAAAGGCCACAGGTTACGTTCCTCGTCGACCCATTCAATGCGGAGATGGACTGTTTGAAAGCCCCGCTTGTCACAGATGAGGCTGCGGCTGAGTTGGAGATGATCGATCTTTGTGAGGAAGACCAACTGAAACCTGTTTTGAGGGAAGGCACCATTGAGTTTTGGAAAAGTGTGCCATTGGAAAAATACCCGAATGTGAAACGGGCTGCGCTTAAGATACTGTCAATGTTTGGGTCAACATACGTCTGCGAGTCTGTGTTCTCTACCATGAAACACGTGAAGTCAAAGCATCGTTCTGTTCTGACTGAAACCCATGTGAAAGAACTGCTTCGAGTGGCAACGACGGAATACAAGCCAGATTTGAAGAGGATTGTTCAAGGCAAGGAATGTCAGAAGTCCCACTAAGCAACATGCATAGTAAGTGCACACAATATTGATTGCTGTAAATGACTGGCCTGTGGTATTAGTACTGACTGAAGGAGTAAATTTCTCTCATGTTGCCGTGTGACATTTACTATTAATCTGGCTGAGCAGAGGTGCGTGAGCGTGTGCGTGTGTGTCTGTGAGAGAGAGAGAGAGAGAGAGAGAGAGAGAGAGCGAGGGGGGGGGCGATGTTCATGTGCGGTCATGTGTATGGTGTGGCTTTTTTTTGGTAATGCCATGAGTCCCACTAAGCAGCATGCATAGTAAGTGCACACAGTGTTCATTGTTAAAAATGACTGGCCTCAGCCTGTGGTCTTAGTACTGTAGGAGTAAATATGTTGGTGTGTGACATTTACTATTAATCTGGCTGAGCAGAGGTGTGTGTGTGTGTGGTGTATGTGTGTGTGTGTGTGTGTGTGTGTGTGTGTGTGTGAGAGAGAGAGAGAGGAAGGGATGGGTGATGTTCGTGTGCCCATGTGTATGATGTGGCTCTTTGCGGTAATACAGTAAAAAATGTGGCTCTTGGTCTCCAACTGGTTGGCCACACCTGCACTAGACCAACTTGCGGTCAGGCTGTACAATGCCACTGTATAACTGTGGTACACTGTCGTTACCATGTATACTGCATCCTTAACTCAGGCGCAATATATGTATATAGGAATCATTGTATATAGAATCAATTCATTTTCCTTTTACTTGAAGTTATTGAACTTATTTCAATTTTATTTTATTTATTCTTTTTTCAGAAGATTTTATCTTCTATTTTTAGACATGTTTACTTCTTCTCTGATTCAGGAGCTTGGTAGCAAATTTGAATTTCCCTCCGGGGATTAATAAAGTAATTCTGATTATGAGGTTTGTTATTGATTAGTTTGGAGTTAAGGTAAAAATATTGCTCATGGTGACGAGCTCTTCTCATTATCCTCGAGCTGAACTTAAAAAAAAAAAAAAAAAGCCACAGCAAGAGCATATTTGCAAAATGGAATAATCATTTTATCTCAATCATCTTCTTTCGGAAGATGAAATCATAATAAATTCAATTAATTGCCCAGCCTTAATGCAGGACCAGTGTGAATGTGTAGATACTCACTGATATTGCATACAGGTCATAGATCGGCTCCAGACAGATCCTGTCTCTTTGGTCCTGTGAGGCCTCCAGGTCTATACTGTCCTCAGTGCAGCCATTGCTCTCCAGTTCTGAAACTGTCGTAGCGTTGTCACAGTCTCTGGCCGGCTCGTCCCCCAGTGCGGAGTCCAGGCCTGTGGTTTCAGCTTCGTTCTGGTTCTCGGGCTTGGTGGGCTCCAGCTCCATTGGACTTTCTCGGCCACTGTCCAGACTCTCCCTACTGAGAGACAGCTGCAGACGCGAGTCCTGTCGGGGTGCCCTCTTTTGCCCCTGCTTACACGCGTCACCTTTAGGGCTGCTGATGGGACTGCAGCCTCGACTGAGGGAGGAAGACAACCACCTACCAGAGTTCAGGGAATCTGTGGATCACACACAGAATATTATAAACCATCAATTAAACTCAATAACCAATTTCTAATTATTGACTCGTTTCCATCATGTTTTGTAAAAATCTATGCACATTGCTGAATGGTTAGCGTCTAGTCTTTATCCATATGCTAACTTTTCCAAATGAGTTTAAAATTTTTAAGAAATTTACGGGCATTTCCAAATTTCTATATTTTCATTAAAATTATTGCACGTAATTACCTTTTTTTTTTTTTTTAAGTATAAACATAGCTTGACATGGAAAACCGGATTATTGTAGGCTGTTTATTATATTAATTACACAAACACTTGCTGTTGGGTCTTTAATGCTAACATTTTACCATTTTACATGCTGCTTAGGGTGCATCAGCTGCCCCCTAAAAATGAAAAGTTCCTCCGATCATGATGCATTTTTGTTTTTATGTTCCTTTTGGTAAGAAAACACACTGGGTGAAATATTTTTGACAAAATTCAAAAGTTTAATGGTGGCACCAGGAGCTCAAAGTTATGGAAAAAGCTGCTATTTTATGACTTTTATGACAAAATTTCGATCACTTTTCATGAAACATTATGGCACCTTATAGAGTATACCAAATATCTTAGATACACATTTTTAGTACATATTCTAAATACATTATCAAGCACAGTTTGAGTTTTAGCTGTTCATTGAATCATTGTTCAACTACTTTTAAACAAATACAAATGTATTATGAATCACATTAATCCTTCTCAATCCCTTGCAAAGGTTCTTAACATGAGCTCTGGGTCACAAGAAATCAATAAATGGAGTCCAACATTGTGATTTAAACCTTACGCGAAAACATAAAATTAAATAAGCGTTTTTTGGCAAAAAATGAACGTCATGGTGCCACCATTAGACTTTTGAATATGGTCAAAAAATTTTACAGGATGTCTTTATTGGTGAAAAGGAACACCCAAACAAAAATGCATCAGATTTTATGAAAGTGAGGGCAACTGATGCACCCTAAGGGTGTTTTCACACCTGGTCCCCTTTAAAGGAACCAGACTCAGTCCTCTTTAAGGGTGTTTTCACACTTGGTCCCTTTCAGCCATCTAACCGAACTCAGATCGATGACTCAGCATTTTTTGCGCATATGTGAACACTCCAACCGTACCCAGACCCCTTTAAAGCAAACCGAACTGAGACCACCTCAAGAGGTGGTCTCAGTACGGTTCGCTAAAAATCAACGGTACGGTTCGCCTAATCTGCGCATTGTGAACAAAAAGCGCACCGGGTTCACTTCACCTTTTTCACTGTAGTTTAACCTTCTTCGTTTGCCGTAGTTGGTCACGTGACTGTAGCAGGGAAACTCAACTTCCTTTTGGAACTTACCAGAGCCGCTTTACAGTTCTCTGAACTTACTGACTGACGAGTCGGCCACAATAATATAACTAATATATAAATAAATTTATTTTCCTTAATCCGCACTATTTTGATCAAAGAATACAGCAGGGCAAGCATGGCAGCAGACATTTTGATTCAAGAGAAAATTACCCAGAATTCCGTGCACTGGGGGTCTGAGGGCTCTAGAGGACCTGGTGTGAACAGAAAGAGGACTGAGGCCCCATCAAAGCATAACTGGACCAGAAAGAGAACCCAGTCCTCTTTGTAATAAATTCACAATGTGTGAACAAAAAGAACTGAGTTCTTTTTCTGTTGGTCCACTTTTTGGTCCACTTAAAGAGGACTAAGTCTGGTTCCTTTAAAGGGGACCAGGTGTGAAAACACCCTAAGTGGACCAAAAAGTGGACCAACAGAAAAAGAACTCAGTTCTTTTTGTTCACACACTGTGAATTTATTACAAAAAGGACTGGGTTCTCTTTCTGGTCCAGTTAAGCTTTGATGGGGCCTCAGTCCACTTTCTGTTCACACCAGGTCCTTTAGAGCCCTCAGACCCCCAGTGCACGGAATTCTGGGTAATTTTCTCTTGAATCAAAATGTCTGCTGCCATGCTTGCCCTGCCGTATTCTTTGATCAAAATAGTGCGGATTAAGGAAAATAAATTTATATATATATATATATATATATATATATATATATTAGTTATATTATTGTGGCCGACTCATCAGTCAGTAAGTTCAGAGAACTGTAAAGCGGCTGTGGTAAGTTCCAAAAGGAAGTTGAGTTTCCCTGCTACAGTCACGTGACCAACTACGGCAAACGAAGAAGGTTAAACTACAGTGAAAAAGGCGAAATGAACCCGGTGCGCTTTTTGTTCACAATGCGCAGATTAGGCGAACCGTACCGTTGATTTTTTAGCGAACCGTACTGAGACCACCTCCTGAGGTGGTCTCAGTTCGGTTCGCTTTAAAGGGGTCTGGGTACGGTTGGAGTGTTCACATATGCGCAAAAAATGCTGAGTCATCGATCTGAGTTCGGTTAGATGGCTGAAAGGGACCAAGTGTGAAAACACCCTGATGCTACTGTTACTCTGATAATAAAATTTCATACTAAAATGAACACCTCCCCCACCTAAATATTTCTGTCATAAAAACCCACACATTTTACAAAAGTTTAAAAACAAATGGACCAGGGACTCTGCTTCCATTCCCAGCCTTGTGGTACAGACCATGTGAATCAGATTCGTCTGAACTTTGTTTACTGTGATGGCTGACCTTTAATATTATTCACATTGAGTGATGTGGGAGTTGAGGGTGGATCTCCAGAATTTGTCACATGTTCCTGTTCAGCCAAGTCCTCTGCCAAACCACCTCTCCACCCCTGCTGATTGTGGTCGACTTCCCGTGGGGTCAAAAATGCACTCGGGTCAAAATTATCCCTGGGAAACCGCACGATCTTTTGAGATTTAATCCAGCGATTGTTGACAAACTGGAACCGCTTCAAATGCACGATCTGCACCAGGGGAAACAAAACAAAACATGGTCCTATTCAAAAGAGCAATGCACTACAAATAGAAAGTCACAGGGAACTATATCTTGACTGCATTATAGCCTAGGTCACAACCGGACGTACGATTTTTTGGCCGTGCGATTTTTGGCATTTCCCAAATCACTGCGATTTTTTTTGTTCATGGAGAAAGATGCACGTTGGCCGTAAGTTTGTCTTGCAACCTGAAAAAACGTAAGCGCCCGTAGAGTTTGTTTGACATGACAAAGAACCTCTGCGGCCGGTCTGCGGCCAGTCTACGGCTCGAAAATCAGCACGTCACACGCGCGCCCTCCGTGCGTTTCTTGCACGTAGACCGGCCGTAGGAGCATGTACGGCCGGTTGTGACCAAGGCTTAACATGGAGACTGCAGTGCCTGGTGCTCTGGAAGAAGTGCTCTATTAGTACCAAGATTGGTGGAAGTCTCCAGATGTCCAATTTCTTGGTGGCCAATCGATGAGCCTTGCACTTGGAGCAGTTGTAAAGCTCATTTTCACCCAGCTCCTCTTCAGTAGTGAAGGCTCTCAGGCAACTGTCCAGACTGATTGGTTCAGCCTGAGCACGACGACTCTGCTCCACACTCACATGTTCCTCCACCAGCTAAACAATACCAAAATATAGATAAGACAAGTCAACTTTTTTTTTTTTCCAAGGAACCCTTTATTTAAAATGAGTGATCAACGCCAGCATGAGGTAACTGGCTCTCTGGGCCTCCTTTTAATCCCCTTTTCTAAATCTCAGTGGCCTTGCTCTGGATTGTTATTCATAGCTTACCCTCTCTTGGGACGTCTGGTAGCGGAGGTGCAATGCAGTAGGGTCCCAATCAACAGCTATGCAAGCATTACCTACTATAGCCCTGTCATCATTACAGTCTATGACACACCCTCTGCAGAACCTAAGGACAAGACACAAAGGGTCACATTTGACAGTGCAATCCACACACTAGCACATGGTGAATTTTATAGCCTTCACGCTTACTTGTACCACGGACACCAGGCACACGAGTTCCCATCTCCTTGCACAACACGCAGGGTGAAGGGGTAGTGGTAGCCCAGACTGTCATCACTACAGAAAAGGACAACAATAAGACGGATTGTCATCATATACACGTTACTGTTTTAGATCCACGATCCAAAATGTTTTGAAATCTTCCACAGGGTTCACATTGTAAACACAGAAACTGAAAAATGTAAAGGTCAGATATAAATAAGGGCACAGAGCAACATGTGATTTGATTTCACGGCTGCAAAATTGGTCTGGGATCAACATTCAGTATATTAAGGATGTAGTTTAGCATTCAAACTGCTTCTGGGACTGCTTACTAAATAAACTCTGTGTATAAAATAAAAAAAAAATAAAATAAAATCAGATCCTGTTTAATGCGTTGAACTTCTCTGTTATTTGCATGTTTTTTGCAGCATGTCCTATGAGCTAGGTTGCCAGACCTGCATGGCAAAAACGGCACAATGGACAAGAAGTAAAGCAAATGGTTTGCCTGAATCGGTGTTTCACAATGAGACTGTATTATTATACATTTTGTCACAAAGAATATCTGTAAGAACTAATGAAAAAAAAAAAAAACATCCATGCTGGCAATTGAAAAATAACTAAATTTAGTCAACCCTGCCTACACCTTAGAGTAAAATGCACCTTAAAGTGCATATTCTGGACCAATTTCGTGTTTTTTTATTTTTTTATATGAAAGTATGTCCCTTTACACACTCATCCAGAAGGGTAATTTTGCACAAGGCCACCTGTCTACAGCAGAAAAAAATAAAATAAAACGTGTCTAGAAAAATCCCAAGGAAGTCTGGAGCCAGATTTGTGACGTTATCTGCGGAAGCGCCAGCAGGCTGCGCGAGCTTTGCACAGTTTCAGTGCACAGCCTGTGTAGACCAAGCGCTCCCATTTCTCTCTCATTGTCCGGTCTTTTGGAAAACGATGAGTACTAATCCCATCAAGATTGGCGTTGCTACACCCTCCTACGCTACATCTGTTAACCATTTTAATAATTACGAGATAACGTTGAAGAAATTTGCAGAAAACCACCAGGTCGTTTTCTCATAAACAAACCAGCGCTGACGTAGGATTCAGAAGGAGGCGTCCCGCACGCGACGTCACGAAAATCAATGTTTGCCAGGAAATCCAAATGGCAAGTTTTTTCAGAGGCGGACCAATTCGCCTCAAATGCCTTGATTTCAACTGAATTTCTCCGGTATTGCGCAAGGTAAAAAAAAATTGCAGAGAATGCAGAAATGTTACAGATATTTGACCAAAGTTTAATATAAAATAGGAGAATTACATTGATCTTGCTCCTGAGTTTACCCGTGACATGCACTTTAAATTTCACCTTAAGAAGGGGTCAGACAGCTTAGTGCAGCTGACACTAAGTGTTATGCTCCTTATAAAATGTGCAACAACTCTTCTTTCTATTAAACCACAAGTTCTGACAAACAAAAAAACAAGCATCATCCATTCTGTCACTCAACTGAGACACTGACCAGTCTTGCGCATGGTTGCTGGATTCTTGAGGGGGCAGAGGACTAGCCAATCGAGACACTTGTGTCCACACTGTGTTGTACAAGTCACGACCGCGTGTGTCTGCTGTACAAGGAACAATTAGTGGCATGCCAAACAGACTGGGCCGGTTTTTCTGAGATGACAAGAAGTATAATTCGGCACGCATCTAGGAAAAAAAACAAAACAAAAATCACGTGAGAATGTATGCCTAAAAAAAAAAAAAGATGTTTAAAACAGATTAGTGATCTGATAAAGTCCATGCATTCGGTAATACTTCTACATACTAGTCTGTATGATTCTCAGCTGAAATGCTAAGCTCAATTTTGCCTATAAGAAACTATTTTAACAACCAGTTCTTACCATTTTCCGGTGGATGGCGATGATATACCCAGTGAAGGGACTGGCAGGGTGTAACATGATGTGGCCATTAGGGAGGCCGTTGGCAGGGCTGCCTTCTGTGCTACAGGGCACCACGGTATTTGGCATGCCCTTAGGAATTATGTCAAGCCTTAGGGATGTACCACTGGAGACTGGTGGGCTGGCTACATTTGAGACTGTCTGGAGGTCCTCTGTAAACATAGTACGTATTAAGAGGGGACCATCTTACATTCAAGCAATAAAATCCGATGGCCAACTGAGGAAAGGAAAAAAAAAATAGGTACGCTATGGGTACATGAAGCTACTGCTTATAAATAAAATTGTTTTCTGATCCCATATCCATACAGTAAATATAGCTTATATACACTACTGTTCAAAAGTTTGGGGTCACCCAGACAATTTTGTGTTTTCCATGAAAAGTCACACTTTTATTTACCACCATAAGTTGTAAAATGAATAGAAAATATAGTCAAGACGTTTTTCTGGCCATTTGGAGCATTTAATCGACCCCACAAATGTGATGCTCCAGAAACTCAATCTGCTCAAAGGAAGGTCAGTTTTATAGCTTCTCTAAAGAGCTCAACTGTTTTCAGCTGTGCTAACATGATTGTACAAGGGTTTTCTAATCATCCATTAGCCTTCTGAGGCAATGAGCAAACACATTGTACCATTAGGACACTGGAGTGAGAGTTGCTGGAAATGGGCCTCTATACACCTATGGAGATATTGCACCAAAAACCAGACATTTGCAGCTAGAAGAGTCATTTACCACATTAGCAATGTATAGACCCTTTTCAGTCATGTGACCTTCGTAAACGCGACCACCATTTTGGACATGTAGCAGACTTCGGCTCGAATTGGTTTGAATGCGAGGAAGGCGACAAACGGAGAACATACAAGAAAAAGGAGCGAGATGCAGAAAACACCTTCGCTATCCAGCGACGTAGGGCATTTACAGGGCGAGCAGAGGGAGAAATAACAGTAATGACACATTAGCAACGCCGTACAGAAATAACGGTTTATGGCACAGACCCTTTCGGTTCTCGCTCATCTAGCTGCTACAATGACTGCTTAGACTGCAACAATAATACCTAACACACATTTAAGTATCCATCGTAAAGACGTGAAACTCATCGAGTGACGAGTGTGTTCATTGATAAGCTAACACAATCTAAAAGTAGACATACCATCACACTGCCCTGGCGCTGTGTACAGTTTACCTTCTACGGTTTGTGCACTCACTATTTGCCATTACTTTCTCCAACCCAGTGTTACAGATTACAGGGAACGGCCTGGATTTAAGAGACAAATACATGTTCCTCTTGTTTTGAACACTTATTTGTAGGCAGTGCTTTAATTTGTAAAGTGGGAGGTCCCGGAGCGCAGAGGATGAGCGGCTCCGGTGCGGAAAAAAAGGGGGCGGGGCGCTGCGTTTCTGGGCATGTTTTGTAATAACACTGCAAATTAAGTTCATTTGCAGATATTTTGTGGATGTCGCTTCATGAGAGAAATCACCAACAAGGCAGATATCAAAATCAAACATTAACACTAAATAAACTTGCATTTTTTTATTTAATTATTTGGGTTGTTTTTTTTTTTTGTTACATAGTCAAAAGAGGTGTCGGATCACCGGATCCAGTGTAAATAGCTGCCGGAGCCAACGCCCGAGGTTCCGGAGCGCGCTCCGGCTTGCTCCCCTCAAATTAAGCACTGTTTGTAGGACACTGCCTCTGATCTGTCCTACAGTCTACCAACAGCAAAGGAACACAACGCTAGCTAATGTCGTTAGCTAATAGCTACTACAGAAGAACAAAGAGGTTACAATGGGTTATTTTAGCCTATTTGGTTACACACTCGCCGCCACAGAATGTTAACAGCAATGTAATGCCTTTTCTGGCTAATTTTATGCGTCTTACCTCCAACAAAGTGGTCACTACACAAGCGCTGGTATGCCGAGGGCTGCCAATCTGTTAATTTTTTTTAATGGCCGCTATCCGTCTTCTCCGTCGGGATCCGATAAAATGATAACCCTTGCCTTGTGTGTTGATGGTTACTACATCCAGGTGCACAACAATATAGTGGCATGATGGAAGTCTTGCTGAAAATAAACACTTTTTTTGCTGCCGTTCCTCAATGCTGGCTGTGGTAAACTACTGGTAGTACATGTCCAAAATGGCGGCTGCGTTTGTCGTGACGTCACGTGAAAAGGGTCCATAGAGTGGATTTCTGATTAGTTTAAAGTGATCGTCATTGAAAAGAACAGTGCTTTTCTTTCAAAAATAAGGAAATTTCAAAGTGACCCCAAACTTTTGAACGGTAGTGTATACACACATGCTATCAGTGATACTCGCCTCATCTCTTACAAGCATCACCAAGCTGTGAGCAGCATCGGGCCTTGTAGTATTTTGGTTACCAATTTTGTTTACTGTGTTTTGTTCAAAATACAGCTTTGTGAACTATATCTATTTTCAGAATAGTAAGAAAGCACTTGCTCATGAATTGTCTTATGCCGCTTTTCCACTACCAACGCGGCTGAGTTGGGCTGAGTCGAGCTGAGTGGGGCTGTTGGAGTTGCATTTCGACTACAACCGCGCTGAACCGTGCTGGCTGGAAGTGGGTGGACACATTGGGTGGAGTTAGCGAAAGTGGGTGGACGTCACGTGATGTCATTAGGCGGCGCAAACAGTGACATGAGTGATCTTTTAAGCGGTAGTCTCACGACCCGGATAGTAAACAATAAACATGGAGTCGTTAGTGTTGCTGGTCTTGGTGCTGTGGCTTGTTGTCACCGACAACGCCAACAGATACTGGCAAGAGCGTATAGATGAGGCGAGGCGCATAAGGCTTCAGAAATTCTCGTAATTCGTAATTATTCTTCTTCCGGGTTTGCGGTGTTTACAGATCCCAGCGTGCTCACGGGGCGTGTGTGGGCATGTGAAGACACTCCTCCTCACCAATCAGTGCACAGGGGAGTGTCTGCTCACGCCTCTAGCCCCACTCGGCTCGGTTGGGCTCGCTTCAGCCCTACTCCAAAACCGTGCGAGTTTTGGGTGCTAAGCAGGGCTGAAGCGAGCTGAGTCGTGCTGTTCTAAGGTAGTCGAAACATGAGCCGTGTCGGGCTGAAGTGAGCTGAAAAAGGGTAGTGGAAAAGGGCCATTAGAAGCATTATTTAGTACTAATGAACACATTGTGTTTCACAAGTGTCATGTCAAGACTAAAATAAAAAATAAAATTAAAACGAATAGTAGAAGTTTGATATCGGCTTTTCAATACATCTGCCAAAAAAACCCCAAAACAAACCTTACAAAACCTTTCATTTGACCTTTCAGAAGGACCAAACAAAAGCCGTGATAATCAAAAGGTAAATTTTCTTCAAATAAACACCTCTTACTCTATATCGAATCAGTAGCCTTGGCGAACCACGAGGTGAATTTCGTTGATCTTTTTATCTGCCGATTATCTTCCCGATACTACGAAGTTATAACGAGGTTTCTCGCGAGATCATGATTCGCCGTTCTGATGATTGTAATACTTATGCGTATGCGCAGTGCACTATTGTTACACTCATTCTTACAACACAGTGACATCGTGGCTACTGCCTCGCTTTGCTTCTATGAGGCAATAGCCACAAAATTAAATAAAATAAATAAATAGACGAATGTACGGAAGCCAAGAGAGGCCCTTCATATAATCCTTTTTTTTTTATTCACCTTGTTATCCCGAGATAATGACATAATTAATTCAGGATCTCGAGAAAACACCACAACTAATTCGAGATCTCGAGAAAACAAAACCGTTATTTCGAGATCTCGAGAAAACAAAACAATTATTTCGTGATCTCGAGTAAACAGCTGAGAAATGGTTCATTCAGGGACGCCAAGAGACTTGTGATATGCTGACTTTGGGGCTATTTCTCATTCTGTATAGCCATTTCTGCTCTGTTACATGTCTGCCAATTTCTAAGTCTTCGTTGTCTGACCCACAGGGGGGGCGCAGCTCTGCTAGAAATCTCAGCTGTTTTCTCGAGATCATGAAATAATTGTTTTGTTTTTTCGAGATCACAGAATAATTGTTTTGTTTTCTCGAGATCTCGAATTAGTTGTGTTGTTTTCTCAAAATCCTGAATTAATTATGTCGTTATCTCGGGATAACAAGGTGAATAAAAAAAAAAAAGATTATATGAAGGGCCTCTCGCGGCTTCCGTACGAATGACCTGATCAGCTGCTGCTAAAGTCTATGGCACCAGTCGAAGAGGAAACACTGACATTACCAACTTTAAAACTGCCTCCATGCTGCAAAAGCTAAAGGGGTATTACTGATCAAATTCAATTGTACAGGGTTCATCAGTTCTCACCAGAGCCTCCATGTTTAGGTGAGAAGTCTGGCGTAGGTGTAGAGGGTAGTGGGATTTCAAATGCACATAGGAAGCCACTTACAGCACGCCGCACTTTCTGATTATCTAATGGAAAATTCTGTAAGAGAAACACTTAGTCATGATGAGATATAAACAGCACAGCTTTCAGGAAATAGGAAGGCTGCAGAATTACAATTAGCACCTTAATACAAGACAAATGGATCTCCACCAGGAGGATCTGTTCTGGTCTCAGATGGCATAATTCACTTAACAGACTCTTCAAGCCGGAGTATTTCTCGTCCACGTTGAGTCTAAGCCCGTACCTTACTGGCGTTGAGCCATCGAGCCTTATAACTGCAAGGAGATACCCAAACACAAACGGCGTTAAGTAACACAAGCGGTGTTAAGTCGGCACATACAGTGCCTCACACGGCACACCATATAATTGACCATCATACTTGATTCATTTTGTTAAAAAGAAACTGTGTAAATCTCACAAGCTCACTAATGCAATCACGTTGTCGCAAACTTACCTATGATCTCAAGGTGCATGGAGTTGTCCATGGGCAGAGGAAGGGAAAGGAAGTTAAATGGGTCAAAGCGAGCACTAACATGGCCACAGGTTTTGCACTTGACCTGAGATCTAAGCTGACCATGGAACAGGTCCACCACGATAGAGCGGTTCCTTCTCAAATGATTCTCCCATGCCTGACATCACACAGTTAACACGAGATGCATGTGAGATCGCTAAAGAGCACAACTTCAGTGATTGAGACCCAGTAATAATAACGGCTCAGCCATTTATAATAAAATAAAATCACACACAAAAATTACTTTACATTTATAAATACACTATAAAACGAAGATACAAAAGACTTTCCCATGGTGGAAAACTCAATGTCAGTTATATTAATGATTATATATTTTTTAGTGCTGTCAAGCGATTAAAATATTTAATCGCGATTAATGTCGCGACTGTCATAGTTAACTCGCGATTAATCGCAATTTAATCGCACATTTTTGTCACATGAAAAACCATTGTAATTCTCTTACCAGCATAAAAAAGTGAATGGGCTTGTTTTGTACCAATGTTTTTTTTTATTGCAAAGCATAACACGTCTTGACACAGCCACTGCAAAGTGAAACCTAAGCTGAGCACCGGGGCTCTTCGTCCCGAGGCTAGCAAGAGAACCATGAGTGAAATGATCTACTGCTTGATTAATCTAATCAGAGAGACAGGTTACACAGTGACGGTAGGCTTGACATGCTTGATTATAATATAAAGTACACTATTATATTAACTTTAAGTTGTTCATTGATAAATATTGCATTGAATCTGATCTTTACTGTTTCAGCTCACTTAACACATTTTGTACTTTTACACTTTCTGCCTGTTGATGCGTCGCGCTGTCCAATCAGAGGCGGCCAAATTTGCATATTACAGGAAGGATTTCTGGGATAGCATTGAGTTTACAGTTCAGAGGGATCTGGCTTCTTTAGACGCTGTCTTCTTAAAACTGAATAAATATTTAAAAAGAGCCAAATGAGCCAGTCTTTTGAACGGCTCTTTTCAAAGAACGGATCACAAAGTTGCGGATCCCATCAAAGAGCCATAAATCCCATCTCTACTTGCGCGCCCTGCCCGCGCTGGTTCTTTGGGGGAGGGCAGAGGACTCTGGCTGTGCGTGGCGTGGCATTACAGTCTAGCTGCTATCGGTTTTCTAGCAAAGTCTCTGTTCCAAGTTCCTGGCAGTTTCAAAAGCTTATGAAAAACCTACATCATGTCACAGAGCGTTAATCTCGCGATAAAAAAATTATCGCCGTTAAAATTGAGTCAAGTTAACGCGTTACTAACGCGACATTTTTGACAGCACTAATATTTTTATTTGTTACATAACAACATGCTGTTAAAAACTGTTTATTATTAAATATAATTAGATTAGTGTGACATATCCCTGCGAATTAGATTTATTTATTTATAGAAGCTATAAGGTATCAGAATGCACATGAATATAAACTTGTGACTTGCATCCGGCACAATTGTCAGAGCCGTGGTGTTACAAAAACTTAACACCTTCTAACCAATCAGAATAGAGAAATCAGCAGCCCTGTGTTAAGAATTAATTCAAACATACAAAATGCAAATTCAAGTACGACTTGCATCTCTAGATCTGCATCAAGCTGCTGTCACTATTACCCCTTTTCCACCAAATCAGTTCCAGGGCTGGTTCGGGGCCAGTGCTGGTGCTGGTTCACAACTCGTTCAACTTGCGAGCCAGCTGAGAACCAGTTTGCTTTTCCATAGCTCACGGTGCTCAGCAGAGCCACATCATTACGTCGCTGTATACGTCAGTTACGTTGCTGTACACGTCAGTTACGTCGCTACGTTTACATAAACCTTGGCGCGAATATCGAAGCAAAAACAACACGGAAGAAGCAGCAGCAGCAACAACAACAACAATAATGGATGACTTCGCGTTTGTACAGCTGCTGCTTCTCGTCGCTTAAAAATGGCGACCTTTCGCAGTCTCATTGTTGTTGGTCTTAAAAACTACACCCCCCCGCTGACGTAAGCGGTTCTTTCCTCTGGCCCAGCAGAGAGTTGGTGCTAGCCTGGAACCGGTTTTTCTGGCCCCAGAGCCAGTTCTGTGTCAGTGGAAACAGAAAACCCGGTTCCAAACTAAGCACTGGCCCCGAACCAGCCCTGGAACTGCTTTGGTGGAAAAGGGGCATATGATCTCAGAACTATGCTTTCCTGGTTTCCATTCATACAATATTAAAGCAATACAACTCTCGCTGCTCATATTCTAGCTTAAAAAAAAAAAAAGTTCATTATGTTTAAGCTAATCAACTATTCAATATACCAAACTACCTGGGCACTAGATTGAAATGTAAATTAGCCATATTGTTTTTTTCTACCGTTCACAATTTTTAGGGCTATACTGGACGACAGTAAAGCGGCTAACCTCTGACGCAACTTCCCAGTCAGGTCTGCCATCACTGTCCTTCAGCTCCACATAGGGTTTATCATGGACACGGTTAAGATCTTCATGAAGGCCATCTAACAGGAAAGCCAGCAGTTCTTGAGAATCTTGCTGCTGGAAGCCATCAAAACGTGGCGCATACTTTGCTATAGTCCACTAAGAGAAGATTCAGATAAACGCACGAAATGAGAGCAAATACTGAGGTGTTTATTTCAAATTCCAGTCAATTCAATATTATCTTCTCAATGTCATCAGTATATTGTTATACATGTGTAATACCTAACCATCAAAAAATATATATATATTAGGGAGAGATTAAATGATCTCACTGAAACAAATAAAAACCTTTAAAACACCATGTCTGTGAAGATTCTCAGTCATCCAGGTCATAGTAAACTGTGGGTGGTAGAAAAGGGCAACTGGACTTGCTTGAAGATTCTTGAAAACGTTTCACCTCTCATCCGAAAGGCTTCCTCAGTTCTGTCTGACTAATAAGGAGTATCAGATATTTATCCTCTCAGGTGGGGTTTACATTAGACCGTATCAGCGGATCATCAAATTAACGTTTTTAAAACGATTAGTGTGCACACAGCAACACCAATACACAATTTGCGTGCACACAGCAACACCAATACACGGATACGCTCGGCTCCGCAGGCATCCTGCGCTCCAAATCACTCCGCCCTGAACAGCGAGTGCCCTCTGGAGGGTGTGCAGTCCAGCCCTGTGCAGCTCACAGAGCGCGCGAGTGAAGTGCACAAGCAGTGATTCGGGACTGAGCCGCTGTGTGTGTGATCCCAGCGCATATCACTTACCACTTGCAAGTGGAAGGATGGCAAGCCTAAAGACAATCATAACTACACAATGGGCAGTATTTGCATCAGTATTTTCATACTTTTATACTCTTTAATGAAAGGTGATACAAGGCGGAAGTCCGCGCCGTTTTTCAGCAGTCGCATCACATGACCAATGCCAGCGAATCAGGAAGGTGGATGTCACAGTGACGTTGTCCAATGACGACGCCAGCTAGAGCTCAGCACAGCGTATCCGCGTATTCTCAATGTTTACACAGCACCGGACCAGACACGATCTGGATTGAATACGTGGACGCTGGCAGATTCCCGTTTCCCGGCGTTTCCAGGCGTTTTAATGTAAACGGACAGTGCATCCGCGAAGAAAACGAGACAGATACGGTCTAATGTAAACTTGGCCTCATGGATCAGAATCAGAATTCTGATGACAAGCTCATCTAAGGTGTCGTTGAGGCATCATGTTGGTGTGGGTCACTGGAGGCTGGGTGTGAACGGCGAGTCATTAGGGTGATCAAAGGATTGCCCGTTAGGGTGATCAATGGAAAGCTGACTCACTCTGTCCTCCTGTGAGTCACCGAAAACAGCTGGGTCTTGGCGTGCACCCAGCCGTCTGGGAAGAGTGCCCAAGACCGCATTGTAGATGGTTGATAAATGATGTCATATGCTGTGTTCACACTTATACCGGTACGAAAGTGGTATAACTGTATCGATACAAAGTATACCGGTACAGTTTAGTGCATCTGTCCACACTATCGAGAAATGTTTGCGGTTTTCGTTCACGGAAGTTGAAATGCGCGTGCGCGAAATGTTTCCGTGGTTACCGAGTAACTTCCTTCCGAGAATATGGCGGATGAAACAACGTGTGTGTGCTTTTTGTTGTCAATGTACAGTCTGTATTTCTGGTGGTCATTTATTCAGTCCAATCATATAAAACGTGCGAGGCAGTTGAGAAAGAAACAAAGAAAACGAATCTCCCTTTCTCCCCCCTCACTTTCTCCCTATTCCCTTCTCTTCCCTCCCTTTCTCCCCCTTTCCTTCTCTTTCCTCCCTTTCTCCCTCTTTCCTTCTCTTCCCCTCCCTTTCTCCCCCTTTTCCCCTCTTCCTCCCTCTTTCCCCCTCTCCCCCCTTTCTCTGCTCCATATAGCTCCATGGTCGTTTTGAGTCATTTTGACGTTTTATTTACAGCTGGAAAGCACGTGCGTATTGTATTGTATGAATAACCCGGAAGACGTAGGAATGGTTCATTGCACTTCATCTCATCTCATTATCTCTAGCCGCTTTATCCTGTTCTACAGGGTCGCAGGCAAGCTGGAGCCTATCCCAGCTGACTACGGGCGAAAGGCGGGGTACACCCTGGACAAGTCGCCAGGTCATCACAGGGCTGACACATAGACACAGACAACCATTCACACTCACATTCACACCTACAGTCAATTTAGAGTCACCAGTTAACCTAACCTGCATGTCTTTGGACTGTGGGGGAAACCGGAGCACCCGGAGGAAACCCACGCGGACACAGGGAGAACATGCAAACTCCGCACAGAAAGGCCCTCGTCGGCCACGGGGCTCGAACCCGGACCTTCTTGCCGTGAGGCGACAGCGCTAACCACTACACCACCGTGCCGCCCGGTTCATTGCACTTGCGCATTATATTTGTATCAATACAGAACCGCTTCATCTGTCCACACTACAGCAAAGCGCTACAGTACCGATACTGTACCGGTATGAAACCCATACATTTGTGGGTTTCGTACCGATACAGTTATACTGCTACAGTACTGGTATAGTTGCTAGTGTGGACAGGTGTTGCGGTACGAAAGTAGTTTCGTATCGGTACAAAATCCCTAGTGTGGACAGGGTATTAAGGCCTCTGCATGCTCTTGCGACAAGGCTTTCGCAGATAGCTTTTCGCAGACAGTTGTAATTTATCGTTGAGCGGGGAGTAATAGGCGTGCGCGATGTTATTCACCGGCACAACGCAAGGGGGCGCGAAGTCGCTAGGAGTAGTTGGTGGGTGTGGTTAGTGGAGTGTTTATCCTCCGGTTACTTATAATGACTAGAACTGGAGTCGTATAGATGTACGTACTTCCTCAATCAACCGCTCTTCGTGCTGCTCCGTCTTCGCTCGTGTTTTTAAAAAAGGCGGTCGTGAAAACAAAACAAACCGGGAAAGTAGGGAAGCGGAAGTGCGTGTACAGCGGATGTAGAGTGGACCAATCAGAGCCCTATTGTCTGCGACGCTGTCTGCGAGGCTTCTGCGGTGGTCACAATTTTTGGGAGGTGCGCACAGAGCGTCTGCGAAGGTGGGGGGGGGGGGGGGGGGGCTACGCAGACACTGTCTGCGACGCTATCTGCGAGGACTGGGTTGTCAGCATAAATTGGCCTTCAGACCCCCACCTCTGTTCAGTGATGGCCGTTCCAGGTTGACAAAAATGGCTTCTTTAACTCCTCGCTCATACCAACGATCCTCTCTGGCTAAAATGCGTACGTTACAATCCTGAAATGAGTGTCCTTCGTTGTTAAGATGAATGTAGACAGCAGAGTCCTGGCCTGAGGACCTTAGATGAGCTTGTCATCAGAATTCTGATTCTGATCCATGAGATGATAAATATCTGATACTCCTTATTAATCAGACAGAACTGAGGAAGCCTTTCGGATGAGAAGTGAAACGTTTTCAAGAATCTTCAAGCAAGTCCAGTTGCCCTTTGCTACCACCCACAGTTTAAAACACCATCTATTTCCCTTTAAAATTTTCCACTGAGAGAATTAAAAAGTGTGTCAGACTGGTGATGAGAAGGTTAGTGTTGAGGTGTACCCTGAGTTTCAGTGGAGCAACACTTTTCTGAGCACCACTCCACAGTTCCTGGATGAGATCGCCGTAGCATTTTGCCATGTGTCCTCGCATCCCAATAGGATTAGTTCTGCAAGAGCGGTTAAAATAGTCAAGCTTTATACTTTATACAGACGCTGGCAAATGAATTTCACCGAATTTGCATATTAAGTGAAATACCACAATGTTGAAGTTAATTTTTTTTTTTTTGAAACAAGGATCAACGGGGGGGAAATCAATTAAAGTATACACATTTACGTGTATGTGTTTTAATCAAGTAGGTGCTCATATATAAAAAATGTTGATAACTGTTAAAGGAAGATGAGATCCATCTTATTAATTTTTCTCTGGCTATAAGAGATTTGAGAAAAAGAGAAAAAAAAATTTGCTTTTTGTTAGTAATGAGAAAGACATGCTCTTTTTACCCTAACTGTCCTTTGCCTCTTCATGTATATAAGGTGTCAGTTAGTGATCGAGTGTGTGTGTGTGTGTGTGTGTGTGTGTGTGTGTGTGTGTGTGTGTGTGTGTGTGTGTGCTTAAAGGAGATACACAGAGCCATGGCCTCACTTTTTGTTTATAAATGCCTTGAAACCTCAAGAATGGCATAGGAATAGTTTTAAGCATTAACAATAAATCTAATAGTGATTTTTATAATTAAAGTGATTCATATAGGTAGCGGTCTGAGTGAATGACCTTGACATCTGTGACGTCACAGCAGGAAGGCTAATCGGTCTCATCTCCATTTCCACTATACTAAAACAGAATTGACTGCAACTCCGATCCTCCATTTTGAGCTAATTTATCACCATGCCATGTAGATGTGTTGCTGGCCGGTGCAGTAACACAACAGAAGGTGGATTTACGTTGCACTCATGGCCCAAAAATGTTCAAACTGCAAAGATTTGGACGCGTTTTGAGAGAAATTCACGGATTGGGCGCCTACGAAGTGGTCTCTCCTCTGCTCTGCACATTTTACTGAAGACTCGTACGAAACCTCTGATCTGTTGAGGAGCGTTGGCTATAAGCCCGTATTGAAAGAGGGTGCAGTACCAACAATTAAAAGGAAACGAAAACTACAAGAAAAGGAAAATAAGTTCAGCTGCACCAGTTCTCCTGGAGTGTGAGCTGAGCAGTAATGGCGGAGTACTCAGTATGGAGAAAATGGAGAATGAGTGGACCAGTCGTCAGATTTCTCCACTGGATATGCTTTTTTTTTTTTTCTTATTCCGCTGGATATGCTTGCCTCAGCAGCAATATCTCGCCCTTACGTGGAAGAAGCGAATGAACGAAGAACCGAAAGTCAGATTGTTTCAAAACAATCAGCCACAAGATCGGCCTTCAAGAAGCGAGCACACAGACGGGTAAGATGCGACTCTCATTTGGTTACATAACAAAGACAACACTCCTCACCGTTTACCTGCATTTAGATTAATACATGTAACTTGTATTGTGTGTTCAAGTTACCGGTATAAGATTATTTAATTTGCTTCAGAATGTGATTGTCTCAGTTCATCTGATTATTTAATTAGCCTTTTACGTTTTATCAGTGAAAACGCATGCATGTACATGTATGTTGCATAAGTTATAACACCTATCCTGTTTTAATGAGTCACATGAGACTGTCCATTCAACTCCATCTAATTCTCTAGATGGCTTTGTTCTCTGGCTTTATTTTGTAAGGTGGGGGCCTCCGTGTTACTATCGGATTCACTTTCCGATGTTTCGAACTGATACGGTTCTATGTGTATAGCAGTAGCATGTACACACACTCCAATTTCAGGACTATCACAATCAGATGTATTACTATCTGAGGAATCCGAAGAATCTCCAACAAATCCGAACGAAGAGGCCATTGCAACCACTCTCGCCTGCCGAGTCTGGCTTTGGTCTATAGCACCGGTTCCCGCTGTGACATCACTCACTCAGGGCTGGCTGACTTAGCGGGGCAGCTCGAATGCCAATTTTGCGGTCAATTTTAACTCTCAAAAATAAATTTTTTAAATTCCCAATTATGCAGCATACAAGAGTCAAGGATGGAGATACTATCCACTCAGAAATGTATTTAAAAATAAAGGTTCTGCGTTATCTCCTTTAAATATGCATGCACGTTTCTGAACGTAGCTAAACTTGGCATGAATATTCCTGATACTTGTGTGCAGTGTTACATGTTTAATAGGATGTGAATAAAAGAAGTTTATTAAGTTCTGAATGCACAAATCATGTGCACATATGAACTGCATGAATGTGTCAATTTTAACTACAAACTTTTAATCTACATTATTCAATATTTCCCCTTTAATAACTATCCTCTGTGCAATTAGCTTTTTTTTTGTATTTTGTCCTTTTGATAAATATTTTCATAGTTTTTTGCATTCTATGATTCTATATGGTCATGCTGGAAAATAATTTCAATGTTCTATGCGTTCTGTGTGAGACACTCAGATCTAAGCGCAGTTATTTTCAGTTGTTTGCTTGAAGAGATAACGATAACCAAAAATGAAAAAAGTGTGACAACCAACCCAGTGCTCCCTTTTCATAATCCAACATTTTCTGCATTAGCATTTTAAAAATCATACAAAAAGAGCAAACTCACTCAAAAACACACACCTGTTAAGTTCGTAAAGGTGACACCCGGACGTAAAGTATTCTGTAAGAGGTTTAGTGTTGCTCACACACTGAATGCTGGAGTTCATAAAACACGTGTTGCCGAGGTTACTGAGTCCTGTGGCCCCTTTCTCAGTGGGTACTGCAGAAGGAACAGAAAAAACGTGTAAGTCTCAGACAAACATGCAGTCCTGCAGAACAATTTAATTCAACCGTCCTGGACCTTTGTGTCTGTTCATTCTGTTGCTGTTGGCTAAAAATGACATCTCCTCAGGCCAGCTCATGTCTTTGTTACGCACTACAAAAACAAAGAAAACACAAGCAGATGTATATATAAGGTGAATAAATGCTCTTCATTAATAATAATATACAACAATGATAAACCATAGTCTATAATAATAACCATCGATAACCACCTTCAATAACCATGTACTGTTCATCAGGGATCTTCAGCGCTTCCAGTGAATGATCCTCATCGTCAAGAAGAGTCAAATAATTCTGTTGGGGAAACAGATTACAATCATTCACACAAATAATGTGTACAGAGCATCTTGGGGGGAAAAAAGGGAAGCAGCAGTCACGATAATGTTATTATTATTATTATTATTATTTATGTCACTTATTAGGTTTTCATTTAATTTAATAATAATAATAATAATAATAATAATAATGTGAAAAACATAATCTGGGAAGTGTGCCAAGGATCAGCCACCTACAATGCAGTCCTTGGCACACTTCCCAGAAAACTGAACACACATCCACACCAAGACTCAGCTGACTTCAATGACTCACATGATGGCAGAGAGAGCCAACGACCCACAGATCACCTTAACGACCCTCTAAGGCTGCTAACACCGTTCACACCCAGCCTCCAGTGACCCTAACACCTACAGGATGACTGACAGGGTCAACGACCCATGTGACCTCAACAACTCTCCTTTTGGTCCACTAGAGATTGCTAAGATAAGAAATTTAAACGTCACTACACGACGCAGAAAAACTAGTTCATGCTTTCGTTACCTCCAGGTTGGATTATTGTACAACCCCGATTCCAAAAAAGTTGGGACAAAGTACAAATTGTAAATAAAAACGGAATGCAATGATGTGGAAGTTTCAAAATTCCATATTTTATTCAGAATAGAACATAGATGACATATCAAATGTTTAAACTGAGAAAATGTATCATTTAAAGAGAAAAATTAGGTGATTTTAAAATTCATGACAACACCACATCTCAAAAAAGTTGGGACAAGGCCATGTTTACCACTGTGAGACATCCCCTTTTCTCTTTACAACAGTCTGTAAACGTCTGGGGACTGAGGAGACAAGTTGCTCAAGTTTAGGGATAGGAATGTTAACCCATTCTTGTCTAATGTAGGATTCTAGTTGCTCAACTGTCTTAGGTCTTTTTTGTCATATCTTCCGTTTTATGATGCGCCAAATGTTTTCTATGGGTGAAAGATCTGGACTGCAGGCTGGCCAGTTCAGTACCCGGACCCTTCTTCTACGCAGCCATGATGCTGTAATTGATGCAGTATGTGGTTTGGCATTGTCATGTTGGAAAATGCAAGGTCTTCCCTGAAAGAGACGTCGTCTGGATGGGAGCATATGTTGCTCTAGAACCTGGATATACCTTTCAGCATTGATGGTGTCTTTCCAGATGTGTAAGCTGCCCATGCCACACGCACTAATGCAACCCCATACCATCAGAGATGCAGGCTTCTGAACTGAGCACTGATAACAACTTGGGTCGTCCTTCTCCTCTTTAGTCCAAATGACACGGCGTCCCTGATTTCCATAAAGAACTTCAAATTTTGATTCATCTGACCACAGAACAGTTTTCCACTGTGCCACAGTCCATTTTAAATGAGCCTTGGCCCAGAGAAGACGTCTGCGCTTCTGGATCATGTTTAGATACGGCTTCTTCTTTGAACTATAGAGTTTTAGCTGGCAACGGCGGATGGCACGGTGAATTGTGTTCACAGATAATGTTCTCTGGAAATATTCCTGAGCCCATTTTGTGATTTCCAATACAGTAGCATGCCTGTATGTGATGCAGTGCCGTCTAAGGGCCCGAAGATCACGGGCACCCAGTATGGTTTTCCGGCCTTGACCCTTACGCACAGAGATTCTTCCAGATTCTCTGAATCTTTTGATGATATTATGCACTGTAGATGATGATGATGATGATGATATGTTCAAACTCTTTGCAATTTTACACTGTCGAACTCCTTTCTGATATTGCTCCACTATTGCCACTTTTCCACTACCAACGCAGCCGAGTTGGGCTGAGCCGTGCCGTGCTGAGTCGAGCTGAGTGGGGCTGTTGGAGTTGCATTTCGACTACAACCGCGCTGAACCGTGCTGGCTGGAAGTAGGTGGACACATTGGGTGGAGTTAGCGAAAGTGGGTGGATGTCACGTGATGTCGTTAGGCGGCGCAAACAGTGACATCAGTGACCTTTTAAGCGGTAGTCTCACGACCCGGATAGTAAACAATAAACATGGAGGACATGGAGTCGTTAGTGTTGCTGGTCTTGGTGCTGTGGCTTGTTGTCACCGACAACACCAACAGATACTGGCAAGAGCGTATAGATGAGGCGAGGCGCATAAGGCTTCAGAAATTCTCGTAATTCGTAATTCTTCTTCTTCCGGGTTTACGGTGTTTACAGATCCCAGCGTGCTTGCGGGGCGTGTGGACATGTGAGGACACTCCTCCTCACCAATCAGTGCACAGGGGAGTGTCTCCTCACGCCCCTAGCCCCACTTGGCTTGGTTTGGCTCGCTTCAGCCCCACTCCAAAATCGTGCGAGTTTTGGGTGCTAAGCAGGGCTGAAGTGAGCTGAGTCGTGCTGCTTTGAGGTAGTCGAAACATGAGCCGTGTCGGGCTGAAGTGAGATGAAGTGAGCTGAAAAAGAGTAGTGGAAAAGGGCCATATTTGTTGGCGCAGAATTAGGGGGATTGGTGATCCTCTTCCCATCTTTACTTCCGAGAGCCGCTGCCACTCCAAGATGCTCTTTTTATACCCAGTCATGTTAATGACCTATTGCCAGTTGACCTAATGAGTTGCAATTTGGTCCTCCAGCTGTTCCTTTTTTGTACCTTTAACTTTTCCAGCCTCTTACTGCCCCGTCCCAACTTTTTTGAGATGTGTTGCTGTCATGAAATTTCAAATGAGTCAATATTTGGCATGAAATTTCAAAATGTCTCACTTTTGACATTTGATATGTTGTCTATGTTCTATTGTGAATACAATATCAGTTTTTGAGATTTGTAAATTATTGCATTCCGTTTTTATTTACAATATGTACTTTGTCCCAACTTTTTTGGAATCGGGGTTGTAATGCCTTACTGCCCAGATGTTCCAATAAGTGCATAAACAAGCTCCAGTTAGTTCAAAATGCAGC
Organism: Neoarius graeffei; assembly: GCF_027579695.1. Taxonomy (NCBI): domain Eukaryota; kingdom Metazoa; phylum Chordata; class Actinopteri; order Siluriformes; family Ariidae; genus Neoarius; species Neoarius graeffei. The sequence continues at coordinate 37,232,422 of NC_083593.1, read as the reverse complement.
AGCAAGAGTCCTTACTAGAACTAGAAAATATGACCACACTGCATTGGCTCCCAATCAAATTTCGTACTGATTAGAAAATACTACTTAATTGACCTTTAAAGCACTGAATGGTCTCGCACCACAGTACCTGAGTGAACTTCTGGTCCTTTATGACCCACCATGCCTACTTAGATCAAAGGGTGCAGGCTATTCCCCCCCAAAAAAATCTGTCCTTCTAAGTTAGATGTCAATCCTGAGATCGAGATGCTGACCTCTTCCGGTCCTCGGACCTGCCTGATCCATCCTGATGCCCTACGTCTGGTTGGAGTCTCATCACATCGCTCCACTTGGAAGATGCTCTGGACTCTTACAGTAATGCTTTTATGGCTGAGGACTACAGCTGACTTGCTAACTTTAGGACTGCAGTTGTCATGAACAGTTTTGCACTCAAGTTTCCATTAATGAAGAGTTTATAACATCAACGAAACTGATTTCATGGTAAAACTGTTCATGTTATAGTCATGTTGTCTGTTGTTGCCTAAATGAGGGTGGGTTCCCTTTTGAGTCTGGTTCCTCTCGAGGTTTCTTCCTCATGTCGTCTGAGGGAGTTTTTCCTTGCCACTGTCGCCATAGGCTTGTTCACTGGAGATAGATTAGGGATACAATTAGCTCATGTCTTGGGTCATTCAGATTCTGTAAAACTGCTTTGGGACAATGTCTATTGTTAAAAGCGCTATACAAACAAATTTGACTTGACTAGGAGGATAAACGCCTGGAACTCCACACTAGTCAGACAGAACTGAAGAAGCCTTTCGGATGAGAGGTGAAACGTCTTCGAGGATTTCAAGCAAGTCCACTTGTCTTCTTTAGCACCTATGGTTTCCTCATGAATATTCATTCACGAAGGCAGTTCACAAGCCATGAGCAGAGATACTCAGATGAGGGGGTGGCATAATTCTAATGAACTCCTCTTGCAACACAGAAAAGGCAGCCAAATTGGAATGGCTTACTGAAGCACACGTTTTCTGAAATAGGCAGCTCAAAAGAAAGTGACTGGGTGTCTTAAGTTAGGTTAACATGGGACAGCCTTGGGCTGAAATGCCCTTGAGCAAGGCATCTAACCCCCAACTGCTCCCCAGGGGCTGTAGCATAGCTGCCCACTGCTCTGGGTATACAACCCCGATTCCAAAAAAGTTGGGACAAAGTACAAACTGTAAATAAAAACGGAATGCAATAATTTACAAATCTCAAAAACTGATATTGTATTCACAATAGAACATAGACAACATATCAAATGTCGAAAGTGAGACATTTTGAAATTTCATGACAGCAACACATCTCAAAAAAGTTGGGACAGGGGCAATAAGAGGCTGGAAAAGTTAAAGGTACAAAAAAGGAACAGCTGGAGGACCAAATTGCAACTCATTAGGTCAATTGGCAATAGGTCATTAACATGACTGGGTATAAAAAGAGCATCTTGGAGTGGCAGCAGCTCTCAGAAGTAAAGATGGGAAGAGGATCACCAATTCCCCTAATTCTGCGCCGACAAATAGTGGAGCAATATCAGAAAGGAGTTCGACAGTGTAAAACTGCAAAGAGTTTGAACATATCATCATCATCTACAGTGCATAATATCATCAAAAGATTCAGAGAATCTGGAAGAATCTCTGTGCGTAAGGGTCAAGGCCGGAAAATCATACTGGGTGCCCGTGATCTTCGGGCCCTTAGACGGCACTGCATCACATACAGGCATGCTTCTGTATTGGAAATCACAAAATGGGCTCAGGAATATTTCCAGAGAACATCATCTGTGAACACAATTCACCGTGCCATCCGCCGTTGCCAGCTAAAACTCTATAGTTCAAAGAAGAAGCCGTATCTAAACATGATCCAGAAGCGCAGACGTCTTCTCTGGGCCAAGGCTCATTTAAAATGGACTGTGGCAAAGTGGAAAACTGTTCTGTGGTCAGACGAATCAAAATTTGAAGTTCTTTATGGAAATCAGGGACGCCGTGTCACTCGGACTAAAGAGGAGAAGGACGACCCAAGTTGTTATCGGCGCTCAGTTCAGAAGCCTGCATCTCTGATGGTATGGGGTTGCATTAGTGCGTGTGGCATGGGCAGCTTACACATCTGGAAAGACACCATCAATGCTGAAAGGTATATCCAGGTTCTAGAGCAACATATGCTCCCATCCAGACGACGTCTCTTTCAGGGAAGACCTTGCATTTTCCAACATGACAATGCCAAACCACATACTGCATCAATTACAGCATCATGGCTGCGTAGAAGAAGGGTCCGGGTACTGAACTGGCCAGCCTGCAGTCCAGATCTTTCACCCATAGAAAACATTTGGCGCATCATAAAACGGAAGATACGACAAAAAAGGCCCAAGACAGCTGAGCAACTAGAATCCTACATTAGACAAGAATGGGTTAACAATCCTACCCCTAAACTTGAGCAACTTGTCTCCTCAGTCCCCAGACGTTTACAGACTGTTGTAAAGAGAAAAGGGGATGTCTCACAGTGGTAAACATGGCCTTGTCCCAACTTTTTTGAGATGTGTTGTTGTCATGAATTTTAAAATCACCTAATTTTTCTCTTTAAATGATACATTTTCTCAGTTTAAACATTTGATATGCCATCTATGTTCTATTCTGAATAAAATATGGAATTTTGAAACTTCCACATCATTGCATTCCATTTTTATTTACAATTTGTACTTTGTCCCAACTTTTTTGGAATCGGGGTTGTATGTGTGTGCTCATTGCTCACATGTATGTGTTCACTGCTTCAGATGGGTTAAATGCAGAGGACGCATTTCGCTGTGTGTGACACAAATAAAGGCTTCTTCTTCTTATATCAGAAGTTGTGTGTTGATAGGCACTCCAGATACCCAAATGCGTGTGCAAAAGTAATGAAAAAAGTGACTTTCATAATATGTCACCTTTAATATTTAGAAAAACATGTAAGAAGGTAAGAGTTGTGACTACAATGGCAAATTAGTTCATGGTGTCATTTGAATACAATTATTTTTAGGACAGTTCAGTTATGTCTTATAAACTAACTTCATTTCAAAGGGCTAAACTCCTTAAAGTAAAAGGTGTTGACTTTGAATTCTTTTGTGACATTATTGAAAAATATTGCCAGGTAAAGTATAAAGCCATGAAATTAATTCATACGTTTTGAAAATTCTTCATCTTTGATCCATTTAAATTTAAGAGAACTAGCATTTTACTGTGCATTTGAGAGAAAGAGGAGTGTGTGTGCGTGCACATGTCAGTGTCTCTTCACCTCATTCATGTAAAGCCACAGTCTCATATCCTCTTCTTTAATCCGGAGCCTCTGAGACAGATAATCGTGAATGTCCTTTATTGTTCCCACTCGGCTGAAGCAGCCAGTGTAGGCCAGCACCCGCTTCAGAGGAGTACTGGGAGATGGCATGTTACCTACCGTACAAGAGACATCAGGGGTTGATGAGTTCAAGTACAAATGTTATAATTTGGCTAAGCTGAGTTGAAAGAGAAGGATTTTAGTTCCTCTAACTAACCACACACAGTGGGGAACGTGACATGACTGGGCTTAAAGCCTGCTGGTTCACAGTCATGACTTATGACCTTTATTAAGCGTATATCAGAAAGGGGAAACATCTACAACCAAACACAAGAGTAGACTACTGTGATGTACAAAAAGTGCATCGACTCTGAATTCTGAAAATGTAGATCCTGGGGCCATTTTATAATTGCTTACCAAAAAAAAGGTAGAATTCCAAAATGTTAAAAATTAGATTAGATTAAACTTTATTGATCCCTTTGGGCGGGTTCCCTCAGGGAAATTAAGATTCCAGCAGCATCATTACAGATAAACAGAGAAAAGAAATAGAGAAAACTTCTAGATAAATTAAAATAATTAAGTATTTACATATACAAACGAGGGCTGTCAAACGATTAAAAATTTTAATCGCGATTAATCTCAGAATTTCATATAGTTAATCGCGATTAATCTCATATCTCATTATCTCTAGCCGCTTTATCCTTCTACAGGGTCGCAGGCAAGCTGGAGCCTATCCCAGCTGACTACGGGCGAAAGGCGGGGTACACCCTGGACAAGTCGCCAGGTCATCGCAGGGCTGACACATAGACACAGACAACCATTCACACTCACATTCACACCTACGGTCAATTTAGAGTCACCAGTTAACCTAACCTGCATGTCTTTGGACTGTGGGGGAAACCGGAGCACCCGGAGGAAACCCACGCGGACACAGGGAGAACATGCAAACTCCGCACAGAAAGGCCCTCGCCGGCCCCGGGGCTCGAACCCAGGACCTTCTTGCTGTGAGGCGACAGCGCTTAATCGCGATTAATCGATTTTTTTTAAAATCTACATAAATGAATAAGGCTTTTAAACTGAAATGTTACAATTAAAATGGTGAACACATTTTATGCTAAAAGTACTTGTTAAAAACTGCTGGGACAAGAGAAAAATGGTAAGGGAGTTTATTCACTCACATACTAGGCAGTACTGAACATACAAAACACAAAATCGGATTTTGCGATGGATTAGGGAGCTGTAGTCTCAAATATAAAACATGGAGTCACATACTACTGTGTCTCAGTTCAGACGTGTGTGACAAAAGAAAATAAAAATGAAATAAAACTTCAATTGTGCTGGAGTTGTATTCAGTCACAGCCTATAGGACTTCACAGTGCTGTGCAAACAAAAATAAATTGCAGTTGGACTTCAATAAAGACATTTAGTGTCATATCACAGTGCCACAGCGTACTGAAATCTCACTTTACAAAAGTATTTTAGAACTGCAAAGTGCATACCGAAACCAACTCAATCACACTCCTCTTTTGAAATGAAACTTCCCGTTTAACAGACCTCTCAATCACTCACACTTACTCTTATTGAAGCAGCGCGCGACAAGCCTCAACATGAACTCCGGGTGACTCGCAGGGCCAAATTAGAATTTGCGTTAACGGCACTATTTTTTTAATCGCGATAAATTGAGATCGCGTTAATGCGTTATTATCGTGTTAACTTCGACAGCCCTAATACAAACTAGTGCTGTCAAGCGATTAAAATATTTAATCGCGATTAATGTCGCGACTGTCATAGGTTAACTCGCGATTAATCGCAATTTAATCGCACATTTTTGTCACATGAAAAACCATTGGAATTCTCTTATCAGCATAAAAAAGTGAATGGGCTTGCTCACCGTTCGAACTACGGGGGTATTCGGGGGATCCGAGATCCCCTGAAACAGACATGAGATCCCTTGAAAACATGATTTGGGAAATGTTGGGGGGTCTCTAAAATATTGGCAAAATGATGTTTATTGACATAGCAATTGTGTGTAACGGGAAGCATTTGCATATCCGAAGTGAGCGCGCGATGGAGATCCGCGCTCTGAGACAAGCGCAAGCACCCCCCCCCCCCCCCCCCCCAAGGGAAAAAAAGGGACCCCCCGAAAATATCGGCATAGTTCGAACACTGGTTGTACCAATGTTTTTTTTTTTTTATTGCAGAGCATAACACGTCTTGTCACAGCCACTGCAAAGTCGGGCTGGAGCCGCCGATGGGGAAACGAAACCTAAGCCGAGCACCGTGGCTCTTCGGGGGAGGGCAGAGGACTCTGGCTGTGCGGGGCGTGGCATTACAGTCTAGCTGCTATCGTTTTTCTAAGCAAAGTCTCTGTTCCAAGTTCCTGGCAGTTTCAAAAGCTTATGAAAAACCTACATCATGTCACAGAGCGTTAATCTCGCGATAAAAAAAATTATCGCCGTTAAAATTGAGTCAAGTTAACACGTTAATAATGCAACATTTTTGACAGCACTAATACAAACATATAAAAAGAATAAGAGATGGGGAAGAGGAAGGGGGGAGGGGGGAAAAAGGGGGGGGGGCTCAGCGGCAGGAGAGATATTGCACTTTATATTGCACATTGTCTGGTATTGCTTATTGTTAGGCTAGGCTACTGCTCCTTCCCGTCCTCGGTCCTCCTGTTACCCCTTCTTCCCCCCCAGAGAGGAGTTGTACAGTCTGATGGCGTGAGGGACAAAGGAGTTGTTCCTCACGCCATCAGGACGCAAGCCCTGCAACAAGATAATAATTAAAAACCTTCGAAGTCTGAAAAAGAGTTTTGCAATGATCCTAGGGGCATACAAGTTCTTAGAAAAAATCCTGGTTGCTTTTTCCTACATTTATAAATCTTATTTGACCATTTTTGTTACTTGTAATAATGATACTGTTGCTATAGAGTTCCCCTTTCTTGTCCTCAGGGGATGCACATTTTTGCACTTCACAACAAACAAACTGGCAGACAACCAAGTTTCTTATTTCTTATTGAAGCGAACAATAAGTTACAAATAGTATAAGCAGACTGCATATCGTGCGTTTGAGTTTTTGTACATGTGAGCTGGACGCAGTCCTGAAACTCCCTCGTTAGAGTCATGTGTTCCGTCTTACCTATGTTCATCCAGCCGTTAGACTGCGGTGTGCGTGCTGGAGGCTGCTGCCTCAGGAAGAGCAGGTGTCTGAGGAAGAGTTCTAACTCTGCTTTCTCCATATCCCTCGACCTGATCACCTACACATCAGGGGTGCAACAACACATTAATGTCACTGCATTTTTTTTTTAAATATGCTGCTTCGGCAACACCATGTGGATGATACTTCATGGTTCAAGTAGGCCGAAATCCAATCTTACATAGAAACATTTCGGCTTCCTCAATTCAGTGAAAATAATAGATTGTGATTTTGTTGAGCTTAGTTTAAGTTAGTTATTTAGGGATCCTTTTTCAGTTAATTGGTTTTGGTTGAATAACAAATTACATTTGAATATAAAAGGATGATTGAAAAAAGGCCATTTTCTGTCACTTGATATTATGAAATGCAACAATAAAGTAATAATAGTTATTATAAAAATCACAATTCTCTAATAACTGTGATAAATAATTGTGATTATTTTTTTCGCGGTGCGGTTTTCATCAAATCCTGCACTCTGATTGGCTGGCAAGTGGGTCCGTATCCTACGGTATGGACCCCAGTTACGGACCCCGGTTATGGACTTCTGGCAACTCGCTCATTCACAACAACAAACAACATGGTAGAATTTTTTTCTCAACATTTATTTTTTTTAATAAGATTTATTTATAAAATTATCAAAAATCTTATAAATTTTTGCCAGCATTTCTCAGGAGAATAGCATTAATTTTACAGCATGGATAGCGATAACGACAGTGCTCACAGCGAAAGCGAGTTTTACTACCCTGAGGAAGAAGAAATAAAAGAAAACATTTCAGGAGAAAGCTAAAAACCTCTAACTTGCTAACGCTGAGCAAAAACATGGCTGAATCCTGAATGACTCAATTTTGTATAAATAGGGGACTACATAGGCGGCAAAATGTAGTTTTTTCCCCTGCCATGGAAGTGCACTTGTATACCGAGGAGGAAGCAATTTGCATTACAGACGTGAATGAAAATTCAAAATGGCGGCTCGCCTCGGTTTTCCCTTTCGGCTGCTCTCGTTTTCTGTTACAATTTGGTAAAGAAAAATATATATATATATTATTTACCAGCTTAAGGTTGGTCCGTATGGTGAAATACCATGACCTCGGCTAGTACTTTCAAGACCTCGGTCACAGTATTTCACGATACGGACCCCCCAGCTGGTAAATAACATATATGTATTGCATTAGTTATTACTGTGCAGCCCAAGCCCAGTGTAGTAAAAGTATACTCCTGAATAGAGAACTGAGTCCGAAGGTCAGAATGAACCTGATGTACAGCACTGTGCAAAACTCTTAGGCATCACATTTTTTCCCCCCCAATACGAACTCAGGGGTTTCATTAAGGCTGCAAAATCCAGCTATAATCAGCCTGGCGTTGGTTACTTTTCAAAGTTCCTCAACCAACAATGCTAGCAGATTTCCTATTTTCCAAAACATTTTCTTTCTCATGGTTATTTTCGTGTTCGTTTACACTTTTTACTGTGTTTGCATACTCGCGGCAGCTTTATGGCCTTGACCTTCAATCACATCAGCTACACTGTATGAAAGCTTGACGCTGATTGGCTGCTCGTTGTGGCAACGATGGGGCGCCAGAAAGCTCACTTCTGATTCGCTACGGTTCTGAAAAGGCGACAGGAGCAGCCAACCTTGTCTAGATTCTTTCCGAGTTTGGTGAGAGCTCGGTAAACAAATAACTATTTTTATGAAAGAGTAATGAGCATAGATTTTGAACATGATGAATTTCTAGCCGGTTTTCCAATGCAAAATGCTAACGTCGGGGAAGTTCTTGAGTCTTTCCATAACCGTCTCACGCTGTGATGGTCTGTGTGTGTGAGACAGTGAATTAAAAACTAGAGTCAATGGCCTCATTTGAAATGACATCGGCGGCAGCACACAAACACAGGACATTTGGATAAGATTAAATAAGATATTAGCTTATCTAATAGGCCTAGGTTCATTTAAAAATGAACAACCATGAAGACATTTCATTTTTTCCAGTATAATTTTGGAGATAGACTGTCAGGAGACAGTGACGGTGCCGGATGATGATGTTCACTACAGTACTGTTGGCAGTGTTGCTAGGTTAAGGTAAATGAAAGTGAGGATACTTGTAGTTCAGAACTGGATTGGTGGGAATGTACAGTACTGTGCAAAAGTCTTAGACACCCTATCTTTCCCCCCCCACACACACAAACTTTGTTAGAGATTTCCATTTTATGACTTCTACATTATCGAGTCAGTACAAAAAACATTTTCGAGTCCAAACGGTCATTTTTCAGCACAAAATGTTAAAAAAAAAAAAAAGTTGGTATCTGAGCAGCATATTACATACTGGTAAGAGACCACTTTTCAGATTAAAAAAGAAAACATAATGAAGGCTGCTGGGTTTTGGTGTAAAATGAAGACGCGAGTGTGACAGTCAAAGTGTCCAGAAGAACTGTGGCTGGTTCTGGAAGATGCTCAGTAAAACCTACAGCTCATTTCCTTATCAAACTGCACTCACTGTACCTGAGACTACTTTTTTTTTTTAAAGCAAAGGTTCGTCTCACACCAAATACTGACTTTGTTTCATTTATTGACTTACTGCTGTTTATAGTATTTTTTTTTATGTTGAAACATTTCATTTCATTATTTTTAAGCCATTTTTGATCTACAGCATTTCTTTACATGCGCCTAAGACTTTTGCACAGCACTGTGTATTGAACACAGCCGACTGCCTTGTTCAGATGTTAAAGGCAATTGAGGTTTTTCACCCACGTGACCAAGTCATGTGATGCATCGTTAGGCTGCCATTTTGGACGTCACGGCTCGAATCAGTTTGAATGCGAGGAAGGCGACAAACGAAAAACATAAAAGAAAAAGGAGCGAGATGCAGAAAACACCTTCACTATCCAGCGACGTAGGGCATTTACAGGGCGAGCAGAGGGAGAGGTATTTGCAAAAATTGAGGTTAGCAGGCTTAGAGAACGACGTTTACCTGCTTCCACCAGGATTGTTCACTGACGTACGGAAGTACACGAAGCCCTCGTCTTTACCTGACTTCGGCCCACGTGATCTGTATACCTATGTTGTTAAAAACCCATCGCCACACACAGGTATTGATCTGAAAGCGTATAAGAGTTTGGATGCCTACAAATATTTTGTGTCAGGCTGGGTAACATGCCTACATCAGCGGGTCGTCCCTGGAGCCGGTGGTCGCCATCTTATTACAGCTAAGGTTTGTTCACATTTTCATTTACTTTCGGTCCTCAGGATAAACAAAATGTTATTAAATGTCATTGAAATAACTTCTTAGTCTGTTGAGACATGGCCCGTTATAAATTTGCTGTTACCAGGCAATGACCAAGAACTGTATTATTAGGGTCGGTGTCTGTGTTGTAGCAGTGTACTAGCAGCTAGCTGTTAGCACTAGCTAATGTCAACAACATAGTAGCTAGTATGTTACTGTAGCAATGTTTACGTTCAGTCATTTGGATGACTGTTAAAACTTTCAGTCTCAAGTTTTTCCTTTACTGTATTTACTTGTTTACTGTAATTATGATCCGGCAGCTATTTACACCGGATCCAGTGTAAATAGCTGCCGGAGCACGCTCCGGCTTGCTCCCCCTCAAATTAAGCAGCGCGCTCTGGCTTGCTCCCGGAGTGCTCCGGGAGCAAGCCGGAGCGCGCTGCTTAATTTGAGGGGGAGCAAGCCGGATCGCGCTCCAGAACCTCGGCCGGAGCACTCCAGGAGCAAGCCGGAGCGTGCTGCTTAATTTGAGGGGGAGCAAGCTGGATCGCGCTCCGGAACCTCGGCCAGAGTACTCTGGGAGCAAGCCGGAGCACGCTCCGGCAGCTATTTACACTGGATCTGGTGTAAATAGCTGCCGGATCATAATTACAGTAAACTAGTAAATACAGTAAAGGAAAAACTTGAGACTGAAAGGTTTTAACAGTCATCCAAATGACTGAACGTAAACATTGCTACAGTAACATACTAGCTACTATGTTGTTGACATTAGCTAGCTTGACCTTCAAAATGGCAGACACCGGGGCGTCACATGACCCTGTGACGTCAGGTGAAATACCTCAATAACCTTCCAATGTGGAGATGAGATTAGAAAACGCCACATTAACACTGCAATGTCTGATGGGGAAGACTATACGTACTGGCCGGGGCAGGCTGAGGTTTGCTCCATACCAATGGTAAAGAGCTCTCCAGACTGGCTCAGGTACAATCTCAAAGTCCTGGCCCAGATGCAGGCTGGGAGAGCGTCTCAACAGTGCCCCTTCCATCGTTAATGTGGGAGCCTATTAGAGAGAATAACAAAGACACTCATAATACAGTACAAGCACAAATTAACTACATTACAGGACAAAAAAAAAAAAACATTTATATGGGAATTATTCTGCCTATAAGAATATGATCTGATCATTATGCATATTTAATGATCTCATCTTTCCTCTATTTAATGTTTAACAGTCACATTTATCAGGTATGTGATTAAGTCTAAAAGCACTGCTCAGTGCTTACTTTGAGAGGCTCGGAGGCCACCAGTGGCTGGTTGTCTATGGCACCTGGCCTGAGAGCTGTCACATTCCCATCAGCCCCTGGGAAACTCTGGCTGTCTATATCAGATGAATCAGCTTGTCGGGAGAAGCAGATATCCGTGGCAGTCGAGCTGGAATGGAGGAGACCTAGACAAGAAAGGAGCCATGTCTGTGAAAGACTTCTTCAACAACACCTGGAGCCAGAGGCCAGACTGGAGGGGATTTTTTTTTATGTGAATACTGACTGCCACTTGTCGTTTCTGATGCTTCAGAGGCACTAGAGATGTTGTCCGAGAACTTCTCTTCTGGGGATGAGTGTGAGCTTGTCGTGCCCTCCCCCTGACCCCCTTGTTCCACTCCTGCAGACGAGGTAGGAGTTCTACTGCTAGGAAATACTGCGGGTTGTTCCACCACTATCACCTTGTTGCCCTATAAATAAAATAACAAAAAGAGCTGCTGTGTGTTCAGCTCATAACTCCTGTACTGTTTTGTGTAAGCAACTATCAGAGGGAATAATTTCAACACATTTCACTGAACAAAAACGAGAACAGAGAACTCCAGTTAGGTTTGTCATACAAGTAGATTGAAATTAGGCTGGAAACTCTGAACAGTTTATCCAAGTTAACTTTTTAATAAGTTTAGCATTAGAATTTTTTTTTTTTTTTTTACGCATAGCTGACTAAAGCCAGTTGACCTACATCCTGTAAATGTCTATGAATCTATAGCATATGGATAAGCTCACAGAGGTATCATTAACAACCCATATTCATGATGTGTAAACGCAACATTAATACCCTGTCCACACTAGGGATTTTGTACCATACGAAACTACTTTCGTACCGCAACACCTGTCCACACTAGCAACTATACCGGTACTGTAGCAGTATAACTGTATCGGCACGAAACCCACAAATGTATGGGTTTCGTACTGGTACAGTATCGGTACTGTAGCGCTTCGCTGTAGTGTGGACAGATGAAGCGGTTCTGTATCGATACAAATATAATCCGCATGCGCAAAGTCACACACCTCAATCGATGTCTTCGCTGAATAAAATAGTGAAGAACGGAGATTCGTTTGTTTCTTTCTCAACTGCCTTGCACGTTTTATACGATTCGACTGAATAAATGACCACCAGAAATACAGACTGTACATTGACAACACAAAGCACACACACGTTGTTTCATCCGTACGGAAGCCGAGAGAGGCCCTTCATATAATCCTTTTTTTTTATTCACCTTGTTATCCCGAAATAACGACATAATTAATTCAGGATCTCGAGAAAACAACACAACTAATTCGAGATCTCGAGAAAACAAAACCATTATTTCGAGATCTCGAGAAAACAAAATTATTTCGTGATCTCGAGTAAACAGCTGAGAAATGGTTCATTCAGGTGCGCCAAGAGACTTGTGATATGCTGACTTTGGGGCTATTTCTCATTCTGTATAGACGCAACTTTGGTCATTAGAATGTCTGGAATAATCGATCACCTAATAAGGCAATATTTTGATCAGGGGTTGACACAGGGAGAGATTGCATCAAGTCTTTTAATAAGGGATAATTTCAAAATGAGTCCGCGGCACCTCCGCAGAAGACTGGCCCGGCTTCATCTCTACCAACGGAGATACAGTGATCCAGCTGAGATCATGAAATAATTGTTTTGTTTTCTCGAGATCTCGAAATAACGGATGCCATATATTCTCGGAAGGAAGTTACTCGGTAACCACGGAAACATTTCGCGCACGCGCATTTCAACTACCCTGAAAGAAAACCGCAAACATTTCTCGCTAGTGTGGACAGATGCACTAAACTGTACCGGTATACTTTGTATCGATACAGTTACACCGGTACGAAAGTGGTATAAGTGTGAACACAGCATTAATGTCTCTTGCGAACAGCATACATAGGGTCAGTCTGAGATATAACCCATGGTGTTGTCTTAAGCTTACGTATTTGACATAGTCCTTCCACTGCTGCCACCACTGTGTAGCGATAAGAAACCAGTAATCTCCAGGCTGGAGGCCATGCCGACTTTCTCTCTCTAACCAGCCCCTGAAAACAGAACACAAACTACTGATTAGTGCAGTTTCTTCAGACTAATTGCTGAACTGACTGACGACCGAATAATAGAAATACTATGAAAGAGAAACAAATGAGGTCTTATATGAACCTGATGATCTGTCCTTCCTCCTCGGGGGTGGCAGGCCGCAGTCCAAGAACAATATGACATACCTGAAGGGAGTTGCAGGTAAACAATTATTTATTATTTATTTATTATTAATTAATTATCATACCCTATAGAGATATTCCTTATTATTCTATCCACATTCACTGGATATGAGCAATCGCGCGCTCTGACTGGCTACTCTACGACAAGGATATCAGCTCATATACCGTGAGTTGAGAAAAACAAAAGGGTGGACCATGTTACTGAACCAACTGAGGATGAAATAAAAACTCTACTCAAAAACAAAACCCCAAAAAATACAAAAAAGCAACAAAATATGGAATGGAAGTATTTGATTGTAAGAACATATCTTTTTTTTTTTCCAAGAATTATTATTAGAGCATTTTTCACAAATTGCTGTCATTTCACCAGTTTGCTTACATTCCAAGCGGAAATGATTTTGTCAGACGTTTTGCATAAAGTTTTTAATTCATCGAATTTGCAAAAAAGAAAAATGCTCCGTTACTCAAAATCCAGCGCATGTGGATAGACTAAAACAGTTATTCCACTCAATTTCAACTCGGTGCTATGCGACTCGTTGGCTATCAGTGCATATCCGATTCAATTTCGTGGAATAACTGTTAAATATTAAAGAGACAAACAGAACACCAAGACAATATTGCAAAGTAGGTCTGAGTGATATGACGATGTAATGTCAATATTGTGATAAATTGTGTCACAATACGCTTTTCTGAGATTTCATGGATATTGGGATCTTTTTATTTATTTATTTCATAAATTTATTTACAAATTGACGAAGCAGCTGATTTGATAAAATTTTGTACTTAATCTTTAAAGGAACAGTCCACCGTACTTCCATAATAAAATATGCTCTTATCTGAATTGAGACGAGCTGCTCCGTACCTCTCCGAGCTTTGCGCGACCTCCCAGTCAGTCCGACGTGCTGTCACTCCTGTTAGCAATGTAGCTAGGCTCAGCATGGCCAATGGTATTTTTTGGGGCTGTAGTTAGATGCGACCAAACTCTTCCACGTTTTTCCTGTTTACATAGGTTTATATGACCAGTGACATGAAACAAAGTTCAGTTACACAAATTGAAACGTACTGTAGCGATTTTCTATGCTATGGAAAGTCTGCACTATAATGACAGGCGTACTAACACCTTCTGCGCGCTTCGACAGCGCATTGATACTGAGCTCCGTATCAATGCGCAGTCGAAGCGCGCAGAAGGTGTTAGTACGCCTGTCATTATAGTGCGGACTTTCCATAGCATAGAAAATCGCCACGTTTCAATTTGTGCAACTGAACTTGTTTCATGTCACTGGTCATATAAACCTATGTAAACAGGAAAAACGTGGAAGAGTTTGATCGCATCTAACTACAGCCCCAAAAAATACCATTGGCCATGCTGAGCCTAGCTACATTGCTAACAGGAGTGACAGCGCGTCTGACTGCGTCTAACTGACTGGGAGGTCGCGCAAAGCTCGGAGAGGTACGGAGCAGCTCGTCTCAATTCAGATAAGAGCATATTTCATTATGGAAGTATGGTGGACTGTTCCTTTAAAAGGCTAAGGCAGGGGTTTTCAAAGTGTGGGAGAGTGAGCCCCCCCTCAGAGAGCAAATAAACAACAGCGCCCCCCTTACAATTTTTGTTGTTGCTATACTTAATGTTCCATTCGTATTTGAAAAAAAAATGGTTGTTGTACACATTATTTTTTTCTTTTACACATTTTAAACATCTGTGCTTTTTGAAAACATCTTTTTTACACATTTAAAACATATGAGCTTTATTAAAACATCTTTTCTTTTTTTACACATTTTAAACATCTGTGCTTTTTAAAAAAAAAATCTTGTTTTACACATTTTAAACATCTCATAGCATTGTTAGCTAGCACCTCTTGGCAGACAACACACTGTGGCAGTGGAGCATCTTCAGATCCAGTCCATGAAAATCCAAATTTTAAATAATCGTAGTCATACTTCTTTTTTTTTTGCTTGGCCCAGACTCTGTCTCCTCACTCACTGTAGCTTTAGGTACTAAAAATCGATCCATTTTGTCTCTGGCAAAGGCCAGCTGAAGTTTGCTAAATGTCTGCAATAGTAACTTATTCTGGTTTATTTTTCCTCACGTTGCGCCCCCCCTTAAGAACTCTGGTGCCCCCTAGGGGAGGCGCGCCCCACACTTTGAAAAGCCCTGGGCTAAGGGTTTTTTTGTTCCAAACTTTTATTTTGTAGATATGATACAAATCATCACACAGGTTTTTTTTTTTTTTTTAAATGCAACACTACTGTATTCCTGGCCGTTTGTCAGCATACCTATATATGATGATCCATATTGCCCACTGTATGCCTTCGGGAATTGTGACTAGGGATGGCGAAAACTAAAAAAAAATCTTGGCCGACCACCGAGCCTCATTAGCCGGTTAAAGTCGGTTAACCTACGAGTTTAAAATTCTAGAACTGGAATTAACAGGGATGCAAACGGCGCCTTTTGGCGGATGGCGCCCTCTCCACGGCTGAATCGCGCAGATCCGACCTTCCTTTCCCAAGGGGGGGGCGTTGGAGCGTCTGACCACAACTTCATCAAAGCAAATTCTGCATATAAGCAAATGCCGCCACAGTCCACGAAACACAGGAAGTACAAGCACGAGAAGAAAACAGCAAATCAGAAAGCCGCGCAAAATTTAATGTGCGCATTCTGATCTACTGATTGCGCAGCTTCCGCGCAAACGCGCAGAGCCCCCTGATCCACTGCCCTCCTCTCACACCCCCCACGCCTCATGGACTGCAACGGCACCCGCCTATTTAGTAATTTTAATACAGAATCCACCTTGAAATTACAATCAGACACTCCAACACCCCCCCCCAAAAAAAAAAACAAAACGGATCTGCGAGATTAAAAAAAAAAAAGTCGGCATCTGCGCCTTTAGTTTGTGTGGAGAGATATGATCTGCAATAACATGCATTGTTGGCTACAGACCGAAACATACTTTCAGAATGCACTGGCCAAGGCAGGACTAAACTCGATGTGCCTTCTAACAATAATAAAAAAAAAACAGAATAGTAATTTGTAAGCTAAAAAGCCTGTGTCTACACTTTTCTTTCGCTGAGTGGCAGCTGGGCGGGACATGACTGAATGAGTGTTTCTGATTTGTCAGCTGTCTTTAACTGGGGTGGGAGGGCGGGACATGACCGAATGGGTGTTTCTGATGTCAGCTGTCGTCCTTACGCCGCATGGCATGGCCCAAGCATTTACAACACGGAATTCCAGGTTCTCCGCTCCAAAATCGGCAGCTTCAAAACGATTGATTTTTTTTTTTAACCGACAACCAAAAAAAATTTAACCGGTTGACGTTGATTCGGTCAACCACCGGTCAAACGGTCATCGGTTAACATCCCTAATTGTGACATGACATTTTTGTCATGTCGCTAATCCTAATACAAAGGCGTTCATTCATACCTGAAATAGGAGGTTGAGAAACTCAGCAGCAAGGGCACTCTGAACACTCCAAATCTGATAGTCTTCAAGTGTCAAATGGCCTTTCTATATAAAGTCAGAGCAAAGAGAAATTGTAACCTTACTCTCGGATGGGTATCCGATTCATAACGATGTGCAATTAAACAGAAAATGGAAATATATACCTTGGTAGTGTCATGTACTCTGAGAATGTCTTTGACAATATTAGGCACACTTGACTGTAATTCCTGCGAGGAGAATAAAAGAGAAACTGAGAGGCCAGAATATAAATAAATGAAAATTTATTCATGAATACCAAAGTAAAGTGTGTCCTATCTGATTTTAAGATGTCTCAATTTACAGTTTGCTATAACTCCCTATACAAGGTGACTTACAGGGATCGAGTCGGTACGATTATCCCTCCAGACCTCCAGCAGCGCAACGACCATCTCATGGATTTCTTCTCGACAAAGAACTCCATCACGGTCAACATCAAATACTTTAAAACAAACTGATCCAAAACAAAGAGTGGGCATAAACCAAATCAGTCGAGATGATACATTTCCATGTGCATTATACTGCAAGTAGAACATAATGTGTCACGAAAGGTACCAAGCTAAATTTGGTGTAAAATAATTGGTCAGACTTTGATTCAATTACTAAAATGGATCAATGACGCAGCAGGATCTCCACTTACATTTCTGCCTTTCAGCCAGAGGTCCCCTACAGCAGGCCGACAACCCACAGGAAATCTCTTTGAAATCTATGTGATTGTCTCTGTTCTCATCAAACGCATGAAACAAACCTGATCGAAAGATTGCAAACACACAAGTCACACATACACCTGAACAACTTAACATACTAACAAACCCTGTCCGACATAAAATATTGATGGAAAAAAAAAAGCGCCATGAAATGCATACCTTCACTTATGGATAGATGAATAGGAGGGGATACCAATGGGACAAACGTCTCCAAATCAAAGCGTCCAGTTCTTGACTGAGCTTTCAGTAACCAGTATCGCTTTTCTAGGTCAATGATATCCGATTCTTCCACTGCGTTACATAAAACATTACAGTAATTTATTATGAAGATTCTCTCAGTTACGAGACCACAGAATTTAAGAATTTTTTAAAAGATTTGTTACAGTGTGGAGAAATTACAACACAATATGTAACATTTAAATGAATTTTACAGCTCAGGTGAATGCCAAGAACACATACGGTATTAAGTGCATTTTTGCTCTGACTTGGAGGAACAAAGTAGACATACAGTATTTGATACGACAAATCAACAATATGTATTTAGTAAATAAATAATAAATAACAAGAAGACACAGTCAGCTATATCCCCCACCCTATATACCAAGTTTCAAGATATTAGTTGTCACGTTTTTCAAGTTCTGCTGCAGGAAACCAACCCTACCACTTTACACTGACCTCAGCAGCCCATGGCATAAACTAGGGCTGCGTACCGGTACTGTGTACCGGTACTGTACCGATCTAAATTTACACCAAGTATCTGCTTATTTTGTGACTGAAGATGCGTAAATCCTACTACACAGACAAAAATTTAGCACTGGAAAAGGCGTAAAATGCCGCGCTGAAACTTGAAATCAGAGCCATCTTTGATTTGAGATCCTCTCGCCACAGCCTCACGAGACATTGCGAGAGCTTGGCTGATCCAGCGTTCTGATTGGTCAAAAAGACTCAAAAGCAGGTCAGCCTTTGCTGGCATTGGCAGTCTTTGCTGCTTTGTGTAATTTTGCCGCGCAAGTTAAAGGCCGCGGACTGCGCGTAGTCTGTAGTACTCTAGTGTCGTCACTTCTCGCTGTGAGACAACTTATGACTTTTTGTCCCAAGTTAACTATAGTGTGAGACTGAGAGGGTGACTGAGAAGTGAGGTAGGAAACCTAGTTCTGTTCGGTTTTCTTTGAATAAAGATACTGACAAGTTGTCAACAGTTTATTAATGTTTCTGTCATTATTGAAGAAGTTCAGAAGAATTTGTCAAATTGTTCAGGTACAGGTCCGGACCTGTACCTAAACCTCTGTACCGGGACCTGTACCTGATGTTACGTTTAGGTACGCAGCCCTAGCATAAACCCACCAGACCTTTGGTCCAGGTGAGCTAAAAATTAAAATCTCTCACATTTCTTAGTATCAAAAGGCACATCTAGATTACTTAATCAACACGTATACCAACTTTCAAGCCCATACCACTCATAGTTTTCAAGTTCTGCTCCGGAAACAAAGACTACCCCTAAGACTAACCTGAGAGAATAAGTCTGAAATTGTTTCCATGGAAACATGGAAAATTTTAATTTCTTACATTTCTTAGTATGAAAAGGCGCATCTACATCACCTTGTTAACATGTATACCAAGTTTCAAATCCGTATCATGAATAGTTTTGGATATATGCTCCGGAAACGAACATTGCTCTTAGAACCTAAGTCAAAATCTATTTTTTAACGTAAAAATTTGAAAAATACATTTTTTCAAAAATCCAAAATACCAGTTCACATGTTGCTTGATATGTATACAAAGGCCGAATCCCATTTCACCCCTTGGACCAACCCCTTAGCCCTTCCCCTCCATTTTGCGCGTTCACGTGAAGGGGTAGGGGCATCCCAATCCCAGTTAACGCGGAGGGGTAGGGGAAGGCGTAGGGCTTCTGTACCCCTCCAAACGGAGATTTTCCTGGAGCTGACTCCGAACGAAGGGGTTTGAGTGATTTCCCACAATGCCATGCGGATTTCAGCGAGATTTCATGCGGATTTCAGAAAGATGGCGGTTCCCGCGGCGAAAGATTGTCATAAATGTATTTTCTCCATTATTTACGTGTTTTAAGTTGTTATCCAGAGGAAACACGCCGCTTGATTCGCTTTCGAGCTGAGAATGAGCAGCGATTTCTGAAATCCAAGCTGCTGCTAAAAAGCTTTGGGAGTGAGTATTGTTTTCGGTTGCTTTACTGCGTATGTTTTGTTCTGTTATTCTCGCTTTTATTGTTTACATGAGTGTTCTGACACCTCATTCTGTCGGATGTGGTGCACGAAGCGCCAAAGATATCCCATTCAGTGGTGTTAGTTAACAAATCACACCCTGCCAGCAGAGCTCTCTGGCTCTGACTGTAGCGGCTGGTCGCAGCCAATGACGCATTTGGTCGCGTTTTGCTAACGTAAACGCTGACGGAAGTACGCGATGACGTATGCGATCGTTGAAGGGCTATCCCAATACGTAAGGGTTGAATTTCAAGCCCTATCCCTTGTAGCTCAGTTTCAAGGGGAAGGGCCAAGGGGAAGGCGGAGGGGTAGAAATTAGAATTGGGATTGGGCCAAAGTTTTATGAAGATATCTTTTGTAGTTTTAAAAGATATGGCCTGGAAACGAAAACGTAACCAGACGCACGCACTCCGTTTCTGGATAAATAGGAAGTGTATGTAAATAAAAAAAATAATAATAATAATAGGAAGTGCTTTTATTCAAGTGTGGGAGGAGAGTAACTGTTACTTCTGAACCTTTTCGTGCTTTGACATTTTTGCTGAAGCAACAAAAGGACTATCAGACTGACTTGCTTGCTTTTCTAATAAATAAAATGTATGAACTTTCGATGGCATTCGTGAATTCGACTCCACACCCATCACTGAGGTCACCACAACAAAAACAACTGCATCTGTGCGTCATATTAAAGGAGATACGCAGAACCATGGCCTCATGTTTGTTTATAAATGCCTTGAGACTTCAAGAATGGCACAGAAATAGTTTTAAGCGTTAACAATAAATCTAATATAGTCATTTTTACGATTAAAGTGATTCATATAGGTAGCAGTCTGAGTGAATGACGTTGGCGTCTGTAACGTCACAGCAGGAAGTCTATCGGTCTCATCGCCATTTCCGCTATACTAAAACACAGAGCTGACTGCGACTCCGATCCTCCATTTTGAGCTAATTTATTGCCATGCCACGTAGATGTGTTGCTGGCCGGTGCAGCAACACGACAGAAGGTGGATTTATGCTGCATTCATAGCCCAAGAAATGTTCAAACTGCAAAGATCTGGATGCGTTTTGCGAGAAATTCATGGATTGGGCGCCTACGAAGTGGTCTCTCCTCTGCTCTGCACATTTTACCAAGGACTTGTACGAAACCTCTGATCTGTTGAGGAGTGTTGGCTATAAGCCCGTATTGAAAGAGGGTGCAGTACCAACAATTAAAGAAAACTACAAGAAAAGGAAAGTATATTTAATTAATTTTTTTTTAAAAAGGAAAGTAAATTCAGATGCACCAGTTCGCCTGGAGTGTGAGCCGAGGGTTGTTGGTAAAACCCGGGACGGAACGGGCTGCGACATATTATCGCTCGGGCAGTGACCTCCCCGCGGTTATTGATAAAACCGGTGACATTCCTTCCCGTCCCGGGTTTTAGTAATTGTCTGAGCTGAGCAGTAATGGCGGAGTACTCAGTATGGAGAAAACGGAGAATGAGTGGACCAGCCATCTGATTTCTGCGCTGGACATTCCTGCCATCTTGCCCTTACATGGAAGAAGCGAATGAACGAACAACTGAAAGTCAGATTGTTTCAAAACAATCGGCCACAAGATCGGCCTTCAAGAAGCGAGAACACAGATGGGTAAGCGCCGACTCTCATTTGGATACAAAACAACACGTTATTCACCTGCATTTAGATTAATCCACGTAACTTGTATTGTGTGTTTAAGTTACCAGTATAAGATTATTTAATTTGCTTCAGAATGTGATGGTCTCAGTTCATCTCATTATTTAATTAGCCTTTTATGTTTTATCAGTGAAAATGCATGCATGTACATGCATGTTGCATACGTTATAACACCAATCACGTTTTAATGAGAGTCAACCCACAATCAATGAAGTCAAATTAGTCTTAGTTGAGCAAGTCGGTAACGGTATTTCTTACTTTCACCATACATTTTTATTTATATGACTTTGGTCTATAGCTGTCAAAGGCCTCGGCCTTAAAACCGGTTCCCGCTGTGCAGCGCTCGAAACTAACGCTGTCCCGACGTCCCGGGGACCATAAAAAATGTCATCGGGACACAAAATTATCATATCTGGGACAATCCCGGGACAATGGAAAAAAATAGATCTAGAGACGACAATTCCCCCGGGGGAAATCGTGAGAGTGATGCAGTGCGCGTAGCAGTCACAGCTGCCGGAGCTGAGCTGGACTGTATTTTTGTCTCTCTCTGCTCAGCGCGCGGGTGGGGGAGGGGCACACAAAAAGGGCAGCTTTCCGTCAGAGCGCTCCCTCCAAACAACGGGGGTTTACACGAAAACGGAAGGAGATATTCACAAAATTATTTCACATTGAGTGCCACAAGGGTCTCCTGAACACACTGATGTACTTTTTTTGTCTGTAGTGTTAAAATTGAGGACACTAGAGCGAGTTAAAAACGAGTGACTTTTCTGATTTAACAATCAAAGCGCAGCCACGTTTATAATGGGAGTCTATGGGGCTGCGCGCCTGTCCTCTCCTCACTTTCAGGCTTCTCATTCAAAAACTGCAAGTCCTATCGTGTAGGTAGACACATTGTGTGAATCAGGACAAGTGTGGCTACTACTTTTGAGAAAATTATGTGTGTAGAGTGAAAATTGGGGCTGAAAACACAGTTTAAATGAGAAAGTTTGAGCTATTTTTCCAAGCTCTCTACACTCTAACTTAACGAGCTGCACTGGTGTGTAACGCAATAGACACCCATTATAAAGCCGGAATTTCTCCAGGAACCCACATGGTGTTTGAGCTGGGTCTGAGCCAAAAGTATAGAACCTAGCAAAAAGTTGAATGCCAGATCCACAGAGGAGAAGTTTCTCTACGTTTTAAAGTTTGAATCATGTCTCTAGGTGAAAGCATGCCAGAGCAGCGGATGTTTGAAATGTGTGTAGTTTTTCAAATAATTCCATAGAAATGAATGGGAAATTTATCTAGGTCAAAGAAAATGAAATTAAGCACTGTAAATAATGTAAATGATTTCTATGACTAAAGGTTACAATAAAAAAAACTTGCATTACATTGCTTTGTTTGCACTTATATGATATGACACTTTTATCCAAAGTGACTTTACGGTTTTTTACAGTGTTAAAGTCCCTGTAGCAATGTTGGGGTAGGTGCCTTGCTCAAGGGCGTTTCATCTATTGATGGTATGGCTGATGGCTTTCAAAACATCTCTGAATGGGGCAACAGGTATATTACATAAAAATGGATAACGGTAATGGTGAAAATGATAAGTTGGCCTTATAAGTCTCATCTCATCTCATTATCTCTAGCCGCTTTATCCTTCTACAGGGTCGCAGGCAAGCTGGAGCCTATCCCAGCTGACTACGGGCGAAAGGCGGGGTACACCCTGGACAAGTCGCCAGGTCATCACAGGGCTGACACATAGACACAGACAACCATTCACACTCACATTCACACCTACGGTCAATTTAGAGTCACCAGTTAACCTAACCTGCATGTCTTTGGACTGTGGGGGAAACCGGAGCACCCAGAGGAAACCCACGCGGACATGGGGAGAACATGCAAACTCCGCACAGAAAGGCCCTCGCCGGCCCCGGGGCTCGAACCCAGGACCTTCTTGCTGTGAGGCGACAGCGCTAACCACTACACCACCGTGCCACCCGGCCTTATAAGTGCCAACAGATATTCAAGGTATAAGTAGATGAAATGAACATAAAAGGGGTCTTATTTTCAACTAAAGTGTACTGCAGATGTAGTGAGTTGAAACATTTTCTGAATGAGCTAGTTGGCCCCTTTAAATAAACGGGTATCTATTCATACAGTGAGATCGCCAAAGTTTAATAAACTGAAAATGCAATAACTGTAATTTTGAAGTAGATGATGTATAGGACATGTGTCACTTGTGTTTTGTGACTTATTGTAAAAATGATATAAAGGGTTCAAAATCACATAGTTACAAATATAATAGTAACTTCATATGATAATATTAACCACTGGTTATTTCAGAGAGGAAAAAAATGGGGACACTATTTCTTCCATTCGGGACAATACAACACAGAATTCGGGACCACTGGGGGACACAAAGAAAAAAAGTTAATTTCGAGCCCTGCCGCTGTGACATCATGCACTCAGGGCTGGCTGACTCAGCGGGGCAGCTCCAGTGCCAACTTTGTGGTCAATTTTAACTCTCAAAAATATATATTTTTTTATTCCCATTTATGCAGCATACAAGAGTCAAGGATGGAGATACTATCCACTCAGAAATGTATTTAAAAATGAAAGGTTCTGCGTATGTCCTTTAAAGAACTAGAGACTTGTGCAGGTCTGAGCTCAGCCTTTGTCTGATTGGGAGATAGACGCTACGGTACGTCATGAGCCTGGGTACATAATTATGTTATGTTAGAGGCTGTAGGTTATAGAAACGCAGTTGTATAACCTAGGCTTTATAGAGAGCGTGCACGTGACGTCACGAGGTCACGTGATATTTGTTTATCTGCCATCTTGGACGGCATGGCCGCGCATAGAACTTAGACGAACCCGTTCTAATTATCAAGTGTGTGGGAGTAGATCTTTCGAGAATGGTTATATCTTGTTCAGCATTTGGTTGTACCAATAGACAGGGCCAAAAGGAGGGCCTGTCATTTTATAGATTCCCCGCAGACGAGGAGAGACGCGCAAAATGGGTGTCCGCTGTGCAAAGAGAAAACTGGAACCCCAGTTCTACCAGCCGAATTTGTAGTGAACACTTCATATCATATCTTCTAATTCAATACTCCTAGTACATCTGTTAAGTTGATTTTCGGATTGAATGATAACTGCATAGTCGGTGATTTGTGATTTTTTTTTCCAGACAAAAACATACATATTTACAACCCTGTCATTATCTGGAACTGAGTTTAGATTTCGAACATTCTTACGATAAAACGTCCTGCATAGTCTCTTTATGATAAACGTCTTAATGCCACTTACCCGTGAGGTTATCAAGTAGACATTCTTCTTCGGAACCTTCCAGAGGTATAGTTGGGATACCCGTCCCGCAACAAAATATTTATAAGCTTCCAGGCTCTTGTAAGCTTTGAGGGCTTTGCCAGTGTAACATGATTAACAAGAAAATTGTAAATGTCGTGGTAGGCCAGATCGGGCAAATCGCCGGCACCGCAGCTCCGAATTTCCCTGAGCAAGGATTGCGGCAAGTTGTACGGATCTGCAATCCCCAACCTGGAACACTTTTCCACGTAACGCTGCCTCACGTCACCTTCAAGATGCTGAACAAACTTAGACAAGTAATCGCGCGATGTAGATGGGGTATTTTCCGAATTTTCTTGGGGATTACTGCCTGGATCCATTACGCTCGCGCAAGGTAAACAATCCTGAAGCCGTCCAATATGGCAGAGTAAACACGGACGGGTCACGTGACTGCACATCCTCTATACAGTGCAAGATATCAGCAACTTAGTACGGTAAATTCTTCCATTAGTTTGATCTGTGGGGAAAAAAGTCTCAGGAACTGGCACAAAGGCACATAAATAAAAAAAAAAAAAAATAGCCCGCTCAGAAATACGTCGACGCTCGGATTTGAACTGATGTTTCAAAATCTCTTCCTTTCCTGGCCAGCGCTCTAGACCACTCGGCTACAGAGGATTACACTGTGAACTGAGGTTATGTAATGTGGTGCTTACATAGCACGGGCGATTGCTCTAAGACAACGAAGGAGGCTCAGCCTCCTCTAAAAATGACAAACATCGTGTAGGATGAATTGCGCTACGCTTATGTTATAGCCGACCTTATAACATTGCTATTTCAGATCCAGAATCATAGAAATACATGTGCTCAACC
The DNA here is from genome assembly GCF_027579695.1 of Neoarius graeffei. Classification (NCBI taxonomy): domain Eukaryota; kingdom Metazoa; phylum Chordata; class Actinopteri; order Siluriformes; family Ariidae; genus Neoarius; species Neoarius graeffei. The sequence continues at coordinate 37,206,932 of NC_083593.1, read as the reverse complement.
CAACTACAGTGCGAAATCATTCCGTTATAACTTTCCCCAGTTCGCCTAATGTGTGCATGAGTTTTTCCCCCTCGTGACAGCGCGATGCAGCCCAGCCTCAGTGGATTGGGAGCTATGTGCTTGTCAATCTCAAAATGCAAGACAATTATTGGACAAATACTGCGAAAACGCCCGCCCACGGAGTCTCACGGACTCCCAGCCTCAATGGACTTCAACGGCATTTGGGAGCTATGCGCTTTTCAATCTCAAAATGCAAGACGGTTATTGGACAAATACTGCGAAAACGCCCGCCCACGGACTCTGAGCCTCACATGGGAGGGACATGGCAGTTTCCGCGAGGAGACTGGTGATTGGTGAAAGCGGCCGGATATTTTCTTTGACTGAAAGCTCGTTTCAACTATAGACAGGCAGCACAGTGTTGCCAGATTGGGCGGTTTTAAGTGCATTTTGGCGGGTTTTGAACATATTTTGGGCTGGATAACGTCAGCAGTATCTGGCAACATCAGTTCAGTCCCATGCGGATTCGCAAGTGCTGTGGTGTAGTGTAAGAGATCAGCTTACATTTCGATTTCATTCATTACATACGGTTTCTACCAGCTTTTTTAGTTTGTATATATTTTCATTGTAAATAAAGTGTAAATATAGTGTTGTCAAGTTTGCTATCTTAGTTCCAGAAATTTCGTTTATTTGAGTGACTGAACTTGAACTTGAGGGGGCTAGTCAGCTAGCAAGAAAGCTGCGCACGGATGCCAAGCATTGCTGATTTAATTTTGGCGAAGCCATTTGCCAGTCTTCCTTTCGAGGAAAAAATTAAAATTAAAGAGCAGGGTAGACCAACGCCTCAAATTGACTTGGTGAAAAAGGTAGGGAATAATACTCGTTCCTTTCAGCTCTCCTGGTACGAGAAAGTGAATTGGCTAACAGCAAGTGACCCACATCAACAACAGTAAATAGGCTACTTTAGTAATATGTCATGGATGGACCAAAAATATAGAATCTATTTAAAATGTTTATGCTGAGTATATTATATTGGAATATATGTTTTTCTGGATATGAATTAAACACCGCTACAATTTGGAAAACATTTTTAAACAAAAACACAGCTGAGGTCAATTTTTAAACAACATGCCACAATTAAAATGTTAAAATATACCCCCCCACCAATCATGTATATTGGACAGTAGGCTAATGGGCCAAAAGAACCTGTTATTTCACAGTTTGTGACCCTGCCAACAATCAGCCAGATCAGAGGCAAGAGTATGGGCAAAATTGATGTGTTTTTTCTTTTAAAATCTGGAAATATCGTAACCGACCAGCCTCCCCTGTTTGAAAGACTACCAGCCGCCACTGTTACATAGTCAGTACGCAGTGGTGCCACACCATGACTGTGGAATCGCTATCTGAGGCTGGCACGCCAATTACATTCTTAAACATGCTTGAACTTGATTAAACATACATACGAGTACAGACAGGTGCCTCTATAGGCTTCAGCCAAAAAGTCTTTGTGGCATGAATTTTCCGCTGATTATATCACAGACGCTTGAATGAAAAACCTTATCTATATGACAGAACTTAGTGATGACTAAGAACTTCCAACCTAGGTATCAATTCATCATTTTTTGCATGCAGAATGAAACCCACTCACAGTGTGTGACCCCAGCTAATGTCTGGTAGAAGGTGGGTGTGTCGCTGTCGTCAGTCAGAGTCACACACACTGCATTGGATAGGAGCCAGCGGGAGAAGGTAAAAGCGTCCTTGTTCTGAAGTAGCCAGCTCTTAAACTTCTCATAATTGACCTTTTCGGACTGACACAGATCAGATCAAAATGACAAAACAATTAATCAGTGCAACTTGCTGTAATATAAAGACCAACTGCAAGAGAAATTGATTTTCTGAAACTGAAGATGGTAGCTGACCTCTGTAAAACACTTCCTCAGAGAAGGATGAACTTCTCCATCCACAGCTTGTAGCATGGCTTCAATGTCCTCAAGTGTAGCATAGTTGCCCGATTCGCTGGCAAATAAACTAAAAATATCTGCAAAAGATAAAAAAAAAAGATACATTTTCATCTCTATCTGTGTTCCTGCTGAGAATGCTTATCACTTCAAACGTCGGAGAATCTACTGACAGCTTCCACACGAGCTGTCCGAGAGCGCTCACTCACATCTCGCCTTTTCTTCATCACGTCCTCTTGTGAGCAGCACCAGGCCAACAATAAGGTTGTTAAAATGCAGACCTTTTGATGTTCCACCAAATGAACTATAGATCACCTACAAGAAAAGGGAAAAAAAAAAGTTCATTAAAAGGTAGCTCTAGCCAAGTAATCCCAAAGAAAATAATCATAATAAGCATCAAACTCTTTGAATACATCTGTTCAGATCACGAGGATTACAGGGATGTGATTTGGGGCTGGTGAAATTATCTGAAAATTTTAGCCGGGGGTCTGGGGGCCGCAGGTCTCCAGATGGTCCAGGGCAGCGCCCTGGTGGGGGGACAAGGGGGGCAAAGCCCCCCGAAGCTCCTGGGTTCTAGGGTTTTCTGACTTAAAAATTGTACTAAAATGGCAAGCAAACACACAAGAAAAAAACTTGTCATGATTAACAAATTCAAGCCAATTTAATGGTCAACATGCAACTCTGAGCCCCTATAGTACATTCAATGATTCTTAACTGACAAAAAGACAAAACATGAAACCTAAAAATGTCATTCTAAATTAAATCATCTGCATTAGAATAAATAGAAAATTGTATAAGGAAAAACAAAATTTATACTGTAGAAGTTGAACATACCTAAATGTGCCTTTTCAAACAAACATGATGCAACATAAGAATTCATCCACAAGTCTTCAGGAACTCTCAAAGAAAAAAGATGATAGCATCCATGTCCAGTTCCAGCATATCAGTCACTTTTTTTCTGCAGTTTCTACTCTAGCAATGTCAACTTCATATACATAACTCTATAGTGTTCACTCACCAAAGGATAATCATAACTCCACAGTGTTCATTCACTTAAGGATATTCAGAACCCCAGTGTTCACTCACTTAAGGATATTCACAACTACTGTGTTCACTCACTTAAGAATATTCACAACTTATTGCAGTGTTCACTCACTTAAGGATAATCATAACTCCAGTGTTCAGAACGAAATCGCTGAACAAATGTCTCACAGTCTTATGTCCAACATCTGTAGCAACCTCTTTCCCCAACCATTCCCAGCGGAACTTGGTTTTTCACTATTCTGTCGATTTCTTTAACTCGATTTGCATCTTTACGCTCGATCACGGAGGCTGCCATCTTTTAACTCTTTGTTTGAAGTGAGCTTGCGTACAGCTATCTAACAAGCGCGTTCATTGGTTGTTACAGAGCGATGGGCCAATCACGTACCTCGTTTGAAACTCTGTAACTCTGTAACAGATTGGGCGGTTGCCAGATTAGGCGGTTTTTGAACATATTTTGGGCTGGAAAACGTCAGCAGTATCTGGCAACACTGCTCGTTTCATCTCAATGATGGAAAAAAAATTTTTTTCAAGTTTTGAGATGAAAAAAGCGGAATTCCGCGAATTCGCAGAAAAATCACATCCCTGGTATTAGTTCAACAGCAATTTAATGGGTATTTTCTAACAAACAACTTCAAAAACATTCCACATTCAAATACAATTCATAGGTTTTCCTACTTACACCCTTCGTCAACTAAAATGTCGACATATACAAGTCCATGTTAATTCTAACCTAACTACAACTTCCATCCATCCATCCATCCATCCATTATCTGTAGCCGTTTATCCTGTTCTACAGGGTCGCAGGCAAGCTGGAGCCTATCCCATTTACAACTTGAAAATGTGAATTCATTGGAAGCTGCAGTATTTAGTGAGGACGCTGGCAACAGAAAAGCTTAAGTGACCTGTCAGTCGAGCTAAAATTAGATCAGCATTAATCAGGTTTGAAATTAGCACTCTCAGCAAAACATCATCCAAATGCATTTCCTGAACAAAAGTCAAGGAGAATCATTTCGCTCATATATTAGTTTGAAAGCCCCACCACCTATCCAACCTCTTAATTCATTTAAAACTTTGTCGTCCCCTGATGAAACTGGAAGGCTTACATGCCGATTTGTCTCCTATTTAGCAGTTATCACATAGATCATTCACACACACTATCATTAAAGGGCATATTCTGGACCAATTTCGTTTTTTTTTTTTTATATGAAAGTATGTCCCTTTACACACTCATCCAGAAGGGTAGCTTTGCACAAGGCCATCTGTCTACAGTAGAAAAAAATAAAATAACGAAACGCGTCTGGAAAAATCCCAAGAGAGTCTGGAGCCAGATTCGTAACGTTATCTGCGGAAGCGCCAGCAGGCTGCGCGAGCTTTGCACGGTTTCAGTGTGCAGCCTGTGTAGACCAAGCGCTCCCATTTCTCTCTCATTGTCTGGTCTTTTGGGAAACGATGAGTACTAATCCCATCATGATTGGTGTTGCTACACCCTCCTACGATACATCTGTTAGCCATTTTAATAATTACGCGATAACGTTGAAGACATTTGCAGAAAACCACCAGGTCGTTTTCTCATAAACAAACCAGCGCTGACGTAGGATTCAGAAGGAGGCGTCCCGCATGCGACGTCACGAAAATCAATGTTTGCCGGGAAATCCAAATGCCAAGTTTTTTCAGAGGCGGACCAATTCGCCTCAAATGCCTTGATTTCAACTGAACTTTTCTGGTATTGCGCAAGGTAAAAAATAAAAAATTGTAGAGAATGCAGAATGTTACAGATATTTGACCAAAGTTTAATATAAAATAGGAGAATTACATTGATCTTGCTCCTGAATTTACCCGTGATATGCACTTTAAAGCAAACTGGGGACATACCAAATACTTAGAAATTCATGTAAATATTTCAAAGAGTCTACGTTTCACTCAAGTTATTTCTGACAGTCTAATTTGTAATAGAGGAAAAACTGCATTAAATTAGAAAAGAAATGCAAAACAGGAGCGTTTTCTTCACTAGTGGTCTCAGATTTTGGAGCCCACTGTGGAACGTATCTGAGTAAAATGTAAACATGGATCCTATACAGGAAAAGGAAGTGGTCATGTCATCAGCAGCCTCAGCTTCATAAGAAGTGAGACTGACAATCATTTGCAGGAACACAGGCCCAAATAATATAAATAGTGAAACTGGTGGTCAGAAAGAACGGGGACAGGCATTTCCAGTGCAAAACAGCACTTTGTACGAAAAGACAATAAAGCTGCTTCATAACCAAGATTTCATTTTTGCTATCGAACTGTTAAAATACAGAGAGAAAAATCAACACTCCGAGCAAAAATCAGGAATAAAAAGTCTGTTAATTACAAGAAAACGAAGAATGGCTAAAAATAACTTTTAAACTGATGGAGTGCCTCAATTATTTAACAGTATAACTTAAGTATATAACTATTATTACACTGTATTAAATATATAACTTTAAATATATATAACATAGAGACCATAACATTTCTAAATAATAGAACAGGCCAACAGTTGTCTTTAACCAACTTTAGAGGTATGTTTAGGATCATTGCCCTCCTAGCAGAACTAACTGTGACCAAAAAAAAAAAAGTTTTAACTTTCTAGCTGATGTTTTGAGGTGTTCAGTATTTCTAGATAATCCTCCTTCCTCATGATTCTATCTATTTTATGAAATGCATCAGTCCCCTTTCCAGTAAAAGGCCCCCACACCATGATGCTCCCACCCCCATGCTTCACAGTTGGAATAGTGTTCTTCACACTTTTTCCTCCATACATAGCCCTGATTACTTTGGTCAAATAGTTCAATTGTTGTTTTATCTGACAAGAGAATACTTCTCCAAGATGATGCTAGGTTTTTGTCTTGATGGCTAGGCCAGCCTTAAAAAAAAAATCCGTTTCCTGTCCACCGGGTGAGCAAAAAAATTTTCAGTAGGGAGGGAGGGATTTTTTATATGTATGAATATGAGTGATTCCACGCTTATGGGTACTGAAATGGGGACATGAACTTATTCACCTAAAACCATTTCTTTTTTTACCATCAGGTCACAAAACATGTAATCTTTAATGAATGATATGTTAAAAGATAACTTTAATTTTCTGAGATGTAATAAAAACATATTTATCTGCCAAAGTCAAGCCTATGAGTTCCAAAATGATGTCTGTTACATTACTTCTGTTACGATTGTCCATCTCGCATCTGTCACAAATTAATTACAATCTAGCTATATACCATGTTAATCTTATTGAAAGAATGTGTATGTTTATTCTACTACACGTTTATTAATTATATTTGCTAAAACATCACCTTCCTATGTTTCAAAAAGTAATTCTACATTGTTAAAATTGAGAATATATATGTCCACAACACTTCTGTTACGTTCTGACTTTAGCATATAAATATGTTTTTATTACATCTCAGAAAGTTAAAGTTATCTTTTAACATATCATTCATTAAAGATTACATGTTTTGTGACCTGATGGTAAAAAAAGAAATGGTTTTAGGTGAATTTTTAAAAATAAGTTCATGTCCCCATTTCAGTACCCATAAGCATGGAATCACTCATATATATATATATATATATATATATATATATATATATATATATATATATATATAAAAATAGCAATGCTGTGTTTGCTTTTTCTTTCAGTACTTTTTTATTACAAAAGCAGACACATTTAATAAAATATGACCGTTTAATCAACTGAAACTTGTACAAAAACGGTCCTCAGCATTTCACTGCCTCTTTGATTACGTCCTGGCGGCCGTCTAAATACCACAAGCAGTTTGTAATGTTCATTACTACATTTGTTCCTTCAGTTTGGCCAGTATGTCTAGATAGACAAGGTCCTTCTCTCTGGATGTCTTTTATAATTTCGTTGTGTAATTCGTTCTTTTTATTTGCTACAGACACAGTTTTTAATTCTGTCCAGCCAACCTGCATTAGTTCCGTAAACACATTTTTTTGTTCAGTTCCGTTCTCATTTTGAATAGATCTATTAGGTTCTCCTACAGATCTGTCAGGGTCATTAACAAAGTAGGTAATGAATTTCGCATAACAAAACTCAAAAGCTGTTTGTAACGTCTCGGATGGATCAAGATCAAACGAATTTTCCAGTAACGATTTGTGATGGTCCGACACACGGACTTTTTGTAGTTCTAAATCGACCGTTAGGCCTAGTTCGGATGAAATTACACTATTAAAATGATCACTGAATGATCTGTTTTTCTGAATCTTTACTATTTTGTTGTTCGCTAGAATACCATTTTGCAATTTCACACTTAAGCAAATGTTTGAAAACTCCGGATTAGAGCCCTGCACTCCCGCGGGAGTCCCGTGGGAGTCGCGGGACCCGCCACAAAGCAGTGCGGCGCGGGACAAATTTTGAAAGCTCATTGCTGGCGCGGCCGGGACCGGAAGTGCACATATGCGCGCGCGGGCAGGAGCGGGAGTGCACATATGCGGCGCGGGTGGGAGCGGTGATAAGCTGCAGTCCCGCTAACTAAAAACGTGCTTGAAATAAAATTTATAAATTATTAATTTATGTCTATCATATATAATTTGTGCTGAATATTTTATTTGGCATTAATAAAAACATTTTAAGATGCCTAAATTTGCAGAGAAAGTCAGATTGCCGGACTGAGTGAGAAATAGCATCTTAAACTTGCCATTGATCACTCTAATGACTCGCAGTTCACACCCAGCTAGCAAGAGAACCATGAGTGAATTGATTTACTTGTTGCGTTAGTCTACAACTTTAACCAGAGAGACAGGTTACACAGTGACGGTAGGCTTGACTCAATGCTATCCCAGAAATCCTTCCTGTAATATGCAAATTTGGCTGTCCAATCAGAGGCGGCCAAATTTGCATATTACAGGAAGGATTTCTGGGATAGCATTGAGTCAAGCCTACCGTCACTGTGTAACATGTCTCTCTGATTAAAGTTGTAGACTAACGCAAGCAGGAAATCAATTCATTTCTTTTACTAGCTTTGCTTTGCAATAAAAAAAAAAAACATTGGTACAAAGCAAACCCATTCACTTTTTTATGCTGATCAGAGAATTACAATGGTTTCTCATGTGATAAAAATGTGTGATTTGCGATTAAATATTTTAATCATTTGACAGCACTAATTATTAGAGATACTACATGCTGAATTCAGAAATAAGGTAAACAATAACAAATGTGAGCTGTAGATATTTACAGTATGCTCAAATCCACTCAAAGTAGGGGGCGGGGCACCATCACGCTGTGTCAAGACAAGAACTTTCCTGAGAAATAACTCCAACGTCTGCATCATGTGGGATTTGCGGGCAGGAGTGGGACAAAATATGGCAGGCGCGGGCGGGAGCGGGACTGAAAATCATAATTTTTTTGTGGGCGCGGGCGGGACTGAAAATCATAATTCTTTGCGGGCGCGGGCAGGAGTGGGACTGCACAATGCGGGCGCGGGCGGGAGCGGGACTGAAAAATCCAACCCGCACAGACCTCTACTCCGGATCTCCTTCCTTCATGGTGGCTGCCATTTTTTTTGTGCCGCACGCCACATGCGCAGAGCTGATTCGATTCTATATTCTGCGCGGAATGCGTAAATGTCAAGTTCGATTTTAGATTTACGAACCCGAAAAAAATGTCGAAAAAACGGCGTTAAAAAAAAAAAATTTCAACCGCACAAACGGCACTCACCCGGCCGGTGGACCGGAAACAGAACATTTTTTAATAATGGCACTAGCTGCAAAGTCTTTTTTTATGCCAGACTTAGAGTAAAGACCTTGTCCTTGCATGACAGCCTTTCAGGCCATGGTGATGTAGAACACGCTCTTAACACTAAATATACAACTTTTCGATCTGCAGGGCTCGACATTAAGGACTGCCCGATTGCCCGGGGCAAGTGAAACATACATTTGGGCAAGTGGGACATGTCCCCAACATGCCCAACCGGGCAAGTTAGAATGAGCATATATTACGAACTAGCACCACAAAAATTTGGCTTTTTGATCTTTTATTTCAGTTCCTAAAAGCGTCCCTCACTACATGTCCACCATTATGTCTTGGCTGTTTTCTTAATCTCTGTTTCATTTACTGCTTTGCAAGTTATTTTATATACCCCCACTGTTGTAGTACGGTACGTGTACTGTTTACAGACCCCTTGTGCATGACGTCACTTATCACGTGATAATTACAGCTGGGGTCAGACAGACACCTTCTTTCATGAAAGCAAGGCTTAATCTGTCTTCAATATGGTTAATTTTTGCACTGTTTTAACTTGTTCAAACACAGAAACAGATAAAAGGCATTACTGTCTCCCCACTATCAAGAAAAATGTTTACAAATAGAAGCAAATGCTTCAAGAACAACGAGAAAATGAGTGGTTATATAGTGTTTTTTTGCTACATCATCCACCTCTAGGTTAATTAAAAAAATAATAATAAAATACAACCCGCGCTGAGTCATGACAGACTGGCTGCACTGATTCAATTACAGGTTGCCAGGTCTGTATAAAAAACACCCACAACCTACACACTAAACAATAACTTTAAACTCAAACATTATCCTGTCTGTCATGACGCAGTGTGGTTTTTTTTTAAACCTAGAGGTGGATGATAAAAACAAACAAACAAAAAACCTACAAATATTCTCAAACACCGTATTGTTCAAAAGTCTTGGCACCCTATTGTTTTCAAGCAAACTTTGTTATAGATTTCTACTTTATGATTTCTACATTATCAAGTAATGAACCTACAGTCTCAGAGAGAGTTCTACACAAACACACTGAACTTTATAACAGCTGCATGCATGTGAAATGGAAATAAATCGACTAAAACTATTTTGGATAAAACTGTTATCGTCCATTACAAGTAAAAAGTAACTAATAACCAAACTTCAACTCAATGTGTGATCTTCATTTTATGTTGCAATTCACAACTATTCCATGGTTTTCCAGTTCATTTGATGGTGTCTTAAGGCCAATTTATGCTGACAACCCAGTCCTCACAGACGGCGTCGCAGATAGCGTCTGCGTAGCCCCCCCACCTTCGCAGACGCTCTGCGCGCACCTCCCAAAAATTGTGACCACCGCAGAAGCCTCGCAGACAGCGTCGCAGACAAGAGGGCTCTGATTGGTCCACTCTACATCCACTGTACACGCACTTCCGCTTCCCTACTTTCCCGGTTTGGTTTGTTTTCACGACCGCCATTTTTAAAAACACGAGCGAAGATGGAGCAGCATGAAGAGCGGTTGATCGAGGAAGTACGTACATCTATACGACTCCAGTTCTAGTCATAAGTAACCGGAGGATAAACACTCCACTAACCACACCCACCAACTACTCCTAGCGATTTCACGACTTCGCGCCCCCTTGCGTTGTGGCGGTGAATAACATCGTGCACGCCTATTACTCCCCGCTCAACGATAAATTACAACTGTCTGCGAAAAGCTATCTGCGAAAGCCTTGTCGCAAGAGCATGCAGAGGCCCTTAGGGTTCAGTCGAACCTTTCATACCAAAATCCATTCATCCATGGGAACTAATTTGTGTCTCTTTCCTAAATGGTGTGGTGTCTGTGTGATCCCAAGGTTTCTGCATAAAACTGTTTGTACAGATGATCACGATGCCTTCAACTGTTTAGAAATTGTTCAGAAGAAAGAAACCAAATTTGTAGAAGTCCACAATTTATTTTCTGAAGTCTTGGCTGAGTTTGCTTGAATTTCCCCATGATATTGAGGTAGGGTATTAGGCAGAAAAAGAAATTTACCAGTCAAAAATAATATTTTATATAATCCTGATAAGCGCCGCAGGTGCGAAGACGAGCGCCGCAGGCGCGAAGTCCCTCTAGGGGGGTCTGGGGGCATGCCCCCCCAGAAAATTTTTGAAATTTAGACTTCATTTCCTGCATTCTAGGACATTTTCAGGGTGAAATGGCGTGTAATTTTTGATCAGAAATATTGCATATTTTTACTTTGTATTTTTTTCAGTTTCACTCCTGAATGTATCAGATGTATGTATGGTGTTTGATTTGGTAACAAAAGTGAAAAGAAAATAAACAACAATGAATTGTATATAATCTTTTGATCTAGTTACAGTATTTAATAAAAAAAAAATAACCCAACAGTATTCTATTTTACCATACCCCAATGAACCCCCCTTGTTAATCAATGTATCACACATACCTTTTCTGTCTTTTTGTGGAAAAACGAATCAGTTTTTGTCACATTCAATTTGGGGCGTTTGTTGGGATTCATCTTGATCCAGAAGAGTGAGTCAGCAAAAAAAAATGCGGTTCTCCCGCCAAGAAAGAGGAAACTACAACGCAGGGTGTTTGGCAATTTTCGACCAATCAGAATTCGCGATTTATTCAGTCCGCATGTTACAAGATTCAGTGCGGGCCAAAATGGCGGAAACGATGAAATATTCTGATTTTTCATTTCAAGTTTTCAGTATTTTTCGTATTAAACTGTGTTTCTTACGATTTGTAAATGATGGCGGAACCACACACGGACTGGCCATCGGGAGTAGCGGGAGTTTTCCCAGTGGGCCGGTGGTTCAGCGTGGGCCAGCGGAGAAAAAAAAAAAAAAAAACAGTTGCGCGCTGGCCTTTAATATGATAAGCAATGTTAACAGTTTCTTTAACAAACTGTTAACATTGCTTATCATATTAAAGGCCAGCGCGCAACTGTAATAAGCAATGTTAACAGTTTGTTAAAGAAACTGTTAACATTGCTTATCATATTAAAGGCCAGCGCGCAACTGTTTTTTTTTTTTTTTTCTCCGCCGGCCCACGCTGAACCACCAGCCCACCGGGAAAACTCCCGCTACTCCCGATGGCCAGTCCGTGTGTGGGCGGAACATAACTGGATTTATCGGATGACATGTGGGAGTATTCATGTGCGAAAATTTTCAGCATTATCGTCCGTTTCAGTATCCGTCTGTGTGTATACTTGCCCGTTGAAATCGGCAATCGCCCGTCAAATTTACGGGTGGACGGGTCTCTGCCTAATACCTTATATTGAGGGCAAAAAGGCCCTGACTTTAAAATTGCAGCTAATGCGAACAAAGCAGGTGCCCTAACTGACTTGCTAAAAGAAACGTACAGTAATGGGCAATTCCATGTAAATGTCAACCTCACCATGCAAAAATAAAGCAACATGTAATACATCAAAACCACTCCCAGAGATCTCACCTAGGCCTGTATTTTACAGATGTGAATAAGTTGAACCAATTTGTAACCAACCTAATATGTCACTGTCAGTCTTTCTTTCTTATAATGTAAACCCCAAGCTAAAATCAACTTTGATCATGTACAATTCTATATTATTGCCACAAGCCACAGAAATGTATGCTAAAATCCACAAAACAGCAAAACAATAGCCATCCTAAATATTATTTAAGAACTTTGATAGTTTTAGCTGATATTTAGAGAGTTTTTCAAAGGGTTATGGTGGTTAAATTGCTGATTTTCTAAACATATGCCATGTCTATTTCAGACGCGTCACATCCATAACGGAATTTCGTCACATCCATAACGCTGACTTTTCCTTCCGAAACTCTGCATGAAATACAAAATATTTTAAACAAAGATTTTTTAATATTCACCTTGGACCCCTCTATCAAATGGATATCTCCATTTCGACATTAGGTTTACAATTTCACAGAGTTTGATAAAAATGTACAGTCACCCAAGAAAAGTGATACTTTTTCTGTCACATCAATAACGCATCTTTTATTGGCATTTTCTGGCATGCCCTAGATGTACTATGGGAATTGTTCTTGTTCTATCACTTCTCCAGTATGGTACAGCCTTAAAATATGCAACACCTGTTTAAATACTGGGAGACAATAAAACATGCACTGGGTCATTTGTTGCCATTTTGAGTTCAAGTGTCATGTCCATAACGCTGGAATTGCTCTAATGTGAAATGTGCAGATTTGTGAAAAACTGATATTGAAAATCTTAGGTGTATGTAAACATAAGGCTTCAACAGTACACTGCACAATATACTGCGCAAAGTGCAAATATACTTTGCTCAGTAAAAAAAAAAAAAAGTGTTTGGTCATGTACTAATTTCACTCCTTTACAATCAACCTCAAATACCATTTCCAGGCCACGAGACCTCATGTCACATGGTCGTACCCAAATCTGTTCAGTTCATCAGGTTCACATGCATTTCCCATGACTTCACCTCCACGGTCTATAAATCAAATTCTGTTAATCAAGCTTGCAGTGAAAACCACATTCTATTATGTGAAGGAAATGAAAGAGATTAATCACAGAGTTTCACAATTAACTGGGTTAATTACAAAAGCTGGATCGGTTGTTTAGAATAACACAGCATCCGCTGACTGCATCCAAACAGACAAATTTCCCTTCATATGAGATTAATAGAAAAATCTCATCAAATCTCTTCAGTGTTTTAGATATAAAACGTATCCTGAAAGCAAAGCTGGTTTTAAAGCTATATAACTGTTAACGTGCGAACCAGATCACAATGATGGTCACAGTTTATTTTTATTAATAAAGAAACAAATCGTAATTATTCGGTATATATAATTAGCAAAATATTTGCACTACCATCTCATTACTTTGAAATCAGTATTCTATATTATAAGACTATCTCGCTTCAGATTAGTGCTGTCAAAAATGTCGCGTTATTATCGCGTTAACTTGACTCAATTTTAACGGCGATAATTTTTTTATCGCGAGATTAACGCTCTGTGACATGATGTAGGTTTTTCATAAGCTTTTGAAACTGCCAGGAACTTGGAACAGAACAGAGACTTTGCTTAGAAAAACGATAGCAGCTAGACTGTAATGTCACGCCCCGCCCAGCCAGAGTCCTCTGCCCTCCCCCCAAAGAACCAGCGCGGGCAGCTCGCGCTGCCGCGCCTCAGGATGAAGAGCCACGGTGCTCGGCTTAGGTTTTGTTTTCCCATCGGCGGCTCCAGCCCGACTTTGCAGTGGCTGTGACAAGACGTGTTATACGGAGCCGTAGTAACTCGTCCCCTCACTTTTAATTACCCGAGCGCACACCTTAACGCAAAGCGTGCGCACGGGTTATAACTCGTGCGCGCGCATTAATATCTCGTGCACACGCCTTATAAGTCGTTCCCACGCTTTGTTATTTTTTTATTCACCATGTCCCCTCTACGGCTCCGTAGTGTTATGCTCTGCAATAAAAAAAAAAATTGGTACAAAGCAAGCCCATTCACTTTATGCTGATAAAAGAATTACAATGGTTTTTCATGTGACAAAAATGTACGATTAAATTGCAATTAATCGCGAGTTAACTATGACAGTCGCGACATTAATCGCGATTAAATATTTTAATCGCTTGACAGCACTACTTCAGATATAACGTTTTAAATGCTGAATATAAATACAATTAGACTCATGCACAAGAATCAGTTCGAACATTTTGGTAGGAAGCACCGATAATAAGAAATTAAACAAAAGTGGTGTGTTGTTTTCGGAAAATAATCAACAATGGGGTGCTGCTCGACACCAAAATGCCACCAAAGTTCATTATTTTCCACTAACAGTATGTCCTGAAAGAATATGGAGATGTGACCATCGCACACATGTGCTTGTTGAACTTCCCATTCCAGATTTAATCCCCTTGTGCTGTTTTAATAACCTCCATTCTTCTCGGAAGGCTTTCCACTAGACTTTGGAGTGTGGCTCTGAGGATTTGTGCTCGTTCAGCGACAAGAGCATTAGTGAGGTCAGGCACTGGTATCAGGTGATCAGACCTGGGGTGCACTCAGCAGTCCAGTTCATCCCAAAGGTGTTCAGTGAGGTTGAGGTCAGGGCTCTGTACTCAAGTCACTCAAGTTCTTCCACACCAGCGTTGGCAAACCATGTCTTCATGGAGCTCACTTTGTGCACAGGGGCACTGTCATGCTGGAACATGCCTGGACCCCTTACTTCCAGTGAAGGGATGTTGTAATGCTTCAGCATCCAAAGACATTCTGGACAATTGTGTGCTTCCAACTTTGTGGCAACAGTTTAGGGAAGAACCACATATGGGTGTGATGGTCAGGTGCGCGCATACTTTGGACCATATAAATTTGTCATGCAATACATTTTTTTTTTTATTAACACATGGAGACACAATACTTTTTTCTGCTTAGTTAGGGTTAATGTTGTGCAACATCTACAAAGGAAGTTGGTTCCACTAGCAGCTACAAACAGTCGTTCCCTCACAAGTGTCAGTTTTCCCCCTCTTTCTTCAAGTTAATAATAAACTCTTGAATATATTCGAGTGCGTGTTATAGAAAATAGTGTAGAATGTCTCATCTCATCATCTCTAGCCGCTTTATCCTTCTACAGGGTCGCAGGCAAGCTGGAGCCTATGCCAGCTGACTACGGGCGAAAGGCGGGGTACACCCTGGACAAGTCGCCAGGTCATCACAGGGTCGACACATAGACACAGACAACCATTCACACTCACATTCACACCTACGGTCAATTTAGAGCCACCAGTTAACCTAACCTGCATGTCTTTGGACTGTGGGGGAAACCAGAGCACCCGGAGGAAACCCACGCGGACACGGGGAGAACATGCAAACTCCGCACAGAAAGGCCCTCATTGGCCACGGCGCTCGAACCCGGACCTTCTTGCTGTGAGGCGACAGCGCTAACCACTACACCACCGTGCTACCCCTAGTGTAGAATGTGTTACAGAATATAGTGTAGAATGTATTACAGAATATAGTGTGTAGAATGTGTATGGAGTGGAGTGTGCTGTGGAATGTGTTCCAGAATATAGTGTGTAGAATGTATGGAGTGCAGTGTGTTACAGAATATAGTGTAGAATGTGTTATAGAATACAGTGTAGAATGTGTATTAGAGCAGTGGCCTTGACCGCCATGCAATGGAGTAGTAAAGGCCAATTTATGCTGACAACCTAGTCCTCGCAGATGGCGTCGCAGATGGCGTCTGCAAAGCCCCCCCCCCTTCGCAGACGCTCTGCGCGCACCTCCCAAAAATTGTGACCACCGCAGACAGCCTCGCAGACAGCGTCGCAGACAAGAGGGCTCTGATTGGTCCACTCTATATCCGCTGTACACGCACGCACTTCCGCTTCCCTACTTTCCCGGTTTGGTTTGTTTTCACGACCGCCGTTTTTAAAAAACACGAGTGAAGATGGAGCAGCACGAAGAGCCGTTGAACGAGGAAGTGAGGAAGCACGTACATCTATATGACTCCAGTTCTAGTCATTAAGTAACCGGAGGATAAACACTCCACTAACCACACCCAGCAACTACTCCTAGCGATTTCGCAACTTCGCGCCCCCTTGCGTTGTGGCGGTGAATAACATCGCGCACGCCTATTACTCCCCGCTCAACGATAAACTACAACTGTCTGCGAAAAGCTATCTGCGAAAGCCTTGTCGCAAGAGCATGCAGAGGCCTTTAGGCATCTCCTTCCCTCCACTAGCCTGGGAAGTGTGGTGCCTTAAGCAAGCCCTAGCAACCCCTCGCTTCCTTTGGTCAGGGTTACGACCGAAGATTGGACTCGGCAGACTGCGCTGAGGAGACCACCACCTGGTGGTTCAACGGACAGGAAGGCAGACCCAGCAAAGTGTTTGTGGAATGCGATCAGGGCACGGTACAACACTGTTGGCCATCCACTGCATCCCGAACCTAGCTCCAGCCATCTTGATTCTGTCTTGCCCCTGCACCCAGTTAGGTCGGGACAAGGAAGTGAGGCTGACAGCTGCGCAACTCTTCCTCACTCTAATCCAAGTCACATGCAAGTCATGACTTCAAATTCAAATCCTGTAGTGATGGGAAAGTGGTGAAGCAGCAGGTGCGGAAACACTGGAAGCTGTAGCTACGAACTTGCACGCAGGCAGCCAAGGGCATAGGGTCATTCTCTGCTGGAAAGCAGCAGCAGCGGAGTTCAGCAGCCCCCTGGGTGTCTCAGCAGCCCTGTTTAGGATTTGCTCTGCTCACCTCCATGGTGGAAGGGGCTAGAAAAGGTGCCCCAAACACAGGGCTTTGAACCGGAATTTTTTTCCTATTGGTTCGTTCCGAACAGAAACGGAATTTTAACGTTTCCGGTTTTGGGTTCCACCATTAAATAGACGTTCCCGAACCGGTTAGAACAAAAAAATTTCGTTCCCGGAACGGTTAATTACGTTCCCTGTCAGCTGTTTAACAAATGGCTATAAAATTATGTCTCTGTCTCATCCAGCTTAAGCCAAATGTAGGCTAATTCTATTACAACCTTCATTAAATAAGACAAGAAATAATTCAAAACAATTATTATTTCAAATGTTGGCGATTTGGATTCTCAGTATGTCTTCCCATCTACACAAACAGAAAAAGTGCCAAAAATGAAAGATAATTCATTTAGTGTGTTACCAAAGGCTAGTCAGGCCCTATAGAGGGCTACCGCATGACGTCACCGCGCCGCGAGATTTTGTTAGGCGCCATATTGGAAGACCAAGTACACATCTATGCAAGTACATACATACATAAAACAAACTACACCTGAAATGTAGCCAGGGCCGGTTCTGCCCTAATCTGGACCCGGGTGCAACATCGCGCAACCCCCCCCCCCCCCCCAAAAAAAAAACACCAGTCTAAATCAGGACAACCATCACATAACTATAACTATAAACATTTTATATCAACTATTTTAACTAAATGGGCTATAATAAATAAGCCTGCAGGCAGCCACGGCGGGCTGCCTCAGAAAAGTAACCATTCAATGACACAACTGAAGGCCTGCAGCCACAGCGGGCTGCCTTAAAAAGTAACCATTTGTCCTACCTTAAAACTCGTTTTGCATTTTCTGCCTCCTTTTTTGTATTTTCGACCCTCCGTTTATTTTCTTTCCTTTTCTGAAAACCCGATTTGTGTCCAGACATTTTGTTCTGCTACCAACGAACTAACTCGTCAGGTCTCGTCTCTCGAGCCCGTGATGATTCCCGTGGGAGGGGCAACAATTGATACATTTTTACAAACAGCCAATAAACAGCCAATAGGGAGGCTGCATCGTTCAGGCTCTTCTTTGCTCAGAGACACTCAGTAATGGAGACGTGATAGTAGTCCACCTTCCCGCTCTCTCCATTCAATCAGCGAACGTCACACAGGAAGTGAACCCCAGCGGGTCATAGAAACTTGCGCAGGAGAAGAATGGCTATTTGTAGGCTACAGAAACTTTGAGGAACGAAATAAAAACCGGTATTAACCGGTTACCATTATTTTTAATAAGCGTTTCTGTTCCGGAGCATAAAAAATAATAAAGTTTCTGGTTTCGTTTCTGTTCCATGTGAAATAGAAAAAGTTCCCGGTTTTCGTTTTCGTTCCTTGAACCGGTTCAAAGCCCTGCCCAAACATAGCCTGCTTCACCTCACCCTGGCCAGCACACCATGGCTGGCGGGGATCCCACTCAACAGTCGAAATACAACAAAAAGATAGTGAAGGTACTCAACCTTGGCATGTGGGCATACCTTCAAAGCCCGGATTGGCCTCATCATTCCCCTCCGGACCCACAACCACCACCCACCAAGTTGAAGTCATGGTCATATTTGACCCCGAAGGACCATCATCATCATCATCAATAAACTCTTCAGATCCTCTATCTTTAAAGACTTTCCTGTTCGCAAAAAACTTAAAGGCTTTACCTTTGTTTCAAAGAGCCTGCACTGGAGACTCCTTCCATAATCGTTAAAGACCTCAAAGCTCCATTACTACAATTATAATTTTTTTTTGTTGATGTTGTTAAATAGCAACAGGTTTTTAAAAATAATTTATTGCACGACCTTGTTGAATACTCAAATCTGATTGGTCAGTTACGGCATTCCATGGTCTGTTATTTCTGTATAACAGACTGCTGCTATGGACCAAGTTATAAGCTGAAGCAATAAAATCATTTTTAAACCAATAAAGTCGCTTTTAAATGGATATTCTGTCAAATTATTGATTTCTTTAGTAAGTAACCATGTAATAAGCGGGACCGTTTACAGCGAGCAGGTCACATCATGAAATAAACCCTTATTATTATTATTATTATTATTCGGCTTTGATTATACGGTGTGTCTGCAATACTGTGAATTCCCTGTTACTACAGAGCCATATGAGAAAACCTGTTAGAAATCGTCTACTGTGTCTTTATAGCAAATGAATCAACATCATCTGACCAAATTTGAGAATTCAACAGCGCTGTGGTGTCTAAATTAATATAGAAACTGAATCTATTATGTTTCGTGATTATAATCCAAATATGACTAATCCACAGCCCTTCCTCAGGTGAACTAGTTTTTCCGAGGCATTTCAGAGTAAAACCGATGCACGATGCATATAAAATCAGACGAGCAGTCAGTTAAGCACTCATGGTCACTGTACAGATGCTCATTGTCCATTTCTGAGCAAGAAAATCTTTCAACTGCAAACCGCCATAGCCAATTATCACATGCTGAAACACGCACAGGCACATTCCACATAACCAACGCACAAACCGGTCATATTTTACCACCCTGAATGGAAAATATTCGCAACATCTGCAGCATGTAAAGAACGTCTGCGATTTATACCCTGTCCACACTAGGGGTTTTGTACCGATACGAAACTACTTTCGTACCGCAACACCTGTCCACACTAGCAACTATACTGGTACTGTAGCGGTATAACTGTATCGGTACGAAACCCACAAATGTATGGGTTTCGTACCGGTACAGTATCGGTACTGTAGCGCTTCGCTGTAGTGTGGACAGATGAAGCGGCTCTGTATCGATACAAATATAATCCGCAAGCGCAACGAACCATTCCTACGTCTTCCGGGTTATTCATACAATACAATACAATATGCACGTGCTTTCCAGCTGTAAATAAAACGTCAAAAAATGGCTCAAAACGGGGGCGTCGTGGCTCAGGTGGTTAAGGCGCCATACCATGAATGCGGGCGACCCGGGTTCGATTCCGGCCTGAGGTCATTTCCCGATCCCTTCCCGTCTCTCTCCCGCTCATTTCCTGTCTCTACACTGTCCTATCCAATAAAGGTGCAAAAAGCCCAAAAAAAATATCTTAAAAAAAAAAAAAAAAAAAAATGGCTCAAAACGACCATGGAGCTACATGGAGCAAAGAAAGGGAGAGGGGGAGGGAGGAAGAAAGGAGGAAGAGGGGAAAAGGGAGAGAAAGGGAGGGGAAGAGAAGGAAAGAGGGAGAAAGTGAGGGGGGAGAAAGGGAGATTTGTTTTCTTTGTTGCTTTCTCAACTGCCTCGCGCGTTTTATACGATTCGACTGAATAAACGACCACCAGAAATACAGACTGTACATTGACAACAAAAAGCACACACACGTTGTTTCATCCGCCATATATTCTCGGATGGAAGTTACTCGGTTACCACGGAAACATTTCGCACACGCGCATTTCAACTTCCGTGAAAGAAAACCGCAAACATTTCTCGCTAGTGTGGACAGATGCACTAAACTGTACCGGTATACAGTGGTGCTTGAAAGTTTGTGAACCCTTTAGAATTTTCTATATTTCTGCATTATGACCTAAAACATCATCAGATTGTCACACAAGTCCTAAAAATAGGTAAAGAGAACCCAGTTAAACAAATAAGACAAAAATATTATACTTGGTCATTTACTTATTGAGGAAAATGATCCAATATTACATATCTGTGAGTGGCAAAAGTATGTGAACCTCTAGGATTAATAGTTAATTTGAAGGTGAAATTAGAGTCAGGTGATTTCAATCGATGGGATGACAATCAGGTGTGAGTGGGCACCCTGTTTTATTTAAAGAACAGGGATCTATCAAAGTCTGATCTTCACAACACATGTTTGTGGAAGTGTATAATAGTACGAACAAAGGAGATTTCTGAGGACCTCAGAAACAGCATTGTTGATGCTCATCAGGCTGGAAAAGGTTACAAAACCATCTCAAAAAGAGAGTTTGGACTCCACCAATCCACAGTCAGACAGATTGTGTACAAATGCAGGAAATTTAAGACCACTGTTACCCTCCCCAGGAGTGGTCGACCAACAAAGATCACTCCAAGAGCAAGGCGTGTAATAGTCGGCGAGGTCACAAAGGACCCCAGGGTAACTTCTAAGCAACTGAAGGCCTCTCTCACGTTGGTTAATATTAATGTTCATGAGTCCACCATCAGGAGAACACTGAACAACAATGGTGTGCATGGCAGGGTTGCAAGGAGAAAGCCACTGCTCTCCAAAAAGAACATTGCTGCTCATCTGCAGTTTGCTAAATATCACGTGGACAAGCCAGAAGGCTATTGGAAAAATGTTTTGTGAAGGATGAGACCAAAATAGAACATTTTGGTTGAAAGGAGAAGCGTTATGTTTGGAGAAAGGAAAACACTGTATTCCAGCATAAGAACCATATCCCATCTGTGAAACATGGTGGTGGTAGTATCATGGTTTGGGCCTGTTTTGTTGCATCTGGGCCAGGACGGCTTGCCATCATTGATGGAACAATGAATTCTGAATTATACCAGTGAATTCTAAGGAAAATGTCAGGACATCTGTCCATGAACTGAATCTCAAGAGAAGGTGGGTCATGCAGCAAGACAATGACCTTAAGCACACAAGTCGTTCTACCAAAGAATGATTAAACAAGAATACAGTTAATGTTTTGGAATGGCCAAGTCAAAGTCCTGACCTTAATCCAATCGAAATGTTGTGGAAGGACCTGAAGCGAGCAGTTCATGTGAGGAAACCCACCAACATCCGAGAGTTGAAGCTGTTCTGTACGGAGGAACAGGCTAAAATTCCTCCAAGCTGGTGTGCAGGACTGATCAACAGTTACCGGAAACGTTTAGTTGCAGTTCTTGCTGCACAAGGGGGTCACACCAGATACTGAAAGCAAAGGTTCACATACTTTTGCCACTCACAGATATGTAATATTGGATAATTTTCCTCAATAAATAAATGACCAAGTATAATATTTTTGCCTCATTTGTTTAACTGGGTTCTCTTTATCTACTTTTAGGACTTGTGTGAAAATCTGATGATGTTTTAGGTCATATTTATGCAGAAATATAGAAAATTCTAAAGGGTTCACAAACTTTCAAGCACCACTGTACTTTGTATCGATACAGTTATACCACTTTCGTACCGGTATAAGTGTGAACACAGCACTAGACTGGATGTACCTCAGAGATGTTGAGCGGAACCATGTCCCCCAACACTTCCTTGAAGAAGCATTGCTGACTCATATAGCAGGACATGCCACAGGTCCTCCTGAAAGCATCCCTCAGCCTTTTCAGCTCCACGTCAGTGACTGAAAGATAAGGAATAAAGTGATCAGAGAAACTGGTGCAGAAGGGGGGGGGGGGGGGAAGGAGCAGCGTAAAATGACAATGCAAAGATTTCGGCTCAAATTACGTGTTCATGAAATAGTTATGATGAAATACCAATTTAAGCATCTGAGACTGGTGGTGGTGTGTCAACTACTTCGATGCAGGAGACTGAGAATTTGCAAACCACGGATTTAAGAGGATTTAACCCGGTGTTTACAGAGCAACACAGAAGTTACAGCCAATGAGGATTTAAGTCCTTATGAAAGGCGTGATGTGATTCTATATCTTGACGCATTTCCTTCTGAAACACAGTCAGAGTGATAGCATGTTGAAGGTTTTGACGGATTTACATAACACCCAACAGTGTTCGAGATACACCACACCTCCACTGAACGAGCTAAATATGAAGAACAGAGAAGAGTTTAACAAGAGCATTTTTCAATTGCGGAGGATTTCGCACTGCTGCCTTGACCCATGATGT
The DNA here is from genome assembly GCF_027579695.1 of Neoarius graeffei. Classification (NCBI taxonomy): domain Eukaryota; kingdom Metazoa; phylum Chordata; class Actinopteri; order Siluriformes; family Ariidae; genus Neoarius; species Neoarius graeffei. The sequence continues at coordinate 37,184,162 of NC_083593.1, read as the reverse complement.
CCTAGATATCAAGATACTGCGTGTTTTGACAGCACAAGGTCATCACCACGAGACAGCTGACGCATCTGAGTGACAGTGACAGTATATATACGATTACTGATGGAGAAGACAGAATTGCTTTCTCAATCAGATTCTGGGAGCAAGACGTTCGGTGGGTTTCCTTTAACCTGCTTAATGCATAATTTAAAACTGCAAACTAAAAAAACGAGTCAGAGAAACGTGTGAACTTGTTTCCGTGCATTATCAGTGACAGGTACTGTTTGTTTGTACTGGTTGTCTATTTTTTTTTTTTTGCACCGTCCTTGATGTTTGCACTTTATGCTGTTTGTGTAGTTTATAGTCTGCACTCATGCACTTTATGTTATATGCAGATTTGTAGACCTGTGATGTTTTATGTAGCACCGTGGCTTTAGAGAAACGGTATTTCGTTTTTAATTGTGTACTGTACTAACTGCATACAGTTGAAATGACAATAAAAAATGCTTGACCTTGAATTAAAAAAAAAAAGAACAAAAGTTTAAACGTTCATATGAGTCGTTTTTTCAGATGGCTTGACAAATCGATATTTTGCAAAATTGAAATGCACTTTTTGCATTTTAAGCTACAGCTATCGCGGTGGATACAATCAAAATCACCGTATCACACTTATCAGGTCTCAGAGAACCGTCACCATATTTAACCAGAATGACGACTAGAAGAGGCGAAAACCCAGCTTTAATTGCATAGAAATAAAGACCATGTTTGTCAACTATATAATTGTTTTTTTTCTATTTTGCACAAAACTACAAAGGAAACCCATCTTTTCTAACACTGAACACATCCAAGTTGGTTAAAAAAAAAAATTTCCCCTCAATCACTGATCCAGCAAAATCACACAGAAGAAGAACCAGGTTTGCTGGAGCAAGACACACCCCTTGAGGGCGGGACATGTATGCTTTAGAGAGCCCTAATTGGACGAACACATTTGTAGTACAGGATAAATCATCAAAAATTTTTAAATCATTTTCCCAGAAGTGACAAGCTGGAAAGTTAAAATGAGAATATTTTCATTTCAGAATATATTGTTTTACAAAACAATTTGTGTACGGGCTTTTTTTTTTTAAGGAACAATATCATTTTGGCGTCTGTAACACTAAGGGACTTTATTATAAATATAAATATAAATAAAAATAAAATAATTTAAAAAAAAAAAACTCTGAAACACTTATTTTGCTTTCAGGGACGCTTTAAAGACCAGGGCTCAGGCCAGTGATGCCCAAACTGCTAAGACACAGCAGGATTAACCGACTAGCTGTGGTTTTAAGATGATTTCAATAATGTCAAAACAACAGCACATTTCTGTTTACATGTTTACACTTTAGCGTAAACATTACAGCCGGTGTAGAATAATTATTCACACTGATGGGAGTTGAGGCGATAAGCGAAGCTAAAATACTCAACATAAAACAAGCTAAATAACATAACAGATACACAGGAATAGAAGGGAAAAGAAACTTGTGAAATTTCCTGCCTTATTGACAAATTAATTCGTCTTATTATTATTTTTTTTTAATCCTGGTTGCTGCAGCTGTGCTGTGTGTAAACAGCGTTAGCAGCTAGTTATTAAGCAACTATATGACAGCTGTCTAGACTATTGTTATTAAACATGATTATAGCTGACACTCAGGAGGAGCAGTCTGCTTCTTCAGGCACACAAAGAGAAAATACAATACTATAACTCAGTATTCACAAACAGCACGTCAACACCAGTCTGAGGCTCCACACAGCTAAACACTGATTTTGACAGATACCTAGCGTGCTAATTTAGCTGCTTCTTGCTAATATTATACATCAAACTGGAGCTAGTAGTTAGCATCGTTAGCTCTCCAAAAAACTAGAGCTGCAACACCTCACCTCTTTTAATGGCCTCGTCGTAAGAAAGGAAACCAATTCTGGATTCTTTAGCCCCCATGCTTTTGTCATTTCATATCCAAAAGGAAACTATAACATAACTGTTGATGTAGCTGTCTTTACCCCTGCATATTCGTTCAGCTATTCCCTCGTGACGTTCACCTACGGCTCCGTCCCAAATAGCTCTGTACTTCCTACATGAGTGCGCTACATTAGAAATGAAATAAAGAAGTCCACTCCCTAGCTAGTGCACTGTCTGTGAAGTGTGAGGCGTTTTGGAACACAGCCGGTAAAACCGACGCGAATGAACATTTGGAATATGAATCTTTAAAACGATTCACGAATCGACCGCAGTCGAATCAGAACTGCTTAATTAACTCGTTAAGTTTACACCCAAGAAACGAGCTTCACTCCTCCATGACCTTAGCAAAGTCCGAATATTGTTGTACTCTGAATAATAATGGAATATTAGTGTGCATGTAGACGGACTGAATGAGCCGAAGCACAGGGGGAAAACAAACAAACAAACAAAAAACCCTACATTAAATACAGAGGAATGGCTTCAGAAAGTGTAGTGGTTAGCGCTGTCGCCTCACAGCAAGAAGGTCCTGGGTTCGAGCCCAGTGGCCGGCGAGGGCCTTTCTGTGTGGAGTTTGCATGTTCTCCCCGTGCCCACATGGGTTTCCTCTGGGTGCTCCGGTTTCCTCCACAGTCCAAAGACATGCAGGTTAGGCTAATTGGTGACTCTAAATTGACCGTAGGTGTGAATGTGAGTGTGAATGGTTGTCTGTGTCTATGTGTCAGCCCTGTGATGACCTGACGACTTGTCCAGGGTGTACCCCGCCTTTCGCCCGTAGTCAGCTGGGATAGGCTCCAGCTTGCCTGCGACCCTGTAGAACAGGATAAGTGGCTACAGATAATGGATGGATGGCTTCAGAAAAACGAAGGAATTTATTTATTTATTTATTTATTTATGATCGCATCAGGGCGGCACGGTGGTGTAGTGGTTAGTGCTGTCGCCTCACAGCAAGAAGGTTCCGGGTTTGAGCCCCGTGGCCAGCGAGGGCCTTTCTGTGTGGAGTTTGCATGTTCTCCCCGTGCCCACATGGGTTTCCTCTGGGTGCTCCGGTTTCCTCCACAGTCCAAAGACATGCAGGTTAGGCTAATTGGTGACTCTAAATTGACCGTACATGTGAATGTGAGTGTGAATGGTGGTCTGTGTCTATGTGTCAGCCCTGTGATGACCTGGCGACTTGTCCAGGGTGTACCCCGCCTTTCGCCTGTAGTCAGCTGGGATAGGCTCCAGCTTGCCTGCGACCCTGTAGAACAGGATAAGTGGCTACAGATAATGGATGGATGGCTTCAGAAAAAAGAAGGAATTTATTTATTTATTTATTTATTTATGATCGCATCAGGGCGGCACGGTGGTGTAGTGGTTAGTGCTGTCGCCTCACAGCAAGAAGGTTCCGGGTTTGAGCCCCGTGGCCAGCGAGGGCCTTTCTGTGCGGAGTTTGCATGTTCTCCCCGTGTCCGCGTGGGTTTCCTCCGGGTGCTCCGGTTTCCCCCACAGTCCAAAGACATGCAGGTTAGGTTAACTGGTGACTTTAAATTGACCGCAGGTGTGAATGTGAGTGTGAATGGTTGTCTGTGTGTATGTGTCAGCCCTATGATGACCTGGCGACTTGTCTAGGGTGTACCCTGCCTTTCACCTGTAGTCAGCTGGGATAGGCTCCAGCTTGCCTGCGACCCTGTAGAACAGGATAAAGCAGCTACAGATAATGAGATGAGATGAGATTTATGATCGCATCAGGGTGGCACGGTGGTGTAGTGGTTAGCGCTGTCGCCTCACAGCAAGAAGGTTCCAGGTTCGAGCCCCGTGGCCGGTGAGGGCCTTTCTGTGCGGAGTTTGCATGTTCTCCCCATGTCTGCATGGGTTTCCCCCGGGTGCTCCAGTTTCCCTCACAGTCCAAAGACATGCAGGTTAGGTTAACTGGTGACTCTAAATTGACCGTAGGTGTGAATGTGAGTGTGAATGGTTGTCTGTGTCTATGTGTCAGCCCTGTGATGACCTGGCGACTTGTCTAGGGTGTACCCCGCCTTTCGCCCGTAGTCAGCTGGGATAGGCTCCAGCTTGCCTGCGACCCTGTAGAACAGGATAAAGCGACTAGAGATAATGAGATGATTGCGTCAAACTCAGGAAAGAAAAGTGCAAAGCTCATGAAGACACAACCAAGACAACTCTATCTCAAATCCAGTTCACACTCAGGATGTTTACAAGCACACAAATATTCCACGATTTATCCCAAACATGACAGGATTCGGATCTTGATCCAGGTCATGTAAACAGCATATAATCCGAATTTAGCCTGATTCCAAATTTAGCATTTTCTGATTGAGACATGCTGATATGATTCGTTTGAGGAGCATTCTTTGGACATGTATAGAGGATATTCAAAATATGCATCAAGACTGAGGGTTTTATGGCTTTTATGACTAACACACGGCCTCTTGCTTGTTTACCCTCCACAGGACAGTAAATTTAGACAATGCATAGCTGTAGGACATACATCGTGGGACATTTTATGTTAACTGGGGTATGCATGGCTACATGTGAAGAGGAAAATTTGTGGATTATTCATTTTCGATAACCATGTAAGCAATAGGAATATTGTCTTTTTTTGGAATAAGAGTAAAAACCAGAATGTTTTTTGCATGTCAACGCAGTGACTGAGGGGATGAATACTGATCAGTGATGCACTGTTTAGATTATTTTCCAAATCATTCTAACTTACTTACTTGTACTTGGGCAGGTCTTCATTCGCTAAGCGAATCTGCCTGCTTGCAGATATCTCGCGTGACGACGGACCGCAGGAGACGGCGCCAGCCGACTCGATCAGCAGCGCACTTCACTCCGTCGGCCAGGCCGCAACTTTCTCCAAGAAGATGTTGGAGATCATCGGTTAACAGTCTATGCATGTTTAGTCTCGGGCGACCAGAAGATCTGCATCCATAGGTGGGGACCCAGTCCAGCAGGCGTCTTGGAATTCGGTCATCCGGCATTCTTGTGACATGGCCGAAGAAGCGAAGGCGATGAAGACGAATGATCGTTTCCGTACTACGGCAGCCAGTTCTCTCCCTGATCTCACGGTTTAGAATGAAATCGAGAAGCCGAACCTTCAGCATTTTACGGAGACAGTTGTGGTGAAAAGCATCAAGGCAGCGCAGTTGGTGTTGCTTGAGTGCCCACGTAGCACAGCCATAGAGGAGGATTGTAATGACTCCACTCTCATATATTCTGGCCTTGGTGCTGATCGAGATGTCACTGTTTCTCCAGATGTTGTTTAGGGAGTTAAATGCACTGGATGCAAGACCTCCATAACCCAGTTTAAAACTAGGTTGAAGATAGGAGGAGCTTGAATGTCGCCCTGTCCCGTCCCGGACTTTACTTCGAACCACTCAGTGAGATCGTCACCGACGCGTACTGAACTGACGGTGTTAGTATAGAACGCTTTGAAGATGTTGATATATTTCTTTGGTATTCCGTAGTGTTCCAGGGTTGCCCATATGTAGTCTCAGTTTACGGAGTCGAACGCAGATTTGAAGTCTATGAAGTTGACACAAGGTGGAAGGCCATACTCCAGCGCACGTTCGATTATTACTCTTAAAGAGAAGAGCTGACCCATACAGGATCGATTTTTCCTAAAGCCACATTGGTTTTCCCGAAGAGTGATATCAATGCCATCAGCCAACCTTAAAATGATGATTATTTGGAAGAGTTTGGAAGCAGTGCAACGAAGAGTAATACCTCGGTTGTTCTTGCAGTAAGAGAAGTCTCCTTTCTTTCCAAGTTTTGTGATCACACCTTTTAGCCAGTCAGAGGGCACTTGCTCTAAGCTCTATACTTTATCAAAAATGGGCAAGAGTTTCTCCACTGTCGCTTCACCGCCAAAGCGAAGCTCCTCGTTGCTGATTTGATCAACTCCGCCAGCGTTGTTGTTTTTAAGCTTTAAGAGCGCGCTTCGGATTTCTTCGGCTGAAGGAGGGTGCATAGGGAGATCGATAAAGGCCCCTTCTTCCACCGGGTTCACGGGCGGCATGTCGACAGAATTCTCCAGTGTGGGGTTTAGCAAATTTTCAAAGTATTCCCTCCATCTGCCTAATTTCTTACCCTGGTCGACGATGAAGTCAACGTTCTTATCCCTAACTGCAGTGGTATTCTTCTGCTTTTTACCAGACAGGACCTTAATGTTATGCCAAATTTCCCTTTGATTTCCACCGCTAGAGGTGTGCTGGAGTTTATCTGCAATTCGGGATGCCCACTTTTCATCATCTTTTCGTACACTCTTCTTGACCTTTTTGTTAACCTGTGAGTAAAGGGCATGGTTTGCTTTGGAAGGCTTGAGTCTCTTGATCTGATTACGCTTTTCAATGAGACTGATAGTTTCTGTAGACAGTCGCTTGTCACACGCCTTCTTCAGTCTTTTCCCTAAAGTTTCTTCTGAGGCAGAATGGAAGGCATCTTTAGTGTGCTCCCAGTCATCATCCAGAAAGGAACTCGAGGAGACATCCACTGAGTGACAGTTTCCTGCTGAGGTAGAGTTTTCTGCTTCATTTTTGGGCTGAGAGTTTCAGGCGTAGTTTGCACTTGACGAGGTGGTGAGTTGTATATATGTTGGCTCCACGATAGCTCCGGACATCCATCAAAGATCGCCGCCAGCGTTTATTGATACAGATATGGTCGATCTGAGTAACAGTGTCGCCTTTAGGGGAGGTCCAGGAAGCTTTGTGGATATCCTTGTGTTCAAATAGACTTCCTCCTATCACATATTCCTGTAACGCCAAGAAGTCCAGGAGACGGATACCGTTGTCATTTGCCTGGGTGTGATACGAGTGGCGTCCGATAACATTGGGCCACGTGTCAACATCAGATCCAACTCGGGCGTTAAAATCCCCTAGAAGGATACGAATATCATTCTGGGAAATATACCTGTGAGCCTTTTCAAGATTTCTATAGAACAGGTCTTTCTCTTTCTCGTCCACGACTTCTGTAGGAGCATACAGTACGCTACGATGACTGTGATATTCACCTGACAGCTGAAAAACCTTGCAAACATGATTCTGGCTGAAAAGGGTGTGAATGATATCAGGGAAGTCCTTAGATGTTTTGCGATTAAGATTCCTACGCCATGCTCCTTCTTCTTATTTGTCCCAGAGTAAATAAGAAGGGACCCATTGTCAAGAATGGTTTCACCGGACCCTGGCATGTGGGTTTCTGTGATGCCGAGAATGTCAATATGGTAGTCGGTGAAGGTTTGTTCCAGCTGATATAACTTGCTGGAATTACTGACAAGGGAGGTAACGTTCCAGGTCGCAATGGATAATGGCCGTCTTGCGAGGCATATTCCTGGATGTTCTTTATTCTCCGTAATGTCTGATGCAGTAACATGTATAGATGATCTTTTACAACGACTACTACGAGTAGTAGAGCGTCTTGAAGAAGTTACAATCTTTTTGTAGGTGTAAGAGTTAGACTTCTCCTCTGCATCCTTAGGGCGATGCGAATCTTGAGACATCGTGCTAGGGGCTTCCGATCGGGTTTGGCCGGTAGCAGTCATGCAAGAAGGACAAGCATTCTCTCCCGTGGTCACATCACGTGAACTTCGCAAAAAACATCTGTGAGTTTCTGTAGCAATATAGGATTTTTACAAGGTAGGGAAGCTGCCCCTACGCAAAACCCCCAACCTGGAGGGCCAGGGTTCCAAGGATAAGAGTATCACCAGGGGAAAGACGTATACAGCCAACAGGTGATGCCAGATGTAAAAAGCAAGCAAGCAACTGGTTTTGAGGCGCCAGTGACCCACCTTCGCCTCTTCTCCTGTCGGTTTTAAACGGTTCCGCCACGGGAAGGCCAGAAGTTGGACATTTGATTGACAGAGGCTGTATTTTGCGCAAGCCTTTAGGGATTTTATAGGAGTTAGAGAGCTTAACTCTAATCATTCTAAGGACATCTAAATATTTTATTTAATTTTATTTATGTAGTGATTCACTTCAGATAGAGCAGCAATTTGACCCCCTTGAGCAGCAATAACTGCAACTAAACATTTCCGGTAACTGTTGATCAGTCCTGCATACCACCTTGGAGGAATTTTAGCCCATTCCTCCGTACAGAACAGCTTCAACTTTGGAATGTTGGTGGTTTTCCTCACATGAACTGCTCGCTTCAGGTCCTTCAACAACATTTCGGTTGGATGAAGGTCAGGACTTTGACTTGGCCATTCCAAAACATTAACTTTATTCTTCTTGAACCATTCTTTGGTAGAATAACTTGTGTGCTTAGGGTCGTTGTCTTGCTGCATGACCCACCTTCTCTTGAGATTCAGTTCATGGACAGATGACCTGACATTTTCCCTTAGAATTTGCTGGTATAATTCAGAATTCATTGTTCCATCAATGATGGCAAGCCATCCTGGCCCAGATGCAGCAAAACAGGTCCAAACCACGATACTACCACCACCATGTTTCACAGATGGGACAAAGTTCTTATGCTGGAATGCAGTGTTTTCCTTTCTCCAAACATAACGCTTCTTATTTAAACCAAAAAGTTCTATTTTGGTCTCATCCGTCGACAAAACAACTTTCCAATAGCTTTCTGGCTTGTCCACGTGATCTTTAGCAAACTGCAGATGAGCAGCAATGTTCTTTTTGGAGAGCAGCGGCTTTCTCCTTGCAACCCTGCCATGCACACCATTGTTGTTCAGTGTTCTCCTGATGGTGGACTCATGAACATGAACATTAGCCAATGTGAGAGAGGCCTTCAGTTGCTTAGAAGTTACCCTGGGGTCCTTGGTGACCTCACCGACTATTACACACCTTGCTCTTGGAGTGATCTTTGTTGGTCGACCACTCCTGGGGAGGGTAACAATGGTCTTGAATTTCTTCCATTTGTACACAATCTGTCTGACTGTGGATTGGTGGAGTCCAAACTCTTTAGAGATGGTTTTGTAACCTTTTCCTGCCTGATGAGCATCAACAACACTTTTTCTGAGGTCCTCAGAAATCTCCTTTGTTCATGCCATGATACACTTCCACAAACATGTGTTGTGAAGATCAGACTTTGATAGATCCCTGTTCTTTAAATAAAACAGGGTGCCCACTCACACCTGATTGTCATCCCATTGATTGAAAACACCTGATTCTAATTTCACCTTCAAATTAACTGCTAATCCTAGAGGTTCACATACATTTGCCACTCACAGATATGTAATATTGGATCATTTTCCTCAATAAATAAATGGTCAAGTATAATATTTTTGTCTCATTTGTTTAACTGGGTTCTCTTTATCTACTTTTAGGACTTGTGTGAAAACCTGATGATGTTTTACATTATATTTATGCAGAAATATAGAAAATTCTAAAGGGTTCACAAACTTTCAAGCACCACTGTGTATATATACTAGTACACTATATTGCCAAAAGTATTTGCTCACCTGCCTTGACTCACATATGAGCTTAAGTGACATCCCATTCCTAATCCATAGGGTTGAATATGAAGTCGGTCCACCCTTTGCAGCTAGAACAGCTTCAACTCTTCTGGGAAGGCTGTCCACAAGGTTTAGGAGTGTGTTTATGGGAATTTTTGACCATTCTTCCAGAAGCGCATTTGTGAGGTCACACACTAATGTTGGACGAGAAGGCCTGGCTCTCAGTCTCCGCTCTAATTCATCCCAAAGGTGTTCTATCGGGTTGAGGTCAGGACTCTGTGCAGGCCAGTCAAGTTCATCCACACCAGACTCTGTCATCCATGTCTTTATGGACCTTGCTTTGTGCACTGGTGCACAGTCATGTTGGAAGAGGAAGGGACCAGCTCCAAACTGTAAAAACAGTCTGCATGCCTAGGTGCTTGATTTTATACACCTGTGGCCATGGAAGTGATTGGAACACCTGATTCTGATAAGTTGGATGGGTGAGCAAATACTTTTGGCAATATAGTGTGTGTGTGTATATTAGGGTGCATCAGTTGCCCTCACGTTCATAAAATCTGATGCATTTTTGTTTGGGTGTTCCTTTTCACCAATAAAGACATCCTGTAAAATTTTTTGACCATATTCAAAAGTCTAATGGTGGCACCATGAGGTTCATTTTTTGCCAAAAAACGCTTATTTTATGTTTTCGCGTAAGGTTTGAATCACAATGTTGGACTTCATTTATTGATTTCTTGTGACCCAGAGATCATGTTAAGAACCTTTGCAAGGGACTGAGAATTAATGTGAGCATTAATGTGATTCATAATACATTTGTCTCATCTCATTATCTCTAACCGCTTTATCCTGTTCTACAGGGTCGCAGGCAAGCTGGAGCCTATCCCAGCTGACTACAGGCGAAAGGCGGGGTACACCCTGGACAAGTCGCCAGGTCATCACAGGGCTGACACATAGACACAGACAACCATTCACACTCACATTCACACCTACGGTCAATTTAGAGTCACCAGTTAACCTAACCTGCATGTCTTTGGACTGTGGGGGAAACTGGAGCACCCGGAGGAAACCCACGCGGACACGGGGAGAACATGCAAACTCCACACAGAAAGGCCCTCGCCGACCCCGGGGCTCGAACCCAGGACCTTCTTGCTGTGAGGTGACAGCGCTAACCACTACACCACCGTGCCGCCCATAATACATTTGTATTGTTTAAAAGTAGTTGAACAATGATTCAACGAACAGTTAAAACTCAAACTGTGCTTGATAATATATTTAGAATATGTACTAAAAATGTGTATCTAAGATATTTGGTATACTCTATAAGGTGCCATAATGTTTCATGAAAAGTGATCGAAATTTTGTCATAAGTCATAAAATAGCAGCTTTTTCCATACAGTAACTTTGAGCTCCTGGTGCCACCATTAAACTTTTGAATTTTGTCAAAATATTTCACCCAGTGTGCTTTCTTACCAAAAGGAGCATAAAAACAAAAATGCATCATGATCAGAGGAACTTTTCATTTTTAGGGGGCAACTGATGCACCCTAATATATATACACTACCATTCAAAAGTTTGGGGTCACTTTGAAATTTCCTTATTTTTGAAATATTTTTTCAATGAAGATCACTTTAAACTAATCAGAAATCCACTCTATACATTGCTAATGTGGTAAATGACTATTCTAGCTGCAAATGTCTGGTTTTTGGTGCAATATCTCCATAGGTGTATAGAGGCCCATTTCCAGCAACTCTCACTCCAGTGTTCTAATGGTACAATGTGTTTGCTCATTGCCTCAGAAGGCTAACGGATGATTAGAAAACCCTTGTACAATCATGTTAGCACAGCTGAAAAAAGTTTAGCTCTTTAGTTTAGCTATAAAACTGACCTTCCTTTGAGCAGATTAAGTTTCTGGAGCATCACATTTGTGGGGTCGATTAAATGCTCAAAATGGCCAGAAAAATGTCTTGACTATATTTTCTATTCATTTTACAACTTATGGTGGGAAATAAAAGTGTGACTTTTTGTGGAAAACACAAAATTGTCTGGGTGACCCCAAACTTTTGAACGGTAGTATATATATATATATATATATATATATATATATATATATACACACACACACACACTTTTAGGACTTGTGTGAAAATCTGATGATGTTTTAGGTCATATTTATGCAGAAATATAGAAAATTCTAAAGGGTTCACAAACTTTCAAGCACCACTGTGTATATATACTAGTACACTATATTGCCAAAAGTATTTGCTCACCTGCCTTGACTCACATATGAGCTTAAGTGACATCCCATTCCTAATCCATAGGGTTGAATATGAAGTCGGTCCACCCTTTGCAGCTAGAACAGCTTCAACTCTTCTGGGAAGGCTGTCCACAAGGTTTAGGAGTGTGTTTATGGGAATTTTTGACCATTCTTCCAGAAGCGCATTTGTGAGGTCACACACTAATGTTGGACGAGAAGGCCTGGCTCTCAGTCTCCGCTCTAATTCATCCCAAAGGTGTTCTATCGGGTTGAGGTCAGGACTCTGTGCAGGCCAGTCAAGTTCATCCACACCAGACTCTGTCATCCATGTCTTTATGGACCTTGCTTTGTGCACTGGTGCACAGTCATGTTGGAAGAGGAAGGGACCAGCTCCAAACTGTAAAAACAGTCTGCATGCCTAGGTGCTTGATTTTATACACCTGTGGCCATGGAAGTGATTGGAACACCTGATTCTGATAAGTTGGATGGGTGAGCAAATACTTTTGGCAATATAGTGTGTGTGTGTATATTAGGGTGCATCAGTTGCCCTCACGTTCATAAAATCTGATGCATTTTTGTTTGGGTGTTCCTTTTCACCAATAAAGACATCCTGTAAAATTTTTTGACCATATTCAAAAGTCTAATGGTGGCACCATGAGGTTCATTTTTTGCCAAAAAACGCTTATTTTATGTTTTCGCGTAAGGTTTGAATCACAATGTTGGACTTCATTTATTGATTTCTTGTGACCCAGAGATCATGTTAAGAACCTTTGCAAGGGACTGAGAATTAATGTGAGCATTAATGTGATTCATAATACATTTGTCTCATCTCATTATCTCTAACCGCTTTATCCTGTTCTACAGGGTCGCAGGCAAGCTGGAGCCTATCCCAGCTGACTACAGGCGAAAGGCGGGGTACACCCTGGACAAGTCGCCAGGTCATCACAGGGCTGACACATAGACACAGACAACCATTCACACTCACATTCACACCTACGGTCAATTTAGAGTCACCAGTTAACCTAACCTGCATGTCTTTGGACTGTGGGGGAAACTGGAGCACCCGGAGGAAACCCACGTGGACACGGGGAGAACATGCAAACTCCACACAGAAAGGCCCTCGCCGACCCCGGGGCTCGAACCCAGGACCTTCTTGCTGTGAGGTGACAGCGCTAACCACTACACCACCGTGCCGCCCATAATACATTTGTATTGTTTAAAAGTAGTTGAACAATGATTCAACGAACAGTTAAAACTCAAACTGTGCTTGATAATATATTTAGAATATGTACTAAAAATGTGTATCTAAGATATTTGGTATACTCTATAAGGTGCCATAATGTTTCATGAAAAGTGATCGAAATTTTGTCATAAGTCATAAAATAGCAGCTTTTTCCATACAGTAACTTTGAGCTCCTGGTGCCACCATTAAACTTTTGAATTTTGTCAAAATATTTCACCCAGTGTGCTTTCTTACCAAAAGGAGCATAAAAACAAAAATGCATCATGATCAGAGGAACTTTTCATTTTTAGGGGGCAACTGATGCACCCTAATATATATACACTACCATTCAAAAGTTTGGGGTCACTTTGAAATTTCCTTATTTTTGAAATATTTTTTCAATGAAGATCACTTTAAACTAATCAGAAATCCACTCTATACATTGCTAATGTGGTAAATGACTATTCTAGCTGCAAATGTCTGGTTTTTGGTGCAATATCTCCATAGGTGTATAGAGGCCCATTTCCAGCAACTCTCACTCCAGTGTTCTAATGGTACAATGTGTTTGCTCATTGCCTCAGAAGGCTAACGGATGATTAGAAAACCCTTGTACAATCATGTTAGCACAGCTGAAAAAAGTTTAGCTCTTTAGTTTAGCTATAAAACTGACCTTCCTTTGAGCAGATTAAGTTTCTGGAGCATCACATTTGTGGGGTCGATTAAATGCTCAAAATGGCCAGAAAAATGTCTTGACTATATTTTCTATTCATTTTACAACTTATGGTGGGAAATAAAAGTGTGACTTTTTGTGGAAAACACAAAATTGTCTGGGTGACCCCAAACTTTTGAACGGTAGTATATATATATATATATATATATATATATATATATATATATATATATATATATATATACACACACACACACACTTTTAGGACTTGTGTGAAAATCTGATGATGTTTTAGGTCATATTTATGCAGAAATATAGAAAATTCTGAAGGGTTCACAAACTTTCAAGCACCACTGTATGTTCATGTTCATTACACAACCCTGATTTGTAGGATCTCTTCAGCTGTGACTGCAGCTGCTAAAATAATAACCTATCAGATCACGTGATTATACAGTGAAAAAAAATCTTTTACACTGGCCACTCATGTGGAGCATTTATTTCTGTCTATTCTATTCAGTGGTTTAGTAAACATAATGCACAAGTATCTGCACTGACCTTAAGATTATTATTGGCACCTACTGCCACTGAGTTCAAATAAAGTTCTTTGATCCAGTCAGATTTTCACACCCATGCAAAATATAGTACTAATGTTTAGTAAAGTATAACATGCAGTAAACCAAAGCTTCTGCTGTGCAATGAATATTTCTGTTCTGTCAAAAACGTTCACCATCACTGACAGGAAGCTCAGTTAGTACTCAGGTCAGGAAGTAGTTCTTGCATGCAAGCAGTTTGACAGTTGCGCTCAAGACCAGTTATTGTCTGTTGAAGATGATTGCAGGTTTATTCGGATAAATGTTGCTGCATTGATTATTTTGAACTGATTTTCACAAAATGTTCTACTGTTTGTTATGCTCATTTCACAACTCCTCATCGACTTGATTAATGATACTGCTGAAGCAACAATAATTGCCATAATCAGCAGACTGTGGCCTCTCAAATCTAGGCTTGACTAATCGTGTGTTTTTATTGTAAGCAAAGACTGCAGTGGTGTGTATTGTTTTTTCAGAACATATTTGTTCAGTTCACTTCAGTTTTTGAAAAAAAAAGATTATATTGACTTTTTGACTATCAGTCTACAAGCAATAACCCACAATGGCAAAGTTTTCAGGGTTGTTTGTTTGTTTGTTTGTTTGTTTGTTTTTAGTGCAAATTAAAAAATAAAAATAAAAAAATAGCCCACAACATGAAAATTCTCATTAAATAAGTATTCAAACCCTTTATTCAGTACTTTGTAGAAGCAGTTTTGGCAGCAATTAGAGTTTTGAATCTTCAGGGGTAACAAACTTTGCACATGTGGATTTGGACTGTTCTTCTTGGAAGATCCTCTCAAGCTCAATGAGATTGTATAAGGAATGTCTGTGAACTGTGAATCTTCAGCTCTCTCCACACATTCTACAGAATTCTTTCTAGTCTCGGCCACTCAAGGACATTTACAGACTTGTCCCAAATCAACTCCAGCATTGTTTTGGTGTGTTGGCTGTATGCTTCAGGATGTTGTCATTGCTGAAAGGTGAGTAACGCGTTGTGCCCTCATTAAGACAATATATTTCATCTGGAGCTTCTACAACCTAGGGGATTGAATACTTATGCAAGCAGCCATTTCCTCTGAAATATTTACTGACCAGTAATTAATTTTGAATTTGAATGCTCACTATAGGTGGCACGGTGGTGTAGTGGTTAGCACTGTCGCCTCACAGCAAGAAGGTTCTGGGTTCGAGCCCATCGGCCGATGAGAGCCTTTCTGTGCGGAGTTTGCATGTTCTCCCCGTGTCTGTGTAGGTTTCTTCCGGGTGCTCCGGTTTCCCCCACAGTCCAAAGACATGCAGGTTAGGTTAACTGGTGACTCTAAATTGACCGTAGGTGTGAATGTGAGTGTGAATGGTTGGTTGTCTGTGTGTCAGCCCTGCGATGACCTGGCCTCTTGCCCATAGTCAGCTGGGATAGGCTCCAGCTTGCCTGCAACCCTACAGAATAAGTGGCTACAGATAATGGATGGACGCTCACTATACGAGAACATGAGTTTGCTGATAGGAAGAATAATTAAAATAAAGAATTAATTGTTTGCTTTTCAGACAAATCTGATCAATTCCCGAAAGATTTAATTCTTTTGGAAGCCACTGTATATCTTTATATTTTATCTTTTTAAGATCCTGAAGTGTACACTCCCAGTAAATACTGTATCTAGTATTCCTTGGTAGTTAATGGTAGCAACTTAAGCACTAATGAGGAACTGTTAACTTTTCCTACTTAATATTTAACAATTATTCCATGAATAATTGTTTCATTCTATCCACGTTCACTGGATTTTGAGAAACAGAGCATTTTTATTTTTTGCAAATTCGATAAATAAAAACTTTCTACAAAATGTCTAACAAAATCATTTCCGCTTAGCGGACACGTGACAAATTGCATACGTGTAATTTTAATGCTTAAAGATGAAGAAGGTAAAGAAACCAGCGAAATAACAGTCGTAATTTGTGAAAAATGCTGTAATAATAATTCTTGGGGGAAAAAAAAAGATATGTTCTTACCATCAAATACTTTCATTCCATATTTTGTTGCTTTTTTATATATATGTATTTTTGGGGGCGGCACGGTGGTGTAGTGGTTAGCGCTGTCGCCTCACAGCAAGAAGGTCCTGGGTTCGAGCCCCGTGGCCGACGAGGGCCTTTCTGTGCGGAGTTTGCATGTTCTCCCCGTGTCCGCGTGGGTTTCCTCCGGGTGCTCCGGTTTCCCCCACAGTCCAAAGACATGCAGGTTAGGTTAACTGGTGACTCTAAATTGACCGTAGGTGTGAATGTGAGTGTGAATGGTTGTCTGTGTCTATGTGTCAGCCCTGTGATGACCTGGCGACTTGTCCAGGGTGTACCCCGCCTTTCGCCCGTAGTCAGCTGGGATAGGCTCCAGCTTGCCTGCGACCCTGTAGAAGGATAAAGCGGCTAGAGATAATGAGATGAGATGAGATGAGATGTATTTTTGGGGTTTTGTTTTCAAGTTGAGTTTTTATTTCGTTCTCGGTGGTTCAACAAAATGCGCCGCCATTTTATTTTTCTTTCCTCACGGTATATGAGCTGATAGCCTAGTAGTAGTGTAGCCAATCAGAGCACATGATTGCTCATATCCAGTGAATCTGGATAGAATAAAAACAGTATTTTAAAGTGTCATCAAACCAACATTTTGCAGAAATTCCATATGTTAAAAATAGCTCTGTATTGAAAAAAATATTAAATCCACTATTTTATGCCCAGAACACATTTACCCATAAACAAGACTGAATATAAATAAGCAGCACTCTTACTTTTTCCTTTCATGCACACCCCAATCGGATCACAGCACAGAAATATGAGATGAGTGCTGGAACCCGGACATGAAACAGGCTGCACGCAGGTTTGTCATCATGGCTAGAAGCGCATCGTGGTGATTACAGCAATAAATAAAGACAATGCTGAGGGTATGACAGGCTGAGTGGCGGGGAGCTCTCCAGGCTCATTTGCATGAATTTGTGTGGCCATCATTTCCGCACTAATGTAATGCCAAGCAAATGAGCCTGGCGCAATATTGGCCAATTCATCGCCGCTCCACTGGCTCGACAACACAGTCTATAAATCACAGAGGGAACACATGCTCTGTCTGACAGCTAAATCAACATGGAGTAATCACATCGCAGCAGCACCACACGCTCTGCACAGGGGATTAATAAACTCTGTGTGTATGCATGTTAGAGTGCATCCTGAATCTTTCAGACATACATAAAATAACAGACGCCATTGGTTTTAGATGGCATCCTGTTTTGACATGTTGTGTAACTGGATAGTTTGACTATTAATATTATGTTAGAAGCTTGTTATGGTTGGACAGGGTGGGTTTCGAATCCATGCAATTCTCTTCAAGCACACTAGGTGGGGCAGTTGACTGTGGAATGATACATCATTGACTTGACTTGACTTGCCTTGCATCAGGCTGAGTGGCTGAGCTCACAGTTACAGCAGATTTCCAAAAGTTTAGTTCCTTCATAACACAATGTCCTGTGTATTTTCAAGAATACCAGAAGTATGCGGTAGCCTACATCTTTCAGTGATCACTTTATCCTGGTCACGGTCGCAGTGGAGCCAATCCGGGAACATTAGGCCGGAGGGATGGAATACACCCTGGATGGGCTGCCAGTCATTAGTTCATCACAGACCATGGACACACACATTCATTCATTTAGTGTAAGACAGTAAGTCAAGCTAAGTATTGAACCAGGAATCTGAGAGCTGTGAGACAACAAAGCTCGATATGTTTGTTTTGTTTGTTTGATTTTTTTTTTTAAATATCTAAGAAGAAGAAGAAGAAGAGGTCCTCTGCATTTGACCCATCTGAAGCACTGAACACACACACAAGTGAATAATGAGCACACACATATACCCAGAGAAGTGGGCAGCTATACTACAGCGCCCAGAGAGCAGTTGGAGGTTAGGTGCCTTGCTCAAGGGCACTTCAGTCCAAGGCCACCCCATGTTCACCTAACTACATGTCTTTGAACTGTGGGGGAAACCAGAGCACCCAAAGGAAAGCCACACAGACACAGGGAGAACATGCAAACTCCACACAGAAAGGCCCCTGTCGGCTGCTGGGCTCAAACCCAGAACCTCGTTGCTGCGAGGCAACAGTGCTGACCACTACACCACGTGCCACCCGAAGACAATTTTTGGTCACATACGACCTAGAGTCTTTCCATCCATCCATTATCTCTAGCCACTTAGTCTGTTCTACAGGGTCGCAGGCAAGCTGGAGCCTATCCCAGCTGACTATGGGCAAGAGCCAGGGTACACCCTGGACAAGTCACCAGGTCATTGCAGGGCTGACACATAGACACAAACAACCATTCACACTCACATTCACACCTACGGTCAATTTAGAGCTACCAGTTAGCCTAACCAGTATGTCTTTGGACTGTGGGGGAAACCGGAGCACCCGGGGGAAATCCACACAGACACAGAGAGAACATGCAAACTCCACACAGAAAGGCCCCCGTCAGCTGCTGGGCTCAAACCCAGAACCTCATTGCTGCGAGGCAACAGTGTTAACCACTACATCACTGTGCCACCCAAAGGCAATTTTTGGTCACGTACAACCTAGAGTCTTTACTTACTGTTACTTTTGTGGGTGAAAAATAAATCATGACTTGCACTCAGTTGTTGTGTCATAGTTTCTACAATATTTCATGACATTAGATTCATGGCATTTACTGTAACAGATGCTCTTATCTAGAGCGATGTACAACACACCCAGAGCAGCCTGGGGAGCAGTTGGGGGTTAGGTGCCTTGCTCAAGGGCACTTCAGCCATTCCTGCTGGCTGAGAGAATCAAACCGACAATCTTTTGGTCCCAAAGCTGTTTCTCTAACCCTTAGGCCATGGCTTCCCCAACTGACTAGTACTGACCAGTACTGACATTACAGTTATGTTCATAAGTACCACAGTAAAACAATGGTAAATAATGTCATGGTCAAGAGTATAATACAGGGTGTTTCAAAAAAAATTGATATTATTTGAGATGTAAATATTCCCAGAAGCTACATAGTCTAAGCAAATGAAACTGAACAGGCTTAATGTTGAGCGATATAAGATTTATTTCTCAAAATTTGAATGAGAAATTCAAAGGTATGTAGAATCCATGAACAATTTCACAAATTTTCAATATTCGCAAACCCGCTCGACAGTCTCTTCCGATGCTGGTGGTCGTCCAGATCCTTTTGCCCTTCACAGACAGCCTTCCTCTTTGAACTTTTTGTGCCGTGTCCAAATGTGCATCGCAGTTGGTGCATTTTTAAAGAATTCTCTCATAAACGCACGCTGCACAGTCTTGTTCGACTGTGTTCGAGTGTACTCTAACACACAAAACGCCTTTTCTTTTCCAGTGAATGGCATTTCTATACCTAAAAAGATAAAAACAAAAAACATTAAACATAAAATTTTTACCTGTTTCTGAACATGCTGTTAAAATTTGAGGTCAATTGAACAAGAATTGGCAAAGTTATTAGATTGTGAAATGATATCAAATTTTTTTTTGAAGCACCCTGTATACCTGCATACCACAGTTACTGCTAAAAATGGCGGCAATATCATCAGATCTGTGCTTGTTTCTAATAACAATATGGCTCTGACTTGTTTGCTAACTTGTTTCATGAACATTTCACCACATGGTTCTCATCTCATCTCATTATCTCTAGCCGCTTTATCCTTCTACAGGGTCACAGGCAAGCTGGAGCCTATCCCAACTGACTACAGGCGAAAGGCGGGGTACACCCTGGACAAGTCGCCAGGTCATCACAGGGCTGACACATAGACACAGACAACCATTCACACTCACATTCACACCTACGGTCAATTTAGAGTCACCAGTTAACCTAACCGCATGTCTTTGGACTGTGGGGAAAACCGGAGCACCCGGAGGAAACCCACGCGGACACGGGGAGAACATGCAAACTCCGCACAGAAAGGCCCTCGTCGGCCACGGGGCTCGAACCCGGACCTTCTTGCTGTGAGGCGACAGCACTAACCACTACACCACCATGCCGCCTAAACATGGTTCTAAAATGCCTAATTTTTCATTAGTTAAAACAATAAACAATTCTAATTGTTGGCAAGCTGCTTTGGTGTAAATGCTGTTATAAGAAAATATCAACTTCAGACTGCATCCTTTAAGAGTAAATTTTAGTGTCATACTGTTATGTAATTTTCCTTTTCTCTGAGTGTTGCCTCTTCAAGGACTAACGACTCAGAACATTCTGCACCGAAACATGTTCATCTTATCATGATCATTACATGCATAGCAGATGTGCGTACAAGCCAGCGATTAGAAAAGATCCAATCAGCTTTAGAGCTGATCACGCTCCCAGAGTGTGATCAGGGCATGTAATTGCAATGATGTAATCTAATAGATGTCTCTTTTTAATCTAGTAAAGAGTATATATAGATTTGAGAACAAAGGGACAGTGTGAGGGGTGTGCCGAACCCTCATCACTTGTCCATTTCTGCAATAAACCTTCTTCCTCTTGCAAAAGGACAAGCTTGGTGTTGGTGTTTGTCATTTTTTCACGACAATCCTACACATGAATTCACTTCATCATTGATTATTTTCCCATAACAGCACACTGGTTCACGTTTTATTCCTCGTTTAATATACAACCCCGATTCCAAAAAAGTTGGGACAAAGTACAAATTGTAAATAAAAATGGAATGGAATAATTTACAAATCTCAAAAACTGATATTGTATTCACAATAGAACATAAACAACATATCAAATGTCGAAAGTGAGACATTTTGAAATTTCATGCCAAATATTGGCTCATTTGAAATTTCATGACAGCAATACATCTCAAAAAAGTTGGGACAGGGGCAATAAGAGGCTGGAAAAGTTAAAGGTACAAAAAAGGAACAGCTGGAGGACCAAATTGCAACTCATTAGGTCAATTGGCAATAGGTCATTAACATGACTTGGTATAAAAAGAGCATCTTGGAGTGGCAGCGGCTCTCAGAAGTAAAGATGGGAAGAGGATCACCAATCCCCCTAATTCTGCGCCGACAAATAGTGGAGCAATATCAGAAAGGAGTTCGACAGTGTAAAATTGCAAAGAGTTTGAACATATCATCATCTACAGTGCATAATATCATCAAAAGATTCAGAGAATCTGGAAGAATCTCTGTGTGTAAGGGTTAAGGCCGGAAAACCATACTGGGTGCCCGTGATCTTCGGGCCCTTAGACGGCACTGCATCATATACAGGCATGCTTCTGTATTGGAAATCACAAAATGGGCTCAGGAATATTTCCAGAGAACATTATCTGTGAATGCAATTCACCGTGCCATCCGCCGTTGCCAGCTAAAACTCTATAGTTCAAAGAAGAAGCCGTATCTAAACATGATCCAGAAGCGCAGACGTCTTCTCTGGGCCAAGGCTCATTTAAAATGGACTGTGGCAAAGTGGAAAACTGTTCTGCGGTCAGACGAATCAAAATTTGAAGTTCTTTATGGAAATCAGGGACGCCGTGTCATTTGGACTAAAGAGGAGAAGGACGACCCAAGTTGTTATCAGCGCTCAGTTCAGAAGCCTGCATCTCTGATGGTATGGAGTTGCATTAGTGCGTGTGGCATGGGCAGCTTACACATCTGGAAAGACACCATCAATGCTGAAAGGTATATCCAGGTTCTAGCGCAACATATGCTCCCATCCAGACGACATCTGTTTCAGGGAAGACCTTGCATTTTCCAACATGACAATGCCAAACCACATACTGCATCAATTACAGCATCATGGCTGCGTAGAAGAAGGGTCCGGGTACTGAACTGGCCAGCCTGCAGTCCAGATCTTTCACCCATAGAAAACATTTGGTGCATCATAAAATGGAAGATACGACAAAAAAGACCTAAGACAGTTGAGCAACTAGAATCCTACATTAGACAAGAATGGGTTAACATTCCTATCCCTAAACTTGAGCAACTTGTGTCCTCAGTCCCCAGACGTTTACAGACTGTTGTAAAGAGAAAAGGGGATGTCTCACAGTGGTAAACATGGCCTTGTCCCAACTTTTTTGAGATGTGGTGTTGTCCTGAAATTTAAAATCACCTAATATTTCTCTTTAAATGATACATTTTCTCAGTTTAAACATTTGACATGTCATCTATGTTCTATTCTGAATAAAATATGGAATTTTGAAACTTCCACATCATTGCATTCCGTTTTTATTTACAATTTGTACTTTGTCCCAACTTTTTTGGAATCGTGGTTGTATTCCTTACTTAACGTTACGAACCATAGTTACAATTTCCAAGTTACAAGCTCTAGTAATACCGTAACCATACTACAGTTACTGTACAATGACATCGAACAATGATCATGATTTTGTTGCGATAAAATATCACAGTGAATTCCACGACAGTGAAATTTCATAAGGGCCATGTCAGACGAAATCTGAGACAGTAAAGCAGTCACTGGAGCTTCTGTTTCAAAACAAGTGTTGCTGTGTAGAGTCATGCTCCCTCTATAGTGAGAAGACCAGGTATAATAAACATTGCAGCAGATTTCATTACCTTCCTCAGACAGGCCTCATGAAAAATGCATGCATTAGTAGCTTGTGTTCTCACTTAGCGCAGCCATACTGACAAGAACAATGAGTAAATTCCAGAAGAGCTGAACTACTTAAGAGCCACTCAGCAGGCTAGAAGAAAGAAAAAACACTCTAAGCAACACTGTAGATGTGGATGACAATTTGTTAACAAAACTTAAAATTTTGGACATTTTGACTTCCTCTGTCCTTTAGAACTTCTTCTTCTTCTCCTCTCTCTCTCTCTCTTCTGAGTTTGTGTTGTTGTCCAGATTGGCGTCTCAGACATCTCATGTCATATTGCGTTGTGTGAAAGTCTGATTGCACTGACAGAAGTTACTCAATGGGTTTTCCCTGGTGTAGCATGGATATAGCCAGCATTGTCGTAATCTCTTTTCTTTGCGATGAATTCCTGCGGCCAACGCAGA
This sequence comes from Neoarius graeffei, assembly GCF_027579695.1. Taxonomy (NCBI): domain Eukaryota; kingdom Metazoa; phylum Chordata; class Actinopteri; order Siluriformes; family Ariidae; genus Neoarius; species Neoarius graeffei. The sequence continues at coordinate 37,161,068 of NC_083593.1, read as the reverse complement.
CCTGTGTGTTGCATTTCGCCAGGGACCGTTGTGAAATTACACTTTGCTTGACAGCAGAAAATGTGCCAGTGATTTTGTATGGGTTTGGCATTTCATTGTGTAAACAATTGTTAAAAAAAAAAGTTTAACTTAGCTGTCAGCAGTTATAATGTAAATGAATACATGATCCTGAGTACTTTTTATTCCTGCCAGCAGTGTAGGCTATGTTATCACATATCCTCCTTTCAGTCTGTGGTTTGACTCCTTATTTTTATCTGCACCTGCTTTTCTCTCTCTCTCTCTCTCTCTCTCTCATCCTGACCTTGTCTGGCCCTTCTGTTCCTCCCTTACTCCCTCATCTGTCTTCTCTGTCCTTCGCTCATCCCTCTTTCCCTGTGCGGACTGGCTAGACTAATCGGTATCATCCCGTCTTCTCATCCATCAGGACTCCTCTCATTGTTTTGACGTCTAGTTAATTCTCTGCTCATGATTTATCAAATTCTTATTACCGCTTGCTGAAAGGCTCATTCATTGTGCCGATGTATGGTAATGATAGCCCCGCCGCGGCCAACCAAATCCCCAGCTAAGGCCCATCTTCACTCTGTTGCCTCCTCCTTCCTTCTGCATTATCTATTCTCTCTCTCTCTCTCTCTCTCTCTCTCTCTCTCTCATGTTGCTTCTTTCATTTCTCTATGCCTTTCCATTTTGCAGCATTGTATACCGGAATCCCTTTTCTCTGTAATTCATACTGACTTTCTTATCCTCTTATGACCACATTTAACATAAAGGCTTGGCTGCACCACAAAGATGTCAAACAGTTGCTCTGATGGCTTGGGAGAGAATCTAAAACAATTGACTCTGGTTGAGTTTAATCAGAGAGGAAGGCTGAAAGCAGGGCAGTGGTTCCAAATCAAATAAAGTGGATGAATATGGTGGTTGTTCAACGGTATTGTCTCTGGGGTTGGCTCGATTTCATTAACGTTTCAAGCACATAAAATAAAATGAATGAAAGGGACAAAGATCAAAAGGTTATTATAGTTTCCATCATTTCCACACAAGACAAATGATATGGATCCTACTGGTACTCCATTTAGGGCAATTGAAAGTCTTCAAAAAAACAAAAGAAAAACGTGCCCTCACTTTCAAGGCTTTGTTTTACTAGTAATTGTAGAAAAGCTAAGGTCAAACTTCCCGCATCCTCCCACCGTACTCACCCTCCTTCATCCATTTCCTGTCGGTCCCTCCACAGCCTACCCCATGGGTGCCTTCATAATTTATATGCCTCTAATATTACATTACATTATCTCTGCACATTTGATTCACATGGGTGCTAACATTGAGTGATGGCATGCCATGCTCAATGATGACAAGCGCAATGGGAATCATATGTGAGGTTCATGGGAAATGAGGTCACGTTCCAAATTCAGAGTCTGAAACTTTTGACTCTAAGCACATGTGTCACTTACAGAGATCTGCTTAAGTGGATTGGGAGTCATTTCTATATTGGTATTTTAAGGCCATTATATATTTTATTTCTGCAACATACGCTTTAATGCTGTTCCAGTTTCTTAATACGAATATGTTTAACCATGCCAGAAACCCTGTAGGCTTGTATTTTAGTGTCGAATCTAAATAAGATATGAATAAGGATTTATAAGATACCGTATAAAGAACCAGAGCACAAAAATGGACATCAGATGTTATGCATCACATGAGCTGGACTCATTGCTGCACAATGTTGTTTTATATGACCTATATGCAAGAAGGTTCTGTGTTTGAGCCCAGCGGCTGATGGGGGGCCTTTCTGTGTGGAGTTTCCATGTTCTCCCTGTGTCTGTGTGGGTTTCCTCTGGGTGCTCTGGTTTCCCCCACAGTCCAAAGACATGCCGGTTAGGTTAATTGGTGGCTCTAAATTGAGCGTAGATATGAGTGTGAATGGTTGTTTGTCTCTGTGTGTCAGCCCTGCGATGACCTGGCAACTTGTCCAGGGTGTACCCCGCCTCTCGCCCATAGTCAGCTGGGATAGGCTCCAGCTTGCCCGCGACCCTGTACAGGATAAGCAGTTATGGATAATGGATGGATGGAAGTATTTGATGGTAAGCATGTATCTTTTTTTATTTTTCAAGAATTATTATTAAAGCAATTTTCACAAATTGCTACTGTCATTTCAGTGGTTTGTTTACATTCTAAGCGGAAATTATTTTGTCGGATATTTTGTATAAAGTTTTTATTGATTGAATTTGCAAAAAATAAAAATATAAACGCTCTATTTCTCAAAATCCAGTGAATGTGGATAGAATAAAACAGTTATTCCACTCAATTTCGTCATACATGGCTTATAGCCGACTCAGCACTATACGACTCGTCGACTATCAGCTCATGTACGACTCGATTTCGTGGGATAACTGTTATTTAGCTAGCTTGACTGGTCACTGAAATTGAATGGAATTGAATTAAATCCTTTCATAACTTTTTAATAACTCAAAAACAACAACAAAAAAGTTTCTACGTACAATTGACCTATTGGCTCTGTTAGTGGAAAGTTCAGGAATATAAAGCTACATAATCAAAAAAATATTTATCATACCCATTTAAATTCAATAATATTCATGCAATAAATCTGCACTGAGGTGGTGTGCGGTGCTTATTTTACAGTTAAGGGCGACAAACATTTTGAAAACCCCTGACCTACGCCATATGTTCTTTGAATTGTGACTCATATACTGGATATGGCTAATGAATCACGATACATCTGTGTTGCACTCCTGATTATTCTAAACTTCCAATGAATAGTTCTTATATAAACAATTGCAATCCTGTACCTGTTGATTTAAGGCTGTTAGCCAGAGGGGATGGCATGTAAAAAGCAATAGGTGAGGTGACTGAGAGAAAGAGAACGGCGGTTGAAATGAATTAAAGAGGGCCAAACGGATTGCCTGCTGAACATGATTGATAGCCTAATATGTTAGACTGAAAGAGAGAGAGAGAGAGAGAGAGAGAGAGAGAGAGAGAAAGAGCAAATGATGCAGGTATCAGTGGGCAGCGAGTATCCAGGCCTCGGCTCATGATGGACGTCTGTGTCAAGATGAGAGAAGGGGCGAGAGAGGAGTACAGATGAAGAAAAAGAGGGTGAGATGAAGTGGAAAGCAGGGAGGAGGGGGAGAAAGGAGATGAAGGGCAGAAATCTGAGAGGAGACAAAGAGACAAAGTGTATAGCAGATAAAGAAGGAGGAATGAGAGAGTCTGGGCTGACAGCAGAGTCAGTTCATCTTTACAAATGGCAAATGAGTGGAGAGGGAGTTATTAACAAAGTAAGAGATGGATGAAATGATGAGTGAAGAGGAGGAGGATGTGTAGGTGGGGGTGATGAATGCCCCCTGCAGCAGATCTGGAATTCAATAATTTCAAAAGAAAAATGGGGCACAGGAGCACAAAACATACTAGTGTGTGAGTGTGTGTGTGTGTGTGTGTGTGTGTGTGTGTGTGTGTGTGTGTGTGTGTGTGTGTGTGTAAATTGACCACAGAGAACAAGATAGCGTATATAGTATATCGCATTCAGTATAATAACACAATTAGAGTATGATATGTGCAAGCAACAGGTTTTTATTTATTTCACAGCAAGCAGTCAGTCTAATTTATGCTCTTGTTGAAAGGTAACAGTATTTATTACAACATAATACATTCAAAAACTGACTGTATTTCCTGAGAAGATTTTATTGTAGAATTTATATACAGTATGTTGTTTATGTGTTTTTCATTCATATATAACAGCTCTATTCACTTTGATAAATAATTGTGCCATTTTTATTTGTGTAATACGACTACTACTACTAAATGAAAAAGCAATATTTTGGGCATCCACATTATCTTATCTGAGGTTAGCAAACATTTTAAAGAGGTGGTGTAGCGGTTAGCACCGTCACCTCAGAGCAAGAAGGTTCCGGGGTCGGGGGCCTTCCTGTATGGAGTTTGCATGTTCTCCCTGTGTCTGCGTGGGTTTCCTCCGGGTGCTCCGGTTTCATCCAAAGGTATGCGGTTAGGTTAACATGGGGTGGCCTTAGGCTGAGGTGCCCTTGAGCGAGGCACTTAACCCCCAACTGCTCCCCGGCTGCTGTAGCATGGCTGCCCACTGCTCTGGGTATGTGTGTGTGCTTATTGCTCGCGTGTGTGTGTTCACTGCTTAAATCCAGAGAGGAATTTCAGAAGTGTATGTGTGATGAATAAAGTTCTTCTTCTTTGTGATTTTCTTTTTAAACCGTCTGTAACAGCACCATTAGCAGCTGTACAAAGCCACACAGAATGACATGAAGCGAGGCTGTGGACTAACTGTAACAAGCCCAGTGCTGTAGACAGAGATACTCTTTGCTGTAGGTTCATGCAGCCAGTTGGTGAAAGTCGTGTCACGTGACGACACAGCATGACACATCCACCTACTTTTGAGCTCCAATGGGCTAATATATGTCGCCGATGACACAGCCATCGTTGGGTGTATCAGTGACGACAGAGAGGAGGAGTATAGAAGCCTGGTGAGGGACTTTGCTGTGTGGTGCAACAGGAACCATCTGCAGCTCAACACCTCAAAGACCAAGGAGCTGGTCATTGACTTTGGGAGGTCCAGACCAAGGTCACGACCAGTTCTGACTGAGGGAGTCGAGGTGGAGGCTGTGGATTCCTACAAGTACCTCGGGCAGTGGCTGGACAGCAAGCTGGACTGGACTTGGAACACCAATCACTTATACAGGAAGAGACAGAGCAGACTATACTTCCTTAGGAGGCTGCGGTCCTTTAACATCTGCAGGAAACTCCTGTGGATGTTCTATCAGTCTGTGGTCACCAGTGTCCTGTTTTACACCGTGGTGTGCTGGGGGGGCAGCACATCCAAGAAGGACACATCCAGGCTGGACAAACTGATCAGGAGGGCCGGCTCTGTGGTCGGCATGAAGTTGGACTCTCTGGTGACAGTGGCAGAGAAGAGGACTATGGACAAGCTATTGAACATCATGGACGATGCCAGTCATCCTCTGCACACCGTCATCAGCAACCAGAGGAGCCTGTTCAGTGACAGAATGCTCCTTCCCAAGTGCAGGACGAACAGACTCAAAAACTCTTTTGTCCCTCACGCCATCAGACTGTACAACTCCTCTCTGGGGGGAGGAGGGGTAACAGGAGGACAGAGGACGGAAAGGAGCAGTAGCCTAGCCTAACAATAAGCAATACTAAGCAATACTGGACAATGTGCAATATAATGTGCAATATAAAGTGCAATATCTCTCCCGCTGGCCCCCTTCCCCCCTTCCTCTCTTCCCCATATCTTATTATTTTATATTTGCTTATGTAAATACTTTATTTAATTTAATTTATCTAGAAGTTTTTTCTCTATTTTCTATTCTCTGTTGATCCTGTAATGGTGTTGCTGGAATCTTAATTTCCCTGAGGGAACCCTCCCAAAGGGATCAATAAAGTTCTATCTAATCTAATCTAATCTAATCTAATCTAATCTAATCTAATCTAATCTAATCTAATCTAATCTAATCTAATCTAATCTAATCTAATCTAATCTGTATTCTAGCTTTTCCATAATACATCACCTGTAGGTGTGTTATAGATTCACTTGCAGGTGTAATGAATGTAAACAAAGTGGATTATTTACTCTGTCATTATTTTTCCACTGAAATATGTTTGCAGGAGAAACTGAAAGTTGATAACCTGAGCACACATTGCTAATCAAAAGACAAATTACATACAAGGACAGATGACAAAACCATAAGTTTAATGTTATATTTGTTTGAACAAAAGGGTTACAACTTTTCTATGTACTGTGTTTGTTATTCAGATAAAACACAGATCAGATTCATGCCAAAAGTTATGTATAAACTTTTAAATTATACATTAGTGATATACATACAGTGCCTTGCAAAAGTATTCATACCCCTTGAACTTTTTCACATTTTTCCACCTTACAACCACAAACTTAAAAGTTTTTTATTGAGATTTTATGTGATAGACCAACACAGAGTAGCACATAATTGTGAAGTGAAACGAAAATGATAAATGGTCTTCAAAATTTTAAACAAATAAAAATCTGAAAAATGTGGTGTGCATTAGTATTCAGCCCCCTGTACTCTGGTACCTCTAAATACAATCCAGTGCAATCAATTGCCTTCAGAAGTCATCTAATTAGTTAATAGATTCCTACTGTGTGTAATTTACTCTCAGCATAAATACACTTGTTCTATGAAGGTCTCAGTGGTTTGTTAGAAAACACTGAAGAACAAACAGCATCATGAAGACCAAAGAACTCACCAGACAGGTAAGGGATAAAGTTCTGGAGAAGTTTAAAGCAGGGTTAGGTTATAAAAAATATCCCAAGCTCTGAACATCTCAAGAAGCACTGTTCAATCCATCACTCAAAAATGGAAAAAGTATGGCACAACTGCAAACCTACCAAGACATGGCCGTCCACCTAAACTGACAGAGCGAGCAAGGAGAGCACTGGTCAGAGAAGCAGCCAAGAGGCCCATGATCACTCTGGAGGAGCTGCAGAAATCCACAGCTCAGGTGGGAGAATCTGTGCACAGGACAACTATAAGTCGTACACTCCACAAATCTGGCCTTTTTGGAAGAGTGGCAAGAAGAAAGCCATTGTTGAAAGACAGGCATAAGAAGCCATGTAGGGGACACAGCAAGCATGTGGAAGAAGGTGCTTTGGTCAGATGAGACCAAAGTTGAACTTTTTGGCCTAAATGCAAAGCACTATGTGTGACGGAAAACTAACACTGCTCATCACCCTGCACACACCATCCCCACTGTGAAACATGGTGGTGGCAGCATCATGCTATGGGGATGCTTTTCTTCAGCAGGGACAGGGAAGCTGGTCAGAGTTGATGGGAAGATGGATGGAGCTAAATACAGGACAATCCTGGAAGAAAACCTGTTGGAGGCTGCAAAAGACTTGAGACTGGGAAGGAGATTCACCTTCCAGCAAGACAATGACCCTAAACATACAGCCAGAGCTACAATGGAATGGTTTAGATCAAAGAATATTCATGTGTTAGAATGGCCCAGTCAAAGTCCAGACCTAAATCCCATTGAGCATCTGTGGCAAGACTTGAAAATTGCTGTTCACAGACGCTCTCCATCTGATCTGTCTGAGCTTGAGCTATTTTGCAAAGAAGAATGGGCAAAAATGTCAGTGTCTAGATGTGCAAAGCTGGTAGAGACATACCACAAAAGACTTGCAGCTGTAATTGCAGCAAAAGGTGGCTCTACAAAGTATTGACACGGGGGGCTGAATACTAATGCACATCACATTTTTCTGATTTTTATTTGTTTAAAATTTTGAAGACCATTTATCATTTTCGTTTCACTTCACAATTATGTGCTACTCTGTGTTGGTCTATCACATAAAATCTCAATAAAAAACTTTTAAATTCGTGGTTGTAAGGTGGAAAAAAGTGAAAAAGTTCAAGGGGTATGAATACTTTTGCAAGGCACTGTATTATTCACTGTGCCCCCCAACCAAAATAAAAAAAAAAATACCACCAGCCACCACTGATGGTAGTAACACTTAACCACAAATCAGAAAAAGTTGGGATGGTATGGAAAATGCAAAAATAAATAAATAAATTAATTAAAAGCAGTGATTTCTAAGTTTACTTTGGCTACTATTTCATTGCAGACAGTATGAATCCAAGATATTTCATATTTTGTCTGGTCAACTTCATTTCATTTGTTAATATATATCCATTCCTGCATTTCAGGCCTGCAACACATTCCAAAAAAAGTTGAAACAGGGGCTATTTAGGGATAATAATGAGGTAAAACAATTAAATAATGATGTGATTTGACACAGGTGAGATCAACAGGTGATTGTTGATCTCTAAGAATAAATTTATTGGGGTAATAATAGATGATAGAATTACTTGGAAATCACATATAAAATACATACTAATTAAACTATCAAGAAGCATATCTGTGTTGAGTATAGCTAAGCACGTCCTGGACTATAATTCACTCCGCAATCTTTACTGTTCCCTGGTTTTACCGTATTTAAATTACTGCTCAGTGGTGTGGGGAAATACATACAAATGTTCACTTCATGCGATAACTATACTTCAAAAAAGAGCTATAAGAATAATTCATAGTGCTGGTTACCGAGATCATACTAGTTCACTATTCTTAAATTCTAAATGTTTAAAATTCAGGGATATTATAGAATATAAAACTGCCGTAATAATGTACAAAGTAAGGAATTATAAAGTACCAAGGAATATTCAAACAATGTTCTCGAATAGTGAGGGGGGCTATAATTTTAGGGGGAAATTGAAATTTAAAACTCGCAGTGCTAGGACAACGTTAAAAATGTTCAGTATTTCTATTTGTGGAGTAAAACTATGGAACAGTTTGAATGTGAAGCTCATGAAATGTACAACTATAAACCAGTTCAAAAAAAGGTACAAGGAACAGATCTTTAGGAGGTATAGGGAGGAGGAATTACAATAATATTCTATTGATAATACAAGTGTATATATGTGGCTATGGGTACGTACGGATATATATATTATATAAAATGTATGTATGTGTATATATATACTAGTATATACAACCCCGATTCCAAAAAAGTTGAGACAAAGTACAAATTGTAAATAAAAATGGAATGCAATAATTTACAAATCTCAAAAACTGATATTGTATTCACAATAGAACATAGACAACATATCAAATGTCGAAAGTGAGACATTTTGAAATTTCATGCAAAATATTGGCTCATTTGAAATTTCATGACAGCAACACATCTCAAAAAAGTTGGGACAGGGGCAATAAGAGGCTGGAAAAGTTAAAGGTACAAAAAAGGAACAGCTGGAGGACCAAACTGCAACTCATTAGGTCAATTGGCAATAGGTCATTAACATGACTTGGTATAAAAAGAGCATCTTGGAGTGGCAGCGGCTCTCAGAAGTAAAGATGGGAAGAGGATCACCAATCCCCCTAATTCTGCGCTGACAAATAGTGGAGCAATATCAGAAAGGAGTTCGACAGTGTAAAATTGCAAAGAGTTTGAACATATCATCATCTACAGTGCATAATATCATCAAAAGATTCAGAGAATCTGGAAGAATCTCTGTGCGTAAGGGTTAAGGCCGGAAAACCATACTGGGTGCCCGTGATCTTCGGGCCCTTAGACGGCACTGCATCACATACAGGCATGCTTCTGTATTGGAAATCACAAAATGGGCTCAGGAATATTTCCAGAGAACATTATCTGTGAACGCAATTCACCGTGCCATCTGCCGTTGCCAGCTAAAACTCTATAGTTCAAAGAAGAAGCCGTATCTAAACATGATCCAGAAGCGCAGACGTCTTCTCTGGGCCAAGGCTCATTTAAAATGGACTGTGGCAAAGTGGAAAACTGTTCTGTGGTCAGACGAATCAAAATTTGAAGTTCTTTATGGAAATCAGGGACGCTGTGTCATTTGGACTAAAGAGGAGAAGGACGACCCAAGTTGTTATCAGCGCTCAGTTCAGAAGCCTGCATCTCTGATGGTATGGGGTTGCATTAGTGCGTGTGGCATGGGCAGCTTACACATCTGGAAAGACACCATCAATGCTGAAAGGTATATCCAGGTTCTAGAGCAACATATGCTCCCATCCAGACGACGTCTCTTTCAGGGAAGACCTTGCATTTTCCAACATGACAATGCCAAACCACATACTGCATCAATTACAGCATCATGGCTGCGTAGAAGAAGGGTCCGGGTACTGAACTGGCCAGCCTGCAGTCCAGATCTTTCACCCACAGAAAACATTTGGCACATCATAAAACAGAAGATACGACAAAAAAGACCTAAGACAGTTGACCAACTAGAATCCTACATTATACAAGAATGGGTTAACATTCCTATCCCTAAACTTGAGCAGCTTGTCTCCTCAGTCCCCAGACGTTTACAGACTGTTGTAAAGAGAAAAGGGGATGTCTCACAGTGGTAAACATGGCCTTGTCCCAACTTTTTTGAGATGTGTTGTTGTCATGAAATTTAAAATCACCTAATTTTTCTCTTTAAATGATACATTTTCTCAGTTTAAACATTTGATATGTCATCTATGTTCTATTCTGAATAAAATATGGAATTTTGAAACTTCCACATCATTGCATTACATTTTTATTTACAATTTGTACTTTGTCCCAACTTTTTTGGAATCGGGGTTGTATATGCATATGCATAATTGTATATAATATATATGCATAATATGCATAATTATGATATTATGGGTGTCTGTGTATGTATTGATATGTGTATAGTTATAGGTATGTGTATGTGTATATGTATGTACTGTATGTACGTATTGTATGTGTGTATATATGCATAACATAAATATCTTTACATATGATTTGATTTGGTCGATATTATACCATGTTGGTATGTCTTGGTATGTTGGTATGTTTTCTTTTTTGTTGTTGCTTTTGTTTTCTTTTGTATATATAGTTTATTATGGTGGAAAGTGACGTTTGATTAGTGGTGGTATAGAGGGTTAGGATTTGATAAGTTATTTACTTCTTCCTAATTCTTTCCGAACATTATTATGTTACTGCCTTGTGGCTACGCTATTCTGTTTGTTTATGACGATGTTTTGATTATTGCATTTTTTATTTTTTATTTTTGTTTTTTTATATCTTTTTTACTGTTCGGAATCAATCAATCAATCAATCAATCAATCAATTGTAATCGCGATTTGGTACAAAATCAGTATCCAGGAAAGGTCTAGTCTTTGAGGAGCAAAGATGGGCATCTCCAGTTTGTCAACAAATGCATGAAAAAATTATTGAAATGTTTAAAAACAATGTTCCTCATAGAAAGCTATGAAAGGATTTGGATATTTCACCATCTGTGGTGCACAATATTATTAAACAATTCAAGGAATCTGGAAGAATTTCAGCACACAAAGGGCAAGGGCACAAGCCTAATCTGAACACCCATGATCTCTGATGCCTCAGATGGCACTGCATCAAGAATTCATCTATAGCTGATATAACCACATGGGCTCCAGATTACTTTGGAAAACCTTTGTCAAGCTCTACAATACTGGGTTACATCCACAAATACCAGTTAAAACTTTACTGTGTAAAAAGGAAGCCTTATGATAACTAGGTACAGAAGTGTTGTCGACTTCTCTGGACTTGGAGGCATCTGGGATGGACTATCACACAGTGGAAACATGCATTGTGGTCCGATGAATCAGCATTCCAGGTCTTTTTTGGAAGAAATGGAAGACCAAAGACGAAAAGGACGATCCAGACTGTTACCAGCAACAAGCCCAAAAGCCAGGGTCTGTCATGATATGGGGTTGTGTCAATGCCCTTGGCAAAGATAACTTGCACTTCTATGATGGCAGCATTAATGCAGAAAAGTACACTGAGATTTTGGAGCAACATATGCTGCCTTCAAGAAGACATATTTTCCAGGGATATTTCAACAAGACAATCCAAATCCACATTCTGCACACATTAAAAACACATGGCTGTGGAAGAAGAGGGTGCCTGTCCCCTCTGTCCCCAATAGAGAATGTGTGGCGAATTTTGAAAGGAAAAAAATTAAATGATGGCCCTGTACTGTTGCATACCTTAAGACATTTTTCCAGGATGACTAGGACAAAATAACACCTGAAACACTTCATCACTTGGTATCTTCAGTTCCTAAACATCTTTTAAGTGTTGTGAGAAGGACTGACAACATTATAAAGTGGTAAATGCTTTCCCTTAGCAAAAAGAAGTTTATTCAAGTTTACTATGAGTATACTTATTTTTTTTACTAAAACTGAGGAAGTATACTTGAAGTTGACTTTTTATAAACTATATTTTATATACTTAAGAATAGTATAGTTAAGTATACTTGGCTTATACTGAAAAGTATAAACAAAAGTCTAAGACTAAGTACATTAATACTAAGACTTACACTTATACTTTAATACTAAAACTTATACTTTAGTATACTTTTTACATTTTTCTGCCACAAAGTACTAATACTTAGTATATCTTGCTCCAAGTGCATAATAAGGTCAAGTCATTGACTCATGCTTAACATTTAATTTATATATTAATATAATATAATGCTGGAGTTTAAAACTTTACAGTATATAGTATGTGTGCTCAATTGCATTATCTTTATGTACCTTAAAATCATACACAAAAACAGAAAAACTTTTGGCTTGACTTTATTGATCAAGAGACCATTATGTTTACATTTTTACATACAAATGTGCACTTTTTCCTTTCATTTTCTCTAGTAAGGAAGGACTTGATTTCATAGGTCTTTGTTTTTGAAATGTTTGAAATGTTTGAAAATATATCACACTTGTTTTCAACATTCTGTCTTGTGATTTTGTAAATGCATCACACTCTTGTGTACATACAGTATGAGTAAACTTTAAGAACACTTTAAGGAGTATATTTCCAGTAAATAGTAAGCTACAAGTAATAAGCCAAGCAAACTTAAAGTATAACAAGTAAACTAGTGAAATAACCAACGTTTATAACAGTATACTTAAAGTATACGATAATAAACTAAAAATAGGGACTCGAAGTATAGTACAATGGCAGTATATCGAAAATTGTACTTGTGGTATACTTTAAGCATACGAGAGGGATATACCAAGTACATTGATAGTATATAGATGAGTGTACTTGTTGTATACTTTAAAGTGTACTTTTGCAAACTTAAAATAAACTTTAAAGTATACTTTTATAAACTTGAAATGTTCCAATTTAGTCTGAAAAAGTATTAAATTTGTATACTTTCTAGTACACTAAAAGTACATGGTCTGTAGTATACTTGCTAGACTTATACTGAAGCATACTTAATAAAATGAACTTTAAGTATACTACTTTTTGCTAAGGGTTACCATCCCAACTTTTTTTAAAAATATGTGGCAAGAATCAAAATTAAAATGCGTTTATTCTGGGGGAAAAAAGTGAAGTAAAACATCAAATAATGTGCTGTCATATCGTTTTTAGTGCAATACAGGTCAAAGATTATTTACAAATCATTGTTTTCAATTTTAATTTCAATTTCAACATACCATCCCAACCTTTTCTGATTTGGGGTTGTTTAAAGTGCATATCACGGGTAAATTCAGGAGCAAGATCAATGGAATTCTCCTGTTTTATATTAAACTTTGGTCAAATATCTGTAACATTTTGCATTTTGTGCAATTTTTTTACCTTGCGCAATACCAGAAAAATTCAGTTGAAATCAAGCCATTTGAGGAGAATTGGTCCGCCTCTGAAAAAAATTTGGCATTTGGATTTCCCGGCAAACACTGATTTTCGTGACATCACGTGCGGGATGCCTCCTTCTGAATCCTACGTCAGCGCTGGTTTGTTTATGAGAAAACAACCGTATTATTTACATCCCCGGTGTCGTCTCCGTCGTCTTCACTACTTGAATCATCATCAAACCCAAGCAGATGAAGCCCCAATTCTGACATCTCATTATATTCTTCATCCAAAGGTGAAGTAACATTGTGCTCAAGTGACAATTCCATATTTCAATGCAAAATCGCAAGCTGCTAAACTTGGTCCACACAGGCTGTGCACTGAAACAGTGCAAGCTTGCGCAGCCAGCTGGCGCTTCCACAGGTAACGTCACGAATCTGGCTCCAGACTCTCTTGGGATTTTTCCAGACGAGTTTTGTTATTTTATTTTTTTCTGCTGTAGACAGATGGTCTTGTGCAAAATTACCCTTCTGGATGAGTGTGTAAAGGGACATACTTTCATATAAAAAAAACACGAAATTGGTCCAGGATATGCACTTTAACCTCCTGGGAACCAAGAAAAAATGTGTCTCTCAATTTCTCTTTTGTTGTGATTTCCTTACTAGGAATTTCCCAGCAACCCTCCTAATCACATGATATATCATTGGAAAGCCCAGAATGTACTCTTTACAAGACACCAGGATTCAAGTGAATAGCTTGAAAGAGTAAGAGGGTGTGCACGTAAAACAAATGTCAGCTAACCAGGACACAAGTCTATGGGTTGGTTCTCAGGAGGATACACAGAATGAATTAACATAATAAAGCACAAATTCAATATTAATACCCTGTAAATGCATTGTAACACATATTAATTAATAAATGAATCAAATGAATAACAAACATGATTTGATCAATGAATAGAAATAGGTCAACAACATCAAATATGAATGAAATGTCAAAATTCATAACTGAGGCTAAATGGCAGGTTGCATTTTTTTAAGCCTGGAGACTTGAGTTCAGTAACATGCCACTGAATTTCTGTTTATTTATGTGCTCTTATTTTTAGTTCTGAATTAGATAAATATCATCATGCATGTGCATTTAGTTAAAGCTAGACGGCCTTTCGATTTCATAAAATCGGTGAAATTTAGTTCCTTCTGAAATTTGATCATTGTGATATATGTTTACTTCTGTAATATCTCAGAAAATATCGGGCCATTCTGTGGCTGGGAAGTTATTTAATTTGAGGGGATTCCCGAGCAAATAATGTTCATGAAATCGCTCGCTTCATGCAGTCAAGCAGACAGAGGAAGTCCATGTGCGCATGTGCAGGTTTTTCTTCTTCTTTTAATTCATCTTTTGGGTTTTACGGCATCCGGCATCCAGTATTGCATTACTACTATGTACAGGTTTATCTTTACCGTACACTGACAGTTACATCATTTTGTCGCTAAACGAATAGCTGATCACACCGAGGTGCTCGCTGACCACCGATATTTATTAGTTTGGTCCTGCGTTTCCTTTCCTTCGGAACATAACATAACATCTTCTCGCTTTCCGTTACTGTAGTTGATCTTTCATGTTTTGTTCACACACTCACGTCCTCCATTTTTCTCTCCCGTTTCAAATTTGTATCCCACAATGCTTTGCGCAAATGGCGAAAGCCCACCACATGATGTATGATGTAGTATCTTGAATTGGGTCATGGTGAAGTAAGAAAAAATAGCAGATAATTTAGGCCCGCATGGCCCTAAATTCATTAATTATTCTATTTTAAAAAAATGAATAAAATTGGAAGTCTATGATTCGAATTCAGTAGCTTTTGGTCCACTAAACAAAAATAATTCGGTGTCAGGTACCCTTTTTCCACCAAATCAGTTCCAGGGCTGGTTCGGAGCCAGTGCTGGTGCTGGTTCACAACTCGTTCAACTTGCGAGCCAGCTGAGAACCAGTTTGCTTTTCCATAGCTCGCGGAGCTACGTCATTATGTCGCTGTATACGTCAGTTACGTCGCTGTATACGTCATTACATCGCTGTATACGTCAGTTACGTCGCTACGTTTGCATAAACCTTGGCGCGAATATTGAAGCAAAAACAACACGGAAGCAGCAGCAGCAGCAACAACAACAATAATAACAATGGATGACTTTGCGTTTGTACAGCTGCTGCTTCTCGTCGCTTAAAAATGGCGATCTTTCGCGGTCTTGTTATTGTTGTCTGTCTTAACAACTCCGCCCCCCCCCGCTGATGTAAGCGGTTCTTTCCTCTAGCCCAGCAGAGAGTTGGTGCTAGCCTGGAACCGGTTTTTCTGGCCCCAGAGCCAGTTCTTTGTCAGTGGAAACAGAGAACCCGGTTCCAAACTAAGCACTGGCCCCGAACCAGCCCTGGAACTGCTTTGGTGGAAAAGGGGCAAGGGAAAATTGACCTTAAACTTGAAAACTTTGAAAGGCAGTCTACCTTTAATACTTAAATAAACATCAGTTAATATTGTTCCTTTGTTAACATTACATATGCTGATGGTTTGGTAATGCTAACTAAATGCAATAAACAATGTTAAATAATAGTAATGCATTCATTTATTTACATGTTTCCATTAACAGTAACCTTGCTCAAACCTTTCAATTCTGTAAACAGTAAAGGTGACCCAAGCAGTCAATATATATATTCAGTAATTAAGTTGCTGTCCTCTTTCTCTTCTCCTCTTCTCATTACTCAACGCTCACATGATGTCCCAGATAGCTCAGGCCATAATAGTCCTCTTTAACTAAGCGCCTTGACATGCCTGAAATTCAATATGCATCCATCCCTCACTTCCACCCCAGCTCACCTCTTTCCTTTTTTCTGTCTATTTTACGTCTTTTCACACACGCACGCACGCACGCACACACACACACACACACACACACACACACACACACACACACACACACACACACACACAGAGGCTCATTAAAGCAAGGCTTGACCACTGACACATGATGCATGGTCCTGGAGGCACTGATCCTCTCTCCACAGGATGGTGTCTGGCCGTGGAGATGTATGAGCGGCGGGCGCACTGGGCAGGAGCATCACTCAGGTGCCATGCTAATGGAGAGGCCAGCGCGTGCACACACACACAAAGCCGGTGACAGATGGCTTGTCAGGGGTCCGCGTGGTTATTAGATAGCTGCAGTAATGCTTGACCTCCTTTGCTCTGATGCTTGTCCTTCATCCACCCCTCAGGAACAGAGAAGCCTTAAGGAGATATGGAAGAAAAGAGGGACTCTGAGATCATGCCACATGAAGTAGTGAAGGTGCTTTGTTTAAATTTTACAAATGGCACAGTATATCATAATGCATGACTGTGGCTTCTTACTGGTCATGTATCAAAATATATGAGTTGATAAATGGCCTCATATGGTTGTATGACCTACCTCAAAAGACAAAAAAAAGCGCCTATCTTATCAGTAATTTGAATTAGTTCATAAATTAAATAGCTAAACAACATTGTCAGTGTTTTATTTACAGCAAATGGCATACGGTTCCCTGGCTAATTGCAGGTGACAGAAGAGCAGAAAGCAAGCAAAAAGAAAAGTTAAGCAGTCAGCTTTACAATAATATGGACATCTGTTTTTAAAATCAAGGAGACAAGGGTGGCCTTAATTCAGCTTCATGTCGTCTGTTTGTCCTGAATCATTATATTAGCTGTTAACAGATGGATCCAACATGGTGCAATTAGCATTAGCTAATCAGTCTAACTGCCAATAATCCAAGCAAATATTCAGCTAACTAATTAGTATTACATTGCACACATTAGTAGTATTAAAATACTAAGTGTGAAGACGTTATGCTTCAATAATATAATAATATAATAATATGATCCAGTGTAAGCTAACTAGCTCCTAGTTAGCTAGCTACCTGAAAGACAAAGACACAGTTAAACCTGAATGCTTATCAGAAATGCATGCATCTATTGCATTGCTGTTTTAAATTACAGGCAAAATGTATTTGTCCATGGATAGGACTAATCAGTCAGTGTAAGTGACTAAGTTGCCCCAAGCATGTGTTTTTGCATTCTGCATTTATGTCAGATGTGTCATATTGCATTAAAACACCATTAATACAGCCAATATGTTTCCCCCTTGAAATTGATACAAATTGGCTGGTGCAGTGACCAGCACTGTCGCCTCACAGCAAGAAGGTTTCAGGTTCAAACCTCATGGCTGACAGAGGCCTTTCTGTGTGTCGTTTACATGTTCTCCAGCACGGTGGTGTAGTGGTTAGCACTGTTGCCTCACAGCAAGAAGGTTCTGGGTTCGAGCCCAGCAGCCGACGGGGGCTGTGTGGAGTTTGCATGTTCTCCCCAGGTCTGTGTGGGTTTTCTCCAGGTGCTTTGGTTTCCCCCACGGTTCAAAGACATGTGGTTAGGTTAACTTGAGGTGGCCTTGGGCTGAAGTGCCCTTGAACAAGGCATCTAACCCCTAACTGCTCCCCAGGCGCTGTAGCATGGCTGCCTACTGCTCTGGATATGTGTGTGCTCATTACTCACTTGTGTGTGCATGCATGTGTTCACTGCTTCAAATGGGTTAAATGCAGAGGATGAATTTCACTGTGCTTGAGTGTGCATGTGACAAATAAAGACTTCTTCTTCTTGTGTCTGTGTGGGTTTCCTCTCACAGTTCAAAGACATGCAGATTAGGTAAAAATACCCAGCCACTGGGGTTGCACAAGCCAGTGCATACTCAAGGCCTCTGCATGCTCTTGCGACAAGGCTTTCGCAGATAGCTTTTCGCAGACAGTTGTAATTTATCGTTGAGCGGGGAGTAATAGGCGTGCGCGATGTTATTCACGGCACAACGCAAGGGGGCGCGAAGTCGCTAGGAGTAGTTGGTGGGTGTGGTTAGTGGAGTGTTTATCCTCCGGTTACTTATAATGACTAGAACTTTTTTTTTTTATAATGACTAGAACTGGAGTCGTATAGATGTCCGTACTTCCTCAATCAACCGCTCTTCATGCTGCTCCATCTTCGCTCGTGTTTTTAAAAATGCTGGTCGTGAAAACAAACCAAACCGGGAAAGTAGGGAAGCGGAAGTGCGTGTACAGCGGATGTAGAGTGGACCAATCAGAGCCCTCTTGTCTGCGACGCTGTCTGCGAGGCTTCTGCGGTGGTCACAATTTTTGGGAGGTGCGCACAGAGCGTCTGCGAAGGTGGGGGGGCTATGCAGACACTGTCTGCGACGCTATCTGCGAGGACTGGGTTGTCAGCATAAATTGGCCTTTAGTGCCGGTCCCAAGCCTGGATAGATTGGGGAGGGTTTTGTCAGGAAGGACATCCGGTGTAAAACCTATGCCAAATCAAATATGCAGATCCAGATGGTTTGCTGTGGTGACCCCTAACAGGAGCCGAAAGAAGTCAGTACTGTCACCTCACAGCAAGAAGGTTCCAGGTTCAAACCTTATGGCTGACAGGGGCCTTTCTGTGTGTCGTTTGTATGTTCTCCTTGTGCCTGTGTGGGTTTCCTCTGGGTGCTCCAGTTTCCCCCCTCAGTCCAAAGAAATGCAGATTAGTTCAACTGGCAACTCTAAATTGCCCATATGTATGTATGTGAGTGTGAATGACTGCCTGTCTGTCTGTGTTAGCCCTGCAATTGATTGGCAACCTGTTCAAGATGTACCCTGCCTCTCACCTGATGTCAGGTGGGATTGGCTCCAGCTTCCCCATGACATGCAATGGATAAATGGTCCAGGGAATGAACGAATCAGGGTGGCATGGTAGCGTAGTGGTTAGCACTGTCGCCTCACAGCAAGAAGGTCCTGGGTTCAAGCCCAACGGCTGACGAGGGCCTTTCTGTGTGGAGTTTGCATGTTCCCGTGTCTGCGTGGGTTTCCTCTGGGTGCTCCAGTTTCCCCCACAGTCCAAAGACATGCATGTTAGGCTAATTGGTGGCTCTAAATTGACTGTAGGCGTGAATGTGAGTATGAATGGTTCTTTGTCTCTGTGTGTCAGCCCTGTGATGACCTGGCGACTTGTCCATGGTGTACCCTGCCTCTCGCCCATAGTCAGCTGGGATAGGCTCCAGCTTGCCTACGACCCTGTACAGGATAAGCGGCTACAGATAATGGATGGATGGATGGATGGATGGATGGATGGATTAATCTATGCAAACTGATGCTTGGAATGAATTGTGGACATAATATACAGCTAATCCACTTGTTAAACTATTTATTGAACTATTGATCAGTTAAACTTTAATTAATTCTGGATTCTCTTTGCATATCTCTGCGTTCGGTCATGTGGCACCTTAAACAGAGACCACTGACTGGAACAAATTATTATATCAGTATCAGGCTTAATAACATCTAAGGACACTAGAGGACATTTCTATCATGACAGAAATGCATCATAGTGCAATAACTGTATTCTGCATAGACAAACAATAAGGCAGAACTAGGTGTGTGTGTGTGTGTGTGTGTGTGTGTGTGTGTGTGTGTGTGTGTGTGTGTGCATTGCAGTTTACATCTGTGAGCATGTGTGTGTGAGACATGAGATGTCAGAAACAGCAGGACGAGCAGGGGTTGGGAGAAGAGGTGCCAAAGAAAGCAAGGAAGCCATCTTTCACTTTCATGTCTTCGGGCTTTGGTCTGCCCCTGCCACCCAGTTGTCAGACTGTGAGTCGAGACTGACAGCTCGCCTAAGATTGGGGATCAGGTGTGTGTCACATGTACATTTACGCCCACATGCCCTTGAGGTCTTTGGGTGGATAAAAGTAAATGCAGACTTTGGGAAACACCAGTGTTAATCTCAGATGAAGATACAATAAAGAGAGCATGTCAAGTGACAACATAATTATCATACAAGAGTTTCTCATGACTCATTTTGTAACCTTGTTTACTTTTCTCACCATAACTGGTTTTGGAGGAATATAATCACCTTGACATGAAGGTTTATGAAAATAATTGTTCCGTGAGTCAGTCAGGCTTTAACAATAGGAAATCTAAAAAGACAGAGCAAAACTGTTTCCTAATCTCAGATCAACAAGCAAAGCTTTTTTTTCTAGGAATGAATTTTATATGCACTGAAGAACAAATATGAAAATATGTTGAAAAGCAAAACAGATCATTCCAACCAGATACAAAGCTACAAAGCTGCCAATGTCTCATCTCATCTCATTAACTGTAGCCGCTTTATCCTTCTACAGGGTCGCAGGCAAGCTGGAGCCTATCCCAGCTGACTACGGGCGAAAGGCGGGGTACACCCTGGACAAGTCGCCAGGTCATCGCAGGGCTGACACATAGACACAGACAACCATTCACACTCACATTCACACCTACGGTCAATTTAGAGTCACCAGTTAACCTAACCTGCATGTCTTTGGACTGTGGGGGAAACCGGAGCACCCGGAGGAAACCCACGCGGACACGGGGAGAACATGCAAACTCCGCACAGAAAGGCCCTCGCCGGCCACGGGGCTCGAACCCAGACCTTCTTGCTGTGAGGCGACAGCGCTAACCACTACACCACCGTGCCGCCCAGCTGCCAATGTGACATGGTTATTTTCTTTTAAAAGTTTTGACACAAATGAATATATTAAGGCCACAAGTTAAGTTTCTCGAGATCTACTTTATAGCAACCAAATAATAATTTTTTTTTTTTACAAGTGAAACAGAAATCAATCAAATAACACCACTGTGGCAAAAAGAATTGAAGCATGGATACTGATAACATTGGCGATAATATTACACTACACTTCAGGCTTGAAATCTTGGCAATACAACATGCATACCGTTTAGCTTTCCTCACATTAAAAGAAAAGAAAACCCATTTTTAAAATACAGTTCTGAAGATAGATTATGATATAAACTACAGATTCATGCCAATAATTGAAAATAAGGAGCTCACACAACTAAGATATCCATTTCCGAAAGTCAGTTTCTGTGCAGAATGGTCAATTTCATGGATGCTGCCATTGAAAATATTTTAACCAATCATAAAAATCCCCCCGATCGTTTCCGGCAATGCTGATGTCACTTGGGTGCAAAACACTGAAGCTCCACATAGCGATTAAGCTACTCCTGGCTGGAGATTATTTCATTAAAAGTTTATATGAAAAAAAATTAAATTCCATTTCTCTCACAAAAAAGTGGCGGGGGAAAGATAATACTGATGTCGCTGATAAACAGCGAGGGAAGAGTGAACAGCTGATGTACTCCTATGTGACTGAATGGGGGGAGGCAACTTTTCATATTTCTATCCCCGGTACAAGTAGTGCTGCCGTGACAGCCTCATTCTGCGGACTGTAACCTTGCAAGACAGCATAAGCACTCATTAGCGTGCTCTCGACTCATTCATGAAAAACTTCCTCATCAAGACATCACCAGGCTAGCCTACCGTAATTACCATTATAGACAGTCCAACCCCTGCGGCAACACGGAAAGAGGATAAACAAACACTGCTTTACTATACAGGATCCATGTGAACATTACAAGAGGATGCATTTGTACGGAAAAAGGTGGAAATATTGCCAGAAACGCCCAAGCTGCTGGTATGGTATGGATTTATTTGGTAAAATTCATACATGTAAAAGATACAGTATAAATAGCACCGAGAATAACACAAAGTATAAAATACACTTATTTCCAATGTGGTCCTCTTGATGACAGCAGGAAACAATAAAATATAAGAGACAATAATACAATTTTGTCAATTTATAAACAATATATACTAACTGTAATTATCACAGAGTACAACTAGATTCCAGAAATAGCACCAAAATGATTAAAAATTAGTTATATACACGTCATAAAACTGGGTTTGGAATTTTTGTCAAAAAAGCCTCGGTAATGACTAACTAAAGAACTCAATAAATATTGTTCACTTGCGTGTAACCAATTGATACGGTAATGCTTGTTTATCATGATTATCATTGCTATTCGTGTCATTGTCCGAAATACTTGAGAAAATCAGTGAAGGAATGTCGCTGGCGCTATGGTCCATTTTGTTGAATATGGCTGTGTATTGTAAGTGACGTTACACTTTATGGAAACCATTTGGAGTTCTTTTAAGTATACAGGAATTTGTTTGTGGAATAGCCGACCTCGATCAGTGCAATCTAGTCAAACACGTGATCACCGTACTGGCAGCACAGTGGTGTAGTGGTTAGCACGGTCGCCTCACAGCAAGAAGTTTCTGGGTTTGAACCCAGTGGCCAGAGAGGGCCTTTCTGTGTGGAGTTTGCATGTTCTCCCCATGCCTGCGTGGGTTTCCTCCGGGTGCTCTGGTTTCCCCCACAGTCCAAAGACATGCGGTTAGGTTAATATGGGACGGCCTTGGGCTGAGGTGCCCTTGAGCGAGGCACCAAACTCCCAACTGCTCCCCGGGCACTGTTAGCATGGCTGCCCACTGCTCTGGGTCTGTGTATGTGCTCATTGTGCATGTGTGTGTTCACTGCTTCAGATGGGTTAAATGCAGAGAGGAAATTTCACAAGTGTGTGATGAATAAAGTTGTGCTTTCTTTCTTTTTCTTTCAATTTAAGAAACAGGTCAAACAGTTTTTATGGAGTAAATTCCAAACCCAGTTTTATGACGTGTATATAACTAATTTTTAATCATTTTGGTGCCATTTCTGTAATCTAGTTGTACTCTCTGATAATTACAGATAGCATATATTTTTTGTTTGACTTTTTCATCATTGTTTATAAATTGACAAACTTGTATTATTGTCTTTTATATTTTATTGTTTTCTGCTGTCATCAAGAGGACCACATTGGAAATACAGTGGTGCTTGAAAGTTTGTGAACCCTTTAGAATGTTCTATATTTCTGCATAAATATGACCTAAAACATCAGATTTTCACACAAGTCCTAAAAGTAGATAAAGAGAACCCAGTTAAACAAATGAGACAAAAATATTATACTTGCTCATTTATTTATTGAGGAAAATGATCCAATATTACATGTCTGTGAGTGGCGAAAGTATGTGAACCTTTGCTTTCAGTCTCTGGTGTGACCCCCTTGTGCAGCAATAACTGCAACTAAACGTTTGCGGTAACTGTTGATTAGTCCTGCACACCGGCTTGGAGGAATTTTAGCCCATTCCTCCGTACAGAACAGCTTCAACTCTGGGATGTTGGTGGGTTTCCTCACATGAACTGCTCGCTTCAGGTCCTTCCACAACATTTCGTTTAGATTAAGGTCAGGACTTTGATTTGGCCATTCCAAAACATTAACTTTATTCTTCTTTAACCATTCTTTGGTAGAATGACTTGTGTGCTTAGGGTCGTTGTCTTGCTGCATGACCCACCTTCTCTTGAGATTCAGTTCATGGACAGATGTCCTGACATTTTCCTTTAGAATTTGCTGGTATAATTCAGAATTCATTGTTCCATCAATGATGGCAAGCCGTCCTGGCCCAGATGCAGAAAAACAGGCCCAAACCATGATACTACCACCACCATGTTTCACAGATGGGATAAGGTTCTTATACTGGAATGCAGTGTTTTCCTTTCTCCGAACATAACGCTTCTCTTTAAACCAAAAATTTCTATTTTGGTCTCATCCGTCCACAAAACATTTTTCCAATAGCCTTCTGGCTTGTCCACGTGATCTTCAGCAAACTGCAGACAAGCAGAAATGTTCTTTTTGGAGAGCAGTGGCTTTCTCCTTGCAACCCTGCCATGCACACCTTTGTTGTTCAGTGTTCTCCTGATGGTGGACTCATGAACATTAACATTAGCCAATGTGAGAGAGGCCTTCAGTTGCTCAGGATTTATCCTGGGGTCTTTTGTGACCTCGCAGACTATTACATGCCTTGCTCTTGGAGTGATCTTTATTGGTCGACCACTCCTGGGGAGGGTAACAATGGTCTTGAATTTCCTCCATTTGTACACAATCTGTCTGACTGCGGATTGGTGGAGTCCAAACTCTTTAGAGATGGTTTTGTAACCTTTTCCAGCCTGATGAGCATCAACAACGCTTTTTCTGAGGTCCTCAGAAATCTCCTTTGTTCATGCCATGATACACTTCCACAAACATGTGTTGTGAAGATCAAACTTTGATAGATCCCTGTTCTTTAATAAAACAGGGTGCCCACTCACACCTGATTGTCATTCCATTGATTGAAAACACCTGACTCTAATTTCACCTTCAAATTAACTGCTAATCCTAGAGGTTCACATCCTTTTGCCACTCACAGATATGTAATATTGGATCATTTTCCTCAATAAATAAATGAGCAAGTATAATATTTTTGTCTCATTTGTTTAACTGGGTTCTCTTTATCTACTTTTAGGACTTGTGTGAAAGTCTGATGATGTTTTAGGTCATATTTATGCAGAAATATAGAAAATTCTAAAGGGTTCACAAACTTTCAAGCATCACTGTAAGTGTATTTTATATTTTATGTTATTCTCGGTGCTATTTATACTGTATCTTTTACATGTATTAATTTTACCAAATACATCCATACCAGACCAGCAGCTCAGGTGTTTCTGTCAATATTTCTGCCTTTTTCCATACACGTGCATCCTCCTGTAATGTTCACATGGATCCTGTATAGTAAAGCAGTGTTTGTTTACTCTCTTTCTGCGTTGCCGCGGGGGTTGGACTGTCTACCATGGTAATTACGGTAGGCTAGCCTGGTGATGTTTTGATGAGGAAGTTTTTCATGAATGAGTCAAGAGCATGCTAAGCATGCTAACGAGTAGTATAATGCATAGTTTCAGCCTCGTTTTACAGGTAAAGCGTTCAAGTATGTCCATAAGTCAGGGTTGCATCTCACTAATACACTATTTCATATGTATAGTGAAAAAAATCAACATTGTCACCTTAGTAGACCTTTGGCTTTGCCCCTTCAGTACTGAAGCGCGACACTCAGCCTTGCACCCAAATGATGTCATGCATCACCCTTCCAACAGATAACATGGCAGCCTACTGGTGGCATTAGAGCAGCGATACAAAAACGCTCACAACTTTCTCATAAATGGTCAAACATGCCTGAAACTTTTCTTACAGGCTCTCAATATTACAAGCTACCAACCCATGCATGTATTTCCTTTATATTTTCTATTCCTTTAAGCAAATTCTCAAAATGAATAAACATATTAAGCATGACATTCACTCCACATATTTAGTCCTAGGTTCAAGTTACAAAATGATTATGTGAATGACAATGATTTATGCTATATTCACATTACAAGCTTCTTTATCTTGACAGTTCACATACATAACTGCAAGTGGTGCATATTTGTCTATAACAAGAATACGCCTGTCCCCTGAAACACACTGTATAGACATATTGATTTCTTGGGCAGATTTGCTTGAATTGATTCCCCAAGCTATCCTTCCAGTGAATAGATTCACTTCTGTTGCTGTTGTCCATTGTTGTTTTGCTGATGCTGTATGATGACAACAACAGTGATACACACATGTGCAAGGAAAAGCCATTTTGATTTAATTGCTTTCATTCATGTCCCCTGGCCACATATTCTTATTCTTAGTTTGCAACCACATGACCAAAACTGCTTGCGTCATTGACCACCACTATATTGGAGTTTGGAGTATATATATACAACCCCGATTCCAAAAAAGTTGGGACAAAGTACAAATTGTAAATAAAAACGGAATGCAATAATTTACAAATCTCAAAAACTGATATTGTATTCACAATAGAATATAGACAACATGTCAAATGTCAAAAGTGAGACATTTTGAAATTTCATGCAAAATATTGGCTCATTTGAAATTTCATGACAGCAACACATCTCAAAAAAGTTGGGACAGGGGCAATAAGACGCTGGAAAAGTTAAAGGTACATAAAAGGAACAGCTGGAAGACCAAATTGGAACTCATTAGGTCAATTGGCAATAGGTCATTAACATGACTGGGTATAAAAAGAGCATCTTGGAGTGGCAGCGGCTCTCAGAAGTAAAGATGGGAAGAGGATCACCAATCCTCCTAATTCTGCGCCGACAAATAGTGTACCGATATCAGAAAGGAGTTCAACAGTGTAAAATTGCAAAGAGTTTGAACATATCATCATCTACAGTGCATAATATCATCAAAAGATTCAGAGAATCTGGAAGAATCTCTGTGCGTAAGGGTTAAGGCCGGAAAACCATACTGGGTGCCCGTGATCTTTGGGCCCTTAGACGGCACTGCATCACATACAGGCATGCTTCTGTATTGGAAATCACAAAATGGGCTCAGGAATATTTCCAGAGAACATTATCTGTGAACACAATTCACCGTGCCATCCGCCGTTGCCAGCTAAAACTCTATAGTTCAAAGAAGAAGCCATATCTAAACATGATCCAGAAGCACAGACGTCTTCTCTGGGCCAAGGCTCATTTTAAATGGACTGTGGCAAAGTGGAAAACTGTTCTGTGGTCAGACGAATCAAAATTTGAAGTTCTTTATGGAAATCAGGGACGCCGTGTCATTCGGACTAAAGAGGAGAAGGACGACCCAAGTTGTTATCAGCGCTCAGTTCAGAAGCCTGCATCTCTGATGGTATGGGGTTGCATTAGTGCGTGTGGCATGGGCAGCTTACACATCTGGAAAGACACCATCAATGCTGAAAGGTATATATGGGTTCTAGAGCAACATATGCTCCCATCCAGACAACATCTCTTTCAAGGAAGACCTTGCATTTTCCAACATGACAATGCCAAACCACATACTGCATCAATTACAGCATCATGGCTGCGTAGAAGAAGGGTCCGGGTACTGAACTGGCCAGCCTGCAGTCCAGATCTTTCACCCATAGAAAACATTTGGCGCATCATAAAATGGAAGATAAGACAAAAAAGACCTAAGACAGTTGAGCAACTAGAATCCTACATTATACAAGAATGGGTTAACATTCCTATCCCTAAACTTGAGCAACTTGTCTCCTCAGTCCCCAGACGTTTATAGACTGTTGTAAAGAGAAAAGGGGATGTCTCACAGTGGTAAACATGGCCTTGTCCCAACTTTTTTGAGATGTGGTGTTGTCATGAAATTTAAAATCACCTAATTTTTCTCTTTAAATGATACATTTTCTTAGTTTAAACATTTGATATGTCATCTATGTTCCATTCTGAATAAAATATGGAATTTTGAAACTTCCACATCATTGCATTCAGTTTTTATTTACAATTTGTACTTTGTCCCAACTTTTTTGGAATCGGGGTTGTATATATATATATATATATATATATATATATATATATATATATATATATATATATATATATGCTGGAAGGTAAAGAGGAGTTACATTTAGAAGCTTGTAGTCATTTCTCAAATCTATTTTAAAAACAATCATTTTGACTGCTTCAAAAGATAGGTATCTAATACACTATATAATATATTTTGATATAAAAGCACACTCACTGGGCGAGGAGGCTGAAGTATTTGAGGTAGGGGATTGACCTGAATCTTGTTCGATTGACTCTGTGATCGTTTGGGAAGATTCTTCAATCATTTTGCGTTTCTTTCTGCGCTCTGTAAGCCTAGCATTTCAAGCTACCACTTTAGTACCATCTTTGTATTTTGTGTTGGAGCCCAGTCTGGATCTGTAAAATTGTAGAGATCAGCTGGTTTCCCAAATGGAAACAAAAAGCAAAATAAAAGCAGCAGCATCAAAAATTATATACAGCTCTTTTTAAAATGAAGTAATCGTAGAAGCCTTTGATTGTCGGATCACACACTCAATGATCACGGCTTTGTCACATTTGACAGCGTCGAGTTTCTGCACGACCAGGCTATTAAACGATCCAATATTTCTCATATATTGTGATCTTTCATTCATAACTAGTTCGTAGCACTTACCATTGCTAAAATGTTCACTGCAGACTTGTATGGTTTTTGCTTTCGAATCACTTTGGTCAGCCCGATTTATGTTGGGCAGCCATTGACGTCTACGCTCCATGGACAACTCTCTTGTTTTTTCTCCTTGATTATTTAAAATTGCTGGAATTCTAAAGAACTTAAATCTCCTTATCTCAAATAGAGTTGTACCCGCATCCAATTACAGCACAAAGAGTCAGCATAGCAAAGAAACAAAAGGAATTCTTGAGCGTAACAACCTCTCGAGCATATCTTCTATAGTAAATGTGCGCCATGTGAGTTTGTGTATATTCTCCAACGTGGCCCACTTCTGGTTCAAAGCCTCAATTAGCGATGACATCATGTGCAAACGAAGAACAGGATATGTATCCGATCTAGAGCCACATACAAAAGTGACTCAGGTCTGATTTTTGTGTCTATACAACCCTGAAAAAGTCACATCTGTGGTACATTGGTGGAAAATGGGATTTGTGTCACTTTGATCTGGAAATGTGAAAGTAGCGTCAAAACTTGCAGCCTCAATATATGAAATCATGGATATGCTGTATTAAATAAATAATCGACATGCTACCTCAGAGGCTCCATACAAAACAAATTAAAGGAAAGATGTAAGATCTGAACGGCAGAGTAATATCCAAAACTTGTATAAACCTTTTTGGTTTAAAGGTCATTAACAACTTTGCTCATTTCTGTTTCCTGGTCTGGTAACGAGCAAGGAAGCTCTTTTGTCCTGATCTGTGGAAGAAGGGAGAGTGTTGAAGATGGAGATTGAGTGAGAAAGGTGTCACTGTGAGAGGAAATTCAGGGCAGAGTGTGCCTGACAGCTGAGTACTATTAATCACAAAGTCACCAGGGAACAAGACAGACAGGAAGGAGCGAAGGAGAACAGAGAGCGAGAGAGAGAAAGGTGAGCATGAAAAAAGATGATCTCTCCTTTGTAGGAAGACGACGAGTTCACAGTTTTATTCCAAACCACACTGAGGCATTGATTTAGAACACATTTCTCATATGTGCCTCTCGCACACACGCATTCACTGTACGTACGGAGAGGGTGAGCGAGAGATGGGAATGATGGATCACTGACAGTGGCTGGTCAGTGGCTGACCTCTCTATTCCTGACTGTCTGTCACAAAGTGTAATCTGTGTCTCAAAATTCCTGTGTGCGGGAAAAGGGAGTGTGCGTGTACATTTCCACATGCACAGAGAAACTTTCAGTGCCTGAAAGGGTAGCATTTATGGTCACACACTTGTGGCAGGCTGGTCTTGACCCGTGCGGTTAAAAGTCTGCAGGCAATTTGAAAGAGAGCAATGTATCATTATGGCCTTCCAATAAATCCATTACATGCCCCACTTTAGAAACAGAGCATGTACACTAAACTGTGGAGACACTTTGATTTGCCTCTCACCATAAACCAGAGCTATTGCTTTGAACAGCCCAGATGTCATGAAGCAGTTACTCAGCCTCCAGCGTCTAATCATAAAACTGAACTCGGCTCAATTACAAACGTAGTTGTGATTCGTTTTATGAGGAGTGAAGATGACATCGGGTCCAACCCTCAGGTTTACTGCATTCAATGTTTAAACTTTTACAACATGATACTACGAAATGTCAAAAGTAGTATACAATACTCTGTGTTTACTCAAGTTAAAGGAGAACTGAAGTCATTTTTAAACTTGCTTCATTTCTTAATTAACGTGTTATTCAATTACGTTTTCGGTTTTAGTAACCTTATATCGTGACTCGTATTGGCAACTAATTGCAATTAAATATTATACTTATCGGCCTATTCGGTTTTTAGCCATGTTGAATTTAGTTCGTTTGGTCCACGGCAGGCATCACTTATCCACGCGATCTTCACGAGACTTGTGCGAGACTTCGAAACGTGAAGTGTCAGCCAGGTTTCAGTGCCGCCATTTTGAAAACTGTTTTCCAAATGAAATATTGCACAAAACGAGTTTAAATGACTATTACCGCCTACTTTTTTCAAACTTTCCTGATTGCTTTCAAAACAAACAAAACTTGATTACATCAGCATTCGAAAGAGGGCACGCGCGTCTTTTGACAACGTCGGCAGATGTCCTGTGTCCGAAATCACTCCCTACTCACTATATAGTGGGGATGCCATTTTGTAGTGCTGAAACCTTAGGGAGGATTATTTACACCCTACTGTATATAGTGCACTCAAAGTATCCCATACTGCATCACGAAAAGCAGTGTACAATAATGGTCACTAACCAAAGCAATATATCCCATCATGCATTGCGGTCGCGCTGAAAGAATTCAAATTAAAAGTCTCAAATTTATTTTTATAAAAGGCAGCGGCAAAGAAGAACGTATTTAGCCTTGATTTAAAAAGAACTGAAAGAGGCAGGTACTTTGTATTTATTAATGTGGGAAATACGCTCAGTATAATATGTTTTTATCACAAAAATACTTGCATGTGTTTATTATTTTGAAAACCCACCAGCTGACTGATCTGGCACATTTTAATTGTGCAACAGTAATGACGTAAATACCAGTGCAAAGGACTAGTGTCCGAAAGCGTTTTTTATTTTTTTTAATTTTACCAATGAGCTCACTATATACGTGTAGTCCTCTATATAGTAATTCCCTACATAGGGAGTAGGGAGTAGTGAACGAGTGAGCGATTTCGGACACAGGGAATGTTGGCAGATGTTGGTCACTTTGATTTCCGCCGTATGTTTTACTTCCATCCTACGATGTCTCGCACAGGTCTCAACAAATCTTGTTTATGGCCATTGCTTTGACATATGGACTGATATATTACAGAGCTATTTCAAACACTCATAACTTGCTATAGCAGTGACAAAATAACTATCAAAAAAATGCATTCCGATATTTAATAAAATGAGATAAATAGAATTTTGATAATAAAAAATTTGCCTTCATTTCTCGTTTAAAATACTGTTGTGTGAATAATACCGAAGAAGGAAAAGTAGTTCAGTTGGGTACAGTATTTAGTAAGAACACATTTAGTATTTATGTGCAAAGCAGTGGTGATGCCAGGCATGAGATTCAAATCATTCAGTGGAAATAAGCCTCATTAACATTTGCACTATATTATACAGTATGACTCCTGTCTGTGAAATTCTGCTTGCTAATGTTAGCTGTTAGCACTATAGACCCTTTTCAGTCGCATGACCTTCGTAAACGCGACCGCCATTTTGGACATGTAGTGGACTTCGGCTCGAATCAGTTTGAATGCGAGGAAGGCGACAAACGAAAAACATAAAAGAAAAAGGAGCGAGATGCAGAAAACACCTTCACTATCCAGCGACGTAGGGCATTTACAGGGCGAGCAGAGGGAGAGGTATTTGCAAAAATTGAGGTTAGCAGGCTTAGAGAACGACGTTTACCTGCTTCCACCAGGATTGTTCACTGACGTACGGAAGTACACGAAGCCCTCGTCTTTACCTGACTTCGGCCCACATGATCTGTATACCTATGTCGTTAAAAACCCATCGCCATACACATACATGCCAATGTCCGAGGTTCCGGAGCACGCTCCGGCTTGCTCCAGGAGTGCTCCGGCCGAGGTTCCAGAGCGCGCTCCGGCTTGCTCCAGGAGTGCTCCGGCTGAGGTTCCAGAGCGCGCTTCGGCTTGCTCCAGGAGTGCTCCGGCCGAGGTTACGGAGCGCGCTCCGGCTTGCTCCGGAGCAAGCCGGAGCGCGCTGCTTAATTTGAGGGCAACCTCGGCCGGAGTGTGCTCCGGAACCTCGGCCGGAGCACTCCGGGAGCAAGCCGGCGCGCGCTGCTTAATTTGAGGGGAACCTCGGCCAGAGCACTCCGGGAGCAAGCCGGCGCGCGCTGCTTAATTTGAGGGAGAGCAAGCCGGAGCACTCCGGGAGCAAGCCGGCGCGCGCTGCTTAATTTGAGGGAGAGCAAGCCGGAGCGCGCTCCGGAACCTCGGACGTTGGCTCCGGCAGCTATTTATACTGGATCCGGTGTAAATAGCTGCCGGATCATAATTACAGTAAACTAGTAAATACAGTAAAGGAAAAACTTGAGACTGAAAGGTTTTAACAGTCATCCAAATGACTGAACGTAAACATTGCTACAGTAACATACCAGCTACTATGTTGTTGACATTAGCTAGTCAACAATAGCTACTACAGAAGAACAAAGAGGTTACAATGGGTTATTTTAGCCTATTTGGTTACACACTCGCCGCCGTAGAATGTTAACAGCAATGTAATGCCTTTTCTGGCTAATTTTATTCGTCTTACCTCCAACAAAGTGGTCACTACACAAGCGTTGGTATGCCAAGGGCTGCCAATCTGTTAATGGCCGCTATCCATCTTCTCCGTCGGGATCTGATAAAATGATAAACCTTGCCTTGTTTGTTGATGGTTACTACATCCAGGTGCACAACAATATAGTGGCATGATGGAAGTCTTGCTGAAAGTAAAAACTTTCTTTGCTGCCGTTCCTCAATGTTGGCTGTGGTAAACTACTGGTAGTACACGTCCAAAATGGCGGCCGCATTTGTCGTGACGTCACGTGAAAAGGGTCCATAATAGACACCACAGCAGTTTCGACATTATATTTAACAGTTATTTCATGAAATTGAGTTGTACATGAGCTGATAGCTATAAGCCGTGTAAAACAAGATTGAGTGGAATAACTATTTTATTACATCCACATTCACTGGATTTTGAGAAACAGAGCATTTTTATTTTATTTTTTGCAAATTTGATAAATAAAAGCTTTATACAAAACATATGACAAAATCATTTCCACTTAGAATGTAAACAAACCAGCAAAATGGCAGTAGCTGTCAGTAACAGCACAGAGGATCTCAGTCCAGAGTGGCCTCCAAACATTAGCCTGGGCCCGCCCATCCTAAGCGTGACGCAACACGAGGGCCTGTTGCGAGCTTAGTCTGGCCAGGCAAGCTATCTACAGCTTTTCCAAGCTCCCGAAAAATCGGGAGCCAATCAACTTTGAGTATCTCCAACGGCCCTGGGTAGAGGCGTGTTCAAGGCACTGACGTAGTAGAACTGCGACCGGAAGCCATAGATTGTTTACAGAATCTATGCCGGAAGCGCTTCATTCACTAGAAACATTACGAACATGGAGCAAGTTCTCATTGAAAACGGAGCAAAGAGCAGCCCTGGAGGTATTTATTGAAAGGAAGGACGTTTTCGCCTTGCTCCCGACCGGCTTTGGTAAGAGTTTAATCTACCAGTTAGCCCCGTCGCGTCACATACGTCAGAGGAAAGAGTGATGTGATTGGTTTAAGCTTCGTCACAGCCTTTTCTGGCTTCGACCAGTAGCAAACTGAGGCATTTCAGGGAGGCGGGTCAACCACGCACTTTGGGAAACGGTTGGGCTTAATATCTTTGCCAGACCAAATGCTCGCAGAGCTTTGAAGTCGCGTTAGCCAGACTATCCAAACATGGCCATGATGGACTACAATTCCCAAGCACCACAGCGCCCCTCCTTCCCTCAGTACTGACGACACACCAGTTCCTAGTTTCTCACTAATCAGCACACCTATATAAACACGACTCTGACAGACAGACTTTGACAGTTCAGTGTTCCACACCCGATCATATCAAGTCGTTTACTCTACTGTTAGGCTCCCGTGTTTCTGACCTTGTTTCTGTTTGTTTCCGACCTCGACTTTTGTGTACCCTTTGATATTACGTTCACACATCGATCGACCCTTGCCTGACTTTGACTACGACTTCCAGATCACAATTTGGATTTGGCTGCTGTCAGGGAGCAGGCACTTAGGATCCAGGTGCAGGGGAGAGCAGGAGAAGCAAACTGTAAACAGAGCCAAAACAGTAGACAAAGAAGCGTAGTCAAAGAAACAGGCGGAGGTCGGTTGATCGGCAAACTGGATAACATAGACGAGACTAAGAGATGTGGTCGAGGTAAACATAAACAAAGGTCGAATACTTTTTTTCTATACTGGGTGTTTTGTCTTTGTTACTTTTTGCTTTCTTTACTTCTTCCGCCAATTTATTTATTTGTAATTGGCATTCAGGGTGGACAGCAAATTAAGAATTTCATTGTGCAAGTGGACATGTCCTAACTGTGCATATGACAATAAACACTTTTGAATTTGAAAGTAAACGGCTTGGTAATGACAGGAAGGAAACACTGAACAATACTTCGCAGTGAGTGAAAGTGAGACTGGTGTTTATATAGGGTTGTTGATAATGATGATAATGAGAGACAGGTGCATTTAATAAGCTGGAAACAGAGGGTGCTGTGGTTCTTGGGAGTTGTAGTTTGTGGCGGCCATGTTTAAAGGCTGTTTCAAGCTTGTGTTTCCGAGCTCTCTCAACGCTGTTACTGACAGCTGCCAGTTTGTGATGCAGCCACTCTCCCCTGCGCATGCATCAGTAAGTACCTGCACCCTGACAGAAGCAATTTGTGAAAAATGCAATAATAATTCTTGAAAAAAAAAGATACGTTCTTACCATCAAATACTTTTATTCCATATTTTGTTGCCTTTTTTGTATTTTTTCGGGTTTTGTTTTTGAGTAGAGTTTTTATTTCATCCTTGGTTGGTTCAGCAACGTGCTCCGTCATTTTGTTTTTCTCTACTCACGGTATATGAGCCGATAGCCTAGTAGTGGAGTAGCCAATCAGAACGTGTGGTTGCTCATATCCAGTGAATGTGGATAGAATAAAAACTAATATTAATGTCCATGGTTTTGAGGAACAGAAACATTATATCCTATAACTATGTTTGATCATTGAACCAACATGACCTCCCACTTGGAAATTTGTAACGATTCACATGATTAAATTCCATGGAGTTCCTTGTGTTCCTTGTTCGTTGGATTTTGCCTCTGCTTGTTCAAATTTGTACAACTTTTATCTCATGAGATCAGGTTTCTCTTGTCATAATGGGGCAGTGCTTGAAT
Organism: Neoarius graeffei; assembly: GCF_027579695.1. Lineage (NCBI taxonomy): Eukaryota > Metazoa > Chordata > Actinopteri > Siluriformes > Ariidae > Neoarius > Neoarius graeffei. The sequence continues at coordinate 37,126,129 of NC_083593.1, read as the reverse complement.
GGTGAAAGAACTGAGCCATGTAGACTGTGATTTTACAGATAAATTAGTGGGAAAACTTGCACCTAATGATTCTTAACTAACTTAACCAGTTTTAATCAATCTCAGCTGACACTTTTTTACAAGGTTTCTTAATAGGCAATGGCTTACTTTTGCTGTTTCATGAGTAAAAGGGTTGATGGGGTTGTTGTGAGTCTTTTTTTTTTAAAACATAGAATTAGCAAACTTGCATTCATTCCAGTGGCATGAAGACATTAAGGATATTATAATACTTTTCTCGAAATTAAAATGAACCCAATATTAAAATTACTTATGATATTTTAATAATGATCCCAGAATCCCCCTTCATGAAATTCGTGTCACTTTCTGTTGAATGAATTTATTCAGGTAACATGGTTGAGTGATTGTTGTGTGACACTGAAATGTACAATTTAATACTAATCTAATCTAATAACGTATTATTCTATCCACATTCACTGAATATGAGCAGTCGTGCACTCTGATTGGCTACCCTACTACCAGGCTTTTAGCTCATATACCGTGAGTAGAGAAAAACAAAATGGTGGAGTATGTTGCTGAACCAACCGAGGATGAAATAAAAACTCTACTCGAAAACAAAATCCCCCAAAAATACAAAAAAGCAACAAAATATGGAATTAAAGTATTTGATGGTAAGAACGTATCTTTTTTTTTTTTCAAGAATTATTGTTACAGCATTTTTCACAAATTTCTACTTTCACGTTGCTGGTTTATTTACATTCAAAGTGGAAATGATTTTGTCAGACATTTTGTATTAAGTTTTTATTTATCAAATTTGCTAAAAATAAAAATGCTCTGTTTCTCAAAATCCAGTAAATTTGGATGGAATAAAACAGTTTTTCCACTCAATCTCATCGTACATGGCTACGCACCTCTTCGGCTATCAGCTCATGTACGACTCGATTTTGTGGAATAACTGTTAAATAGAAGATAACTCACTTAAAAAAAAATGTTTCAGCCAGGGAATATTAAATGGATTCATACATTAATGCAAAAGCAATATGATTTTGAAGTCTGTTTATTATATTTCAAAGTAAAGTGTAGTTATAATTGGCTGTAGATTATTATTATCTCATCTCATTATCTCTAGCCGCTTTATCCTGTTCTACAGGGTCGCAGGCAAGCTGGAGCCTATCCCAGCTGACTACGGGCGAAAGGCGGGGTACACCCTGGACAAGTCGCCAGGTCATCACAGGGCTGACACATAGACACAGACAACCATTCACACTCACATTCACACCTACGGTCAATTTAGAGTCACCAGTTAACCTAACCTGCATGTCTTTGGACTGTGGGGGAAACCGGAGCACCCGGAGGAAACCCACGCGGACACGGGGAGAACATGCAAACTCTGCACAGAAAGGCCCTCGCCGGCCACGGGGCTCGAACCCAGACCTTCTTGCTGTGAGGCGACAGCGCTAACCACTATACCACTGTGCTTCCCTATTATTATTATTAGTAGTAGTAGTATTACAATAATAATAATAATAATTATTATTATTATTGTTTAAAAGTTCTTTTTCTGAAACATGCACATTGTTTGTAGTGAAGGGCATGCTGAAAATGCCTTTGACCTTTTTTTTTACACACCCTCACTGGCCAATTTATTGATAGAAACACCTGTAAACCTACACATTCATCCAGTTATCCAATCAGCCAATCATGTGATAGCATGTGACAGCATAAAATGATGCAAATACAGGTCTTGCACTTCAGTTATGGTTAATCGAAGATCAGAATGGGGAAGCAAAACTGGCCTATTGAATATCCTTGACTTGCAAGTGACGTCAAAGCAAAATAGAAACCCGGATGTCGGCCATGTTGGTGGATGTACAAATGCGACATTCTATACAAAACAGTCATGCGTGCGCAACTCTTTTTGTACAATTGCTTTGTCATCATTGACTGGTTTAATTAATAAGGTACTTACCCATTCAGAGACAAACAAGTTATAGGCTTCCATGGACTTATAAGCCTTCATTTGAGATTTGTCGACCCACGAAGTCTGCCAAACCAGATAGAACGCGATATCTGGGGACTCGATGGTCAGTAGAAGCGTCTTATCCTCAGAAAAATCCGACTTTTTTAAATATGGGTCAAAACCACATATATCTATCTTCTCTTTGTATTGAATCTTCGCTTGACTGTTCAAATCATGGTAATACTGAGAAAATTCAACATTGGTTACAGACACGCTTTCAGCAGCTGCCATTCTAGTTGTTTGTATATCCACCATCATGGCGGACGGTCATGACGTAGCGCATTTTGAACATGTAGTTGCAAGTCATCTATTGGATAAAGACCAGTTCGAGTGAACCCGTGCCCATTGTAGCCTCAGATTTGTGGTTTTGGTTGAAAGAAATGAAACGCAAATTGGTCTTCTGCTATTGTCATCCATCTGCTTCAACGTTCAGCATGCTGTGAGTTTTGAGATGCTTTTCTGTTCACCACGATTGTAAAGCGTCCTTATCTGAGTTATTATATGCTCCATGTCAGCTTGAACTAGTTGTTTTGGCCCACAGAAGTGCCGTGAGTGTATTTGTTATTGTAATATCCGGTGAGTGTTTGCAAAATGTGTTTTTCACAAATGTATCCTACTGTGGAACGTCTCAATTGGGAACTCAGTCAAATGTCATTTAAAATGGATAAAAAGTAGCATGTTATACTGTATATGCTAGTTCAGTGTACTTATATGCCATACCACTAGTGTTCATTAGAACTGACAGGTATGTTAAGTTAAAAAAAAAAAAATTTAAAGTATGATTTAACTGCAATAATAAAGTCAGACCATATTTAACTTGATATTGTGGGTGGTCTATGTGTGTGCGAGTGTATGTGCGAATATGTGTATGCATGAGTGCATCGGAACAGCTTAAGTTAATTTTAACATTAACTCTACATTACAGTTGATTCAGGCGTATTATTTCAACTGTCATCGCTGCAATATTTTCCTTTCCGCAGCCCTCAGCTGTACAAACGTAGACCTGCTAAGAGAGCAGAGCTCGCTGAAAAGCCCTTCCAACACATAATAACGGGTTTAGTTTCTCCAGCTCCTCGCCTTCATTAATTTCATCTGTGTGTCAGCGGACCACACTCATATTCCAACCGCCTAATGGAAGAATAAGCATCTCGATGGCAGAAAGACAAGAAAAACTAAACACAGAGGATATTAAAGGTCATTGTAATTATGTAATCCCATCCTTTGGAGTTCAGCTTCTGACAAGCACATAAATCATGAGATGATTTTGTTGTAAAAGCAAAACCGCAGCCTCTGTGATCAGAGGGTGAATCTGGAAGGAAGTGATGAGTAGGATAATCCTGTCAAATAAATACAACGCTATGTGAAAGAAGTGCTTTAAAACTGAAATACATCTAGATAATCATCTGGACACGCACACACATACGCACCTTTCTTTCATTATAAGGAAGCAGGGCAATCAATGTCCATATCTGTAAGTGGAGAATGATGAGGTTATATGGTGAAGCCAATTTTACCCTGTCACTGTAATGAGGTTTGTAGCCTCTGAGTCCAGGACACACACACACACACATCCACAGTGATGTGGCTGTTATCATGTGGAGATGCCAGTGAAGCGTGGGACAGCGTGACGGCCTTGCGACTGTCCCTTTGCCGCACTCGGCACACATTAGCCCCAATGACAAGTAGCACTGATTTATGACTCCAATTCTCCTCAACACACACTCACTCTCTTTCTGTGCGTGTGTACTCCCTGGAGTGATTGATTATCGTGTCTGTTCTGTCTGTGATATTTTTGAAATGTAATCTCTCTCTGTAACCTAAACCCCACTGTCCTCTCTCTCTCTCTCTCTCTCTCTCTCTCTCTCCTTCTCTCTTTTATCCTTCTCCCTCCTTCAGCTCCCAATTCCTTACATCTTCTCCCAGAATGAAATGTGAGTGTACTGGAGATGGAGGAAACAGAGAGCAGCTCACCGCAGACTTTATTCGTACTGTATCATCAACAAAGAGGCGAGAGACGAAAAATATTAATCTAGCCTTGTATGATTAATTCATAAGGAAAATTATAAGCACATGAGCCGCTGCAATTAATTTTTCATTACTTAATCACTATAATATTCCCTCAACATGAGAGTAGCCCTTCATCATTATGTGTGTCAAGAAGAAGCATGGCTGCATGAAATGAGGAGCAGGAAGTGCTTTAAAAGAAGATGAATGATCGAGCATGGAGGAATCATTAGCCTTGTCGCCCCCCCACAGCGCCTCATGCTGACGCACACTTCAAGACTTGGCTAAGCTCTATCGCTCTATCTCTCTTTCTCGTTTTATTCCTCTCTCTCTCCCTCTCTCTCTCTCGCTCTCACCAGTGCCACTGATGATGAATGGAAGGCCAGTGATGCAGTGGGAGCTCGCAGCACTTAGAATAATGCCTGTTTAAGCACACTCCTCAATTACAGCATGACTCTGCCCTACACAAAGGAGACAGAGGAGAAGTGGGTGTGCTCGGTGCTGCTAGGGATACTGCAGACTGCACCACTATATGTTGACACCATGTGCGTTTCCACTCATCTTGAACAACAGGCATGTTACCCCCTTGAATGTTCATCTTAAAGCTGATTGTCTAGTTCTAGGACTTAGGTCAGCCCAGCGGCCGGCGAGGGCCTTTCTGTGCGGAGTTTGCATGTTCTCCCCGTGTCTACGTGGGTTTCCTCCAGGTGTTCCGGTTTCCCCCACAGTCCAAAGACATGCAGGTTAGGTTAACTGGTGGCTCTAAATTGATTGTAGGTGTGAATGTGAGTGTGAATAGTTGTTTGTCTCTATGTGTCAGCCCTGCGATGATCTGGCAACTTGTCCAGGGTGTACCCAGCCTTTCGCCCGTAGTCAGCTGGGATAGGCTCCAGCTTGCCTGCGACCCTGTAGAACAGATAATGGATGGATGGATGGATGGATGGATGGAGTTAGGTCTATTTAGTAACTACAGTGAAACTAAACAGGAGAGGTGTATCATGAGAGAGAGGATTGTCCATCTGGATCCACCAACAAACCCTGGGAGTGTATAGGGTTATGGAGTTTCAGAACACTGAGAACAAGTCTCGCCATTTGCTGGTGCTAGAGCTTCAGGAACTCAGACATTCGTTTAAAACATGACTTTATCAGATTACACACAAAATGACATACATTGTACATATTGTATTACTTTTAGCCATTTATTTCAAGTGTGGAGCTGCTCAGGATCGCCTAGCATTCACCACAGGATTAGCATTAGCGATGTAGTTCATTGCAGTGTATTGCAAATGACAGTAAAACAGTTGCAATGTGAAATTTCTTTTTTTTTCCTCCTTTTTGTCAAAATATACAGTACAAGTAAAAAGTTTGGACACACTTTTGAATTCACTGTCTTTTCTTTATTTTTTATAAATTAAAAGGCAATTTGTGTCTTAAAGTAACGATGGATGTCGTTTCTCTTTACTTATTTGAGCAGTTCCTGACATAATATGGATTACTACAGCTGTGGAATAGAGCTGTTGACTGTATTTTTACACAGCAAAATCCCCAGTGTTGAATTAACACCCAGAGTGTTGATTTAACACCCTACTGTGTTTATATAGGTCCAACTGGGCACAAATTAACTCTGAAAGTGTTAATCCAACACTGAGGGATTTGCTGTGTACGCATATTATTTACTATTTACTGTTTGGTCTCAAACACATTAAGAAGGTAAGAAATTGCACTAATTAACTTTTGACGAGGCACCTGTTAATTGAAAAGCATTCCAGGTGACTACCTCATGAAGCTGGTTAAGATAATGCCAATAGTGTGTACGCTGGCTCATCTCATCTCATTATCTCTAGCCGCTTTATCCTTCTACAGGGTCGCAGGCAAGCTGGAGCCTATCCCAGCTGACTATGGGCGAAAGGCGGGGTACACCCTGGACAAGTCGCCAGGTCATCACAGGGCTGACACATAGACACAGACAACCATTCACACTCACATTCACACCTACGGTCAATTTAGAGTCACCAGTTAACCTAACCTGCATGTCTTTGGACTGTGGGGGAAACCGGAGCACCCGGAGGAAACCCACACGGACACGGGGAGAACATGCAAACTCCGCAAAGAAAGGCCCTTGCCGGCCCCGGGGCTCGAACCCAGGACCTTCTTGCTGTGAGGCGACAGCGCTAACCACTACACCACCGTGCCGGTGTACGCTGGCTACTTTGAAGAATCTAAAATGTAAAACATATTTTGGTTTTTAACACTTTTTTGTTTGCCACATAGTTCCATATATGTTCCATATGTTATTTCACAGTTTTGATGTCTTCAGTATTGTTCTACAATGCAGAAAATAGTCAAAATACAGAAAAAACTATGAATGACTATGAATGACCTCATGAAGCTGGTTAAGATAATGCCAATAGTGTGTGCGCTGGCTACTTTGAAGAATCTAAAATGTAAAACATATTTTGGTTTTTAGCACTTTTTTGTTTGCCACATAGTTCCATATATGTTCCATATGTTATTTCACAGTTTTGATGTCTTCAGTATTGTTCTACAATGCAGAAAATAGTCAAAATACAGAAAAAACTATGAATGACTAAGGGTGTCCAAACTTTTGACTGGTACTGTACCTCCCACTTTGGTTATGCCAATTCCCACCTATGTACTAGCTAACTCTCCCCTGTCATATGATATCTACCAAAAACAGGCTTGCTCCAAGACATGTGAAGCCATTTTTTCAAACTGTTGTACATTGCCGCTGTATCACAGGGCAGACACTCAGAGGAAAGCACTATCTGCCCTCTATCACATACATGGGCTAACAGGTGTCCACTCCACAATTAGCTAGTGTCTCTAGTAGGTGTCAATATTGTTCTCTTGACTCCATGTCATGGCAGGCTGACATCGTTGGGACTCAAACACGTGATCGCCCAAGAATAGCGTGAATGATTTTCTGTTAAGCATTTTTTTCTAGAATATGCTTTAAAAGGGCATTATTCACAGGTGGCACAGTGGTGTAGTGGTTAGCGCTGTTGCCTCACAGCAAGAAGGCCCTGGGTTTGAGTCCAGCAGCAAGCGAGGGCCTTTCTGTGTGGAGTTTGCATGTTCTCCCCGTGTCTGCGTGGGTTTCCTCCGGGTGCTCTGGTTTTTACCCCACAGTCCAAAGACATGCAGGTTAGGCTAATTGGTGGCTCTAAAGTGACCGTAGATGTGAGTGTGAATGGTTGTTTGTCTCTATGCGTCATCCCTGCAATGATCTGGTGACTTGTCCAGGGTGTACCCCACCTCCCGCCCATAGTCAGCTGGGATAGGCTCCAGCTTGCCTGCGACCCTGTACAGGATAAGCGGCTACAGATAATGGATGGATGGATAGCATTGTTCACATCTTATTTAATGCTCATTAAAGTAACTTGAATGGTTCATGTTGTCATGGTGAAACGATTATGCTGCCTCCAAGCCCTTGACATCACTGGTTCTTGGTTCTAAACCAACATTTTGATTGTTGTGAAGTTGCTAATAATCAAGAGAATATGCACAAGGGAAATATCCTTAAACTAAAATACTAGCAGTTATTTTTTGGAGAAAAAAAAAAAAAGCTAAGTTGATTATAACAACCCTGAATCAATAGTCTGAAAAACAACTGTTGTACAGGAAATTGCAATACACAGGAGGTACAGTACATTGCTAATACTAATGTTAACAAAACTTGAGCAACTACACTCAGAATAATGAGTTAAAAGCACTAAAATCATGTATCTCTCATTCTGTTCATGATCATTTATTTGTGCTATGTATAGACACTGGAGGATTTGACATTGGCGAGTGAAATATGATCATAAAACCAGAAGTACTTCAAACTTCAAAATCCTCCATGGTTATTATTTTAATGCTGTGCATTAGGAAACTCCCACGCCTTATTTAAAAAAAAAATAGAAGTTTGGCTCTCAAAGTGGTGGAAATGTGAGCCAGTTCTTACCAAGGCTGAATGGTTCCCTGCACCGCTAGTACAGGTATGTCTGTGGTGCTGATTTTCACTAATTAAATACAACCCCGATTCCAAAAAAGTTGGGACAAAGTACAAATTGTAAATAAAAACGGAATGCAATGATGTGGAAGTTTCAAAATTCCATATTTTATTCAGAATAGAACATAGATGACATATCAAATGTTTAAACTGAGAAAATGTATCATTTAAAGAGAAAAATTAGGTGATTTTAAATTTCATGACAACACCACATCTCAAAAAAGTTGGGACAAGGCCATGTTTACCACTGTGACACATCCCCTTTTCTCTTTACAACAGTCTGTAAACGTCTGGGGACTGAGGAGACAAGTTGCTCAAGTTTAGGGATAGGAATGTTAACCCATTCTTGTCTAATGTAGGATTCTAGTTGCTCAATTGTCTTAGGTCTTTTTTGTCGTATCTTCCGTTTTATGACGCGCCAAATGTTTTCTATGGGTGAAAGATCTGGACTGCAGGCTGGCCAGTTCAGTACCCGGATCCTTCTTCTACGCAGCCATGATGCTGTAATTGATGCAGTATGTGGTTTGGCATTGTCATGTTGGAAAATGCAAGGTCTTCCCTGAAAGAGACGTCGTCTGGATGGGAGCATATGTTGCTCTAGAACCTGGATATACCTTTCAGCATTGATGGTGTCTTTCCAGATGTGTAAGCTGCCCATGCCACACGCACTAATGCAACCCCATACCATCAGAGATGCAGGCTTCTGAACTGAGCGCTGATAACAACTCGGGTCGTCCTTCTCCTCTTTAGTCCGAATGACACGGCATCCCTGATTTCCATAAAGAACTTCAAATTTTGATTCGTCTGACCACAGAACAGTTTTCCACTTTGCCACAGTCCATTTAAAATGAGCCTTGGCCCAGAGAAGACGTCTGCGCTTCTGGATCATGTTTAGATACGGCTTCTTCTTTGAACTATAGAGTTTTAGCTGGCAACGGCGGATGGCACGGTGAATTGTGTTCACAGATAATGTTCTCTGGAAATATTCCTGAGCCCATTTTGTGATTTCCAATACAGAAGCATGCCTGTATTTGATGCAGTGCCATCTAAGGGCCCGAAGATCACGGGCACCCAGTATGGTTTTCCAGCCTTGACCCTTAAGCATAGAGATTCTTCCAGATTCTCTGAATCTTTTGATGATATTATGCACTGTAGATGATGATGATATGTTCAAACTCTTTGCAATTTTACACTGTCGAACTCCTTTCTGATATTGCTCCACTATTTGTCGGTGCAGAATTAGGGGGATTGGTGATCCTCTTCCCATCTTTACTTCTGAGAGCCGCTGCCACTCCAAGATGCTCTTTTTATACCCAGTCATGTTAATGACCTATTGCCCATTGACCTAATGAGTTCCAACTTGGTCCTCCAGCTGTTCCTTTTCTGTACCTTTAACTTTTCCAGCCTCTTATTGCCCCTGTCCCAACTTTTTTGAGATGTGTTGCTGTCATGAAATTTCAAATGAGCCAATATTCTGCATGAAATTTAAAAACATCTCACTTTCGACATTTGATATGTTGTCTATGTTCTATTTTGAATACAATATCAGTTTTTGAGATTGGTAAATTATTGCATTCCGTTTTTATTTACAATTTGTACTTTGTCCCAACTTTTTTGGAATCAGGGTTGTAAAAACCCAATTTACGCACATAGTACATCATCACTCATTTGTCTGAGGGCTCGGCGTGATTTGTTGCCATTTTCCAAAATGTTGCACCATCTTTTTCATGAAAGATTATTGGCCTAATGTGTTTTAGTGAGAAATCTTATTGCTGCCCCATCAACTCTTTGAATTTGTGGGGCAAAAAAAGCCAGTGCAATGAGGTTAAGCAGGAGAGTGCATATATATATATATATATATATATATATATATATATATATATATATATATATATATATATATATATATATATATATATATATACCCCCAATATGGATCAGCCACTAAATCTCTTGACCTCCATTATGTCTCTGCAGTGTCTAGAGCTAAGTTATCAGACTGCACTCAGACACATTCTCTCAGGATCCAGTATTTCTGCCACCGTTGCTCCATATGCAGTAGGCCACTCATTAAATCAAGGGCCATTATTTCAGCTTTTATAGGAAAATCACTACCGGCAATTTGCTCACTCTCATAAAAAGCTAGTTCCAGGTAGTGCTTGTAGGAGTTGTCACGCGCCAGGCTGTGCTTCATGGTTTGCTGTAAAGCTGTGGGCACTGCGACAAGAGCAATAACTTCTTTAGCCACACACTTATTTAGTGGAAGAGATCTGCCCTTGAAATGGAGCCATGTCCGCTCCCAGCGAAAAAGGACAAACAGTGTGAGACTGCATTTATGCATGTGGGAAATTTTGGAAAGGCCCGTAAATATACGAAGCCTGTGGTAATAATCACAGGCTTTAATGAACTGGCACTGTGTTCTTATTTTACTTGTCTTTTATTGCTTTTGTCTTTTTCCTTGTATTTACTACATCCAGATGTATCTAGAGGTTGTATCTACAGCCTCTGACTGCAAACTTTAATGTCAGACTTCTGGCTAAAATGGAGCTTTGTTCAAACAGGGGATTTGGCCAACCTGGAGCTTTGGCCAGTGTGGCCTTTGACCAATATACAACTTCTACCCTACCAGGAGCTTTGGATGATATGTGGCTTCTGCCCAACCAGGGCTTTGTCCAAACAGGGGCTTTGTCTCCTACCAGGAGCTCTGGGTCATATGGGGATTCTGCCCAACCTGGGGCTTTGGCTGACATAAGGCTTTGGATAACATGGTTTTTTTCCCCCACCCAGGATATTCTGCCCAAAATCAGCTTTTGTTAACTTATTGTTTTCCACTGACTCTAATCAACAAATGGTTTCGTGCACAAGCACAAAGCCAATAGACCTACGGAGAAGAAGCTGACTAGATAGCTATATCTAATTGTATGGACAGGAAGAAAAAAGTACCCCCACCCTATCCTTCCCCCATTTCACATACACTTTCCAAACAAACGCAGCCTGGCAGCTTTATTGATAGGGTAATCTAAGACTGATTAATGGCCTGATGATCAAGCGTAACCTACTATAAATCAAGGGCTGATCAATAGGGCCTGTGCACCCCAGCTATGCCGAGATCATTACCATGTCACTGTATATCCTGCATTAGCAACGAGTACAGAGAGGGTGGGCGGGGGATTCATCCTATTTCAGTGTGTGATGGGAGGAAGTGATAAAGATTCCTTGTGCATCGAGGAGCAGACAGAAGAGAAGAGGAGAGACGAGATAACACTATTTTAGACAGGTGGAAACAAGTCAGCTTTATGTTGTTGTTAAGTGCTGCAATGCGATGCTTATTTACAAAGATAATGCTATTAAATACAACATAGTGGTAATGCAATTTAAACTTGCTATACAAGGATATGTGTAATGTTGTTAAAACCAACAACACAACGCAGACTCTTTACTATGTATGTAACACGAGGTTGCTATCTGTATGTGTATTTGGATTTAAGCTTGAAGTGGGTGTGGCTAAACCAGAAGGTTTGTTTTCTTTCTTTCTTTCTTTCTTTCTTTCTTTCTTTCTTTCTTTCTTTCTTTCTTTCTTTCTTCCTTCCTTGCTTCTTAGGTAGGAAAAATGAAAATCACTATGTCCCCAGGAACACTGGAAAAACCCAAAGGTGGAAATGTCATCATGTGTGAATTCTGCTCGGACAGTTCGTCAACCTCAGCTACATCATTCGAATTAATAAATCGTCTCAACTTAAGATGTGTGCAGGGCTATTTTTTTTTAATAACTCCACTCACACAATTAGTATTTTTATTTGTACCTGCCAGTAATATTGTCTAACACATTTATTTTGGGCGGCACGGTGGTGTAGTGGTTAGCGCTGTCGCCTCACAGCAAGAAGGTCCGGGTTTGAACCTCGTGGCCGGCGAGGACCTTTCTGTGTGGAGTTTGCATGTTCTCCCTGTGTCCGCATGGGTTTCCTCCGGGTGCTCCGGTTTACCCCACAGTCCAAAGACATGCAGGTTAGGTTAACTGGTGACTAAATTGACCGTAGGTGTGAATGTGAGTGTGAATGGTTGTCTGTGTCTATGTGTCAGCCCTGTGATGACCTGGCGACTTGTCCAGGGTGTATCCCGCCTTTCGCCCGTAGTCAGCTGGGATAGGCTCCAGCTTGCCTGCGACCCTGTAGAACAGGATAAAGCGGCTAGAGATAATGAGATGAGACATTTATTTGGTTCTATTTCCCAATATTATAAACATCCTAGTAGCCTACTTTAAACCACCGTGATCCTGACTAGGCCATATAACTGGTAGTAAGGTAGAATAAAGGCATACTTTACACCTCCGTGATAGTGATCTTTGTTTGTCCTGTGAGCTTCATATCTGACCACTTACTTGACAGTAAAAGTAAAAACTTTTTTGTTGCATCCCACGGGATAGCAGTTCCAGACACCGCTAGTCTTAACCAGAAGCCCTGTTAACATTTCTGGCAAGCTTTCAAAAAAAAATTCTCTGCTCATTCAGAATAATGTATTTATATTCAGTTACTACTAGAGATGACTCCGATCCAATTCCCAGTATCAGTATCGGGCTGATATCAGCAAAATAAATAAATAAATAAATGAATGAAAAATGGTGGACTGATATCAGAGACAACATATTGAATAGAGGATTCTGGAACAAATAGCAAAGATTTATTGAATTTGGAAAATGAATTTATTTTTGGAATTGGAAATGTTTACATACGGTATAAAAAGACTTGACTGGTTTTACTTTTGTTGGAATGGATTGTATTATACTTTATGTACTTACTGTGATGACCTGGCAAATTGTCCAGGGTGTACCCCACCTCTCGCCCATAGTCAGCTGGGATAGGCTCCAGCTCACCCGCGACCCTGTACAGGATAAGCGGCTACAGATAATGGATGGATGGATTTATGTACTTATATTTTTTTTATACTTGTAGGTTATATTCTTGTATTATACTATATTTAAGCAAGCAAGCGTGATGTGATATAGAATATCAGTATGGCTGTGATTCATCTCATCTCATCTCATCTCATCTCATTATCTCTAGCCGCTTTATCCTTCTACAGGGTCGCAGGCAAGCTGGAGCCTATCCCAGCTGACTACGGGAGAAAGGCGGGGTACACCCTGGACAAGTCGCCAGGTCATCACAGGGCTGACACATAGACACAGACAACCATTCACACTCACATTCACACCTACGGTCAATTTAGAGTCACCAGTTAACCTAACCTGCATGTCTTTGGACTGTGGGGGAAACCGGAGCACCCGGAGGAAACCCACGCAGACACGGGGAGAACATGCAAACTCCACACAGAAAGGCCCTCGCCGGCCACGGGGCTCGAACCCGGACCTTCTTGCTGTGAGGCGACAGCGCTAACCACTACACCACCGTGCCGCCCTATAACAATTCTATAAATAAGAAATTCATATCAAGTAAGGGACATTTCAGACACAGCAAGACCAAATATATTGCTTATTTTTGCTCCGTCAATGAATCGTACCAAAAGAGGCCACAGCAGGATATTGCCATGCTGATAGCTACGTTGACTGACTGTCAGCCCTTAGTAAATGGTTTCAGTGTGTGTGTGTGTGTGTGTGTGTATAAAAGAGTATTTTCTTATCCTTCTTGCATATAATTTATTTATTTATTTATTTATTTGTTAACAATTATTCCACGAAATTGAGTCGTACATGAGCTGATGGCCAACGAGGCATGTAGCCTCTCTTCTATAAGCCATGCACGATGAAATTGAGTGTAATAATTGTTTTATTATGTCCACATTCACTGGATTTTGAGAAACAGAGCATTTTTATTTTTTGAAAATTCGATACATAAAAACTTTATACAAAACTTCCGACAAAATCATTTCCGCTTAGAATGTAAACAAACCAGCGAAATGTCAGGAGCAATTTGTGAAAAATGTGATAATAATTCTTGAGAAATAAAAAGATATGTTCTTACCATCAAACACTTTCATTCCATATTTTGTTGCCTTTTTTGTATTTTGGGGGGTTTTGTTTTTGAGCAGAGTTTTTATTTCATCCTCGGTTGGTTCAGCAACATGCTCTGCCATTTTGTTTTTCTTTACTCACAGTATATGAGCTGATATCCTAGTATGTAGAGTAGCCAATCAGAGTGTGCGATTGCTCATATCCAGTGAATGTGGATAGAATATATATATATATATATATATATATATATATATATATATATATATATATATGAGTGATTCCACGCTTATGGGTACTGAAATGGGGACATGAACTTATTCACCTAAAACCATTTCTTTTTTTACCATCAGGTCACAAAACATGTAATCTTTAATGAATGATATGTTAAAAGATAACTTTAATTTTCTGAGATGTAATAAAAACATATTTATATGCCAAAGTCAAGCCTATGAGTTCCAAAATGATGTCTGTTACATTACTTCTGTTACGATTGTCCATCTCGCGTCTGTTACAAATTAATTACAATCTAGCTATATACCATGTTAATCTTATTGAATGTGTATGTTTATTCTACTACACATGTTTATTAATTATATTTGCTAAAACATCACCTTCCTATGTTTCAAAAAGTAATTCTACATTGTTAAAATTGAGAATATATATGTCCACAACACTTCTGTTACGTTCTGACTTTGGCATATAAATATGTTTTTATTACATCTCAGAAAATTAAAGTTATCTTTTAACATATCATTCATTAAAGATTACCATACATGTTTTGTGACCTGATGGTAAAAAAAAGAAATGGTTTTAGGTGAATTTTTAAAAAGAAGTTCATGTCCGGCGGCGGGCAGCACGGTGGTGTAGTGGTTAGCGCTGTCGCCTCACAGCAAGAAGGTCCTGGGTTCGAGCCCCGGGGCCGGCGAGGGCCTTTCTGTGTGGAGTTTGCATGTTCTCCCCGTGTCCGCGTGGGTTTCCTCCGGGTGCTCCGGTTTCCCCCACAGTCCAAAGACATGCAGGTTAGGTTAACTGGTGACTCTAAATTGACCGTAGGTGTGAATGTGAGTGTGAATGGTTGTCTGTGTCTATGTGTCAGCCCTGTGATGACCTGGCGACTTGTCCAGGGTGTACCCCGCCTTTCATCCGTAGTCAGCTGGGATAGGCTCCAGCTTGCCTGCGACCCTGTAGAAGGATAAAGCGGCTAGAGATAATGAGATGAGATGAGAAGTTCATGTCCCCATTTCAGTACCCATAAGCGTGGAATCACTCATATATATATATATATATATATATAATATATATATATATATATGATATTACACGGGTCAGTAAAACTATTGAAAATCTTTCTTTGTACTTTTATCAATTAAATAAAGCTTCATGTGAATTAACAAATCACAGATTTTTGTTTCTTTGCATTTTGGAAAATATCCCAACTTTTCTAAAAATGGGGGTTTGTATATATACACTGCCCAGCAAAAAAAAGTTGCACACGCTAATATTTCATTGAACCACCGTTGGCTTTGTTTACAGTGCACATTCGCCTTGGTAGTCTTTTAATAACTGTATATGCAACTTCACAAAATTTATTTCTGTTGAGTTGCATAAATTTTTAGCTGAGATCTTCTCTCGAATTCGAGTGCATTGAGCCACTCTGCAAAGTCTTCTCCAGCACATCCCAAAAACTTTCAATGGCGTTAAGGTCAGGACTTTCTGGTTGAAAATTCATGTTGAAAATGATTCCTCATGCTCCTTAAACCACTCCTTCACAATTTAAGTCCGCCATCAGTGAAGAAAAAAAAAAAGCACTTATGTGATAACCTGGTCATTCAGGACACGCAAGTAGTCAGCTGACTTCATTTTATTGCCTCATAACATTACTGATCCTTTACCTGACCAACTGAAGCAACCTCAGATCTTCACACTGCCTCCAGAGGCTTGTGCAGTGGGCCACTATGCATGATGGGTGCACCACTTCATGCACTTTCCTTTTTACCCTGATGACCCCATCACTCTGGAATCAGGTCAATATGGACTCATCAGACCACGTGACCTGTTTTCATTGCTCCAGAGTACAATTTTCATGCTCCCTACCAAAATGAAGCCTTTTCTTCCAATGAGTCTCACTAACAAGTGGTTTTTCTTATGGCCACACAGCTGTTTAGTCCCAATCCCTGTGAGGTCACGTTGCATTGTACATGTGAAAATGCTCTTACTTTCACTCTTAAGCATATTCATGAGTTCTACTGTTGATTTTTTTTTTTTTTTAATGAATCAACTGCACCATCACAGTCAGTCAAGATTTTTCTCCGACCACATTTCTTCTGTGAAGTTCACAGGTCGCCATTATCCTTCCAGGTTTTAATAATGTGTTGAACAGTTTTTAACCCAATTCCTGTAATTTCAGCAATTTCCTTAATTGTTTTCTTTGATTGATGCAGACCAGTAATTTGACCTTCTGAAACACAGTAACAGCTTTTCGAGGACCACGTGATACGTCTTCCGACATGGCTGTTTAAGAAATAAGAAGCTACTCACTGCATCAGTTAGGGTTAAAAGAAATGTTGCCAGCTGAAACATATTAATCACTGCAGTAATTACCCTATCAATTCAAAACGCTCTTAAGTATCATGCAGGGTGTGCACATCTAATGCATGGTGGTGCAGTTGTTAACACTGTTGCCTCACAACAAGAAGGTTCCGGCCTTTCTGTCTGGAGTTTACATGCGCTCCCTGTGCCTGCATTGGTTTCCTCCTACAGACCAATGACATATGGATGAGGTTTACAGGCTACTCTAACTTGCCCGTAGGCATAAATGAGTGTGAATGGTTGTTGTTCTCTTTGTTAGCCCTGTGATAGATTGGTGACCTGCCCAGGGTGTTCCCCTATGACCCTGATGGATAAGCAGTATTGATAATAAATATTTATTTCTTTATTTATTAAACAATTATTCGCCAAAGGGGAAGTGAATATCGGTGAATAATAACGGAGACGAAGTCGAGGTTATTATTCACTGAAATTCACTGAGCCTGAGGCGGATAATTGTTTTTGTATAAATACACAGGTGATTATTTTAAAAAACATAAAATATTGTATTTAAAAAATTATCTATTTCAAACTGCAAAAGCAGCATGCAAATGTAATGCGCGCAGACTTGTCACTTATCTACAGTGGTGCTTGAAAGTTTGTGAACCCTTTAGAAATTTCTATATGCATAAATATGACCTAAAACATCATCAGATTTTCACACAAGTCCTAAAAGTAGATAAAGAGAACCCAGTTAAACAAATGAGACAAAAATATTATACTTGGTCATTTACTTATTGAGGAAAATGATCCAATATTATTCAGGTGACATTGGGCATACCTAACAACCTGTGTTTTCTTTCCCTCCCCCCCACCCCAAATCTGTCCCTCTGAGTTACATGGAGTCAACAGGAAATCTTTTGGTGGAGAGGGTGGAGACCTCGACTGGCTATCGTAGCCTGCAGGGAATCGGCCGTCAGACATTCTGTCGCATGTCCCAGACCCGGTGAAATGTAACTGAATTGTCTTGGCCAGCCCTAAGGGTCCCATCTGCATCTCATCATTGCTGAGGAGTGTGCTCCCATCACCCAATCAAGCATCCAGCCAGAGCAGGTCATGATATTTTTTTACCATATTAACATGCCATTGTTGTGTGTTATGCCTGATGTAAAGACTCTCGTCTCTGCGAGCCTACCACACAGATTTAATACTTGTCATTTTTAGGGCATACCTAACAACCTGTGTTTTCTTTCTCTCCCCCCCCCCCCCCCCCCCCCCCCCAATCTGTCCCTCTGAGTTACATGTTGATCCTGGGATTGAGATGCTGGCCTCTTCTGCCCCTCGGACCTGCTTGATCCATCCTGGTGCCCTGTGTCTGGTCGGAGTTTTATCGCACCGCTCCTGTGAAGGACGGCCCCATGAGGACAGTTGAGGGTTATACCTGTTAAAACTGTTAATATTATAGTCAGGCTGTCTGTTGTTGCCCAAATGAGGATGGGTTCCCTTTTGAGTCTGGTTCCTCTCGAGGTTTCTTCCTCATGTCATCTGAGGGAGTTTTTCCTTGCCACCGTCGCCACAGGCTTGCTCATTGGGGATAGATTAGGGATAAAATTAGCTCATGTTTTAAGTCGTTCAAATTCTGTAAAGCTGCTTTGCGACAATGTTTATTGTTAAAAGCGCTATACAAATAAACTTGATTTGATTTGATCTGAATATTACATATATGTGAGTGGCAAAAGTATGTGAACCTTTGCTTTCAGTATCTGGTGTGACCCCCTTGTGCAGCAATAACTGCAACTAAATGTTTCCGGTAACTGTTGATCAGTCCTGCACACCGGCTTGGAGAAATTTTAGCCCATTCCTCCGTACAGAACAGCTTCAACTCTGGGATGATGGTGGGTTCCCTCTCATGAACTGCTTGCTTCAGGTTCTTCCACAACATTTCATTTGGATTAAAGGACATGGGACATGAAACATAAATGCACGCTATATCAGTTTCTTTCCATTAAAAATATGAAATAATTGCATCAACAAATACAAAATTATCTATTAAATTCAGCAAAATCGTTATATTCGTGATGATTATATGGCATTTCTGCTCGAGCTCCGATATGCATATTTTACAACCGGAAGAGCCGCTGTCACGTGATCATATGTCACAAAAACTTTCGGGTACAGCACAAGCGGGTAGATGAATATGGAGAAGTGTGAATCGTGATGATGATGAATGCGACAAAATAGTTTTTGTGTCTTGGATGACAAGAAAATTGTTTCGTTTTTGGAGTGTTTAACGTACATTGAACATCATGGTGTATTGCGACCTCCCAGTCAGTCAGACGCGCTGTTACTCCTGTTAGCAATGTAGCTAGGCTCAGTATGGCCAATGGTATTTTTTGGGGCTGTAGTTAGATGCGACCAAACTCTTCCACGTTTTTCCTGTTTACATAGGTTTATATGACCAGTGACATGAAACAAAGTTCAGTTACACAAATTGAAATGTGGCGATTTTCTATGCTATGGAAAGTCCGCACTATAATGACAGGCGTGCTAACACCTTCTGCGCGCTTCAACAGCGCATTGATACCTTCACTCGGAGTTTGTACCATTATTTTTTAGACAGGGCGGACGGACCAGGGCATTCGCCCGCCTGGCCGTGCCCGACGAGGAGCGCTCTCGGCCGGCTTGGGAGGCAGAAGGCAGCCCCTCCTGGAAGTGTGGTTTTACCATGGGCCTCATGCGGTAAGGATTAGTATTATAATTTTGGTGTATCAATTATTGATTATCATAATTCTGACTCGTTTCGCCATTTTGAATGTTTTCATCTCGGACTCTGGAAGCATTGTATCTCAATCAATCTCGAAAAATATCAGCAAAAAAAAAAACTAGCTTGCAACGGACTTTAGCGAGATCTATGATGAACTTTCAATGTATGATACAAAAATAATAGTTCTTTCAACAGATCATTAGCCTTTGAGCAGAATTATTTTTAACTTGCCAGGAAGTGTTATCGAGCCGACCGCTTTCAGTTTCATGGGGATTGAATGAACTCTCACTCTCAGAATCATCTGACCCGTCAGAGTAAAGACAAGATCTATGTTCATGTGAATTTCCAGCTATCGGTTCGAATTGATAGGGTCTAACTTCACATCACTGTGAAACACCAGGAATGTCACCGTCGATGGTGTCCATTTCGGTAACCTGTCTACATTAGATACCCAAGCGCTGGCTCCTTGAAAAGTTTTTGTGACATCACGGGTCACGTGACCGCTTAGCTAATTAACGAATCATTGCCAATTTATACATTTATGTCATTTATACATCACGCTGATGTATAAAAAAGTTGAATAATGTGATGATTTTCACATTTTTGATGCCCTGCAGTGATTTAGATGGCATTTCTTATGTCCTTTATACAGAATTATACCCAGAAAAAAATCCATGTCCCATGTCCTTTAAGGTCAGGACTTTGGCTTGGGGGGCGGCACGGTGGTGTAGTGGTTAGCGCTGTCGCCTCACAGCAAGAAGGTCCGGGTTCGAGCCCCGTGGCCGGCGAGGGCCTTTCTGTGCGGAGTTTGCATGTTCTCCCCGTGTCCGCGTGGGTTTCCTCCGGGTGCTCCGGTTTCCCCCACTGTCCAAAGACATGCAGGTTAGGTTAACTGGTGACTCTAAATTGACCGTAGGTGTGAATGTGAGTGTGAATGGTTGTCTGTGTCTATGTGTCAGCCCTGTGATGACCTGGCGACTTGTCCAGGGTGTACCCCGCCTTTCGCCCATAGTCAGCTGGGATAGGCTCCAGCTTGCCTGCGACCCTGTAGAACAGGATAAAGCGTCTAGAGATGATGAGATGAGACTTTGACTTGGCTATTCCAAAACATTAACTTTATTCTTCTTTAACCATTCTTTGGTAGAACGACTTGTGTGCTTAGGGTCGTTGTCTTGCTGCATGAATAATTGAAATAATTGAAAATAAGGAGCTCACACAACTAAGATATCCATTTCCGAAAGTCAGTTTCTGTGCAGAATGGTCGATTTCATGGATGCCGCTATTGAAAATATTTTAACAAATCATAAAAATCCCCCCGATCGTTTCCGGCAATGCTGATGTCACTTGGGTGCAAAACACTTAAGCTCCACATAGCGATTAAGACTTGAAGCTACTCCTGGCTGGAGATTATTTCATTAAAAGTTTATATGAAAAAAAATTTTAATTCCATTTCTCTAACAAAAAAAGTGGAGGGGGAAAGATAATACTGATGTCGCTGATAAACAGCGAGGGAAGAGTGAACAGCTGATGTACTCCTATGTGACTGAATGGGTGGAGGCAACTTTTCATATTTCTATCCCCGATACAAGTAGTGCTGCCGTGACAACCTCATTCTGCGGACTGTAACCTTGCTAGACAGCAAAAGCACTCATTAGCGTGCTCTCGACTCATTCATGAAAAACTTCCTCATCAAGACATCACCAGGCTAGCCTACCGTAATTACCATGATAGACAGTCCAACCCCTGCGGCAACACAGAAAGAGGATAAACAAACACTGCTTTACTATACAGGATCCATGTGAACATTACAAGAGGATGCACTTGTACGGAAAAAGGTGGAAATATTGCCAGAAACGCCCAAGCTGCTGGTATGGTATGGATTTATTTGGTAAAATTCATACATGTAAAAGATACAGTATAAATAGCACCGAGAATAACACAAAGTATAAAATACACTTATTTCCAATGTGGTCCTCTTGATGACAGCAGGAAACAATAAAATATAAGAGACAATAATACAATTTTGTCCATTTATAAACAATATATACTAACTGTAATTATCACAGAGTGCAACTAGATTACAGAAATAGCACCAAAATGATTAAAAATTAGTTATATACACGTCATAAAACTGGGTTTGGAATTTTTGTCAAAAAAGCCTCGGTAATGACTAACTAAAACAACTCGATAAATATTATTCATTTGCGTGTAACCAATTGATACGGTAATGCTTGTTTATCATGATTATCATTGCTATTCGTGTCATTGTCCGAAATACTTGAGGAAATCAGTGAAGGAATGTCGCTGGCGCTATGGTCCATTTTGTTGAATATGGCTGTGTATTCTAAGTGACGTCACACTTTACGGAAACCATTCGGAGTTCTTTTAGGTATACAGGAATTTGTTTGTGGAATAGCCGACCTCGATCAGTGCAATCTAGTCAAACATGTGATCAATTTAAGAAACAGGTGAAACAGTTTTTATGGAGTAAATTCCAAGCCCAGTTTTATGACGTGTATATAACTAATTTTTAATCATTTTTGTGCCATTTCTGTAATCTAGTTGTACTCTGTGATAATTACAGTTAGCATATATTTTTTGTTTGACTTTTTCATCATTGTTTATAAATTGACAAAATTGTATTATTGTCTTTTATATTTTATTGTTTCCTGCTGTCATGAAGAGGACCACATTGGGAATAGTATGCCTACTCACATAAAATACTTTGTTTTGAAATAGATCAAACAAATCACGATTCCACCTTACCTTTGAATAGTTTAAGACCAAAATTCGTAGCACCTTTAGTGCTTTTAGGAACAGCATTTTCTTTCATAATTTGTAATTCTTCCTCACTTACGGTGACAACGTGATTGGTTGCCATTTTGCCGAGTCGCTAGAGGTGATTATTGATAAATAGTCCGAATTTCTCTACCAATCAGCATGTGTGATTTTCTATAATCACCTGCGTATTTATACTAATAGGCGGCACGGTGGAGTAGTGGTTAGCGCTGTCGCCTCACAGCAAGAAGGTCCTGGGTTCGAGCCCCGTGGCCGGCGAGGGCCTTTCTGTGTGGAGTTTGCATGTTCTCCCCGTGCCCGCGTGGGTTTCCTCCAGGTGCTCCGGTTTCCCCCACAGTCCAAAGACATGCAGGTTAGGTTAACTGGTGACTCTAAATTGACCGTAGGTGTGAATGTGAGTGTGAATGGTTGTCTGTGTCTATGGCCAAGTTTACATTAGACCGTATCTGTCTCGTTTTCTTCGCGGATGCACTGTCCGTTTACATTAAAACGCCTGGAAACGGGAATCCGCCAGCGTCCACGTATTCAATCCAGATCGTGTCTGGTCCGGTGCTGTGTAAACATTGAGAATACGAGGATACGCTGTGCTGAGCTCTAGCTGGCGTCGTCATTGGACAACGTCACTGTGACATCCACCTTCCTGATTCGCTGGCGTTGGTCATGTGACGCGACTGCTGAAAAACGGCGCGGACTTCCGCCTTGTATCACCTTTCATTAAAGAGTATAAAAGTATGAAAATACTGCAAATACTGATGCAAATACTGCCCATTGTGTATTATGATTGTCTTTAGGCTTGCCATCCCTCCACTTGCAAGTGGTAAGTGACGCGCATGCCCGATATGCACTGAGATCACACACACAGCGGCTCAGTCCCGAATCACTGCTCGTGCACTTCACTTGCGCGCTCTGTGAGCTGCGCAGGGCCAGAGTGCGCACCCTCCAGAGGGCACTCGCTGCTCAGGGCGGAGTGATTTGGAGCACAGGATGCCTGCGGAGCCGAGTGTATCTGTGTATTGGCGTTGCTGTGTGCACGCGAATCGTGTATTGGCGTTGCTGTGTGCACGCTATTCGTTTTAAAAACGTTAATCTGATGATCCGCTGATACGGTCTAATGTAAACCCCACCTAAGTGTCAGCCCTGTGATGACCTGGCGACTTGTCCAGGGTGTACCCCGCCTCTCGCCCATAGTCAGCTGGGATAGGCTCCAGCTTGCCTGTGACCCTGTAGAACAGGATAAAACGGCTAGAGATAATGAGATGAGATATATAAAATATACAAAGAAATGTATGACAGAGGTGGACTGCGAAGTTACTTTTTCTAGAAAATAATTTTGAATGAGTTTCAGCATCGGCTAATAATCAAGGATTCTGTGTTAGTATCAGTATCAGAAAAGAAAAAGTGATATTTGTTTCACTATCTGTAGTTACTACTCTTTACCCAGGCATCTCATACTTATGTGTTGTGTGCAAATGTGTATCTGCATGTCCATGAATAATTGGGCAAATTCAAGCATCTGTCCTCGACTATTTTTGGTCAGCTAGTCCTGTGCTTGCTTACTCCCTCTGTTCCCTCATTTCCTCGCTCTCCTTCTTCACCATCCCTCTCTTTATAAATGGTTTTCTAATGTGCGTCAGTGGTGATTCACAGTGGAATATGGCCTAAAACATTCATTTTTCTCTCCTTGCATATACCCCCACCTCCTAACCTTTTCCTTACCATGTCTTCTCATTTGTCATCTCTTTCTATCCTGCTTGCGGCGGCTTTTTCTCATTGCTCCCATGAAATTCTGCTGACGAAGATGCAAACCCACCTAAGACGGAATCCAATTCAGAGGGAGTCAAAATGAAATGAATCCCCAAGTAAATCAGAGAGGCAGCATTAAGCATCAGCCAAAGGCTCTACCTATCCAGTCCTGACTGCATTAAATCTAATACACAACAGCTCTGCATAGCCCTTTATGACTTAAGAGCTAGTTTCAGTTTCAGTTGTCATCCTCAGGGGTGACAACTTCTTATAAAGTATACAGATATGGTTTTGGAGCAGTGCCATAGCAACTTAAGAACAAGTACAACCAATTTTTTTTAGTTCATGAACACTACTGGCGAATAAATAAAACATTTAATCAAAACTCGATAAAGATTTACTTCTGTTATAGTAAGCAGTGATTAATGGGTCAGAGACGAGAGAAGGTGACTGTAGGTTTTCTGTCTCCGTGGAAAATCCTGGACTCTATCTGTTCTTCATTATTAGTCGACATCTCTCTGGCTGTAAGACTGCTACAGTGGCAGAGTGCAGGGTTTTTTTTGTTTTTTTAAATACAGAGTGACTGAGCACTGAGGAAGATTGAATAGCAGCACTAAGAGACAGACAGTAAGAAATAAAAATGGGCACAGGATAAATGAAATGAGCTGGAAGAGAGACAGAATTGGCAATTATACATGAAAGGAAGTCAGAAATAAAGCAAAAAGAGTGTGAGTGAAAGAAAATGAGGACATTAGTTGAGCATTTCACTGTAAGTACGGAGTTAACAGGCCACTTTGTTTTCTTGCTTATACAATAGGATACTATATACAGTATGACAGGATGTATACTATAAGATGTATATATGCAACAAATGCTTACTCATTTACAACCTATACCCAATACATTTATTATTATGGCACCTTCCGAATTCTGGAACTGTGTGCAGTGGCCTGCAGTAGCACAACAAAATTTACACTGCGTATCTTATACCTCAGCCCTGCGATAACCTGGCGACTTGTCCAGGGTGTACCCCGTCTCTCGCCCATAGTCAGCTGGGATAGGCTCCAGCTCGCCTGCGACCCTGTAGAACAGGATACTCGGCTACAGAAAATGGATGGATGGATATCTTATACCAGGGATGGTAGGGGAACTAGGACCATGTCCCCATGACATTTGGATATGGATATATTTGAATTTTGTCCCCACCACCACCCATCTCATCTCATCTCATCTCATCTCATTATCTCTAGCCGCTTTATCCTTCTACAGGGTCGCAGGCAAGCTGGAGCCTATCCCAGCTGACTACGGGCGAAAGGCGGGGTACACCCTGGACAAGTCGCCAGGTCATCACAGGACTGACACATAGACACAGACAACCATTCACACTCACATTCACACCTACGGTCAATTTAGAGCCACCAGTTAACCTAACCTGCATGTCTTTGGACTGTGGGGGAAATCGGAGCACCCGGAGGAAACCCACGCGGCCACGGGGAGAACATGCAAACTCCACACAGAAAGGCCCTCGCCGGCCCCAGGGCTCGAACCCAGGACCTTCTTGCTGTGAGGCGACAGCACTAACCACTACACCACCGTGCCGCCCCCCCACCACCAAAAATATCTATAATATTGTTGTTTGCAGGAGAAACTGATGAAAATCCATCCATTATCTGTAGCCACTTATCTGTGCATCCTGTGTAGGGTTGCGGGCAAGCTGGAGCCTATCCCAGCTGACTATGGGTGAGAGGCGGGGTACACCCTGGACAAGTCGCCAGATCCTCACAGGGCTGATGCACATAGAAACTAATGGGGCTTTTCCACTACCAACGTGGCTGAGTTAGGCTAAGCCGTGCGGTGCTGAGTTGGGCTGAGTCGAGCTGAGCGGGGCTGTTGGGGTTGCATTTCGACTACAACTGCGCTGAACTGTGCTGGCTGGAAGTGGGTGGACAGATTGGGTGGAGTTAGCGAAAGTGGGTGGACGTCACGTGATGTCGTTAGGCGGCGCAAACAGTGACATCAGTGACCTTTTAAGCGGTAGTCTCACGACCCGGATAGTAAACAATAAACTGGCTGGCCTTTCCTCACTTGGGTTCATCTTCCATCTTCTAGTTTTCTGATCTTCTTCTTCTTCTTTGTCGAAATTCTTCTTCTTCCGGGTTTACGGTGTTTACAGATCCCAGCGTGCTCGCGGGGCGTGTGTGGGCATGTGAGGACACTCCTCCTCACCAATCAGTGCACAGGGGAGTGTCTCCTCATGCCCCTAGCCCCACTCGGCTCGGTTGGGCTCAGTTCAGCCCCACTCCAAAACCGTGCGAGTTTTGGGTGCTGAGTAAGGCTGAAGTGAGCTCAGTCGTGCTGCTCTGAGGTAGTCGAAACGCGAGCCGTGTTGGGCTGAAGTGAGCTGAAGTGAGCTGAAAAAGGGTAGTGGAAAAGGCCCATAATGTATGAACCCACAATAGATTTTTTTAATACATAATGACATGTCTGGAGGGTTTTTTTAATCATATAGAAGACAATTTATTATAGATGCCACCCGGCAAGTGTGGCTAAACTGACATTTCTCAAAAGCATATTCATCAGGGGCAGCATGGTGGTGTAGTGGTTAGCACTGTCACCTCACAGCAAGATGGTTCTTCGAGCCCAGCGGCCGACGAGGGCCTTTCTGTGTGGAGTTTGCATGGTCTCCCCATGTCTGCATGGGTTTCCTCCGAGTGCTCCAGTTTCCCCCACAGTCCAAAGACATGCAGGTTACGTAGGTTAATTGGTGGCTCTAAATTGACTGAAGGTGTGAATGCGAGTGTGAATGGTTGTTTGTCTCTATGTGTTAGTCCTGCAATTATCTGGTGACTTGTCCAGGGTGTACCCCGCCTCTCACCCACAGCTTGCCTGTGACCCTGTACAGGATAAGTGGCTACAGATAATGGATGGATGGATATATAACCTGCCTGTGTGTGTCATCTATAGTATAAATTTGCATAGTATACAGTTTGACAATATTGTTTGTTCTGTTGTACATTTGGATAATATGAAGAATGTGAGGTTAACATTTGTACAGTGTATACCTCAGAGTGGGGAGTCAAACTCTCGTGGTTAGCAGAGGACCAGCCCCCCACTGTAACCCTAGCTATGTAATAGGCGAGGGGCCGAGGGCTACAGAAACTGAGATCGGTGCCACCTAATGCGCCATACGGTGCGGGAAGGACTTTAGACTTTAGATACCTCAGTGTAGACATAATTTTAATCCTCATCTCAGCTGTGCCCAGGAGGCTATATGAATATAGAAATCATCAGAAGCGGTTTAATAGGCAATAAAACGTCAAAGCATAATACAAAACAAATATCTTTCATTTAATCATTTATTTACTTATTATTATTATTAGCTCATCCAGCCAACAGGTGATGAGCTTATGCCATCATGTGTTGTCCATCATCTGTTGTCCGTTGTCCATCCGGCGTTGTCCACATTTCACAAAAATTGCCTCTTCTCTCTCAATTCTTCACTGATATTTATTCTTTTTGGCAGGAAGGTAGGTCTGCCTGGGGTATATATAGCGTCTACCCAAATTTGCATAATTGCAATTAATAGTGAAGATATGAAGTAATTAAGCCCCAGCGAGCAGTTTCCACACAAATCACTTCTTCTCCCTCAATTCTTCACCAATTTTGATTCTTTCTGGCATGAAGGTAGGCATACCTAGGGTGTATATAACTTTTATACCCAGATTTGATTTCTCATGGGGCCGGAGTGAGCTACGCCATCATTGACGGTCTCATTTCTTTACTGTTAACAAACCAATATTTACTAATTTTATCACAATTACCATGCCATGCACAGATACTGTAGATACACTACCGTTCAAAAGTTTGGGGTCACCCAGACAATTTTGTGTTTTCCATGAAAAGTCACACTTTTATTTCCCACCATAAATTGTAAAATGAATAGAAAATATAGTCAAGACATTTTTCTGGCCATTTTGAGCATTTAATCGACCCCACAAATGTGATGCTCCAGAAACTCAATCTGCTCAAAGGAAGGTCAGTTTTATAGCTTCTCTAAAGAGCTCAACTGTTTTCAGCTGTGCTAACATGATTGTACAAGGGTTTTCTAATCATCCATTAGCCTTCTGAGGCAATGAGCAAACACATTGTACCATTAGAACACTGGAGTGAGAGTTGCTGGAAATGGGCCTCTATATGTAGATATTGCACCAAAAACCAGACATTTGCAGCTAGAATAGTCATTTACCACATTAGCAATGTATAGAGTGTATTTCTGATTAGTTTAAAGTGATCTTCATTGAAAAGAACAGTGCTTTTCTTTCAAAAATAAGGACATTTCAAAGTGACCCCAAACTTTTGAACGGTAGTGTAGATAGATAGATATACTTTATTTCAGTGTCACTCCACAACACACAATAAAAATACAATACAGAGGTATATAAATACAAAATTCAATCAAACTACCCCCCTCCCTTTGACAAAAATAAGAAGTGTTGGGGAAGTGTTTTACACAGATGTAAAATCCCAAGATATGAAACCCCAGCTCCGAAACAAGTTGACTGGACTGGATTCAGCTTTACAATATGTCTTATCCCGACAAAAATATCACTTCGAATCTGCACTCGTGTCTAGTTTGTAATCACAGTTTATCAAGACCAGCTGTTTCCCCCTAAAACCCACACTAGAGTTGACACTCAGACCCAGATGGGTCTATTTTTATAACACCCTTTATGTGGCATGTTCCAAAGTTAGAGCTTATGGTTGTTTTGCCTTGTCTGAAAGGAACTTTAGGTAAAGATTGTCTTTTTTTAACCATAAATCGAACCACAGCCCAAAATATTGCTCAATTGCTGCATTTCAGTGGGAAACATGGGGCTTTGGTTAAACAAGCTTTACACACAGAGAAGTATATTTCTGATATGATACCCCCATTGCAGTTACTATAACTGCCCTGTGGCCCGTCTGTGACCCCTACTTACAGACAGCATTTGGGGAGGAACAGCAGTGGGTATACAGCTGTGGGTTAGCAAGAGAAAGAAACTCAGATTCCTCAGCTCTCCAGACATCCATCAGTGTAATGAGCGGGTTGTGTGTGTGTGTGTGTGTGTGTGTCTACATTTTGTATAGGCACAAAATAAAAGCTCAGATTGTCATACTAGCTGTTTGAAAGAGGTGTTTGTAGCATTAGTGACTTTCCAAAAAGACAAAAGTTCCTCTGTGTATTATTCATATTCACTGATAACATGATGTACTTTTAGTTTCCGGATAAAGGGCAAACAGCATCACCTCCTTATAGTGGTTTGTTTCCTTTTAGCATTATGAACAGTGAAAGTATTTCCAGCAAGAAACACAAATAAAAATTGTATACACTTCTACTAAAACATTTTTGGATACCCTAAAGTCTAATCCCACTTGCAAGAGATATTTTATTAGGTGCTTACCTTGTATCTGCATTCTTTGGACAGTTTATCAGGTACCTTTGCATGTGTACATTTCCTGACTGTAGCCCATGTCTCCTTTACCCCATCCATTTACAAAGATGGATCAGCATATGGGGTGGCACGGTGATGTAGTGGTTAGCACTGTTGCCTCACAGCAAGAAGGTTCTGGGTTCGAGCCCAGCGGCCGACAAGGGCCTTTCTGTGTGGAGTTTACATGTTCTCCCCGTGTGGGTTTCCTCCGGGTGCTCCGGTTTCCCCCACAGTCCAAAGACATGCAGGTTAGGTTAATTGGTGGCTCTAAATTGACCGTAGGTCTGAATGTGAGTGTGAATGGTTGTTTGTCAGCCCTGCGATGACCTAGTGACTTGTCCAGGGTGTACCCCGCCTCTCGCCTTTAGTCAGCTGGGATAGGCTCCAGCTTGCCTGCGACCCTGTAGAACAGGATAAAGTGGCTAGAGATAATGGATGGATCAGCATATGGACCATGTACAGCAAAGCATTGTGTGTAGCATTGCTCCAAGTGTATTTGGCACTTTTGGGGAAAAGAAACAAATGTATTGAATAGGATCACCAGAATTTAAAAGGTCTGTTTTAATGTTTATTTAAGCCACAAATAATTGATCAGTGAAAAAAATTGCATACAGGTTTATGATCATTTCTCTTCTCCTGACATCATGAGCAAAACATTAACCTTCATTTTTTTTCTCATAAATTACCCAGCGTAAAGTCCTTACAGGATTATATCTGTATTACTTGATGCAAATGTTAATATTATAATAATATACTTTTCATCTGGTTCTTGAGCTCAAATTCCAGATGTGGCTCAATGTTACAGACTTCAGGCCTCTTGTCAAGAGTCTCTCTTACAGAAAAAGCTTCACACTGTGAATATTATTTGCATTGACCGAGACACTGAATCTGAGTTACGTTCTGTATGTCTTTACTTGAGAAGAGGCTTTAGGTTGATGGGAAATGGTGTTCGGTATTTAATGCACACTAATTAGTGAGAATAGTTCACATATTACATAATTGACTACAACTCCCATGAGTGTGAATGTGTAATTAGTGATCTGTAAAGCCTAGTGCACACTACATGATTTTAGCCCTGATTTCCCAGTCGTCTGCTAATTTTGGGGTTCAGCAACTACACCCCCCAGTAGTGATGTATGGGTCAGGGTTTTTTAATACCCACACCCACCTGATCTGTTATGGGAATTAATCTGCCCCAGCCAACCCACTAAAATATGCATTCATCAACCATCCAAACGCCAACCCAACCCACAAACCTCCAAGTTCAGCCTGTATAGCGATGGCATCCATATTGTAGAGGAAGAGATAACATTTTCTTATTTGGTACACTTAAAGGAGATACTGTATGCAGAACCTTTATTTTAAAATAAATTTCTGAGTGGATAGTATCTTCATCCTTGACTCTTGTATGCTGCATAATTGGGAATAAAAATATATATTTTTGAGAGTTAAAATTGACCGCAAAATTGGCATTCGAGCTGCCCTGTTGAGCCAGCCAGCCCTGAGTGAGTGATGTCACAGCGGGAACCGGTGCTATAGACCAAAGCCAGACTCAGCAGGCGAGAGTGGTTGCAGTGGCCTCTTCGTTCGGATTTATTAGAGATTCTTCAGATTCCTCAGATAATAATACATCTGATTGTGATAGTCCTGAAATTGGAGTGTGTGTACATGCTACTGCTATATATGTAGAACTGTATCAGTTCGAAACATCAGAAAGTGAATCCGATAGTAACACGTCGGCCACGTCGGCCCCCACCTTACGAAATAAAGCCAGAGAACAAAGCCATCTAGAGAATTGGATGGAATTGAACTGATAGTCTCATGTGACTCTCATTAAAACAGGATAGGTGTTATAACTTATGCAACATACATGTACATGCATGCGTTTTCACTGATAAAACGTAAAAGGCTAATTAAATAATCAGATGAACTGAGACAATCACATTCTGAAGCAAATTAAATAATCTTATACCGGTAACTTAAACACACAATAAAAGTTACATGTATTAATCTAGATGTAGGTAAACAATGAGTGTTGTTGTTTTTTGTTATGTAACCATATGAGAGTCGCATCTTACCCGTCTGTGTTCTCGCTTTTTGAAGGCCGATCTTGTGGTCGATTGTTTTGAAACAATCTGACTTTCGGTTCTTCGTTCATTCGCTTCTTCCACATAAGGGCGAGATATTGCTGCTGAGGCAAGCATATTCAGTGGGGAAATAAATAAATAAAAGCATATCCAGTGGAGAACTCTGACTGGTCCACTCATTCTCCATTTTCTCCATACTGAGTACTCTGCTATTAGTGCTCGGCTCACATTCCAGGAGAACTGGTGCAACTGAACTTACTTTCCTTTTCTTGTAGTTTTCGTTTCCTTTAATTGTCGGTACTGCATCCTCTTTCAATACGGGCTTATAGCCAACACTCCTCAACAGATCAGAGGTCTCGTACGAGTCTTCAGTAAAACGTGCAAAGTAGAGGAGAGACCACTTCGTCGGCACCCAATCCGTGAATTTCTCGCAAAACGCATCCAAATCTTTGCAGTTTGAACATTCTTGGGCCATGAATGCAACATAAATCCATGTTCTGTCATGTTGTTGCACCCGCCAGCAACACATCTACGTGGCATGGCAATAAATTAGCTCAAAATGGAGGATCGGAGTTGCAGTCAGCTCTGTGTTTTAGTATAGCGGAAATGGCGATGAGACCGATAGTCTTCCTGCTGTGACGTCACAGATGTCAAGGTCATTCACTCAGACCTCTACCTGTATGAATCACTTTAATCGTAAAAATTACTTGTGGCAGTTCGTATGAGTGGGAGGAGCACAGAAAGACGGCAGGCCAGAATTAAGTTCAAAAACTCTTTTTATTTTCAGCTTTTCAGCTTGAACACTCTCCCAGCCACACGCGCACACACACACACACACACACACACACACACACACACACACACACACACACACACAAGGCTTCTGGTTGGGGAGAGAGCTCCCCCTCTGCTCTCGCTCTCTCTTTTTATAGGGTGCGGTCACTGGGGAAGACACACAAACACACGTTAACAGACCTCAGGTGCAGTGATTCTGCCACTTACCTTCCCTGACTCCACCCTCCAGTCACAGACCGACACTTGACCACGCCCCCACTGCCACATACCCCCACTGCCCGACTCAGGCCGGGCGGCTGTCCGGCCTGCAGCCGACTCCCCCCCCGACGGGAGAGGAAGTCCGCCACGACCATCTGCGCCCCCGGCCTGTGGATCACCTTGAAGTTAAAGGGTTGGAGTACTAGATACCAACGGGTGATCCGCGCGTTGGCATCCTTCATGCGGTGGAGCCACTGGAGGGGCGCGTGGTCCGAACAGAGGGTGAAAGGACGTCCAAGCAGGTAGTAGCGGAGGGCGAGGACCACCCACTTGATCGCGAGGCACTCTTTCTCGATGGTGCTGTAGCGCCCCTCACGTACCAACAGCTTCCTGCTGATGTACAGCACTGGACGGTCTTCCCCCTCCACCTCCTGGGACAAAACAGCCCCCAGCCCTCTGTCCGACGCATCTGTCTGTAACATAAAGGGGAGAGAAAAGTCAGGGGAGTGTAACAGTGGCCCCCCACACAGTGCAGCCTTCACCTCAAAGAAAGCCCGCTGGCATTGCTCCGTCCACTGGACCGGATCTGGTGTCCCCTTTTTAGTGAGATCAGTTAGCGGGCTGGTGATGTCCGAATAATTAGGTATAAACCTATGATAGTAGCCAGCCAGCCAGCCCCAGGAACTGTCTCACCCCCTTTTTGGTCTTGGGCCTCGGGCAGGCCACAATTGCTGCTGTCTTGTTAATTTGGGGATGCACCTGCCCATTGCCCAAGTGGAAGCCCAGATACCGTACTTCCACCCGCCCAATCGCACACTTCTTCGGGTTGGCTGTGAAACCCGCTTGCCTCAGCGACCTATGGATGGCCCTCGGGTGTTGCAGGTGCCGCGGCCAGTCATTACTGTAAATAATGATATCATCGAGGTACGTGGCCGCATAGGTGGCGTGGGGGCAGAGGACCCTATCCATCAGCCGCTGGAACGTAGCGGGCGCCCCAAACAGCCCAAAAGGAAGTGTGACAAACTGGTGTAAGCCAAACGGTGTGGAAAAGGCTGTTTTTTCTCGGGATAATGGAGTCAAGGGGATCTGCCAATAACCCTTTGTCAAATCCAGTGTCAAGTAAAAGCGAGCCGTGCCTAGTCGATCGAGCAACTCATCAATACGAGGCATTGGGTACGCGTCAAATTTAGACACAGCGTTGACTTTTCTATAGTCTACACAGAACCGGACCGACCTGTCGGCCTTGGGTACCAAGACCACCGGGCTGCTCCAGTCACTGTGGGACTCCTCGATGATGCCCATTTCGAGCATGGCCTCGAGTTCTTCCCGAACCACTTTTTTCTTGTGTTCGGGTAGCCTGTAAGGGCGGCTGTGCACTACCACCCCCGGGGGCATCTCCATGTGGTGCTGTATGAGGTCGGTGCGGCCAGGCAGGGGCGAGAACACGTCCGAAAACTCGGTCTGCAACTGGGCAACCTCCGCGAGTTGGGTCGGGGAGAGGTGGTCTCCACAGGGGACCGGAGAGGTACGCGTTGCCAATGCTCTCTCTTTTTATAGGGTGCGGTCACTGGGGAAGACACATAAACACACGTTAATAGACCTCAGGTGCAGTGATTCTGCCACTTACCTTCCCTGACTCCGCCCTCCGGTCCCAGACCGACGCTTGACCATGCCCCCGCTGCCACATTACTATATTAGATTTATTGTTAATGCTTAAAACTATTCCGATGCCATTCTTGAGGTCTCGAGGCATTTATAAACAAAAAGTGAGGCCATGGCTCTGTGTATCTCCTTTTACAAAAAATACAGACATTCTTGTAGACACCAAGATTTTGCACGAACCACCATAGGCTCAAGGAACATGCAATGTTTCTGTAAGTTATTAGCTGGAACACCGCTTTATCACTTTTTGACCCAACCCATCTGATCACATGATATGTTCTTGTAAGCTTACCCAAACCTGCCCAACCCGCAGGACAACCCATGGGACTCACAGATTATGGGTCGACCTGCGCATTACTAGCCCCCTCAGCAGGGTGACTACTTTCTCCAATTTCACAAAGCAGCCGCTCATATAGTGTGAACAGTTCAGCGGCACAAGCATCTGTGTGCAATTGCCAAGGCAATATTTTCAAGCTTGTTTGATTTTCTAGCTCTTGATTCATGTAAAGTGAACCTTTCTGCAACTAGTTGTAAGTAAAATGCTGAGAAAAAGTCAATGAGAGCCAAATAGGAACTCAAATTTATTTGCTGTCACGCGCAGCAGATCCCTGAATCCAGTTTATCATTCATCTATTTGTGTGGGAGGGCAAAAGCAAAATGGAAGCGCAATAATGTTGCATCTATAAAAATTTATTTGGCATACCAAGTGGTTGCTAACAACAGCGAAAGCAAAAACAAACACAATATAATGCTTGCTTTCTGCCTGCACAGTATAAAATAACTTTTTTAACTCCAGTTCTCTTTACAGAACAGACAATCCTCGCTGCCAGGGTCTTCCCAGCCAATATTTCCTCAGCATTTTTCTCTTATTTCTCTTGTTTTCAAAGCACTTCCTTTTTTGTGAGTAAGTACAGCTTAGAGATCTGAAGTGTTTCTGCGAGGATCTCTCCAGATGAAAGGTGATGTTGTCTGTGACTCTTGTCTGGGAACAATCATGATACGAGCACAACTGATCACAAGTGATTATGTTGTGTAGTTTGAAAAGGTCAGTGAGTTCAAGATTTGGAAAGTTGCATGGTTTAAACTTGGCATAAGGTGTTGCGACATAAAAACCTTTGGGACTATAAAAAAAGGATTCACAGCTACCAGCAGTCTTGCACTGGAATACTTCTTTAGGTTGTCAGTAATGAGGAGATAATAGTTGCACTCTATTGTCCTTGGGGTGTTGCGATTGATCGGAGTGACTCAGACATCATGGTGAGTGAGAATCTATTGATGGTTGGCAGGTGAAGAACCAGTCACTGATTTAGCATCGATAGGATTTTCAAGCAAAAAAACACTCTTTTTTCGGTAGAGAAGTGACGTGTTTTCTAACTTTTATGGATTCGCTGCACAGTGGCACATATCAAACTTAAACTGTCATTCAAGCCATAAGTAAGTAAGTAAGTAAGTAAATAATTAAACAAGCAAATAAATGCAGGCCACATCCAGTCTGATCTGTCTCCACCATGACTCTTTTATCACTGACAGGAAACACCTGAAATATGAGCACCACACTGTGTGTGTCTGTTTGTGTGCCAAAATATCACACAGAGCTTTTATCCATTGCTGTCACGGTGTGTATCCGTAAATGCCAAAGCAATCAAACACTGGAATAGAGGCTGGTTTGTGAACACTGGTTTATGTTCTGCATGTGTGAGAACCAGAACATGCCTTTGTTTAGTGCTCATTTATTGACTGCCATCATCATGCTTTTATTATTTTCCAAGCTATGACAGATTGTCTCACAGATTGAGTGTGTTCATAAATTTATGCGCCTGTGAATGGTGTGTGTGTGTGTGTGTGTGTGTGTGTGTGTGTGTGTGTGTGTGTGTGTGTGTGTGTGTGTGTGTGTGCACGTATGGTGGAGAGTGAGCGCCTGTATATCTGCATGTCTATGGTTGGGGAAAGTATGAGAGAGAGCCACAGAGTTTTTGCTCGAGGGAGTGCTGTTGAACAGGCACATTATTGCTAATGAATGCTAACAGGACCCAAACAGATGGCATTTAATTGCATAAAATATGATGTGCAGGCACACAATAAGGCACCATCACTCTGTTTTACCACATATTGAGGACTTTAATTACAAACCTGACCCAGCTTTCACCCTACACACACACACACACACACACACACACACACACACACACACACACTTTTTCTGTACTTTACTGTACTTATATATCATTACCTTTTCTTGTATGGTAGGTAATGGTGTGGTATACCAATGTGATGTTTATCTTGTGATAAAAAAAAAATATCGGTCATAGTAATAACATTATGCTCATCATCTGATGTTGCAAAAAGAAAAACCAATCCCTGGAACTTTTCAAGCATTAATTATCTGTATTTCTACACTGACAAACTACTGAAGATTGAGTATCATCCTCTTACCAAGTCCATTTTACAGAATATTCCAGTACAGTAGCCTATATTTATACAGTGTAGTAGATCATTTGATTCATATCTTATTTTTGGACATATCTATATTTTATAGCTGAAACTCAAGCTTTATTTCCATGCCATCAAGTTGCAAGACCATTAATTCCAGCAGCCCACATTATAACTTCTGAATTCCACCAAAATGTTTTCACATCAGGAATCTACGGTAAATTCTCTTAATTGCATATCTACCAATTCTTAGTCAGAAGCAGCAGTTTTGTGTAATCTCCCCCCAGGCGAAAGCTGAATGGTTTGTCCCATTTATAGGCATGTCGTTTTGCGAACGCTTGGTGAGCGGATGGGCAATAAAGGCAGTTTGGCAGGATTACGATGTTTGATGAAGGAGCAGTTAGAGTCATAGGGGGCAGATTTACACCCCGTTTACAGAAAAAGCCTCATAAAGTGTAATTAGTGAGGACCTAAACAGGAGATAGGGTTCCCAGTTATCTAATTAATCACCTTCAGACAGAGTATGCCCCCTTCAGCACATAAACACACACAGACACTACTCTCTGTGTATCTGATGGATTTTATGACTCTTTCTCTTTAAAGGAATAATCTAGCATTTCTTAATCTGATCTTTATTTTATATGTCTGTAGTGTTTAAAAGTTTACAGCAGGCAAGAATTTCAACATTAATGGAAAAGAAAGTGACTCAAATCTCACTTATTATGGAAGTCTAAGGGCAGTTGTTGGGACAGTCAATAAACATTAATGAGAAGGTTCCCTATGAATTCCCGTTCACACTGAATTTGAATCATGTTTTCATATCCTATTTGGAAATTGTTAACTGTAATTCATTGAAAATTCTTTCAACATTCCTTTTGAATGAATAACCAATATTCTTTAAAGTAGTGCCATAGTCATTGGTGTTATTCATTGTCACTGCTGTCACAAGCAAAGACCATTACGTCAGTGACGGGAAGGGCAGAGACAGGTTTAGATTAAAGATGTATTTTCCAAGATGGTGTCAAATAGCATCTCAAAGTGGACATCATTAATCACAATAGCATCAATAAATAACTCGAATAAATCATCACATTTCAGGTCAAAAAAAAATCTTTTGATAGGAAGATTGAAAGGTGAAACTCAAACGACATGAAAAAATGATTAACATGGAGACTTATAGAATGTGGAGGTTTAGAGTCATAGTAGAGTCATAGTAGAGTAGAGTAGAGTAGAGTCATAGTAGAGTCATAGTAGTTTAGAGTCAAATTATAATGTGGGGTGCTGGAATTAATGGTCTTGCAACTTGATGGCATGGAAATAAAGCTTGAGTTTCAGCTATAAAATATAGATATGTCCAAAAATAAGATATGAATCAAATGATCTACTTCTCATTAATGTTTACTGACTGTCCCAACAACTGCCCTTAGACTTCCATAATAAGTGAGATTTGAGTCACTTTCTTTTCCATTAATGTTGAAATTCTTGCCTGCTGTAAACTTTTAAACACTACAGACATATAAAATAAAGAACACCTGGTACTGGTTGAAATTTTGAGGCGTGAAGCACTTATCCACAGCTTTTTTTCCCTTCCATTTCTAAATAAGAGAGTCTTTTTACACTGGATAACACCATTTACATGAAATGCAGGGACTATATATATATATATATATATATATATATATATATATATATATATATATATATATATACACACACACACACACAAAACCTCAATTCCAAAAAAGTTGGAAAGTTGGGACACTGCGTAAAACACTTCAGGAACACTTCAGAAAACCATCGTCTGTGAAAATAGTTAATTACTGCATGCACAAGTGCAAGTTAAAACCAGTTAAAAACAAAATCCATAAACGCTGCCACCTTCTTTGGGCCCGAACTCTTTGACTATACTGCTGCCTGTCTTGGCCAGGACGCTCTTGTAAAAGAGATTTTTAATCTCACTGAGCCTTTCCTGGGAAAATAAATATTAAATAAAAATAAATAAAATTTTACGATGAACTGAGGCGAAGTGGAAAATTGTCCCGAGGTCTGATAAATCAAAAGTAGAAATTCTTTTAAGAAATCATGGACACCATGTCCTCCAGGCTAAAGAGGAGAGGGACCATCCGGCCTGGAAAGGCATCATTAATACTGAATGATATATACACATTTCAGAGCAATATGCTGCCATCTAGACAAAATCTTTTTCAGGGAAGGCCTTCCTTCTTTCAGCAAGACAATGCCAAACCACTTCCTTCACATATTAAAACTGCACAGCTCCATAGTAAAAGAGTCCGGGTGCTAAACTGGCCTGCCTGCGGCCAAGACCTGTCCCCTATTTAAAACATTTGGCACATTATGAAGTGCAAAATATGACAAAGGAGACCCCGAACTGTTGAGCAACTGAAATTGTATATCAGGCAAGAATGGGAAAACATTTCTCTTTCAAAACTACAGCAATGGATGTCCTCAGTTCCCAAACATTTACAGTGTTGTTAAAAGTAGAGGTGATGCAACACAGTGATAAACATGCCCCTGTCCCAACTTTTTTGAAACGTGTTGCTGATATCAAATTCAAAATGAGCATATGTTTTTCAAAAAGCAATACATTTTCTCAGTTTCGACATTTGAAATGTTATCTTTGTACTATTTTCAATGGTTTCCATGATTTGAAAAATTATCGCATTCTGTTTTTATTACAGTTTACACAGCATCCCAACTTTTTTGGAATTGTGGTTGTAAATGTTTGCCTCTAAAACAGTATAAATGTCTTGGAGGACAAGGTATTGAAAAAAACTACACAATAATAATTAATTAAACCTTTTTTTAATTGTTTAGCAACATGGAGAGTTATACAATGATGTGTGTTATATGGGGCTTCTTGAAAATTCTTGAAAAGGTCCAGGTGTGTCGAACATTTTCTCGAATTCTTCAGTCAGTGGTATTTGTAAATGAAGTCATAAATGACTTTTGCTCATGTCTGCTCTAAGATATTTATTGTTTGACTGTATTGAAATGCATGCAGCTTAAATATATGCAACGACTGCCCTTAGATTTCCATTATACATAGGTTTTGAATCGAGTGCATTCCTGTTCTCTTCTCACGACAGAGAAACATGTCAAACTTCTTGTCTGTAGTAATTACACAAACAGTAACAGATCCAGTGAATAGAGATTAGGTCAAAAAACCCCGGAGTATTCCTGTAAGCTTCATCCTGGCAGTAACTAGTATATTCCTGCCCATTATTTTGACAGTTAAAGAGGAGGGATTCATCACCAAACACCCTCTCTGATAACATGAGACAGCAGTGTCTTTTGAAACTCTTGTCAGCTTATCTCCAGATGTCTCAAGAAGCCGTTCCGTCCTCAAAGTGTCTGGAGAGTTACTTTATGGCCTGACATTCTCCATTTAGCTGCTGCCTTTTTAACAAAACTATCAGGGTCGTGGTGAGGTCATTCCGAGTTGAGAAGGTCGTTTCTTCTTATGCAAACCCCCACAAGCTTTTGCTCTTTATGCTCTTCCTTCAACCTCCCAAGAGTCCTCCTCTCCACCTCATTCCCTCAACACTGTTCTGTCTTTGCAGTCTCCCAGAACAGCCGAGGAAACAGATGCAAAGGCTCACTGCTGGCCTTCATCAATCTTTAAACTGGCACTTACAGTGTGTATGTGTGTGTGAATGTTAGCATTCATGAATGGCTAATGGAATAAAGTAAAGATGCAATAGTTACAGTAGATGCATAAATAAACCTAGGTAATTACACGAACAGAGAAAGAAATGGATTACAAGCCAAGCTCTCGAAGAAAAAAACCAGTAAATAGGAACTTTTTTAAGCCCAATTACTTGAAACCACAATTTCTCTTTTTTCCAAACAGGCCTCCTAACCAAAGAACCTTCAGCTGTCCTGGAACAGCAAAGCACACGTGGCGCAGCTTTAAAGTATGCCTTGACCTGGATTTACACTCACACTCTATCATCCCCTTCTCCACCTGACACCATTAGTATTGCTGTTATCAACTTGCTGTTCCATTTTCATCACCATTTCTGTCTCTCAGTCCCATCTCTTTCTTATTTCTTCCTTCCTCTTCTCAAAGATTACAGCCGTATATATATTCAGAGCAGTCAACTTTGCTTCCTTGGCAGAAGAACGGATGGGAGTGATGGTGGTATGGATAAGGGGGGAAAAAAGCAAAGTGTGACTGGGGGAAAGTCAAGGACATGCGTGTGTGGAAAAAGGGAAGAAAAATGAGGCAGAGGCTGGACCCGCTTAATATATTTTGGTTATTTATTTCTCTCCCTCCTCCCTCTTATGAGCTTTGCCCAGGAGTCTTGCTCAACTCAGCACTCTGTGTCCCTGAGGCCAGAATCTACGTGTGTGTGTGTGTGTGTGTGTGTGTGTGTGTGTGTGTGTGTGTGTGTGTGTGTGTGTGTGTGTGCTCATGCAGTACAGAAAGAGAGAGCAGCTTTGTCATAACAGTCATCAGTAACTGTCGGGGGCCGATGCCGGGGGCTCAATTAACCCGAGTTCTCATTATCGTGGTGGCACCTCGCGCTTGAACGAGAGAGCTCGAGTGAGAGAACGAGAACGAGAGAGAGAGTGAGAGAGGGATAGAAGGGGCCTGATTATTCCCCGGTGCAGTCGTAGCCAATTACGGCGCCCAAATGGAGGGGCATTAATCACGGCCTGAGTGTGGTGGCAAACTCACCGCTATCAGATTCCAGGAACCTGCAAAACTAATATGTCACTGTCAGGAAGGGAGGGCGGGGGCAGCTGGGAGGAGGTGGAGAGCTCCCATTTAGAGGAACTGCATTAGCGATGCAGCTCTGCTGAACACCCCGGCAGGGTGATGTGGAGCAAACCATCCCCAGCCGTCACACATTAGCTCCAAATGTTCCCACTCTCCTCCTTCTCTGTGTGCACTCATCCTTTATTCTTCTATCACTCACTCCATCCTACACCTTTGTCTGGTTTATTGGGGCTGACATGCTGTGAGCGAGGACTGCCAGAAGTGGCAAGGGAGAAAGGCAGGATGTAGACAGGCAAGGGGAGAAGGGAAGAGTGTAAATGAAAAGCAGCAGTGAGAGAGGTTTGTAGAGTGTGGCTTAACCTCTGGATGGGTGGCCACAGGTTTCAGAGCGTCCTCAGAATGATTTTTAGAGCTTCTTTGTCTTTACTTGAGATGTTGTAACTGTAAGCCTTTTTACTATCATGTCAATTTCAGCTCAGATTTGCCAACTGAATAGACTGTAGTATGATTGTAATCTTTATCATGCAGGTGGCCGGTTTTGCTGTTTCTTAACATGGATTAAGTTGGAACACAAAGGAAAGCCCTCATAAGCTTAAAAGCTTTTCAAACCTGCCTATGCTTTAACCTTCTATTCTATACATCAGCATCTGTTGGTCCTCTGAATGACAGTCTCAGCGAAAGAAGCTTTCAGTCAATGTTGTGCTTAAAGACCTCAACT
Source organism: Neoarius graeffei (assembly GCF_027579695.1). Taxonomy (NCBI): domain Eukaryota; kingdom Metazoa; phylum Chordata; class Actinopteri; order Siluriformes; family Ariidae; genus Neoarius; species Neoarius graeffei. The sequence goes on along the minus strand of NC_083593.1, from coordinate 37,084,191 downwards.
GCACAGGCTACCGTATTGCCCTGACTGAGCGTGTTGAACTAATAAATAAAAACTGTGTGCCGAGGCAGAAAAGGCGAATAAATTACAGAGTAATGATATTAAAAGCACAAAGTCGTTAAGATGCCGACTTAAGACACGATAAATCCAGTCAGGGCTTCCACGGCGCTGAGTAATTATGGCGGATTTATGGGCGGCATTACGTCAGCAGTAGAACAGTTCATTCCCCGTGCTCGCCGCCATATTTCGACCCGCTTTATTAGACGGCCTGACAGGAGGCTGTGAAAAATAGGGGGAAGTTTGTGGGCCTCGGCTTCGCCAGGCACTCTGTCTTTTGTCGTGTCATTCCCTCCCTCTCTTCCCCCACCATGATGGATTAAGCTCTCGTCGCTGGTTCTCCCGAGTGGGGCGGCCTGGCCCGCTGGTGACACAGCCGAACAGCTTTATCTTCATCGGCACAAAGAGAGCACAGAGGAGAAGGAGGGAGGATGGGGGGAGAAGGGAAGGAAGAAGGAGGGCAGGTGTTAGAGGGATGTGCCAGGTAGAAGAGAGAAAAGGGAAAATTCTGGTCATCAGAATCATGTCAGATTAGTTTACACTGAAAAACTGACCAAAAGACAGGTAGGCTACATTCAAAACTCCATACTAGCATATTAAACACTACTAAATATATGTGTACTGCTTTGCATTTAATAAGACCATCCTACAGAGAAAGAGAAAGCCTCAGAGAAAGAAGTTTAAGGTCAAAGGCAAACCTGTGCTAGGAAGGGAATAGAGAGGAGAAAGAGGGAGGACATACTAATTAATATGGATGTTTGTGGTTTAGTTTGTTGCTATGCGTGTTGTTATTGCCACACAACATAACAGCAGTAATTACAACCAGAGCAGCCATTAAAAAAAGTACAACCCTGTCTCTAATGTTCATTTTAGAACATACAAACACCAATTACAGTACAGTTCCATGCAAAGTGCTTCATCTAAATCTGCATTATAACATTATTATCACCAGTATTAGGAAATAAGCTTTGTCACTTTGTTATTAAAGTAAAAAAATAAAATAAAAAAATCCATCCTTGACCAGGGCGGCACGGTGGTGTAGTGGTTAGCACTGTCGCCTCACAGCAAGAAGGTCCGGGTTCGAGCCCCATGGCCAGTGAGGGCCTTTCTGTGCGGAGTTTGCATGTTCTCCCCGTGTCCGCGTGGGTTTCCTCCGGGTGCTCCGGTTTCCCCCACAGTCCAAAGACATGCAGGTTAGGCTAACTGGTGACTCTAATGGCCCTTTTCCACTACCCTTTTTCAGCTCACTTCAGCCCGACACGGCTCATGTTTCGACTACCTCAGAACAGCACGACTCAGCTCGCTTCAGCCCTACTCAGCACCCAAAACTCGCACGGTTTTGGAGTAGGGCTGAAGCGAGCCAAACCGAGCTGAGTGGGGCTAGGGGCGTGAGAAGACACTCCCCTGTGCACTGATTGGTGAGGAGGAGTGTCCTCACATGCCCACACACACCCCGCGAGCACGCTGGGATCTGTAAACACCGTAAACCCGGAAGAAGAAGAATTACGAATTACGAGAATTTCTGAAGCCTTATGCGCCTCGCCTCATCTATACGCTCTTGCCAGTATCTGTTGGCGTTGTCGGTGACAACAAGCCACAGCACCAAGACCAGCAACACTAACGACTCCATGTCCTCCATGTTTATTGTTTACTATCCGGGTCGTGAGACTACCGCTTAAAAGGTCACTGATGTCACTGTTTGCGCCGCCTAACGACATCACGTGACGTCCACCCACTTTCGCTAACTCCACCCAATGTGTCCACCCACTTCCAGCCAGCACGGTTCAGCGCGGTTGTAGTCGAAATGCAACTCCAACAGCCCCACTCAGCTCGACTCAGCCCAACTCAGCACGGCACGGCTCAGCCCAACTCAGCCGTGTTGGTAGTGGAAAAGCGGCATAAATTGACCGTAGGTGTGAATGTGAGTGTGAATGGTTGTCTGTGTCTATGTGTCAGCCCTGTGATGACCTGGCGACTTGTCCAGGGTGTACCCCGCCTTTCGCTCGTAGTCAGCTGGGATAGGCTCCAGCTTGCCTGCGACCCTGTAGAACAGGATAAAGCGGCTAGAGATAATGAGATGAGAGATGAGACATCCTTGACCACTTGCATATTATTCTTTTTCATTAATCTGTGATCTTCACTGGCACCTGAGTTGACTTTTTTTAAGTTTAAACTTCTTTTTTCCACATGCCTTTTGTCAAAATATCCTTTAAAGAGATCAGTGTAGCAGCACTTTATTGCTTTACTCTGTCCAGCCCTCTCACCTCTTCATCTGTACCCTTTGCTCAAAACAGATCAGGATCCAAAGCTTTAACTTTAATGCTAATGCTACTTTCAGCACTGTTGCGCTTGTCATCTCGTAGATTAATAACTTGCCAAACCGAGTCTCTTCTGTAACTTGGCAGAACTACGTCATGTATTTTTGTTGGATTTCCCATTACTATGATGTTTGCTGAACGCTGAGTAAGAAAAGAGCTCTTTCGGATTTGAGAACTAAAATCGAAACTTAACCATTATCCCCTATTTTTCAGATTGATTAAAAATTTTCTTCCATCTAAACATCATTGTCACTGCACTAGTAATGTCCGATAGTGACAATCACTACAGATAATCACTTCTCATGGGAATGGCAAAGATACTGCACTGACCAACAAATTAACATCAGACTGCTAAGCACATTACGAATATTTGACTAGAAACACGTTTAACATGTTCATGGTGGAGTTTGCATTTAACCAGACAGGTTAAGCACAAGCACAACCCAACTCTGAATATAAATTACTTTCCATGTTTAAATATTAAATCGCCAACTGTGAATACGGCCCAGAAGCACACAAGAAATTCAATTCATATACAGCAGCAGCCAAAAGTTTGTACACCCCTACTCCTTCATAGGTTTTGTTTTTCTGTATTTTGACTATTCTCTACATTGTAGAGCAATGCTGAAGGCATCACAACTATGAAATAACATATGGACCATATATGGAGTTGTGTGGTAAACAAAGAAGTTTAAAAAAAAGTTTCACATTTTAGATTCTTCAAAGTAACCAGCATTTACCTTGATGACGCTTTACACACTATTGGCATTATCTTAACCAGCTTCATGAGGTCGTCACCTGGAATGCTTTTCAATTCACAGGTGCATCGTCAAAAGTTAATTAGTGCAATTTCTTACCTTCTTAATGCATTTGAGATCAAACAGTAAATAATAAATAATAAAAATACAGTAAATAGCCCTATTCCACAACTGTAGTAATCCATATTATATCAAGAACCGCTCAACTAAGTAAAGAGAAACGACATCCATCATTACTTTAAGACATGACGTGTCTTTTAATTAATAAAAATAAAGAGAAACCACTGAATTAGAAGGTGTATGCAATCTTTTGACTGGTACTGAATACTTTAACACAAACTTCAGTACTTTAGAAAGTCATCTACATACTTAATACTGGGGCAGCACGGTGGTGTGGTGGTTAGCGCTGCCGCCTCACAGCAAGAAGGTCCGGGTTCGAGCCCCGTGGCCAGCGAGGGCCTTTCTGTGCGGAGTTTGCATGTTCTCCCCATGTCCGTGTGGGTTTCCTCCGGGTGCTCCGGTTTCCCCCACAGTCCAAAGACATGCAGGTTAGGTTAACTGGTGACTCTAAATTGACCGTAGGTGTGAATGTGAGTGTGAATGGTGGTCTGTGTCTATGTGTCAGCCCTGTGATGACCTGGCGACTTGTCCAGGGTGTACCCCGCCTTTCGCCCGTAGTCAGCTGGGATAGGCTCCAGCTTGCCTGCGACCCTGTAGAACAGGATAAAGCGGCTAGAGATGATGAGATGAGATGAGATGAGATACTTAATACTGACAAACTCTGCTCATTTGTGTAACATTTCTGCCTTTAAACACTGTTGGTTTATCTGAATCACTCTTGTGGATATCCAAACAGGTTTTAAAGTAATTGTATATTTGAAAGTTTGGAGACAAGTGGTATATTTTCATCCATCCATTATCTGTAGCCACTTATCCTGTTCTACAGGGTCGCAGGCAAGCCAGAGCCTATCCCAGCTGACTATGGGCGAGAGGCGGGGTACACCCTGGACAAGTCGCCAGGTCATCGCAGGGCTGACACAGAGACAAACAACCATTCACACTCACATTCACACCTACGGTCAATTTAGAGCCACCAATTAGCCTAGCCTGCATGCCTTTGGACTGTGGGGTAAACCGGAGCACCCGGAGGAAACCCACGCGGACACGGGGAGAACATGCAAACTTCACACAGAAAGGCCCTCGCCGGCCACTGGACTCAAACCCAGGACCTTCTTGCTGTGAGGCGACAGTGCTAACCACTACACCACCGTGCCACCTGGTATATTTTCAGTTTTGACTAAAATTATAATTAGTTATTAAAAATCATAAGAAATGACACCTATCCTAAGACACCAATATGGATTTTATATGCAAGCCCAAGGCTTGCATATAAAATACAGTTCAGTAGTATTTGTCTGACATTTTATGCAGAGGCATTTGTAGCTCTCTAAAACAGTGGTGCAATAAGACTCTTTTCTTCCAATCTGAATTGTGATATATTCAAATAAACACATGGGAAAACCTTTAAATAAGTGATACTGTAGCTGCAGAAACACTTCAGTACAATCAGTACAAACTGAAGAGAAACAAGAGAGCAAGGAGAAGTAAGGGCCCACCTGTCAAGGTGATTTTAATAAGCTGCGACACTTTTATTATCATTATTAATTAGCAGTTTTCAACCAGCAGAATGAGATCAATATGCTAGAGTGAAACGAATTTCAACAGGCCGTTCAGATCAATCAGAGCAAGGTTTTATCTACATAACTGCCACTGAGCGCGGCTCGTTAGAGCGCCATTAGGAGCTGCAGGAGAGCCCAGACTGGCGGCATTTTTAATTAGACAGACATAAAAGCAGCAGCCATTTTTCTTTTGCTGCTCACTTCAAATCTCATTTGCAATTTTTTTTCACTCTTTCCTTTTCCCTTTTCCGCACATACAGGATCAGATGGAGGCTGCAGTAAGCCAGAAGCACATAAATATACAAACATATTCACACATTAATGCATATGTTTTAGCAAACAAGCATGTACTTTTTAAATCTCTGACTGAATGAAACACGTCCTTGCTCGCACACATAGATGCGCACTCTTACTAATCCTTCCCTCAGCTCTTAATCAGACAACCGTTTAAAATAGGATTAGGCTTTCACTAAAGCAATGGCATATTTCTAAGCAGGATAAGTTGCCCTTGTTATGGAACTGAGATTCGCTTCAACATGTGAAGCTTCTACCTGCAGGACAAATGTGTCCTTTTTCACTTTCCGAAAATTATGATTATTGATGAGCAGTCCTCCTAACTTTTAAAGAAAAGAGACAGCTTGCTTTGTTTCAGCTTTAATGATATTGTTGAAACAATATTGACTTCAAACATTTTTGAATTTACTTTGCATACAAAATTAGGAATACTGTGAAAATACAGATGTCGTGTTTACAGGGTCTTTGAAAGATGCAATATTGCAATATTTCTCAGAAGAAATATTGGATTTGTGGTTGAATATATGGAAAAAGTTATTTTTCATACATGAATTCATCAGTCCTGGTATGACTTGACCTATTGTCAATTGGCAGTCCTTGTTAAACTTTGTATTGGTCCATTCCATAATCAATGACTGGAAAAAACCCAACCAAAGCTTTAACATTAGTTTTTGCTGTGATCATCTTTAACCTTTATTGGTTAACATTTTTATTTCATTCTAAATTACTCTTGGTAACTCTGGGTAATTGACAGCACAATGCATTAACTCGAGCTTTAAAGTAGAACAGACGGATTGCGTTGTAAATGTATGAAAGAGAAAGTGACAGTGTGTAAGAGAAAAGGGGAGAAATCGAAGTAGAAGCACTCGTATGTAACGAAGCCTAACACATCCACTACATCATGCTGAAGAGAACCATCGGTCACTCTCTCTCTCTCTCTCTCTCTTTCTCATTCTCCCTTGTCTCCATCTCCCCTGGCAGCAGAGGCACGTAGCAGCAGCAGTTAATTCCTGTCTAATTTATTACGCTGCTGCAGCCGGCCCTGAAGGGCCATTAGCAACACACACTGACACAGCACACTGGCCTAGGTCGTAATTTATTGTCTTATTACAGCTTGGGAGCAGCATCAATTAATTATCCATTAAAGCGCCGCTGTCGCCAGGATTTATAGGGGCCGGAGCAGGGGCCTGCCGGGGGCGGATAGATTGCCTTTCATGGTTGAGGATGAGGGGGGAAGAGCTGAAATTGGGCTAAAAATACAAAAGCTACAGAAGAGCAAGTGGAATTTGTAAACTTCTCCTCAGCCAACAGAATGGCAGAAATAATTGGTAAAATTGGTGAATCATAACCTCTGCTTACTGTGTTAAACTGATGTCAGTGAGCCTTCTGATGCATCAGCTTTGCATGTGAATGTCGCCTACTTTTATTAAAATCTTAGCCTAGGTCGTATTTTGGGTGAAGGTCTATGTGCGGCCATGTGAGACGAATGACTATTGTGGTACTTTGGATTATTAAAAAGAAACAAATCTAATTAATGCAAACTACTGTTTGCACCATGATTAAGGATTGATTCCCATTTCCCATCACATACAGTAATAGTACTCATGAACATATTAAGAGATTGAGTCTTGAGAGCATGATTCCCACACACAACATTAACAATCAACACTAATGGTGGTAACAATGGTGGAAAATCTTTAAGTGTGATTTAAGTTTTGCACTTTGCTTTTGGTTTCATCTGAAGATACAAACAATAGCTATGTTTACATGTACGCGTTTTTTACATTTGGAATGAATTCATGAGAAACGTACCATTTACTAAAGCAATCAGACAGATGTGTGTGTTTATATGTCCCAAGTGGACAAGAGGAATAGGATTTCTGACCCGCATAGCTGGCTTACTCTGCTCCATAAAGATGAATGTGGCATGTGCTTTAGCCGATCTTATCGCGTTTCTTTGATCTATTTTATTTAAGCAACAATTGGAACGATACCTTCACCTTGTAGAAGTGCTGAAGAGAAGAAGGTGAACACAGGATAATTTTTTCAGAATGCCATCCTGTTCAGAGCCACACCTTTGCTTTGTATTCCATATTACTAGAAATTTTTTAAGAGTAATTCCATTTTACTTTTCATTGAACATACAGTACATACAGTACAGGCACATGTAAAGAAATGCTCATCATCTTCTCCCTTGTCCAACACCGTTGCCACATCAGGGTCCATGTGGACCCTATTGATCCACATGTCATATTAAAGGGGAACTGAAGTCATTACTTCTTAATTAACGTGTTATTCAATTACGTTTTCGGTGACTCGTATTGGCATATAATATTACACTTATTGGCCTTTTCAGTTTTTAGCCATGTCAAATGTAGTTCGTTTGGTCCACGGCAGGCATCGCTTATCCGCGCAATCTTCACAAGACTTGTGCAAGACTTCAAACATGAAGTGTCAGCGCCGCCATTTTGAAAACTGTTTACACAGTGGCCAGATCACCATATCATTCCAATTTAGATTAATTTTGAGATTTGCCAGCTTCATCAGTGATGGAGATTATTCCATATGACTTCAAACCAATGTGGAGTAGAGAAGAGTTGGAAAGACAACAGGATGAGGACTAGTCCGTCGTGTTGGTATTTACATCATGACTGTCGCACAATTAAAACGTGCCAGATCAAGCAGCTGGTGGGTTTTCAAAATAATAAATACATGCATGTATTTTTGTGATAAATACATACAACCCCGATTCCAAAAAAGTTGGGACAAAGTACAAATTGTAAATAAAAATGGAATGCAATAATTTACAAATCTCAAAAACTGATATTGTATTCACAATAGAACATAGACAACACATCAAATGTCGAAAGTGAGACATTTTGAAATTTCATGCCAAATATTGGCTCATTTGAAATTTCATGACAGCAACACATCTCAAAAAAGTTGGGACAGGGGCAATAAGAGGCTGGAAAAGTTAAAGGTACAAAAAAGGAACAGCTGGAGGACCAAATTGCAACTCATTAGGTCAAGTGGCAATAGGTCATTAACATGACTGGGTATAAAAAGAGCATCTTGAAGTGGCAGCGGCTCTCAGAAGTAAAGATGGGAAGAGGATCACCAATCCCCCTAATTCTGCGCCGACAAATAGTGGAGCAATATCAGAAAGGAGTTCGACAGTGTAAAATTGCAAAGAGTTTGAACATATCATCATCTACAGTGCATAATATCATCAAAAGATTCAGAGAATCTGGAAGAATCTCTGTGCGTAAGGGTCAAGGCCGGAAAACCATACTGGGTGCCCGTGATCTTCGGGCCCTTAGACGGCACTGCATCACATACAGGCATGCTTCTGTATTGGAAATCACAAAATGGGCTCAGGAATATTTCCAGAGAACATTATCTGTGAACACAATTCACCGTGCCATCCGCCGTTGCCAGCTAAAACTCTATAGTTCAAAGAAGCCATATCTAAACATGATCCAGAAGCACAGACGTCTTCTCTGGGCCAAGGCTCATTTAAAATGGACTGTGGCAAAGTGGAAAACTGTTCTGTGGTCAGACGAATCAAAATTTGAAGTTCTTTACGGAAATCAGGGACGCCGTGTCATTCGGACCAAAGAGGAGAAGGACGACCCAAGTTGTTATCAGTGCTCAGTTCAGAAGCCTGCATCTCTGGTGGTATGGGGTTGCATTAGTGCATGTGGCATGGGCAGCTTACACATCTGGAAAGACACCATCAATGCTGAAAGGTATATCCAGGTTCTAGAGCAACATATGCTCCCATCCAGACGATGTCTCTTTCAGGGAAGACCTTGCATTTTCCAACATGACAATGCCAAACCACATACTGCATCAATTACAGCATCATGGCTGCGTAGAAGAATGGTCCGGGTACTGAACTGGCCTAGTCTGGCTAACGCGACTTCAAAGCTCTGCGAGCATTTGGTCTGGCAAAGATATTAAGCCCAACCGTTTCCCAAAGTGCGTGGTTGACCCGCCTCCCTGAAATGCCTCAGTTTGCTACTGGTCGAAGCCAGAAAAGGCTGTGACGAAGCTTAAACCAAATCACATCACTCTTTCCTCTGACGTATGTGACGCGACAGGGCTAACTGGTAGATTAAACTCTTACCAAAGCCGGTCGGGAGCAAGGCGAAAACGTCCTTCCTTTCAATAAATACCTCCAGGGCTGCTCTTTGCTCCGTTTTCAATGAGAACTTGCTCCATGTTCGTAATGTTTCTAGTGAATGAAGCGCTTCCGGCATAGATTCTGTAAACAATCTATGGCTTCCGGTCGCAGTTCTACTACATCAGTGCCTTGAACACGCCTCTACCCAGGGCCGTTGGAGATGCTCAAAGTTGATTGGCTCCCGATTTTTCGGGAGCTTGGAAGAGCTGTAGATAGCTTGCCTTGCCAGACTAAGCTCACAACAGGCCCTCGTGTTGCGTCACGCTTAGGATGGGTGGGCCCAGGCTAGAACTGGCCAGCCTGCAGTCCAGATCTTTCACCCATAGAAAACACTTGGCGCATCATAAAATGGAAGATACGACAAAAAAGACCTAAGACAGTGGAGCAACTAGAATCCTACATTAGACAAGAATGGGTTAACATTCCTATCCCTAAACTCGAGCAACTTGTCTCCTCAGTCCCCAGACATTTACAGACTGTTGTAAAGAGAAAAGGGGATGTCTCACAGTGGTAAACATGGCCTTGTCCCAACTTTTTTGAGATGTGGTGTTGTCATTTAATTTAAAATCACCTAATTTTTCTCTTTAAATGATCCATTTTCTCAGTTTAAACATTTGATATGTCATCTATGTTCTATTCTGAATAAAATATGGAATTTTGAAACTTCCACATCATTGCATTCCGTTTTTATTTACAATTTGTACTTTGTCCCAACTTTTTTGGAATCGGGGTTGTATAATACTGAGCGCATTTCCTACATAATCCTCACTAAGGTTTCGGACAGCACTACAAAATGGCGTCCACACTATATAGTACCTTATATAGTGAGTAGGGAACGATTTCGGACACAGGGAAAACTTCCAGCTTGATTACGTCAGCATTCGAAAGAGGGCGCGCATCTTTTGACAATGTTGGCAGATGTTGGTCACTTTGATTTCCGTTGTACGTTTTACTTCCGTCCTATGATGTCTCGCACAGGTCTCAACAAATCTCGTTTATGGCCATTGCTTTGACATATGGACTGATATATTATATAGCACATTTCAAACACTTATAACTTGCTATAGCAGTGACAAAATAGCTATCAAAAATGCATTCCTATATTTAATAAAATGAGATAAATATAATTTTGATAATAAAAAAATTGCCTTCAGTTCCCCTTTAATTAGAGCATAGTTTTACGCTGGATGCCTTTCCTGCCACAACCTTCCATTTCTGGACTTGGGAAGCAACCATTCACATACACATTTACACCTATGGACAATTCAGAGTAGCCAGTTAACCTAACTACATGCCTTTGGACTGTGGAGGAAACCCATGTAGACATGGGAAGAACATGCAAACTCCACACAGAAAGGCCCCCATCAACTACTGTACTTGAACCCAGAACCTTCTTGCTGTGAGGCGACAGTGCTAACCACTACACCACCATGTAAAAAAATGCTGTAGACCAAAAATGGCTTAAAAAATAATGAAATGGAATGTTTCAACATTAAAAAATACTATAAACAGCAGTAAGCCATAATAAATGAATCAAAGTCGATATTTGGTGCAAGACATCCCTGTGCTTTAAAAAAAAAATAGTAGTCTCCGGTACGAGTGCAGTTTTATAAGGAAATGAGCTGTAGGTTTTACTGAGCATCTTACAGAACCAGCCACAGTTCTTCTCGACACTTTGACTGTCACACTTGCTTCTTCATTTTGCACCAAAACCCAGCAGCCTTCATTATGTTATCTTTTTTAATCTGAAAAGTGGTTTCTTATGTAATATGCTGCTCAGATACAAAATTATTTTCTGTAACATTTCATTTTGTGCTGGAAGACAAATGTTTGGACTCTAAAATGTTTTTGAACTGACTCGATAATGTAACAGTCATAAAATGGAAATCTATAACAAAGTTTTTTATGAAAAAATTATATAGGGGGCCTAAGACTTTGCATAAGACTGTATGTCAACATATTTGTCTTGCAACAATAGACAAAGGAGATCTTGGCACAATTATCCAACACTTCCGGACGCAGCATGTGACTACAAACAAAGCACCCGAACATCATCACTACTGACCATGTACAAGAGGTTACAGGTGCAGAAGGCCATCTGCTTGAGTGTTTACGTGACTATGATTTTCTTTTGATCAGTTTGTGAAAAGGTTTAACATACCCTGCTGAAACCAATTGAAATTCCAATCAGTTTGGGCCTTTTTCTTGTGATTGAAATGTTTATATGAAGCAATTTTTTTTTCAGTTTGGGCTTTTAAACTGATTATAATTTGAATATTAGGCTCCATGGAAACCCAGAAAGTTTGAGAAGAAGCTAAAAGCTGAAAGCTGTACTCAGTGGAATGACATTACTGAAGAATGTCAGACAATCTAGTAGAAAAGTGATTCTGTACCACTCTGAGAACGCTCAATCTCATTTGATCTCAATTATAGATCGTTAAGATTTTCTTTCCAAAATGGCTCGAGACAATCCTGTAATGCTTTCACTTGACTAATCAATAGTTTCCCTATTTCTACCTCCACCTATATTGGTAATAACTAAATTTAGCTAAATGTAGCATGGATATGTACAGTTGATGATGAAAGTTTGTGCCCCTGTGTTTTTCTTAAAAGTTGAAAAGCAAAATGGACCATTTTTCACAAAAAAACAACAACTATAATCTATTATAATTCTAAAATGTTAAAAAATAGCCTCAATGAGGCTGTAGTTCATACCGGCCACTGTTGTTGTGTGTGAGTTTGAAATTCGATCAATCCTGTGGGAGGAGTAGCGATTTTTTGAAATTGCATATGACCCCTGTGTAGCTGCATCCATGGCAGGTGGCACCACCTGGTGAACAACTCTTGCTGGAAAATGTCTTTAGAGTCTTCTGGGTGAGTTTCACTGAAAACATCCTAGCAGTTTATGAACAGTAGTGTTTGATGTGACAAGTCACCCAAAATTTTCAAACGCCCATTCATCCATCCATCCATCCATCCATTATCTGTAGCCGCTTATCCTGTTCTACAGGGTCACAGGCAAGCTGGAGCCTATCCCAGCTGACTATGAGCAAGAGGCAGGGTACACCCTGGACAAGTTGCCAGGGCTGACACATAGAGACACATTCACACCTACGGTCAATTTAGAGTCACCAGTTAACCTAACCTGCATGTCTTTGGACTGTGGGAGAAAACGGAGCACCTGGAGGAAACCCACGCAGACAAGGGGAGAACATGCAAACTCCACACAGAAAGGCCCTCGCCAGCCGCTGGGCTTAAACCCAGGACCTTCTTGCTGTGAGGCGACAGTGCTAACCACTACACCACCGTGCCGCCTTCAAACGCCAATAAAATGTTAAATATGACAGGGGGTGACACCGTCTTGACAACTTTTATACCATGCATACCAACCAGGGAAACATTCCATATGAGTTTGATCAAAATCTGATCACTCCTGTAGGAGGAGTAGCGATTTTCATGAAATTGCATCTGACCCCTCTGTAGCCTCATCCATGGCAGGTGGTGCCACTTTGTGAACAACTCTTGTCTTTTGAATCTTCTGGGTGAGTTTCAGTGAAAACATCCCAGCAGTTTATGAAGAGTAGTGTTTAAAGTGACGAGTCACCCAAAAATTTCAGACGCCCATTGTGGCAGTGGGGGCGTGGTCAAGCGCCGGTCTGTGACAGGAGGGCGGAGTCAGGGAAGGTGAGTGGCAGAATCACTACACCTGAGAGCAATTAACCTGTTTGTGTGTCTTCCCAGTGACCGCACCCTATATAAGGAGGGAGAGCAGAGAGCAGAGGATCCCTCTCCCGAACCAGACACCCGATGTGTGTGTGCGAGTGTCTGTCTGTGTTTATGAGAGACCACTGAAAAGTGTGTAAAATAAAAAGATTACGAAACTTAGCTCTGTCCTGCCGTCTTCTGTGCTCCTCCCTTCTACACGAACCGTTACAGTGGTGCCGAAACCCGGGACTGGAGCACCAACGCCGAACTGCCCCATGGAGTCTTCCCCGTTCACCGACCTGGTCCACGCCCTCGCCACAGCCCAGCAAAGCCAGCACCAGGCGCTAGTCACGCTCTGTAAGGAGCAGGAGCAGCGCTTCGAGGCCCTGGTGTTGGCCCAGCAAGAGGACTGACAGGCGTTCCGGCACCTCCTCGCATCGGTGGGGACAACCGACGCTTCCACCGTGGGCCCGTCCCCCCTCACCCTGACAAAGATGGGCCCACAAAGCTGGCCGCGCTACAGCTCCCCGACGACCACCGGCTGGCCTACGCGGACCTTCGCCGGGCCATCCTCCAGCGTGTGGGACGCACCCCCGAACAGCAGTGCCAGCGCTTCTGTGCTCTGCACTTGGCGGAAGTCAGCCGGCCATTTGCGTTTGGCCAGCAACTCCGGGACGCCTGCTGGCGGTGGCTGAGGGCCAACAACCGCGACGCCGAGGAGATCGTCGATCAGGTGGTGCTGGAGCAGTTCATCGCGTGCTTGCCAACAGGAACCGCGGAGTGGGTCCAGTGCCACCGCCCGGCGTCACTAGATCAGGCCTTCGAGCTGGCGGAGGACCATTTGGCGGCTGTTCTGGTGGCAGGACAACAGACAGCATCTTCTCTTCTCTCCTCTTCTCTCTCTCTCTCCCCCTCCTTCTGTGTCCCGTCCTCGCCCCATTCCCCCACCGCGGAGGCAGGGGCCAGCACCACCCCAGCCGGCCCGCCGCACACGTGGTGCCCTCCTGTTTCTCCCTTCTGTGTCTGTCTCTCCCCCCCTCAGGTGAGTGAGCCCCAGAACACTGGTGCAGAGAGGAAGCCCGGGCCAGTTTGCTGGCACTGCGGGGAACCGGGCCACCTCCAACAGCAGTGCACGGCAATGGAGGTGGGCCTGGTGGTTCAGATCCCCGATGCGCCAGAAGCTGCCCTCGATCGGGCCGGAGCATATCGCATATCGGTGAGTATTCAAGGGGATACCTATCAGGCGTTGGTGGATTCCGGTTGTAATCAAACCGCAATTCACCAAAGCCTGGTTCAAAACGAGGCATTGGGGGGAGCACAGGGGGTGAAGGTGTTGTGTGTGCACGGGGATGTTCACAGCTACCCTTTGGTGTCGGTCCACATTTTTTTCCGAGGGGAAAAATTTATAGTAAAGGCGGCGGTTAATCCTCGCCTCACCCACTCAATAATTTTGGGAACTGATTGGCTGGGATTCGGGGAGTTGATGAGCTGTTTAGTGGAGAGTGGGTCCTGCCGTACATCAGCAGGGGGAGGTCCTGGTGTCACCTTGGCGGGAGCAGCTGTCACAGAGCTGTCCACGTCATCTCCGCGTCAGAGTGAGGAGCCCCAGGCTCCTCCTCTCTCTCTCGGGGAATCCCTCGCGGATTTCCCGTTAGAACAATCGCGAGATGAGACTCTGCGGCATGCGTTTGACCAAGTGAGAGTAATCGATGGTCAAACGCTCCCGCCGAACGCCACCCCGTCCTTCCCCTATTTCTCTATTATGAAGGATAGATTATACCAAGTGACACAAGACACTCAGACGAAAGAGCAAATCACGCAGCTTTTAATTCCAAAGAGCCACCAGGAATTGGTATTCCAGGTGGCTCACTTTAATCCCATGGCTGGACACCTAGGGCAGGATAAAACACTAGCCCGAATAATGGCCCGATTCTATTGGCCGGGGATTCGCGGTGATGTCCGTAGGTGGTGTACGGTGTGCCGCGAATGCCAGTTAGTAAATCCAGTGGCCATTCCAAAAGTACCTTTGCACCCTCTACCTTTAATCGAAACCCCGTTTGAAAGAGTTGGGATGGATCTCGTTGGGCCATTAGATTGGTCAGCATGAGGGTATCACTTTATATTAGTTCTGGTGGACTATGCAACGCGATACCCGGAAGCAGTGCCTCTGCGCAATATCTCAGCACGCAGTATTGCAGAGGCGCTCTTCCGCGTTATCTCCCGAGTTGGAATCCCGAAAGAGATTCTGACTGATCAGGGCACCACGTTTATGTCACGGACACTGCGCGAACTGTATGGGTTATTGGGGATTAAGCCGATCCGCACCAGCGTGTATCACCCACAAACGGACGGTTTAGTTGAACGGTTCAACCACACCCTCAAGAATATCATTAAAAAATTCGTAAGTGAGGACGCACGTAATTGGGATAAGTGGCTCGAGCCCTTGTTGTTTTCAGTGTGAGAGGTTCCCCAAGCCTCCACGGGGTTCTCCCCGTTCGAATTATTATATGGGCGTAAGCCGCGCAGCATTCTAGACATGCTGCGGGAAAATTGGGAGGAGGGACCTTCACAAAGTAAGAACAAAATTCAATACGTTATGTAACTGCGCGTAAAATTCCACACGCTCACCCACCTAACCCAGGAGAATTTGCGGCAGGCCCAAGAACAGCAAGCCCGCCTGTACAACAAGGGTACGCACCTTAGGGAGTTCACACCGGGAGATAAGGTACTCGTACTGTTGCCCACATCGAGCTCCAAATTGATCGCCAAGTGGCAAGGACCCTTTGAGGTCACACGGCAAGTCGGGGACGTCGACTACGAGGTGAGGCGAATGGACAGGGGTGGGGCGCTACAG
Organism: Neoarius graeffei; assembly: GCF_027579695.1. Classification (NCBI taxonomy): domain Eukaryota; kingdom Metazoa; phylum Chordata; class Actinopteri; order Siluriformes; family Ariidae; genus Neoarius; species Neoarius graeffei. The sequence goes on along the minus strand of NC_083593.1, from coordinate 37,068,343 downwards.
ATTTACCACCTCAACCTGCTTAAACTCTGGAATGAGGAGGTCCCCATGGCATTGGTGTCGGTGGTTCCGGAGAAGGCGGAGCTGGGGTCGGAGGTTCAAAAAGGGGCATTGGCATCACGTACCTCCCCGGTCCCCTGTGGAGACCACCTCTCCCCGACCCAACTCACGGAGGTCGCCCAGTTGCAGACCGAGTTTTTGGATGTGTTCTCGCCCCTGCCCAGTCGCACTAACCTCATAGAGCACCACATAGAGACGCCCCCGGGGGTGGTAGTGCGTAGCCGCCCTTACAGGCTACCTGAACACAAAAAAAAGGTGGTTCGGGAAGAACTTGAGACCATGTTCGAAATGGGCATCGTCGAGGAGTCCCATAGTGACTGGAGCAGCCCGGTGGTCTTGGTACCCAAGGCTGACGGGTCGGTCCGGTTCTGTGTGGACTATAGAAAAGTCAACGTGGTGTCTAAATTCGACGCGTACCCAATGCCTCGTATTGATGAGTTGCTCAATCGACTCGGCACGGCTCGCTTTTATTCGACACTGGATTTGACGAAGGGATATTGGCAGATCTCCTTGACTCCACTATCCCGAGAAAAAACAGCCTTTTCCACACCGTTTGGTTTACACCAATTCGTCACACTTCCGTTTGGGTTGTTTGGGGTGCCCGCTACATTTCAGCGGCTGATGGACAGGGTCCTCCGCCCCCACGCCACCTATGCAGCCGCCTATCTCGACGACATCATCGTCTATAGTAATGACTGGCCGAGGCACCTCAAACATCTAAGGGCCGTCCTTAGGTCGCTGAGGCGAGCGGGTCTCACAGCCAACCCGAAGAAGTGTGCGATTGGGCGGGTGGAAGTACGGTATCTGGGCTTCCACTTGGGCAACGGGCAGGTGCGTCCCCAAATTAACAAGACCGCAGCAATTGCGGCCTGCCCGAGGCCCAAGACCAAAAAGGGGGTGAGACAGTTCCTGGGGCTGGCTGGCTATTATTATCATAGGTTTATATCTAATTATTCGGACGTCACCAGCCCGCTGACTGATCTCACTAAAAAGGGGGCGCCAGATCCGGTCCAGTGGACAGAGTAATGCCAGTGGGCTTTTTCTGAGGTAAAGGCTGCACTGTGTGGGGGGCCACTTTTACACTCCCCTGATTTTTCTCTCCCCTTTGTGTTGCAGACTGATGCGTCGGACAGAGGGCTGGGGGCGGTTTTGTCCCAGGAGGTGGAGGGGGAGGACCGCCCCGTCCTGTACATCATCAGGAAGCTGTCGGTGCGTGGGGGGCGCTACAGCACCATAGAGAAAGAGTGTCTGGCCATCAAGTGGGCGGTCCTCGACCTCCGTTACTACCTGCTGGGGCGCCCTTTCACCCTCTGTTCGGACCACGCGCCCCTCCAGTGGCTCCACCGCATGAAGGATGCCAATGCGCGGATCACCCGTTGGTATCTGGCACTCCAACCCTTTAATTTAAAGGTGGTCCACAGGCCGGGGGCGCAGATGGTCGTGGCGGACTTCCTCTCCTGTCAAGGGGGGGGGAGTCGGCTGCAGGCCAGACGGCCGCCCGGCCTGAGTCGGGCAGTTGGGGGTATGTGGCAGCGGGGGCGTGGTCAAGCGCCGGTCTGTGACAGGAGGGCGGAGTCAGGGAAGGTGAGTGGCAGAATCACTACACCTGAGAGCAATTAACCTGTTTGTGTGTCTTCCCAGTGACCGCGCCCTATATAAGGAGGGAGAACAGAGAGCAGAGGATCCCTCTCCCGAACCAGACACCCGATGTGTGTGTGCGAGTGTCTGTCTGTGTTTATGAGAGACCACTGAAAAGTGTGTAAAATAAAAAGATTATGAAACTTAGCTCTGTCCTGCCGTCTTCTGTGCTCCTCCCTTCTACACGAACCACTACACCCATAAAATCAGAAATATGACAGGTGGCGCCACTGTCTTGACAATTTTTATGCACACCCACCCGGGGAACATTGTATGAGAGTTTGATCGAAATCTAATCAATCCTGTAGGAGGAGTCGTGATTTTTGTAAATTGTATTTATTTTTGTAAATTCTGTAACTCAAAATTTTTGTAAATTCTGAAACTTTTATGGAATGTTGGACAACGGACAGACGACATGTGATCGCATAAGTTCATCCAGCCTGGATGAGCTAAAAATGAAATGGATGTGAGGATTTGGAGAACAATCCAAACCTGAAGTATTTTTTTAATTGGAAGAAATGTTATCATGACCCTCTTTGTCTCCAGATTTGGAGAACATTTTAACATACAGTATGCTGCCTCTTTCATATATATATATATATATATATATATATATATATATATATATATATATATATATACGGTATATATGATTTGTTATTGAACTTACTCTGCTTCGCCGCACTGCACTGTGTGTGTTACAAAGGACAAAAGTGAGAAAGTTTTTTTTTTAAAAATGCTAAAAATAAAAGTAAGGATAAAATAAACAAATGGTATCAACTTTAATTTTAATTTCCAGTACCACTGCAGTGATTTTTAACTGCAGAGCACACAGATGGTGATTAATCTCCCAGTTGACCTGCACTGCACAGCTTCATGAGGAATAACCTCTGTGCTTTGAGAAGGGCACAAACCTATTCAGTGTCATTAATAACCCTGAATTATCCTTTGCCCATAAAGCGCACACACACACACACACACACAGCCTCATTTCTGAGATCGGGTGGAAATATATTTGTAGCATTTCATCAAGAGCAATAAAAGGCTTGGCTAGCTAACCAACCTCCCCTAATGTGCTTCCTTCCCTGGACTACAACAGTGTGCATGTGTGTTTCTTTAAACAGAAACACCCTCTCACACTTTTTGGGCATGTATGCACCCAATGAAACACACACACACACACACACACCTTATTAATGTAAACAGCCAGACTCAAAGTGAGTCCAGTGCTTTGCCCTGGCTTCAGAGAAAGCAGGGCTGTTTTTGCTTCTGACAGAGAGGATGGATTGCTTCCATTACTCTGTACAAGGAGCACATTCTGTGGTGATGAAGGCCTGGTAAATAATGGGGAAAAGGAGGAGGAGAGAGCTAACAAGCCTGGGAATCCTCAGCTAATGGGGTCGAGCCACAGCCTGGCAGTCGCCTTGCAAATCAAAGCCACTGCAAACGCACCTGTCAGTCCTCAGGTACTGATGGATTATGCACGACAACACGGCTAACGTTCAGCTAGGTGTGTCAGAGTGTGTGTGTGTGTGTGTGTGCAAATGTAGATGTGTTTATTTATTTTTAAGTTAGTTAGACATACAACATGTTCCCAAGTAACTCAGCAGCTGTCAGGAGTTCTGAGTAACAACAGCACCCACACGACACACACACACACACACAAAAACATCCTCTCTGAATGTTTAATGGTTCTAACCCTGACCTCAACAGAATTTCAGACTCTTGTCATCCATATTCCCTGACCCGTATTAAATCTTGTCATCATTGTTTCACAAGTATCATCACTTGTAGTCAACAGTACGTTGGCCAACACTGTTGCGTCCTTGATAGCAGGGTGACACAGAGAGCGAGAGCAATTCTTGGAATTATTTAAAAAACACTATGTGCTAGAAAATCCTTAGCACCTCGTTTTTTTGTCTCCCCCGAGCCACCTTTGGACAGGAAGTGCGAATGACTGCTTCCTGCTGCAGCGCACATTGAATCATGGTTGATGGGAGCCGGGCCAAGCTCGCTTCGGTTCCTCTGTTGCTCGGCGCTCAGCAGCCCTCGTGTGATCTGTGATGGAACGTTTCCACTTGCCTTTCATGTGTGATTTAGCGTTTCCCAAGCTGAGTGATGGGATTAGCTTTCCTTCCGGACATTTCCGAAGCCCGTCCTCGCACTGCGCCAGAGGTAAAAGATGTCTGCCTGGAACAATGGTGCTGCGCGGGGCGGCTCTGTCGATAATGGAGATGAAAGAGAAGCAAAGCTGACACTCTCCTTGAACCAGGTTGTGGTGATGCCTGGAAAACACTGGATTTAAATATGCCTCATACCTTCACATAAAAATGTTATGACACACTACATTAGGGTGCCACATGAAAGCGTTTGCATTACATTGAAGCCCTGTATATGGTTTTGTAATAATGACTCCATTGGAATAACTCTTCCTGTGCTTTATTGAAGCCATTGTTTTAACTTTTCCAGCTGGTTTTTCCATTTAGAGTCGGTACACAGCACTTCAATGGCACATTTCTAAACCTAGCTTCACATCAATCCCCTCTCCCTAAGGGGAACGCTTACTTGTCCTGGCTCGTCTGTTATTGTTCTGAGCACGGATGATAACAATCTATAGAGACTGTACTTGACACTAGCGAAGATATTAAACGTTTTCTGCCCTTCAGCCTTGGGATATTGTTTCAATCTAAAATTCTTGAGGTGGGCTTTCATAAATTCTCGTCTCCGTTTTATGCAATATATCTCAACTAAAGCAATCTAACAGCATGTCTCGTCTTTCTTCTCTCTCCATTCTGACCTCCTCGTCATTATTTATCATCCCTCCATTTCCTCATCCACCTCCCCAGCCACTTTCCTCCCACTCTTTCCTTTCACTCGACAGAATGACTTTTGCGGGAGACGGGTGTGTAACAAGGCTCTATTGGAATACAATCTTCACCTTATCACTGATTTCCATGACAGGAAAAAAGGCAATGTAACTTAAGGACAATGTAAATATGTCTTCAAAGTGTCTTTTGATGCCTAAAATAAGATGTTTGACCTTTAGCAAGACAACCCTCACAGGAACGACTGGGTTTCAACAACTATTCAACATAAGATACTGATTATATACAGACTGTTGTTATTGTTTGAACAGGACTAGAGGACAAGTTTAACAAAGAACTTGGCAGGGGCAGGAGTGTCGAAACTGAGGGAGAGACAGTTCCCTCGTCACTTTTTCCCATAGCCGCTTTAGTAGGCGAGCCCACTTGGACAGCACTGTGTCCATGAGAAAACGCTCACCTCGCACTTGCAGCCTCTCTCATCACCCGGACGCATGGTTTTAATCACGTCTCAGTGATTTATTGAAACAGCAGAGCCATGTCACCTCGCTTCCTTTCATTTCTCCGAGTGTTTGTGTTCCTCTGGGTGATAGATTTATCTCCGCACAACGTCAGCATGACTAATCAGCTCTCAAATACCACATGCAGATGTGCTGCTGAAAGACATCCCCCAGCAGCCTGCCACACTCTGTCCTCTCTCTTTTCTTTTGCTTCAGTGCTGTGCAGTTTTGTTGTTTCGAACAGCCACTCTTCTTCTTTCTTTCTTTCTTTCTTTCTTTCTTTCTTTCTTTCTTTCTAAATGTTTATAATGAATACTGATATTGTTATAAACATTGTTTAAAAAACTTTAAATCACACATACTGGTCTTATTTTTGTTGTTTCAAATATACTTTCTTTCTTTCTTTCTTTTTTTCTCATGATTTGAAGTTCATTCACTCCTTTCTTGTAAATCCTTTCTGGGGGGGTTCTTAATCTTTCTTTCTTTCTTTCTTTCTTTCTTAGAATATCAGATGAATTCACTCTTCCTTATTGTAGCTTTCTTTCTTTCTTTCTTTCTTTCTTTCTTTCTTTCTGAGGATGTCAAATTAATTCACTCTTCTTTGTTGTAGTTTTTTTCTTTTTCTTTTTCTTTCTTTCTTATGAAGTCAGATAAATTCACTCTGTTGTAGTTTTTATTCTTTCTTTCTTTCTTTCTTTCTTTCTTTCTTTCTTTCTTGTGAAGTCAGATGAATTCATTCTTCTTTGTTGTAGTTTTCTTTCTTTCTTTCTTTCTTTCTTTATGAGGATGTCAGATTAATTCACTCTTCTTTGTTGTAGTTTCTTTCTTTCTCTTTCTTTCTTATGAAGTCAGATGAATTCACTCTTTGTTGTAGTTTTCTTTCTTTCTTTCTTTCTTTCTTTCTTTCTTTCTTTCTTTCTGAGGATGTCAAATTAATTTACTCTTCTTTCTTTCTTTCTTTCTTTCTTTCTTTCTTTCTTTCTTATGAAGTCAGATAAATTCACTCTTCTTTGTTGTAGTTTTCTTTCTTTCTTTCTTTCTTTCTTTCTTTCTTTCTTTCTTTCTTTCTTTCTTTCTTTCTTGTGAAGTCAGATGAATTCACTCTACTTTGTTGTAGTTTTCTTTCTTTCTTTCTTTCTTTCTTTCTTTCTTTCTTTCTTTCTTTCTGAGGATGTCAGATTAATTCACTTTTTGTTGTAGTTTCTTTCTTTCTTTCTTTCTTTCTTTCTTTCTTTCTTTCTTTCTTTCTTTCTTTCTTATGAAGTCAGATGAATTCACTCTTCTTTGTTGTAGTTTCTTTCTTTCTTTCTCTTTCGCTTATGTTCTTCTGTATTATTTATCTGTTCACTTTAAACATGTTGTTTTCATTCTGTCAGTCCTTCTTACATCTGTGTGTAATACCTTAACCCTGCTTGACAGATATGAGTTAAAACAGGTGTGTGTGTGTGTGTGTGTGTGTGTGTGTGTGTGTGTGTGTGTGTGTGTGTGTGTGAGAGAGAGAGAGAGAGAGAGAGAGAGAGAGAGAGAGTCTATATGAGTGCATGAATAAACTTTGTCCTTGTCGAAGAGTTGTGAAATCCTTGGCCCCTGTAGGCGAGGCAGTGTACTGACAGTTTGACAGGCCGCCCTGACTGACGTGTGATCTGTCCAAATTTCAGCCCTCATAAATCTACCTGTCAGAGAGACTGACTTGAAAGGGCCCGAGCCCCTACGGCACAGCTTTAACACGACTACAGTGCTGATGGAATTCTGTAGGCTGGAGAATTATAGCTGTCACTGAAGAACGCCTACATCCCAGCTGAAGACTTGGCTGTCTTTCTTGTCTCTCAACTCTCACGTCTGCTTCTCCCTCACCCTGTCTCTCATGTCCTCCCTCTCTCCACTTAAATCTTTCTGTCAGTCAGTCTTTCTTCCTTTCTCTTTCTTCCTTTCTCTCGCTCTATCTCAGGTCAGACACGCATCTGCACATCTTGTTCCATTTCTAAGTTTCTGCCTGCCAGTCAGATTTCTTTTGGAGAGTTAGAAACTACTATTACATCAATGTTAATGTCAGTCATTAAGTTGAAATATTGCACTCTAGAAGGTTGTCTGGGGTGAATCTCTCATTCAAAGTGGATAATTTACTTGTAATTTATTGGCAGTTTCACCTCAATCATGCAAACTTAAGGGCTGGGAGCAGAAGTCTGTTTTCGTCTTCTCTTGTCACAACAAGGAGGGCTGTGCTTTGTGTTCTCATTTTCTTCCTGTTTGAAATGGCATGAGGAACATTTGCATATTTCTACAGCTGATCTTAAGTGTGGCCTGACGCCAAGGTAAAGACTATTCCCTGAGTGGAACGTCTAATAAATATTAAGCATGTGTTTTCAGATGCTGTCTGTGGCCAATCTGTTTGACAGCTCCATAAACAGCAGCAATTTGCCTCTGATCTGTTCCAGAGACACTTCAAGTGGAAATATGTGAAATGTTTAGAAATTTAATTTGCCAAAAAAATTACTTTAACCCATTCAACACTTATTATTTACTTATTTATATTAACTATTATATTTTATTCTGTAAATACAATTAAATTATTTTTAAAAGGATATTCACTCTTAGGCCCGGAGTTAAGATTCCAAATAATGCATGCTACTTTGCTTGTGCAAGGTAATAAATTAAGCATGCAAAAATGTAGGTGTGTTGCAGGTGATTTACAAAGAATATTTGTGTGAATTGCGTCATGTGCAAAAGAGGGTTAGAAAACAATATGTAAATGTGATTGTTGTGGTTGTTGCATGTGCTGTGGCACGTAAAAACTGGAAGTATAATTGTGTATCCAATAAAACCTTGATTTAAGGTTGAGAAGCTCTGAAAAACGGTACAGAATAAAATATGAATGCAAAACAAACGACTGCAGGTTCTGTTCACAGGGAAGGTTACAAATTTCTACTGTAAATGATGTCAGAGTAAAATGAATATCTATTGCCATGGTTGTATTAAATCATAGTTTTAAGAAATGTTTTGATCATTTTGAGATAATTTTGATAAACCTTCTCCGTGACGGATTAAACTTTATCTTCATCTGGTGGGAACAGACTTATTCAGATAATATAATACCAGCCTTTCGGTGGTATTAATTTGTACACACAGTCACCATAAATCACCTTGCATACACTAAATTAAACATTTGCATTGATTCCACCTTGTATTTTTCGCTTTTAAATATTTTAGGTGCACTTCTTTGCATATTTATTTACTAATGCAAAAATAGAAAGCACAAGACCCTATTCAAAACACAATCTTCAGTAGAACTTTGCAGTAGATCCAAGCTTGAATGGGTTCTTTTGGTAATTATCATCAAGTTTGCATGTGTTTTACATATACAAACTTTTAGAGGCTGTCCACACGGCAACGGATTCAGGTGAATCTGATAAAATTGTTTATCGTTTCGGCCTGGCGTCCACACGGCACCGGCGTTTTGGGTGCCCCAAAACGAGAACGGGTTCCAGAGTGGAAAAATCTGGCAATGGCGCCGTTGCGAAGTCGTCTGGATGAGTAGAACGGATTTGTTTACGATGACATCACAACCACATGACTAGAACAAGCAGCACTCTCACTGTTTTGTATGAACCACTGCATTGCATTCACTTTTGTATACAGCTTTTCTTTTAAATAAACAAGTAACTGAACCATTTCTTGAATTTCTTTTTTTTATTGGATAAGACGGCTTTTCAGAATGTTCACACACAATATAAAAAGTTATATAAATTATATAAAAATGCTTTTCAAAATGTTCACACAATAAGAAAATTAAGTTATATAAAACTATGCACACTAATAAAACTAATTTGTACACACAGAAGGCATGATTTCCTCGCGTAGTTGCAGCCATCTTCTTCTTGTTGTGTGCTTGTTCCTGTGAGTGCTTCACGCCGGGTAGAAGAAGGGGTTTATGCGCATGCGTCCTACTTCTTCTATTGTTCTGGTGTCTCCGATGGGACCGTCTTACAGTGCACGTAGAGGTGTGGCATGTGTATTGCATCGTTTTCAGCAAGCGTTGCATTGCCATATGTACCTGATATTTTACTGATCCGTTGCCCATGTGGACGCGATATTTTTTTTTAATAAAATCTCGTTGCCGTTGTCATGTGGATGTAGCCTTAGAAGAGGGCCTTAGAAAGGCCTCCAGAGTTCTTTGCCTCTTAAAGGTACTGTGCTTGGAGCCATTGATCCAGAATAACTCTAGAATTTAAGCTTTAACTTTTTTTCTAAGAATGTAGTTAAAAGAATGAGGAATGAGAGTCTGGGAAAGGGAATATTTTCTGAAAATTTATCAAAGAACTAAATTTGAGTTTGGCATCTTCAGTCTGTCAGCTGAACATCTTTATAAGTTATAAAGACTTTTTATAGGGTTCAATATGTAGCCCTCCCACTCAACTCTGTGTTACAGAATTGTCATGGCATACCCCTTTATACTTGATAACCCCTTAAAGTGCATATTCTGGACCAATTTCGAGGATTTTTATATGAAAGTATGTCCCTTTACACACTCATCCAGAAGGGTAATTTTGCACAAGGCCATCTGTCTACAGCTGAAAAAAATAAAATAACAAAACGAGTCTGGAAAAATCCCAAGGGAGTCTGGAGCCAGAATCGTGACGTTACCTGTGGAAGCGCCAGCAGGCTGCGCGAGCTTTGCACGGTTTCAGTGCACAGTCTGTGTAGACCAAGCGCTCCCATTTCTCTCTCATTGTTCAGTCTTTTGGGAAACGATGAGTACTAATCCCATCAAGATTGGTGTTGCTACACCCTCTTACGATACAGCTGTTAACCATTTTAATAATTACGTGATAACGTTGAAGAAATTTGCAGAAAACCACCAGGTCGTTTTCTCATAAACAAACCAGCACTGACGTAGGATTCAGAGGGAGGCGTCCTGCAGATGACGTCACAAAAATCAAAGTTTCCCGGGAAATTCAAATGCCAAGTTTTTTCAGAGGCGGACCAATTCGCCTCAAATGGCTTGATTTCAACTGAATTTTTCTGGTATTGCACAAGGTAAAAAAATTGCAGAGAATGCAGAATGTTACAGATATTTGACCAAAGTTTAATATAAAATAGGAGAATTACACTGATCTTGCTCCTGAATTTACCCGTGATATGCACTTTAAGCATGGGAGACGAATTGGAGGGAGTCTACTAAAATATTAAATTTGGGATGTATCTACTTTAACTAGAGGATATGACTCTGACTAGGGTGCCGAGAGGCCTAGTTAGTTGATTATATAGCTATACTGTCACTGTGAGCTTACAACCTCCCATGCATACCTTTCAACACACCATAGCCCAACCCTAACCACATTTATCAGAAATAAATAAATACTGCAACTGCAGATATACAGTGGTACTTGAAAGTTTGTGAACCCTTTAGAATTTTCTGTATTTCTACATAAATATGACTGTGGCAGCGGGGGCGTGGTCAAGCACCGGTCTGTGACAGGAGGGCGGAGTCAGGGAAGGTGAGTGGCAGAATCACTACACCTGAGCGCAATTAACCTGTGTTTGTGTGTCTTCCCAGTGACCGTGCCATATATAAGGAGGGAGAGCAGACAGCAGAGGTGCTCATCCCGGAACAAGACACCTGGCGTGTGTGTGTCTGTTCGAAACTTTGTTAAACTGAAAAGTGTAACAATAAGCAATAATTTGAACCTGATCTCTGTCCTGCCATCCTCTGTGCTCCACCCACCTACTCCGAACTGCCACAGTGGTGCTGAAACCCGGGATCTGGAGCACAGCAGCGTCACAGCCCCATGGAGTCCTCCCCGTTCGCTGAACTGGTCCACGCCCTCGCCACGGCCCAACAAAGCCAGCACCAGGCGCTACTCACCCTCCGAAAGGAGCAAGAACAGCGGTTCGAGGCCCTGGTGTTGGCCCAACAAGAAGATCGACAGGCGTTCCGGCACCTCCTCGCGTCGGCGGAGTCCACCAGCGCTCCTACCGCGGGCCCGTCTCCCCTCACCGTCACCAAGATGGGCCCACAGGATGACCCCGAGGCGTTCATCATGCTCTTTGAGCAAGTCGCCGAAGCCTCAGGGTGGCCGCCTATCTTGATGACATCATCATATATAGTAATGACTGGCCGAGGCACCTGGAACACCTAAGGGCCGTCCTTAGGTCGCTGAGGCGAGCGGGTCTCACAGCCAACCCAAAGAAGTGTGCGATTGGGCGGGTGGAAGTATGGTATCTGGGCTTCCACTTGGGCAATGGGCAGGTGCGTCCCCAAATTAACAAGACCGCAGCAATTGCGGCCTGCCCGAGGCCCAAGACCAAAAAGGGGGTGAGACAGTTCCTGGGGCTGGCTAGCTATTATCATAGGTTTATACCTAATTATTCGGATGTCACCAGCCCGCTGACTGATCTCACTAAAAAGGGAGCGCCAGATCCAGTCCAGTGGACGGAGCAATGCCAGCGGGCTTTCTCTGAGGTAAAGGCTGCACTGTGTGGGGGGCCACTATTACACTCCCCTGACTTTTCGCTCCCTTTTGTGTTGCAGACCGACTCGTCGGACAGAGGGCTGGGGCGGTTTTGTCCCAGGAGGTGGAGGGGGAGGACCGCCCCGTCCTGTACAATAGCAGGAAGCTGTCAGTGTGTGAGGGGCGCTACAGCACGATTGAAAAAGAGTGTCTAGCGATCAAGTGGGCGGTCCTCGCCCTCTGTTGCTACCTGCTGGGGCGCCCTTTCACCCTCTGTTCGGACCACGCGCCCCTCCAGTGGCTCCACCGCATGAAGGATGCCAACGTGCGGATCACCCGTTGGTATCTGGCACTCCAACCCTTCAATTTCAAGGTGGTCCACAGGCCGGGGGCGCAGATGGTCATGGCGGACTTCTTCTCCCGTTGGGGGGGGAGTCGGCTGCAGGCCGGACGGCCGCCCGGCCTGAGTCGGGCGGTGGGGGTATGTGGCAGCGGGGGCGTGGTCAAGCGCCGGTCTGTGACAGGAGGGCGGAGTCAGGGAAGGTAAGTGGCAGAATCACTACACCTGAGCGCAATTAACCTGTGTTTGTGTGTCTTCCCAGTGACCGCGCCCTATATAAGGAGGGAGAGCAGACAGCAGAGGTGCTCATCCCGGAACAAGACACCTGGCGTGTGTGTGTCTGTTCGAGACTTTGTTAAACTGAAAAGTGTAACAATAAACAATAATTTGTACCTGATCTCTCTCCTGCCGTCCTCTGTGCTCCACCCACCTACTCCGAACTGCCACAATGACCTAAAACATCATCAGATTTTCACACAAGTCATAAAAGTAGATAAAGAGAACCCAGTTAAACAAATGAGACAAAAATATTATACTTGGTCATTTATTTATTGAGGAAAATAATCCAATATTACATATCTGTGAGTGGCAAAAGTATGTGAACCTTTGCTTTCAGTCTCTGGTGTGACGCCCTTGTGCAGCAATAACTGCAACTAAACATTTCCGGCAACTCTTGATCAGTCCTGCACACCGGCTTGGAGGAATTTTAGCCCATTCCTCCGTACAGAACAGCTTCAACTCTGGGATGTTGGTGAATTTCCTCACATGAACTGCTCACTTCAGGTCCTTCCACAACATTTTGATTAGATTAAGGTCAGGACTTTGACTTGGCCATTCCAAAACATTAACTTTATTCTTCTTTAACCATTCTTTGGTAGAATGACTTGTGTGCTTAGGATCATTGTCTTGCTGCCTGACCCACCTTCTCTTGAGATTCAGTTCATGGACAGATGTCCTGACATTTTCCTTTAGAATTCGCTGGTATAATTCAGAATTCATTGTTCCATCAATGATGGCAAGCCGTCCTGGCCCAGATGCAGCAAAACAGACCCAAATCACGATACTACCACCACCATGTTTCACAGATGGGATAAGGTTCTTATGCTGGAATGCAGTGTTTTCCTTTCTCCAAACATAACGCTGCTCATTTAAACCAAAAAGTCCTATTTTGGTCTCATCTGTCCACAAAATATTTTTCCAATAGCCTTCTGGCTTGTCCACGTGATCTTTAGCAAACTGCAGACGAGCAGCAATGTTCTTTTTGGAGAGCAGTGGCTTTCTCCTTGCAACCCTGCCATGCACACCATTATTGTTCAGTGTTCTCCTGATGGTGGACTCATGAATATTAACATTAGCCAATGTGAGAGAGGCCTTCAGTTGCTTAGAAGTTACCCTGGGGTCCTTTGTGACGTCGCTGACTATTACATGCCTTGCTCTTGGAGTGATCTTTGTTGGTCGACCACTCCTGGGGAAGGTAACAATGGTCTTGAATTTCCTCCATTTGTACACAATCTGTCTGACTGTGGATTGGTAGAGTCCAAACTCTTTAGAGATGGTTTTGTAACCTTTCATTGTAACCTGCTCCTGATGAGCATCAACAATGCTTTTTCTGAGGTCCTCAGAAATCTCCTTTGTTCATGCCATGATACACTTCCACAAACATGTATTGTGAAGATCAGACTTTGATAGATCCCTGTTCTTTAAATAAAACAGGGTGCCCGCTCACACCTGATTGTCATCCCGTTGATTGAAAACACTGGACTCTAATTTCACCTTCAAATTAACTGCTAATCCTAGAGGTTCACATACTTTTGCCACTCACAGATATGTAATATTGGATCATTTTCCTCAATAAATAAATGGACAAGTATAATATTTTTGTCTAATTTGTTTAACTGGGTTCTCTTTATCTACTTTTAAGACCTGTGTGAAAACCTGATGTTTTAGGTCATATTTATGCAGAAATATAGAAAATTCTAAAGGGTTCACAAACTTTCAAGCACAACTGTACATTGCAACAACATGAAATGTTTATTAACACACAAACAGGCAATCACCCTTTTAAAATGTCCTGGTGACCCTTGAAATCAATAAAATAAAATAATACCCGGGGTTTTGTAAAACTCAGTTATGGTACCATGTTGTTGGCGCGCATGGTGGAGCTCATTTGAATCCTCATGAAAAGTATTTTCTTAGTACTCACTGATCCTTGGAAATTCAGAAATAGTTAGCAGCAGTTTTCCTCAAACCCTCTGTTCAGCGAAGACAGGTGAGATGAGATGGAGAAACCAGTCCTGAAGACAGGTCCATGTGCAACAGTAGGTTCCCTAGCGGCAGCACGAAGTCCCAAGCACCGTCTACAGCAGCAGCGGTAGCGGGATGGCAGGCAGGCATGTAAGCTTTGAGGCACACTATGCAGAAATTCACAACACTAATAAACCCACTACTTGTTCCCATAAATATTCATATTGTCACCAGTTCACATATAACGTCCATACTCACTCAGAAAACCTGGCACAAAATATGTCTCACACACACACACAGACTCCTTCTTCTCCCAGCTAGCGAAAACGAGGCTAACTAGCACTAATACACAACAGAAAATGGCGTCGCCGAAGTTTAGTATAATTTCCGGCTGAAACAGCTTCAAACACGACTCACTCTTACATTTTGTACCAGGTAACACACATATAAAACCTCCGGTTTTTAGTTTCAATAACAACAGCAACTTTAAACAGTTACAAACGGCTTACAACTAGCTCTTTACATTGTGTCACGATTCTTTTCCCTCGTTTTTCTCCCGTTAATAGCCTGAGCCTCGTCTCTTTCCTTTTTAGGCTACATCCTCACGACAACGGCAACGAGATGTTATTTAAAAATATATCGCGTCCAAATGGGCAACAATCAGTAAAATATCAGGTCCATATGGCAACGCAACGCTTGCTGAAAATGATGCAATACACATGCCACACCTCTAGGAGCGCTGTAAGACGGTCCTTTCGGAGACACCAGAACAATAGAAGAAGTAAGGACGCATGCGCATAAACTATTATGCGCGAGACTTCATATTAGCCACAAAGTCAGGAAAATCTGTTTGTAAAATTACATTATAAATATAGCTGCAAGCAGCAATGCGGGGCCAAGCAGGGTGACCCAGCCTAAGTTGCCATGGCAACAGAAAGAACTGACCAGGCAGACGGTCATAGGCACGCACAGGAAGTGTTTACAAGCAGAAATGTACCTCCAACCAGATGGTTAGAGGCATGCACGGCTTCACCGTCAAATTCGATTGACTGTGATGGCTGAAATTACTTCAAGTGTACTAGGTGTGTGTGTGTGTGTGTGTGTGTGTGTGTGCTAAAAGACTGCTGAGATATGAGCTCAATTATATATGAGCCAAAACACATTTTGGAAAGTTATAGCGCCCCCTAATGGCCAAAGTGCACCAAATGTGGTATGGGCACTTATGGAGGGGTGGGGCATAATCCCACCAAGTTTGGTTAAGAAAGATCAAAGGGCTGCCGAGATATGAGCACACGTCCTGTTTCGCGTCTGCACATCCAAGTTTGATTGGCAGCCACGGCCAAACGCTTATGAAATTCGAAAAACCGGGTAAGTTTTTTATGCAGCTTAGTGCAACGTTGCCATCTACCAAGTTTGGAAGGAATTGGTCAAAAATTGAGGGAGGAGAAGCATTTTAATTGATTTTCACATAATTCAAAATGGCGGAAAATATACAAGGCGGAATATGACGGCATAGGATGCGTTGGATTCGTTTTGACCCAAGGATTCCACCGATACACAGATTTTGACGATCAGACATACGGTTCAAAAGTAACAAGCAGAAATGTACATGCAACTTTGGCCTGTTGTTGGCGCTAGAGAGTTTGAGGTGGTGAGTTGAAATTTGCTGACAAGAACCTTGAGCGAGCCTAGAATCAGTGTGCCAAATTTGAAAACCTGTCGTCAGACGGTTCTATGGGTTTCCATAGAATTTCATTGATTTTAACAAAATTCAAAATGGCGGAAAATCCTCAAGGCAGAATATGACGTCATAGGGTGCGATAGATTCGTCTTGACCCAAGGATTCCATAGGCAGTGGAATTTTGTTTCTAGCCAAAACGCATCATGAGATATGAGCCAAAAGACATTTTTCCTAGTTATAGCGCCCCCTAGCAGCCAATTTGTTCCAAATTCTTTGGGGTCCTTCATCGAGGGGTGGGGCATAAACCCACCAAGTTTCGTTAAGATACGCCAAAGGCCGGCCGAAATATGAGCACACTTCCTGTTTGGCGTCTGCACCTCCAATTTTGATTGGCTGCCACGGCCAAACGCTTATGAAATTCTAAAAACCGGGTAAGTTTCTTGTGGAGCTTAGTCCAAAGTTGCCATCTACCAAGTTTGGGAGAAATTGGTCCAAAATTGAGGGAGGAGAAGCATTTTAATTGATTTTCACAAAATTCAAAATGGCGGGAAAACTATATGGGCGGAAAATGACGTCATGGGGTGCTTTGGATTCGTCTTGACCCAAGGATTCCAGGGGTACCAAGTTTTTGAAAATCGGACCAACGGTTCAAAAGTTACAAGCAGAAATGTACCTGCAACTTTGACCTGCTGGTGGCGCTAGAGGGTTGGGGGTGGGGACCTAAAAATTGTTGTGGGGAATGCTGAGACTGTCTAGAATGTGTGTGCCAAATTTGAGCATTTTCCTATGTGTGGCTCTATGGGCTGCCATTGACATCCCATAGGAGAAGAAAGTTGAATAATAATAATAATAATAATAATAAATATAGCTGCAAGCAGCAATGAGGGGGCCAAGCACCCTATGAGCCTAGTCGTCAGGCTCGCAGAATGCATTTGGGCCAGACAGATGGTCACAAGCACACACAAGAAGTTTCATGTCGATATACCATCGTTTGACTGAGATACAAGGTCATTTGTTGTTCGGCGGCTTCACCATCAAATTCGATTGACTGTGATGGCTGAAATTACTTCAAGTGTACTTGGTGTGTGTGTGTGTCTGTGTGTGTGTGTGTGTGTGTGTGTGTGTGTGTGTGCTAGAAGACTGCTGACATATGAGCTCAATGACATATGAGCCAAAATATATTTTGTATAGTTATAGCGCCCCCTAATGGCCAATGTGCACCAAATTTGGTCTGAGAGCTTGCGGAGGGGTGGGGCATAATCCCACCAAGTTTGGTTAAGAAATGTCAAAGGGCTGCCGAGATATGAGCTCACATCCTGTTTGACGTCTTCGCAGCTGAGTTTCATTGGCTGCTGCGGCCAAAAAGTTTAAAAATTTCAAAAGACTGAGGATAACTTTTGTGCAACTTGGTCCAATGATGCTATCAACCAAGTCTGGTCAAATATGGTCAGAAATTGAGGGAGGAGTAGCAATTTACATGATTTTAACAAAATTCAAAATGGCGGAAAATCTACCAGGTGCAATATGACGAGATAGGATACGTTGGATTCGGTTTGACCGATGGATTCCAGCAATACTAAGATTTTGACAATCAGCCGTACGGTTCAAAAGTAACAAGCAGAAATGTACTTCCAACTTTGACCTGTTGGTGGCGCTAGAGAGTTTGAGGTGGTGAGTTGAAATTTGCTGACAAGAACCTTGAGGCAGCCTAGAATCAGTGTGCCCAATTGGAAAACCTCTAGTCAGATGGTTCTATGGGTTGCCATAGAATTTCATTGATTTTAACAAAATTCAAAATGGCGGAAAATCCTCAAGGCACAATATGATGTGATATGGTGCGATGGATTCGTCTTGACCCATGGATTCCAGAGATAGTTAAATTTTCTTTCTAGCCAAAACGCATCATGAGATATGAGCCAAAAGTCATTTTTCCTAGTTATAGCGCCCCCTAGCGTCCAATTTGGTCCAAATTTTTTGTGGGCCTTTGGGAAGGGGTTTCGCATAATGCCACCAAGTTTCGTCAAGAAAGGCCAAAGGGTCACCGAGATATCAGTGCACTTCCTGTTTTGCGTCTGCGCAGCCAAATTTGATTGGCTGCCACGGCCAAACGCTTATGAAATTCAAATCACCGGGTATAACTTTTGTGCAGGTTGGTCCAATTATGCTATCTTCCAAGTTTGGGAGAAATTGGTAAAAAATTGTGGGAGTTGAAACATTTTAATTGATTTTCACAAAATTCAAAATGGCGGGAAAAGTATATGGGCGGAAAATGACGTCATGGGGTGCTTTGGATTCGGCTTGGCCCAAGGATTCCAGGGATACCAAGGTTTTGGAAATCAGACCAACGGTTCAAAAGTTACAAGCAGAAATGTACCTGCAACTTTGAGCTGTTGGTGGCGCTAGAGTGTTTGAGGTAGAGGCCTGAAATTTGCTGAGAGGAATGTTGAGACTGTCTAGAATCAGTGTGCCAAATTTCACAACTTTTTACCAGACGGTTCTATGGGCTGCCATAGACTTGCAGAGGCGGAAGTGGACTGAATAATAATAATAATAAGAAACAATAGAATCACTATGGGTGCCTTCGCAGCTTCGCTGCTTGGCCCCCAATAATAATAAGAAAACCGACAAACTCATTAGGGGCCTTCGCCAGCTTCGCTGCTTGGCCCCTAATGACCAAATACAATGAAAAGTATTTTTCCAGTCTCACCTGTGAAAGGTAATCCCATGTGATCTCGTTTGGACGGCAAACCTGTTGGTACAGCTAAATGCAGCTAATCTTTATTCTCCGCTTTGACCTCTCCAAAATGGCGGCGAGGATGACGTATGATTCTACGCGGAAGGCGGCGTCTTTAATGGTCCGGAATAAATTGAATGCTACACGTTGATGGATTAATTTGTTGTTTCTCACCTGTGAAAGGTAATCCCATATGATCTCGTTTGGACGGTAAACCTGTTGGTACAGTTAAACGCAGCACATGAATCTTTATTCTCCGCTTTGACCTATCCAGTATGGCGACAAGGATGACGTATGATTCTATGCGGAAGGCGGCGTCTTTAATGGTCCGGAATAAATTGAATGATACACGTTGATGGATTAATTTCTTCTACGCCCTTTTTGAGGAATGTATTGTAGGACTTAAACCCACATCTGAAGAGGTGAGATCGCTCCTTTTTTTCCCCTATTTTTGCTGGCGGGATTGACTCTGCCCTAAGGGCAGAGTCTCTCTCTCTCTCACTTTGCACCATTACACAATAAATATTCACAGTGAAAATATTTTGTAAGCGCGTTTCATGAACCAAGTTATAGGATTTGTTGACAACTCGCATCGAGTTCGTTACACTTCTACCTGGCGTGAAGCACTCACAGTCATGTGGTTGTGACGTCATCGTAAACAAATCCGTTCTACTCATCCAGACGACTTCACAACAGCAACATTGCCAGATCTTTCCACTCTGGAACCCGTTCTCAAAAAGACTGCGTTTTGGGCACCCAAAACGCCGGTGCCATGTGGACGCCAGGCCTAAACGATAAACAACTGTATCGGAGTCACCTGAATCTGTTGCCGTGTGGACAGGGCCTCAGTCTCACCCCCTCTCCGAATCCGGTAGGTAGTTGATGCTCATCTCTGACTGGCATATAACAGATTGACACCTGATTACCCAAATAAACAGAGGAAACGACATGAGACATTCAAAGACCATCAAGACATGGGACATTTCAGCACCCTCCCAAATAAAGCACCAAACACAGACCTCTCCACATCAATGCAAACCCACTTCACAACAGCAGCAATTCAACAAACAACATTTCAAGATACACCGCACATTTGCCAACCAAACACATGTCCAAAGAAACAAAACATCATTTGCAGCAGGGCACTACAAATAAACTGTATAAAGGCCATCAGTAGAACATCCTAACAACATCTTTCTGCAACTCTCTAAATGTTTATAAATGTCCTCTCACTATGATCCGAAATTCGGACCATTTCCCGATAATCATTTTGAGCGACTCAACAAAATGGCAGCCAATCATTTTGTCACCGTAAGTGAGGAAGAATTACAAATTATGAAAGAAAATGCTGTTCCTAAAAGCACTGAAGCTGCTACAAAGTTTAGTCTAAAATTAAAGGTAAGGTGGAATTGTGATTTATTTTATCTGTTTCAAAACAAAGTATTTTATGTGACTCGGCATAGATAAGTAACACAAGTCTTTTATTACATTTGCATACCGCTTTTGAAGATTTAAATGAATTATTCTTTTAATATGATTTTTAAAAACTTTTTTAAATAATCACCTTTGCATTTCGGCGGCACGGTGGTGTAGTGGTTAGCGCTGTCGCCTCACAGCAAGAAGGTCCGGGTTTGAGCCCCGTGGCCAGCGAGGGCCTTTCTGTGCGGAGTTTGCATGTTCTCCCCGTGTCCGCGTGGGTTTCCTCCGGGTGCTCTGGTTTCCCCCACAGTCCAAAGACATGCAGGTTAGGTTAACTGGTGACTCTAAATTGACCGTAGGTGTGAATGGTTGTCTGTGTCAGCCCTGTGATGACCTGGCGACTTGTCCAGGGTGTACCCCGCCTTTCGCCCGTAGTTAGCCGGGATAGGCTCCAGCTCGCCTGCGACCCTGTAGAACAGGATAAAGCAGCTACAGATAATGAGATGAGATGAGATGAGATGAGACCTTTGCATTTATATTAAAACAATAATCCACCTCAGGCTCAGTGAATATTGGAATTCACCGATATTCACTTTGTCTTCAGCGAATAATTGTTAATTGTAACAAATAGATAAGGCATGTAAGTACAAGAGTGAGGAATGCAAATCTGGAGCTGCCAATAGGGTAAAGGTTAAAGACAATGTCAAGTCATAAAGAATTTTTCTTTATGGTGTATTTCAGAGTTTTTATTGCTTTTGCTTCAGGCGAGGTGAAACATTACATATTGGGTCAATCAGTTTTGATATTCCTGGTTAATATTGTTTATTAGAAGATTAGCAAAAGTCAGTTGCATTTCTGATAAAAGGTGAAAGAAAAATACCTTTTGAGTGATTGTTTCTGATGGCTAATCACAATATGACTATATATATTCCATCCACATTCACTGGATATGAGCAATCGCGCACTCTGATCGGCTACTCTACAACTAGGTTATCAGCTCATATACCATGAGTAGAGAAAAACAAAATGGCGGAGTGTGTTGTGAACCAAACGAGGACAAAATAGAAACTCTACTCAAAAACAAAGCCCCAAAAAATAAAAGCAACAAAATATGGAATAAAAGTATTTGATGGTAAGAACATATATTTTTTTATTTTTCAAGAATTATTATTATTACAGCATTTTTCACAAATTGCTCCTGTCATTTCACTGGTTTGTTTACATTCTAAGCAGAAATGATTTTCTCAGACGTTTTGTATAAAGTTTTTATTTATCGAATTTGCAAAAAATAAAAATGCTCTGTTTCTTAAAATCCAGTGAATGTGGCTAGAATAAAACAGTTATTTCACTCAATTTCATCGTACATGGCTTATAGCCAACTTGGCTATCAGGTCACGTACGACTCGATTTCATGGAATAACTGTTAGTTATTCCATGAAATCGAGTCGTGCATGAGCTGATACCCACCAAGGCGTGTAGTGCCGAGTTGGGTATAAGTCATGTACGACGAGATTGAGTGGAATAACTGTTTTATTCTATCCACATTCACTGGATTTTGAGAAACAGCATTTCTTAAAATTAAAAAGTACTGAAAAACTTAATATTGTCTTCAAAAGTAAACACTTTGCTGTTTAATAAGGTTTTGACAAAGTCTAAATAAGAAATAACTTTTAAATGTGGCTGCATGTAGATAAGTAAAAAACTTAACCATTAAATAACCTTTGAACCTCAGTTGAACTCGTGTCTACCCCAGGGCTGAGTCTGTGCTAACAAACCTGCACTGTGATCACTCTCGTTTTGCCCTAACCCTGACACTGCCCTCTCTGCTAACCTCAGGCCAGAGAAACACACACACACCTGGCTTTCATTTCGCAGTTTTTATTGAGGGTTGTAAGTAAGGGGGCTGGCTCACAAAGAGAAAGAGCGAGAGCAAGAGCGCTTTATGAATCAATTTCTTTAACTTTTTACACTCCTAGGACATGACTTACAATCATCATTCTCATAACTTTGTAGTTTTTTCCTACCAGATTTGCTGTAGTTACTCAATCATTTATCATAGATACTGAATCATATCTTTTAAGATGAATAAGTGAGTAGTAAAGTTAGGCATTAAGGGATTAAACTGAAGTGGGAATAATTACTTCATGAGTACGTTCTTGTGTTAATCAGTGCTTCGGTCACATGTGGCTGCAAACTTTTGACCCTACAGTCTGTCCGTACCATGACCCCACTCTATACTCAGTCTGTCGGTCACTGAGTTTTCTTCCAAACACACACACAGAGGCCATCAAAGTCCAGCTCCAGCTGAGCAGGTGAGACAACAAACAGTGATCTATTCAGCAAAGTGGCAGCTCATTGCTCAACCCCCCCCCCCCCCCCCCCCCCCACACACACACACAAAAGGTGATTCTTGACCCAAAAAACGTGATAAACTAGCACTGCTTGTATGAACTGTACACTGTTGGAGGTTCATGCTGCTACAGGTGGTCTATTCAACGAGTCCCTCAGACAAACAGGAAGTGTGTACATACAAAAACGTCATGAGAAAGTTGTGTGTGTTCAACCACTGTCTTCATTCAACACTGACCCTTTTACTACCTGCTCAACTGGTTCTGTTTTGGCACAAAAGCCATTAGTCGTGTGTGTGTGTGTGTGTGTGTGTTCTATTCCTGTCAGCCCTTTAATTTATGAACTTTCCCAACTTAGTGCCACAGGGTCTGCCTTCTCAGTGAACTTTAGAGGAATGCACTACACACACACACACACACACACACAGAAGTATCTACTTTGGCAAAACACACTTTCATATACATCACTTACTGCAGGCACCCACTCGAGCCTTCAAATCTTAAACAGCATTGGCACTCATGATATATTACTGATGACATGCACGTGTGTTATGTGTGTGTATGAAAGTAATCCAATTACCTACTTCACACAAAGACATGATGGTTGGTTTGTAGATTCAGACAACTCACTTACCTTAGAACAACATGGACACAACCTGGCTTCCCTCAACACATATGAAACGAATTAAACCCAAAAACAATGACCTAACGCACAGTGCAAACAGCATGGAAATGAGAAAAGATGAAAAGCTTCACCGAATGAGAGCCACTCTGAGAAAGATCGTGTTTATTGAAAAGAATAGATACCATCAAATTGAGTTATAGCGTTATTGAATTTCATCACCAACTCAAGAGATATTAGGCTGGAGTTACGGTTCATATGTGATGCGACATGTACTTTGTCACCTTTGGATTTGGGGAGGATTGTATCTACCAAATAGCTTTGTACAAAATGCCAACAAAATGGATGTTATTTTAAAGCAAAATGTGTGTAGTGGTTAGCACTGTCGCCTCACAGCAAGAAGGGCCTGGGTTCGAGCCCAGCGGCCTGCAAGAGCCTTTCTGTGCGGAGTTTGCATGTTCTCCCCGTGTCTGCGTGGGTTTCCTCTGGGTGCTCCGGTTTCCCCCACAGTCCAAAGACATGCAGGCTAGGTTAATTAGTGGCTCTAAATTGACCGTAGGTGTGAATGTGAGTGTGAATGGTTGTCTGTGTCTATGTGTCAGCCCTGTGATGATCTGGCGACTTGTCCAGGGTGTACCCCACCTCTCGCCCATAGTCAGCTGGGATAGGCTCCAGCCTGCCTGCGACCCTGTAGAACAGGATAAGCGACAGATAATGGATGGATGGATGTGTATAGTATTTGAATTTGCAGTAATTCAGTTACTCATAATCCTACAAATATGCACATGGCACAGATATAGTCATAGCAGCCCCTATTGATCTGAATAGTACAATCCATCTAAATAGCTTCTCTTTAGAAAAATAAAATGATGTGCCTCCATAATTGATCTTTCATTCATTCCTTCATTCATTGTCTATACCATTTATCCATTGCAGCTTTTGTGTGAGTTGGAGCCAATCCCAACTGACTTTGGGCAAGAGGTGAGATCCACCCTGGACAGGTCGCCAATCTATCACAAAGCTAACACAGAGAGACAGACAGCCATTCACACTCACATTCACACTTATCGGCAATTTAGAGTAACCAGTTGATCTAATCCGCATGTCTTTGGAGTGTAGGAGGAAACCGGAGCACCTGGAGGAAACTCACACAGGCAGAAAGGAAAATCATACTTGCTGTGAGGAGGCAGCGCTAACCACTGTATCACCGTACCACCCCATAACTGATCAGTGTTATCAAAACTCTTTAATAACTTTGGGTCTTGGTATGTTCCAAGGACTGTCCCAATCAAAATGCAGTCACCTGAAGGTGCCTTAAATTTGAAGCCACCACTGGATGTTTCATTCTCGATGTATTCAATCCCATAATTGTGTTTACCAGACTAGAATTGTATGAAAGATTTGACAAACCTGGTGACCACATTGTCACTCCAACACTGGAACATGTTTACAAATGTGATCTAATTGCTTGTTTTGTACACAGGTAATAGTAAACAGCCATTTGTGTCCATAGATTGGTAGAATTTGTTTCATGATTGTTCTTAAAATTAACTGAAGTATTCCCACCTTGTGTCCAGTGTTCCCAGGATAGGCCCTGGATCCACAACAACCCTGACAAGATAAAAATCTGACTGAAGATGAATGCACCTTAACTAAGCAACCTTACATCTCATTTAGATGTACTATACCTAATTAGGGCGGCACGGTGATGTAGTGGTTGGCACGGTCGCCTCACAGCAAGAGGGTTCTGGGTTCAAGCCCAGTGGCTGACGGGGGCCTTTCTGCGTGCATGTTCTCCCCGTGTCTTCGTGGGTTTCCTTCAGGTGCTCCGGTTTCCCTCACAGTCCAAAGACATGCGGTTAGGTTAACTGGCTACTGTAAATTGTCCACAGGTGTAAATGGTTGAGAGGAGAAAACCTCTACAGTAATCCAGTAGAAGGCAACGAGGAAACCACTACTGTAATCCTTCCCTAGAAACTTTGATGGCTGAAGCTGTCAGAGCGGACCTGCCATCAGGCAGAACACTAAAGAAGGAGGATACCTAATGAATAAATGATATACTAAATATGATGATGTCTGAATCATCATATGGTATGATGACTCTAAATGGCGACCCATTTTCGAAATTTGATACTATCATAAAAGTATACCTACTGGAACCTGATCTCATGAAAACATTGTTCAAATTCATACATGCAAGGATTTGTTTTACAACTTGACTTTATTCAACACTAATGAAGTCACTCATCATCATCATCATCCTTCGGCTGCATTTTTCTTGCAGGCAACCACGAGTCCCATCCATTGCCTTCGATCTGCAGCCAATGTAGCAATTGCATCAGGGTGCAAATTGCCCTCTGTGTCCCCTAACAATTTGTGTACATAGTTCAGATAGCTTGTTCTCTGTCGACCTGGATGCTTTTTGCCATGGGCTGGAACATAGAGGGCATATCTCCTGCATGGCTCTTCTTCTGGCATCCTAAAGGCATGTCCAAGGAAGCATAGCTGATGCTGCCATACAGTGTTGATGAGGGGCTGGGTGTTTGTCATTTTGTAGATCTGAACATTGCTCACACAGTCAAGGCATTTGATCTTAAGCATGATTCTATAACAGGATGTGGCAAATGCATTTATCTTGAAGTCACTAACAATAAAGTCACTAACAGTAATTTTCATAACATGTCACACAAATTGAGCTGCTGGACACCATGTGGACCACCTGACATGTCTCAGGTCACACTGAACTACTGCTCAGTAGTTATTATAGTTTGCATTCCAAAACACAATTTTTTGGTTCATAGCACAGCATGAAAGCTTGTACTCCAGATTCCCTTTGTGTTTAGGAAACAGGTGTGTTTATGTGAAACGCTTTCTAAGTTTGGAGATGTGTATTTGTATTACGGACATGCAAGTGCAGAACCAATCAAAAGACCCCCAACGGCAACACAAACCAAAGCAAAGCTGATCCAGCTACTCCTGTGCCAAGCTCATGCCATCTCCTGTTATACACTTACATACTGATGACCCTGGCATGGAAATCTTTTTCCACACACACACTCATACACTACTCATCTGCAGTAAACCATGCCAGCAAAATGCCTCCCATGCACCATTTTTTCCCTTTAAATTCTTATCCACTTTAAAAAAAAAATTAAGTTCCTTAATGGGTTATTTGGTTTGTCCTTCTAATGGATCCATTATAGGGTCTGTCTATGTTTTAGAATGCTATAACCATCTATAGCCATCATTCTTTGTCATTGCACTTCCTTTCTTGCTCTTTTCACCCTGAACTTCTGACCTCCTCTCTGGTTTGGCCACCAAAAGGCCACGAGGCCACTGGACGTCCTGTTTGGGCGGCCCTGCTCTGTGATTGACAGATGGCATGATCAGAGGGAGGACTGAGTCTGCACCAGTCCCCCACTGAGAACAGGCTCTTGCTAGCAATGTTTCAGCTCCTCCCCAAGCTAACGTTCCCTGCTGGGTGACTTTACCATTCCAAAAGGTGCACAGGCGCTTCATTTGCACCAACACAACAACAACAAACAAGGCTTGTGAGTGATATGGGGGCTGCTGTCATCGCCTGTTGCTATTGATTGGCACTTCAAAGCCAGTGTGCCCTTGTGACCCAGAGTTAACTGAGCCTGCTAGCTGCCTGCTATATAATATGAAGAATGGGAATGTGTTCCATTACAACTATGCCATTTTGTTGTAATATTAAGTGATACCCATCTGTCGCTGTGAGGATGTAGAAACATGACACGCCCATAAACAAACTAGGAGGATATAAACCAAGGTGAGTGAAGGGGAAATGAGAGTGTGTGAGGAGTGTGAAAAGAAATCAGCAGGGGAGATGAGAATGTGTGTGGGGAGTATGTGAGCAGGTCAGTGGCTTGTTCCCTTCAGATCTGCTCAAATTTACCTCTCGTAGAGTGAGTGGATCAGTGTGTGAAACTTCACCTCTACTGACAGTTCATGCCCAGCCTCCAAGTCACCCGCATCCCCTCCAGCTCATCTTTTTTTATTGGAGGATATGGTTTCAGCTGTTGCCTTTCAAACAGCCCAGGCTTGTATACTCCCAGGCAGCTTAGGGAAGACTAGATGAAGAGCTAAGAGACACGACAAGACAAGGGCTGTCAAAGCATGACTTTGTACCACTGAGACGGCAGACGATAAGCAGGTTCTGAATTAATTACACTACAGACCTCGTCACAAAATGCCTGGTAGCTTAGGGCCTCTCAGTCTGCCTGAAAGTGCTGACAGAGAGATGTGCATCTCTCTTGTTTTTTACTTCAGCGCTTCAAAGGTTATCATGGGGCTGGGAAAACAGGAATCAGAGAAGCCAGTGGGATAAACTAGATTTGAGAGACTTTGATGAGCCAAGCTCATGCTGAAAGAGGCTTTCATAGAACAGTCTCATCTCTGCTATCAGACCTCTTCTCCTTTTATCATGTTTGAAGATTTGTCAGAAAACAT
The DNA here is from genome assembly GCF_027579695.1 of Neoarius graeffei. Taxonomy (NCBI): domain Eukaryota; kingdom Metazoa; phylum Chordata; class Actinopteri; order Siluriformes; family Ariidae; genus Neoarius; species Neoarius graeffei. The sequence continues at coordinate 37,041,016 of NC_083593.1, read as the reverse complement.
AAACTCATTAAGCAGCTTGCTAAATCTCAGAAGACTGATGTAAAGACAGTTATTTCATAGATGCTATGTTTTCATGTGTGCCTGTCTGTCTTACTTCCCCACTTCAGCAGGGGCCTGTACACCTGAGGCTTCAAAGACAAGGACAAGCCGAGAGAAACAGGAGATGAGAGGACAAAGCTAATAAGTGAGATGTCATCTTTAATGTCAGCCACACAGCATTTTCCTCTCTATTTCATTCGTCTTCTGTGTTCTCATACCGGTACTGTAACATTACCCTAGCTGCCCCAGGCAACAGTATGTCAGTTGGTATTGGCAGGAGTGACAGTGAGGAAGAATCCCATCGGCCAGGCAGGCGAGCAAGAAAACAGGAGAGAGAGAGAGAGAGAGAGAGAGAGAGAGAGAGAGAGAGAATCACATCAGAGACTCCAGCTTGGCCAGGATTAGTCTTGACATGCTGTGTCCTGGGACTCCCTGCTCTAACCATCTCATTAGCCTCTATCTCAACACAAAACACTGCCCTCCGCTAAAGTGCCACTCTGTCTACTTTACTCAAAGCACAATCCATTTTCATTTGGATCGCCTCATGCTTCCCAATTGAATGGATACACAACAAAGCAGCTATCAATTACTCGTGTAGTTTTGTTCTCAATGCGCTGCTCAGTTCAAATCCAAACTGTCAGCAGGCCATTTCTGGAGTCCTGCATAAACTTAAAGAACTACTGACTGTATGAAAAAGTTGTACACAAGCTGGCAGCCGCCACAAACTTATGGTTGACAGCCCACTTTGGTTTTGTAAAACTCCCAAATGTGCAAAACCACAAAACTGACTTCATCTACAATGTGTAGGCCTGTGTTGTTTTATATATTACTGAGTACCCAAAGGAAGAAACAGAGAAAGAGACAGAAAGAGAAAACTACAAGAAATAAAATAAATACACATAATTTCTTGGATCCTTGTGACAGATGTTTAAACACAGCTGATAAATGAGCCTCATTTCTTGTATCGGAAAGAACCCGTATTTCACTCAAGCTTATTTTGGCATATCAAATGTCCTGGCATGCTGATTCTCTGCCACCTGCTTACTTCCAAAGTAACTATTCATGTCAAAGTGGTGTATTTTAGAACATGTGGCTCAGAAGGATTTGTACCAAATTACGCCCCTTTCATCATGGAATGGATGATACATGGTTATAATCAAGTCAAGGTAATTTACTGTAAGTACAAAAAGAAATTCAAGATCTTTTCTATGCATGTTGCACTTTTACCCTTTTCACTGTGTGCCTGTTTTTCAAAATCCCACTGTCTGCTGTCACCCAGAAAAGGATGGGTTTCTTTTTGGGTCTGGTTCCTTTCAAGGTTTCTTCCTTATTACATATCAGGAATTTTTTTCTCCTTGACACTGTCAACTCTGGCTTGCTCATTAGGGATTTAGATCTAATGAGATTTCTGTCAAGTTGAACCATATAGCTGCCCTTGTTGCTGAACACTTACTGACTTACAAATGGGTTGCACAATGTGTCAAACTTCTTCTACTCAATTATTAGGAAGTGATGACTATAGGGACACTGCTGACCAGATAATTTTTTAGATTTGGACAGTTTTCACCCAAAATAATGACACTAACATTGTAATTCAGTGCCAGTAAGGGCCCATGAGGCACTGTAGTATTGTTATGTGGTTTTAAAGCACTGCATAGATTTAACTCGCAGTTACTATTAGAAAAATCTATCCTGTTAGTCCATATGCATGTACAATTAGAGATTAAATCTCATTTTCCATGGACAGTTTGAGTCCTGAGCATCCTCTAGGCTGTTGATACTTATGGCATGTGGACTATTCTTCTCCCAGCAGTGACACTGAGGGGTTCAATATCCACAAAGATGCCATTGCCATGCCATTGTTGCTGGTGTGCTAAGAATAGTCTGTTAAATGATATTCCTGAGATGATCACCAGGTTAAAAATGGACTGGCAAATAGCAACAGATGGTAATTGCATACTTAAATCTATATGTGCATCGGTGTACCTGATAAAATGGCCCCTTGACAACGTAATGGTTTATCTGATTTTTTTTCCAAAAGCTTATAAACTACATTAGTTTAACCCCAAATGAAACTCATTTCAAGTGGATCCTTGTTCTAAATCCAAAAGCCAGGCTTCCAGACACTTCCTTTGGCATGTTTAACGCTGCCTAAGGCTACATCCACACGACAACGGCAACGAGATTTTTTTTTTTAAATATCGCGTCCACATGGGCAACGGATCAGTAAAATATCAGGTTCATATGGCAACGCAATGCTTGCTGAAAACGATGCAATACACATGCCACACCACTACGTGCGCTGTAAGACGGTCCCATCGGAGACACCAGAACAATAGAAGTAGACGCATGCGCATAACTGCGCATGCGCACAGTGACTATCCCTGTCACTGTCACACGCACACACTTTCTCACTCCCTATCCTATGGATATACAGTAGTCCCTTTAAATCACGTGCTCGTTTTTTGAATGGAGACGCAGAAAGAGGAATGAATGGGGGTAGATGGAGAGAGAGAGGAATGAATGGGGGTAGATGGAAGCCGGTACGCCAACATTCTGATATCCTCCAGAATTCTTTAATGGTACGGAATAAATTGAATGCTACACGTTGATGGATTACTTTGTTCTTCTACGCCCTTTTTGAGGAATGTATTGTCGGACTTAAACCAACATCTGAAGAGGTGAGATCGCTCCTTTTTTTTCCCTATTTTTGCTGGCGGGATTGACTCTGCCCTAAGGGCTATTCTCTCACTCTCTCTCTCTCACTTTGCACCATTACACAATAAATATTCACAGTGAAAATATTTTGTCAGCGCATTTCATGAACCAAGTTATAGGATTTGTTGACAACTCACATCGAGTTCGTTACACTTCTACCCAGCGTGAAGCACATGTGCTTGTGACGTCATCGTAAACAAATCCGTTCTACTCATCCAGACGACTTTGCAACGGCTCCGTTGCCAGATTTTTTCACTCTGGAACCCGTTCTCAAAAGATTTCGTTTTGGGGCACCCAAAATGCCGGTGCCGTGTGGACGCCAGGCCGAAACGATAAACAATTTTATCAGATTCACCTGAATCCGTTGCCGTGTGGACAGGGCCTAAGGCTGGACATTTGACTTATAATTTTCTTCTAATGATGAACATCACTCAAACAACCATTTGAATGTAGGCAGCCTGTTTATGGTGGTTCATCTGAACCTCTGATCCACCAGTGCCTTCTTACATATAATGTTTCCTCAAGTTCTTTGTCCTTTTACAAGTCCCTGAGGATAAACTAAACTTCATGACTCTACTACTCTCTCTTTCATTCTCTCTTCTCATTCCTTCTGGCCCTGTAAGCTTCACATTCAATCAGAGTGAAGCCTAACCCTCAGTCTTTGATGGCTCATTTGACCACATGTGGCCCTGGGCTCTCTTTTTCCCTGTGCCAGATATAATAACTTCTTTAGCCCCGACTATTTCATAATTTTACTAGGGCATTTTTCACTGTCAGGGTCAGGGTTTGTAGACTCATAAACCTATTTGGAAGGTCACATGCTTTCATGATTCACTTGTACTCTACAACTTTAGTCTGGCACCCCTGCCTATGTGTGCTCTTTCATCCTTATGTTTAGACCAGTCTCTGATGGTCTATGGGTCTCTAACTACCTAATAAAGCACCATACAATGTTGGCAAAGCGTCTTTAATATGCAGAAGTGTTAAATATTGTCATGACTCAAGCTTAGCAACCTTTCAGCAGCAACAAGTTGATATAGTTGAGATGGTATGTTTGCTCAAGCACTGATTCACTTGTATGGAATTCCAGTATGACCACAATGTGTGTTCAGAGGAACAACATTACAAAATCAGAAACTTACAGTATACTCTGGGTTATACTTTTCTCTTACAAATGAGTTTGGTAATGAATAACACATGACAGGATGTCCTGTAATAGGAATATAATCAAAGATTGGGCCAATGTCATGAAGCAGAGTTGATTATTGATAGGAAACTTTAAAGGACAGCTTTAATTCTGACTGTTACAATACTATCTCTTTATAGAAAGCTTCACCATATCATTGAAAAAAGATAGCAAATGAAGAGATCTTAAATAAAGAAAAAGTTACCTCTCATTAGAAGTTGTGAGTTTCATTATAAGATCATTCTATTATAAATATAAGACCACGAGGCTTATTTTTAGACATATTAACAAATTTTCAGCTCAACATCATATTGTTTTATTGGTAGAGAGTTATGCGTCTTTTTACAAATAAACAGTTGAAATATGCAAATTATTTGCCAATAGAATAAGACAATTTTACGATTTCTCATATCATCTCATTATCTCCAGCTGCTTTATCCTGTTCTACAGGGTCGCAGGCAAGCTGGAGCCTATCCCAGCTGACTACGGGCGAAAGGTGGGGTACACGCTGGACAAGTCGCCAGGTCATCACAAGGCTGACACAGACAACCATTCACACTCACATTCACACCTACGGTCAATTTAGAGTCACCAGTTAACCTAACCTGCATGTCTTTGGACTGTGGGGGAAACCGGGGCACCCGGAGGAAACCCACGCGGACACATGGAGAACATGCAAACTCCACACAGAAAGGCCCTTGCCGGCCACTGGGCTCGAACCCGGACCTTCTTGCTGTGAGGCGACAGTGCTAACCACTACACCACCGTGCCGCCCCAATTTTAAGATTTAAATGAGAAAAAAATATCTACAAATAGGGATTATAATCTTATACTATACTCACCTATTAGTACTGCTAGAGCCATGCTGTTATAGAAAATTAATCATCAATCTTCTGACCAGTTCAAAGAATTTCCTCGCACTATTGAGGTATTTCACTCACGTGACCAAGTCATGTGATGCTGCCATTTTGGACGGCACGGCTCGAATCAGTTTGAATGCGAGGAAGGCGACAAACGAAAAACATAAAAGAAAAAGGAGCGAGATGCAGAAAACACCTTCACTATCCAGCGACGTAGGGCATTTACAGGGCGAGCAGAGGGAGAGGTATTTGCAAAAATTGAGGTTAGCAGGCTTAGAGAATGACATTTACCTGCTTCCACCAGGATTGTTCACTGACAGCTAAGGTTTGTTCACATTTTCATTTACTTTTGGTCCTCAGGATAAACAAAATGTTATTAAATGTCATTGAAATAACTTCTTAGTCTGTTGAGACATGGCCCGTTATAAGTTTTTCCTTTACTGTATTTACTAGTTTACTGAGCGCGCTCCGGGGCTGGCTGGCTGGCGCTAGCTAGCTAGCGCTCCAGGGCTCGCTGGCCGGCTAGCTAGCGCTCCGGGGCTGGCTGGCTGGCCGGCTAGCTAGCGCTCCGGGGCTCGCTCGCTGGCCGGCTAGCTAGCGCTCCGGGCCTCGCTCGCTGGCCGGCTAGCTAGCGCTCCGGGACTGGCTGGCTGGCCGGCTAGCTAGCGCTCCGGGGCTGGCTGGCTGGCTGGCTAGCTAGCGCTCCGGGGCTGGCTGGCTGGCCGGCTAGCTAGCGCTCCGGGGCTGGCTGGCTCAGTAAACTAGTAAATCCAGTAAAGGAAAAACTTGAGACTGAAAGGTTTTAACAGTCATCCAAATGACTGAACGTAAACATTGCTACAGTAACATACCAGCTACTGTTGTTGACATTAGCTAGCTTGCCGTCCAAAATGGCGGACACCGGGGCGTCACGTGACCCTGTGACGTCTGGTGAAATACCTCAATAGCACTGTATTAGGGGTAATATTTGATCTAGTATGTAACAGTTAGGTATGTGGTAATTAAATTAAAATGTATTATTAGTACTTACGAAGTATGTTGGATTTTACAGCACAAACTAACAATTTTGATATGTTATTACATAATATCTCATTTAAAAGCACCTGTCAAGGGTGGGCTATATTAGGAAGCAAGAGAACAGTCAGTTCTTGAAGTTTATGTGTTGGAAGCAGGAAAAATGGGCAAGCATAATGATCTGACGAACTTTGACAAGGGCCAAATTATGATGGCTAGACAACTGGGTCACTGCATCTCCAAAACGGCAGGTCTTGTGAGGTGTTCCTGGTTTTGGTTAATACCTAACAAAAGTGGTCCAAGGAAGAACAATTAGTGAACCAGCAACAGGACCATGGGCACCCAAGGCTCAGTAATGCATGTGGGAAGCGAAGGCTAGCCTGCCTGGTCTGATCTGAAAAAAGAGCTACTGTAGCACAAATTGCTGAAACAGTTCATGCTGTCCATGATGGAAAGGTGTCAGAACACACAATGCATTGCAGCTTGCTTCAGTCCCCATGATGACCCCTGTCCACCACCGAAAGCACCAACACTGGGCACATGAGCATCAGAACTGGACCATGGAGCAATGGAAGAAGGTCCCTGGTCTGAGGAATCATGTTTGAAGAGATGGTATCAGGATGCACTATGTGAAGAAGGCAAGCCAGCAGAGGCAGTGTGATGCTCTGGGCAATGTTCTGCTGGGAAACCTTGGGTCCTGGCGTTCATGTGGCTGTTACTTTGACATGTACCTAAACATTTTTGCAGACAAAGTACACCCCTTCATGACAATGGTATTCTTTAACAGAAGTACCCTCTTTCAGCAGGATAATGCACCCTGCTACACTGCAAAAATTGTTCAGGAATGGTTTGAGGAACATAAAGAGTTGAAGGTGTTTACTTGGCCTCCAAATTCCCCAGATCTCAATCTGATAGAGCACCTGTGGGATGTGGTTTCTATCTTCTGGGGTGGAGGGAGGGGGTGTTCAGTGTTTAAGTGGGCATATGGTAAGGTTCATAGTTAAATAAAAAAAAATAGGGAGGAAAAAAAAACCTTCCTCCTTGGGCCATGCCCACTTTGAGTTAAAAATCCAGATACAAATACAGACGCTTGGAGCATTAAGTAAATAGTGATACAGATTGCGGCATTGTGTTACATACGCGCGTATCTCCTGCAAAAATTTAATGCAATAATGTCATTAAGCATAAGCTTTGCTATCAGTCAAAACAGTAGCAGCTGTCTCCTTTATGTTGGTTAGGAAGAATAGCATCACTGAGACCTAATCAAATCAGAGAAGATAGCAAGGCTTCACTTCCAATTGAGGCACTTAAGTCTGACATGTGTCTCTACCTTTGATATCTCCGTCTCTAAATGACAGAGGGTGTCAGAATGTCAGATTGTGTTCCTCCATAGTAATGACAGAATTGATCATGTGTGTGGTGGTGGAGTCTCCATTTCCTTTTCTTTATTTTATATTGTGCTTGAACATTATGCATTGCCTTAATGGAAACCTTATGTAGCTGAAATGATTTACATTGTTATATCACCATATCAGACAAAGGAATTTCCCAACCACAAAAAGCAACATTAAAAAAACACACCACAGTGATTTGTGTACATAGTTTTACTGTGACTTACTGTTATTTTTCAACATTCGATGTTAGAATTATAATGTGGAGCATTATTCTGAATGACACTTTTGCACTCTATATATAGTTTAACATCTTTAAGTGACAATGGAGAAGAAAGAATGGAATGATAATGTGGAATATTTAGGCATATTAATACCTTTCTGTAAAAAAAAAAGCACATCCCATTTTTGACACTTATAATCTGAATTTTAATAGAAGCTAGTTCATCTAAAGCAGTTAAAACGAGTAATAAGAAATAGTGAACATTTCCACAAGCAGAATGTTTTCTCAAAACATCTTCCCACACCTGTGCTTCTGTTTGTATAGTTTGCATATCAGGCTTTCACTTCCGATTGAGGCTTTTACATCTGACATGTTTTTCTCTCTTTGATATCCCACTTTCAAAATGACAGATAACGTCAGGATGAGATTGTGATGAGAGGAAAAACTCAGTAAACTGAATGGATCATATGGTGGAAATTAGCTCGTGTCTGTGTTGGTGTGGGTGGTGGTGCTCTTGTGAGTCTTTCTGACCCCTTAATATCGCATCAAATGTCTGATCTTCTTCCTGTCTGCCGTCTGAACTCTCATCATGTGTTCCTTTGCCAATTTGTCACACTTAATCGGTCAAGAAAGAAAACATTTAAAAAAAAAAAAGGAAAGGCTGTGACTGCTCCAGGAAAGATTGCAAAGAAGGAGCAGAAGAAGAAAAAGAGTAAAGAGGGGAATCACTGCTGTGCGGCATGTTTAAGCTCTCAATAGCTCTCATTCTTGAGTGCAAGAGCATGAACAGAGAGCAAGGGAAAGAGATAAGAGAACAATGCTGCTGTTGTTGATGTGTGTTTTTTTTTAAAATCTGAAATAAATCACTGGCCCCCCTCACTTTGTCAGGCACTTTGGAGTGTGCAGGAACTTATAATGGATGGCTTGTAGGACTGTTGCAGAAACAACACTCTTGAAATGCAACCAGGAAAACTATTATACAGCTCACTTCTGGTCAAAGATGTGGGAAAGCTTGAGCAGCCCCTAAATTGCTCTGCTGTTCACATGATTCTCAACATTTTAATCATACTTAAAGCAAATTACATTTGTGGTCCAAACAATTAGACAAAACGAGGTCTTGAAATGGCTTTTAGGCATTTGTGTTGTTTAAGACTGCTTGATTATGATTTGTATTACTAGCAACATTTGGCGATTTTTTTTTTAACATGCATTAGGTGCTGAGTTAGGTATGTGTTCAGCCTTTTGTTTATTTCATATCCTGAAGGAAGTATATGGATTAAATGTTTATTGAATTTCATCCAATTTAATTCATTCGCTAACTGTTAAAGCTTTCATAAGCTTGAGTAGTTAGCTTGATACATTAATATCCAAGTCTTTATCGTAGCAGCTTCAGCTTTAACAATCTCTGCCACCATATTTAGAAGTTGGAATAATGTATATTGGACACGACAGGACAATATACACAGTAAAAAGCTGTCATCTATTGTTGCCTAGTTAAACAAATGACCTAGAACATGACCACTACTAGGTCCCTAAGGAACAGTCCGTGGTCGCATTATCTAGCTCACTCACTTATTATTATGGTAAAATTATGTGATAATTGGATTTTAATGTTTGATTTAATTTGATACAAGGACACAATCCCTTTAGTATTTGATTTTTTATTATTACTGAAGCATAAAGTCTGAGAAATACCCAAGAGATTGCATATCCTAAGCAAAACCACCTTTACTGGCAAGAGACTTGCAGCATCAGTGAATCTTGGAGAGAGCAAGAAGGTAGTGCAGAAAGATTCTTTAAAAAAAAATTGTACAAAAAGCCTCAAGACAGAAAGTTAACACTGAACTGAATTTATATCAGAAAACTTATTTCTTTTTCTTTATTCATTCCTGTAGGGCCCTGAAAGTTCTGCATTGCAGGGTTCCAGGGTAAGGACCACTGGTGCTCTTTACTTGGAAAAAAACAAACTAGGAGCACACAAAAAACTTTAGATACATTATTAATTTGGGGAGTTGTCATCAAACAGTAAGTGGGTAACATCAAGCTGAGTTGGTCAAACTGTTAAACTAGTGGCTTGGTCAAACTTGGTGGCTTTTATATATATATATATATATATATATATATATATATATATATATATATATATATATATATATATATATATATATATGGATATATCCATCCATCCATTATCTGTAGCTGCTTATCCTGTACAGGGTCGCAGGCAAGCTGGAGGCTATCCCAGCTGACAATGGGTGAGAGGCGGGGTACACCCTGGACAAGCCGCCAGGTCATCACAGGGCTTTTATATATAAATATATATACATATATATATAAATATATATGTACTATCAGCTGGATAGTACAGTGGTAATGCTCACTGACTACGACGTGGGAGATCGGGGTTTGAATCCCGGTCGGGGCAAAACATCATCCAGTAAGGGTCCTTAGGCAAGACAATGATATATCAGCCTACCTCAGGAATGAGTGAAGACATAACTGATAGAGTCATACCGGCTCAGACGTTGCCCGGGTCAACAAGGTCTGCGTCAGTTGCTAGGGAACTGAGAAAATGAGAAATGGGCTACTGGAATAAGACATCGATGGACGAGGACAGAAAATACGGAATTGCTGGAATGCTACTATACAAGCAATCCCAGAGAGAGGGGATACATGCAGCGAATGTGGGACCATTTGATACTTCAAAACCCACAATCAAGGCTATTAGCCCAGTGTTCCAACATCCGTAATCGAAATCTACTATCACAACTAGAGATTAATGAAATACAACAACGATGCTACGGCAAGGGGGAGCCAGGAAGACAGGTCAGCGGGGAGATGTCATCATCATCCCCACAACCAGAGATTGGGTACCAAGCCCTAACAGCTAACAGCCTCAACACAAGAGCTGCTGACCTGAGAAGGAAGATTGTGACCCAACTGGAAACCTGGAGCCCCCGACGAATACCGAAGCTGAGTTGTCAAGTACCTTCAGAAGATCTACTAGTAGATGTGAATGCTGCTCTGAAGACAATCTCCACAAGAACCATCACTGAGACCAACAAGCTGCTACACAGTACAGCAACAGTAATGGAGATGCTTGGACACAAGGTGGGCTCAGGACATAACAAACAGTATCCACCATGGAAGAGATGATTAGAGGCCAAGATAAAGGCAGCATGGAGAGAAGTTAGCCAGCTAGCTGAACTACAGAAAGGGAACATGGTGAATAAAGGGGCACCCAGGAAGTACAACTCACTCTCCATACCAGAGGCACTCGAAACTGCCAAACAGCAACTAACAGCTCTGGCCACCCGGTTGAAGAGATACACCAAGGAGGGAGAGGCCAGGAGAATAAACAAGCTGTCCTCCACTGAACCAGCCAAGGTGTACTCTCAGTGGCAGGGGAACAACAACCGGTCAGACCCACCAAGAGCTGAGGTGGAAAAATACTGGAAAGACATATGGGAAAGAAAGGCATCACACAACACCGATGCCCAATGGTTAGTGGACCTAAGAGCTGACCACAGCAACCTCCCAGAACAAGAACCAGTAACCATCTCAATGGCAGACGTCCAAGAAAGAGTGTCAAAGATGAAGAGCTGGACAGCACCAGGCCCCGATATGATCCATACGTACTGGCTGAAGAAGCTAACCGCACTCCATGAACGCCTAGCAGCACAGATGAACCAGCTGCTGAGGAATGGGACCCACCCAGAATGGCTAACCCAAGGCAGGACAGTCCTAATCATGAAGGACCCCCAGAAGGGACCCATCCCATCCAACTACCTTACCTGTCTCTGCACAACATGGAAGGCCTTGTCAGGCATCATTGTGGCAAAAATGAGTAAGCAAGTGGCTCAATACATGAGCGAGGCACAGAAAGGAATTGGCAGTAACACCAGAGGAGCCAAGCACCAGCTACTGGTCGATAGAACAGTCGCCCGAGACTGTAAGAAGAGACAGACCAACCTGTGCACTGCCTGGATTGACTACAAGAAAGCCTACGACTCAATGCCACACACATGGATACTGGAATGTCTGGAACTGTATAAGATCAACAGGAACCTAAGGACCTTCATCCAGAACTCAATGGAAATGTGGAAGACAACCCTAGAGGCCAACTCAAAACCCATTGCCCAAGTCAACATCAAGTGCGGCATATACCAAGGAGATGCGCTATCACCACTGCTGTTCTGCATAGGCCTGAACCCCCTCAGTCAGATCATCACGAAGAGCGGCTATGGGTACCGATTCCGTAGTGGGGCAACAATCAGCCACCTGCTCTACATGGATGACATCAAGCTGTATGCCAGGAATGAGCGAGAAATAGACTCGCTGATCCAAACCACCCGGATCTACAGCAATGACATAGGGATGTCATTCGGATTGGACAAGTGTGGCCAGATGGTCTCAAAGAGAGGCAAGATGATCCGGACTGAGGGGATTGACCTACCAGAGGGCAACATAGGTGATATCCAAGACAGCTACAAGTACCTTGGCATCCCACAGGCTAATGGAAACCATGAAGAGGCCACAAGGAAGTCAACCACAGCCAAATACCTCCAGAGAGTAAGGTAGGTCCTGAAAAGTCAGCTGAATGGTAAGAACAAGGTCCGAGCCATCGACATGTACGCACTACCAGTCATCAGATACCCCGCTGGTATCATAACCTGGCCAAAGGAGGAGATAGAAGCCACAGATATCAAGACTAGAAAGCTCCTCACCATGCATGGAGGGTTCCACCCCAAGTCCAGCACCCTGAGACTATACACTAAGCGGAAAGAGGGAGGCCGAGGGCTAGTGAGCATCAAGACCACGGTCCAGGATGAAACATCAAAAATCTGAGAATACATCAGAAAGATGGCCCCAAAGGATGAACTGCTAAGTGAATGTCTCAGGCAGCAGAACCCTGATGAGAGTGCAGAGGAGGAGGAGGAACAGACAACCTGGAGGGACAAACCCCTACATGGCATGTACCACCGTCAGATAGAGGAAGTGGCTGATATCAAGAAATCCTACCAGTGGCTGGATAATGCAGGACTGACAGACAGCACAGAGGCACTAATCATGGCAGCACAAGAACAGGCCATAAGCACAAGAGCCATAGAGGCCAGGATCTACCAGAGTAGATCAGACCCAAGATGCAGACTGTGCAAAGAAGCCCCTGAAACAGTCCAGCACATAGTAGCAGGGTGTAAGATGCTAGCTGGATCAGCGTACATGGAGAGGCACAACCAAGTGGCTGGGATAGTATACAGGAACATCTGCAACCAGTATGGAATAGAAGTACCCAAGTCCCAATGGGCCATACCACAGAAGGTGGCTGAGAACAACAGGGCCAAGGTTCTGTGGGACTTCAGCTTCCAGACTGACAAACAGATCCTGGCTAACCAATCAGACATAGTGGTGGTGGACAAAGAGCAGAAGAGGGTGGTGGTGATAGATGTAGTGATCCCAGCTGACGCCAACATCAGGAAGAAGGAACATGAGAAACTTGAGAAGTATCAAGGGTTGAAAGAGTAGCTGGAACGGATGTGGAAGGTCAAGGGTTGCGTGGTCCCCGTGGTAGTGGGGGCACTTGGGGCAGTAACCCCCAAACTGGGAGAGTGGCTCCAGCAAATCCCAGGAACAACATCTGAAGCCTCAGTCCAGAAGAGCGCAGTCCTAGGAACATCGAAGATACTGCGCAGAACCCTCAAACTCCCAGGCCTCTGGTAGAGGACCCGAGCTTGAGGATGACATGGATACCACCCCCCCGCCGGGGGTGAGAAGGAGATTTTTTATATATATATATATATATATATATATATATATATATATATATATATATGAAATGTATTTTAAAATATATTTTATTTATTTTTACTACAACTATTTTTAACTTTTTAAAGTAAAACACTAAAACACAAATCATTGTCTGCATTTAGCAGTCATTGTTTAATTACTGAATTCAAGAAAGCCCAAAGTTTCTGCTGAAAATGATGACTTCAATTACTCAACATTCCCATATCGAGTTCCCAAGTTAGTATGCTTTGGTCCCACTAATACATTTAGTCCATTGTACAGAATAGATATATTTACAAAATATTAGAATTTGGATTTTGACATTTAAGCACTAATATGACCGTTAAAAAATGATTTGCCAGTAGCTGTCAAAATATTTCAAAATCAACTTCATGAGTCTCATATATGAGTCGTTTTGTCTGGTCTTGCATGTTAATATTCCCATACTGAATCAGTAAAATCCAAATGAGTCCCATCACAGTCAGTAAGATGTTTATACAGTGGTGCTTGAAAGTTTGTGAACCCTTTAGAATTTTCTGTATTTCTGCATAAATATGACCTAAAACATCATCAGATTTTCACACAAGTCCTAAAAGTAGATAAAGAGGAACCAGTTAAACAAATTAGACAAAAATATTATACTTGGTCATTTATTTATTGAGGAAAATGATCCAATATTTCATATCTGTGAGTGGCAAAAGTATGTGAACCTTTGATTTCAGTACCTGGTGTGACCCCTTGTGCAGCAATAACTGCAACTAAATGTTTCCGGTAACTGTTGATCTGTCCTGCACACCAGCTTGGAGGGATTTTCACCCATTCCTCCATACAGAACAGCTTCAATTCCGATGTTGGTGGGTTTCCTCACATGAACTGCTTGCTTCAGGTCCTTCCACAACATTTCAATTGAATTAAGGTCAGGACTTTCACTTGGCCATTCCAAAACATTACAATTTTTCTTCTTTAACCATTCTTTGGTAGAATGACTTGTGTGCTTAGGGTCGTTGTCTTGCTGCATGACCCACCTTTTCTTGAGATTCAGTTCATGGGCAGATGTCCTGACATTTTCCTTTAGAATTCACTGGTATAATTCAGAATTCATTGTCCCATCAATGATGGCAAGCCGTCCTGGCCCAAACCATGATACTACCACCACCATGTTTCACAGATGGCATAAGGTTCATATGCTGGAATGCAGTGTTTTCCTTTCTCCAAACATAATGTTTCTCATTTAAACCAAAAAGTTCTATTTTGGTCTCATCCGTCCACAAAACATTTTTCCAATAGCCTTCTGGCTTGTCCATGTGATCTTTAGCAAACTGCAGATGAGCAACAATATGTGCTTTTTGGAGAGCAGTGGCTTTCTCCTTGCAACCCTGCCATGCACACCATTGTTGTTCAGCATTCTACTGATGATGGACTCATGAGTATTAACATTAGCCAATGTGAGAGAGGCCTTCAGTTGCTTAGAAGTTACCCTGGGTTCCTTTGTGACCTCGCCGACTATTACACGCCTTGCTCTTGGAGTGATTTTTGTTGGTCGACCACTCCTGGGGAAGGTAACAATGGTCTTGAATTTCCTCCATTTGTACACAATCTGTCTGACTGTGGATCGGTGGAGTCCAAACTCTTTAGAGATGGTTTTGTAACCTTTTCCAGCCTGATGAGCATCAGCAACGCTTTTTCTGAGGTCCTCAGAAATCTCTTTTGTTCATGCCATGATACACTTCCACAAACATGTATTGTGAAGATCAGACTTTGATAGATCCTCGTTCTTTAAATAAAACAGGGTGCCCACTCACACCTGATTGCCATCCCATTGATTGAAAACACCTGACTCTAATTTCACCTTCAAATTAACTGCTAATCCTAGAGGTTCACATACTTTTGTCACTCACAGATATGTAATATTGGATCACTTTCCTCAATAAATAAATGGACAAGTATAATATTTTTGTCTAATTTGTTTAACTGGGTTCTCTTTATCTACTTTTAAGACCTGTGTGAAAACCTGATGATGTTTTAGGTCATATTTATGCAGAAATATAGAAAATTCTAAAGGGTTCACAAACTTTCAAGCACCACTGTACATATGGAAGCAGCATCCATTCAAGCTTTGGCAAATTAGATGGAGTACCTATGATCATTTTGGAATAAAGAAGTCAGCATGAAAGCAGTCAAACAAAGCACTGAAGAAAACAGCAAACAGGGGAAAAAACAGTTTTGTGCAAGGAATGTTTGAGGCAAGATATAATTTAAAATGCAATTTGAGGAAAAGTCCAGTGTGTGTGTGTGTGTGTTGTTTGGATAAAGACATCTGGCTAATTGGAAGACACTCTGTGAGAAACTCATACACACATACATGTTCATATTGAACAGGGGTGGACAAAGTGCAGAGAAATTAAAGTATCTCACCAGAAATATACTCAATATTAAAAAGTAAAAAGTAAATGTTTGTAACTAATTAAATTATGTTAATTTAATATTCTCATGTGAAAAGTAACTTTTACTGATTATATAATACTGCTAGACAATTTTTGTTTCAAAACAACTATGCTGTATTGCCTGGAAACTTACAGTCTCTGTAAGTTTTCTATATTTACCATTGGCTAGAAATTAACTTGCGGCATAGGCAATTTCTGTTAGTTACTAGAATCGATGTTAGTCTAACCTTGTCTGACCTGGCATAGGCTACTCTAATCTGGCATTAGCAAAGATAGCAAGCTAACTTAGTTAAATATTGCCAGTGTGAGGGCAGCCCGGGGAAACCACCACATAAGCAGCGTATCGTTCCTCACTCTACTGCTCCAGTGGTACTGAACAGACAACAGCACTTCAACACCACCATTTTGGACAGCCGAAAGTAGCGTGGCTATGGAGCGGGGCCAGCTGATCAGACATGGCTGGAGCAGTATAATTGGTGCCTCAATTCACCCTCCCCAAGCATCCAGGGGAGTGTAAAGAGGCATAGCCACAATCAGAGGTTAGTGAAGCTCTCTCAGTGCACACATGCTGATTCTCACTCTCCCTCTTCACTCAGGAAACCTCGCTGATGCTGAGGACGATGCCAAAGACTACAAAGAGGTTTTCCTTCACTGGATCCAGCCACCTTCACTGCCTCTGGATGATCACTGAAAGACCCAGATGCAGCCAGCCCCCGCCTGCAACTTCACTGCCAGACAGCTTGGGCACTCTGGCAAATGCACTGACTGCACGCTTCACTTCCCTTACACTTCCCCACCCTTCTGTGTTCTCCCAGTGCAGATGTGAGTGCCACACTGGTGGAGATTTTGGCATGAACACGGCACCCCCTTCCACCCCTCACCTGGAACCACTCTTGCAGTACCTCCTGGAAAACAGCCTCCAGCAACAGCAGGTGACCCAAGAACTCATCAAAAAACTTCTGGTCACCACCCAGGAGCTGCTACAGCAACTGGCCAGAGCCTCTCTGCTACCAGGTTGCCTGCTGGACTCCCGGCAGGAAGCGCTTTGTCTGCTCCACAAGCTGACCCCTGCAGATAATGTTGAGATGTACTTGTGCACCTTTGAGCAGACTGCATTTCGGGAGGGGTGGCTTGAAGAAGTATGGGCCCAGGCTCTGGCTCCTCTCCTCATCAGAGAGGCCCAGCTGGCATACTTTAGTCTTCCACCGGCCCTGGCAGAGGATTACTTGCTCTTAAAAGAGCAAATCCTGGGGTGCTGTAGGTTTTCTGTCTACCAGGCCACAACAGAGTTCCATCACTGGGTGTACCGGGCTGAGATCAACCCTCACAGCCAACTGAATGCTTGGCTGAAGACTACCAAGCATTGTCTGCAGCCCAAGCAGCACTCAGCCATGGAGGTCACAAAGTGGATTGCCATGGATCAGTTCCTCTGGGCGCTGCCTCCAGCAGAATGCATGGCCATCAGCATGAAGGCACCCAAGACCCCACAGAGCTAGTTGAGGCCCTCAAGTGCTCCCTGGCAATGCTGGACATCAGCGAGCAAGGCAAGCCAGCTCCAGCCTCTGTCAGGCCTGTCCACACCTCATCTTGGGCCCCTGTGGAGCCCCAGGGACATCCTCAGTGGGCTGCTCATCCTCCCTCTCCTGCCGATGAGCCCATGCCGAATGCATCTTAGCCACTCTCAGCCATTCAGACCCAGAAACTGTGGCTTGCTGGCTGCATCATCCACTCACTTGCCAGGCCTCATCTTCCAAGTGTCCCAGTGCAGGTCAAGGGGCAGCCAGTGCAAGCCCTCCTGGACTCTGGCAGCACCATCATGCTGGCCTGTTCCTAACTCTTGCCCAAGGCAATGGGGTGCTGCAGTACAGTCAAGGTCGCCTACGTGCATGGGGATGCTCAAGAGATGGCCACCACCTATGCCCACACTGGGGAAGAGAGAGGTGAGTGGAAAGTGTCTGTAGGTGTGGTACCTGATCTCCTCATCCCTCTCCTCCTAGGTCAGGACTGGCCTGGATTTCCAAGGGAGCTGCCTGCCACCAGGAGGATGAGGAGACCTCTGGACCACACCTCAATGCCCCAAGATGTGTGCCTGATTGGGGAACATGAGGAAGCCAAGGACTATGCTGCTGAAGGTGAGTCGCATACCACTTCTAACCCACTCTCATTTGTGTTTAAGCAGGTGACATGCAAAGGGAATTTTGGGCAAGGGCAGAAGCAGGAAGAGCAGCTGGAAAACTGTGGGGGGCAGGTGCGCTTTATTGAGGGCAAAGACCAGCAGCCAGGGCAGCCAGTCCCCAGCTTCTACTTCCTGGTCCACCAGGGCCTACTCTCCCAGCACACTGAATGGTGAGGCCAAGGTGTGGACCTGCTGGTGGTTCCCTGCTCCAAGGCAGATGTGATGATGCACCTAGCCCACTCCCTCCCCTTGGGTGGTCACCTGGTGAGCCAGAACACCCTTGAAAAAATAAGGGCTGGTTCCTCTGGCCAGTGAATATCTGCCAGCAGTGCCCCCAATGTCAGCACACTGCCCCCCCCCCCCCAAAAAAAAGACCTGCTCCTACCCCACTCATGCCTCTCCCAATCACTGATAATCCCTTCTAGAGGGTGGGCATGGATCCGGTGGGTCCCCTTCCCAAGTCTGCCCAGAGCCACAAACATATCCTTGTCATCATGGACTACGCCACCCAATACCCTAAGGCAGTCCCCCTGTAGAAGGCCACCTCCAAGAACATCACCTGGGAACTGGTTTTGCTGTTTTCCCATGTGAGGCTCCCCATAGACATTCTCACTGATCAAGAGACCCCATTCATATCAAAATTAATGGTGGATGTCTGTCAGCTGTTGCAGGTCAGGCTGTTGCAGGTCCCCTACATCCTGTTTGCCATCCAGGAAATGCCCCAAGAGTTCACTGGCTTCACCCCTTTGAGCTGCTGTTTGGATGAAGGCCCCAGGACCTCCTGGATGCGGCCAAGGAGGCCTGGGAGGAGAAGCCCTCACTGTTCAGGATGATGATTGAGCATGTGAGAGAGATGCAGGAGCGCATTAACAAAGTGGTCCCCATCATGCACCATCACATGCTTGCCACCCAGGCCAAGTAGAGCCGCTACTACAACCACGCTGCGCAGCTCCAGGAGTTCCAGCCCAGTGATCGAGTGCTACTACTCATCCCCACTGCCAACTGCAAGTTCCTTGTGCAATGGCAGGGCCTCTACACAGTGGCAGAGCATGTCAGGCTAGTGAACTACTGCCTGCAACAGTTGGGTAAGTGCAAAGACACTCAACTATATCATGTTAATCTGCTAAAGCACTGGATTGAGCCCCTTCCTCTGCTCTCAGCCCACACCCTTGTGTCCCTAGATCCTCCAGGGCATGCACTGATCCAGCTCAAAGAAGACAGCTCTCCAGCCAATAGCACCAAGAGCTGGGAGAGCTGCTGGACCAGTATGCAGATGGGTTTGCAGCAGAACCAGGTCAGACCCACCTGATCCAGCACAACATCCAGACCACCCCCCTCCCCTGGGGTGGTCATTTGTCAACACCCCTCTCATGTCCCAGATGCCCACCATTGTGTGAATGAGGATGAGGTGGCAAGAATGCTACAAAGTGGCATCATCAAGGAGTCCATCAGCCCCTGGTCAAGCCCCATCGTGGTAGTACCCAAGCCTGATGGAAGTCTGAGACTATGCAATGACTTCAGGAAGCTCATTGTGGTCTCAGACTTTGACAGCTATCCCCTGCCCAGAGTGGATGAACTGGTCAACAGCGCTTGAGCACCACTGTTTTGGACAGCTGAAATCAGCATGGCTATGGGGCAGGGCCAGCTGATCAGACATGGCTGGAGCAGTATAATCAGCACCTCAATTCACCCTCCTCGAGCAGCCAGGAGAGTATAAAGAGGCCCCTCCACAATCAGAAGTTAGTGAAGCTCACTCAGTGCACACACGCTGATTCTTGCGCTCCCTCTTTACTCAGGGCATCTCACCGATGCTGAAGACTACAGAGAGCCTTCCCTTCATCGCCGCCAGATCTGGCTGCCTTCACTGCCTCTAGACGATCACTGAAAGGCCCAGACGCAGGCCCCTGCCTACGACTTCACCTCTGGCCAGCTTGGGCCCTCTGGCACCTGTACTGATTGCATGCTTCACTTCCCTTACACTTCCCCAACCTTTTCTCATTAAAACTTTCACCTTTTTTGCACAAAATCTCTGGATTGCATATCTGTGTTCTCCTGCCACAGCAGTAAGTGCCTCACCAGTTAATGTTAGTAAATTAGTGAAACTTACCTCAGCATGCTTTTTCAAATTAGATGGAGTTCATACCTTTTAGGGAAGCAAAGGAGATGCCTCATTTTATATGATTCTTTGCTTACGCCAGTGAATTGAACCTTTTTATTGAGGTAAGGCCAGGGGGCGCTCATCCTCAATTTCCACTCTGCAGTGTGGTTGGTGGCTTATCCATATTCAGACTCACATGCGCAGTTATAGCACTTATTAAATGATTTAGTATGAGAAGGTCATGGCAAGTAAAGTATGATCTAATTAAAAAAGAAAAAAAAGAAAGAAGCAGTTTTCTTGGAAATGTAATTAAGTAAGATGGAATTAAGTATGAGTATTAAGTGTTAAGTATTCATTAGCTAAGTAAGGTATAAATACTCCCAAATAATCAAAAAAACAAAATCCATCCCTGACTATAATCCTGATAATCTTATACTGGATCTGGGAGCCTGACCTTAGGCAGGAAATCAAATGCTACATATTTTTGTAATGGTGGCATTTCACACTTGTACAAAGAGATTTACTGGTGAGCCTTATGAAAACACTGCGCTGTTGGGAATCCGCTTCAGGGTTTATAGCTCCAGGCCATCCGTGTTACTCTTGTTTTCACAGAACTCTCTTAAACTGGAAATACAGCCAGAGCAGGTTAGTCTGACCTATTTCACATTTTCTCTCTAGTGTGTTTAGACTACTAGGTCATTTCAATTCTGAAAATATGCTCGTGCTGCTCATGTTTCATAGTCACTGCTCAGTTCAGAGTACAATTCTAAACGGGAACGCTGACCTTTTGAATACAGCTTTTCCTACCATTTCTAACATTCAAAACTTCCCTTCAAGTGGCCCATATTTCAACACTGAGCTTTATCACATATTTTTTCAGTTTGCTTTAATGAGCATTCTCTTTTATTTGAACCTTTGCAGAATTGCAGCCATTACTTGTAAAAAGAAAATTCTATGAGCTTTTATTTAAAAGTCTTTTTAATAAACGAGGTGTGACTAATGTTGTGTCATGAGTAAATCCTGATGATAACATTTCTTAGCTATTATATTTTAATGCCACAACTTTCCTTTGTGCAATCATAACTGGCTCACTAGTCATCTATAGCCAGAAAGTTCATATAAAAGCCAAAGCACATCCGTGTCCCTAGAGGAACATGCCTGCAGCAATTGACCATATTTATTTTTTCCATTATATTCAGAAAGATCCAAAGATCTGAGCTGATTTGGAATGCAGGAGGAAAGCCAGCACTAAGGGAACCATAAATCTCCTCTTTCAGCAGTTCATTTATGATATTTAGCCTGCACATATCATCATAACAACTTGAGACGTTCCGATAAAACCAGCCAGTGTTGTATCAAATCTGAGGGAAGGAAAATTGGAGGTTTTCTTAACACACTCATCACTACCAGGTTTATTAACACACTCAGCACTTCCAAGCTGAGATTACATGCCTTTTGACAGAAAGGCTGAAGTTATGGAGGCATTTAAGTATGCACACATGTGCTGTGACTGCTGTCTGTTAGTCCCGACTTATTGGCCCTGACAGCTCACATTAATATATCAAATTAAAGTGACAGTGATGCTGACAGGCTCAATTTGACCTCTGTCAAAGCACGCACACATGTCCTCCTGGAGTTGTTATATTTCCCTTCAGACGCACAGACATACACACAAATGCACATGTGCATACATACTTTGTCATTGATAAAGACCACAAAGCTCATGAATTAAACCCAGGCCACCAAAAGTAGATATGGTTGCATTCTTATGGACAAAATTCTAACTCTGCTATGCATACATATGAGCATGTGTACAGTATATAAACTCTGATGTAAACACTGACCTTTTAAGGACACTGTATATTTTAGTACCCCAAAATTATACCATTTCTTTCTCTCTCTCTCTCTCTCTCTCTCTCTCTCTGTCTCTCTCTCGCTCCTCCTCCTCTGAACTCCTGTGGTGTCAGCTCAATGACTGCTTGCTGAGGAAATGTGTATTGAAGTCTAGGGGGTTTTGACTAACCTCTGAGGCCAAGAACACTAATACCAGATGGCAGTTTTTTCCACTGAGAAGCATGGAAATTCAGGCTGCCACTATATCCACTCTTACCTCTGATCCTCCATGTCTCTGGCCATCGTTTGCCTCTGCTTCTACCAAGTGCATTTGTTCCACATCATTTCAGCCTGCCTCATTCTCCATCCACTCATCCTACCGTCTGTTGAACATCAACTTGAACCAGAACAAAGACTCCAGGTTTCCAAAACCCATATATCTGCCATCATGATAATCCTGACAATCTTTACCTGCTACAGCATCAAGCTTTTCTTTCCTTTAACAGCCCTCTCTGCTATAATTTTAGGAAATAGCTCAGTGATTTTGGAAAACGTTGTCCTGAAGCCTAACTTACAACATGGACACGTCTACTACTACTATATGCCAAGAAGGCTCTTTCAAAAGAGGGTAACAAAAAAGCAATATAATTCTCATCGCACTGACTTCAGTCCAATCCTGTCCCATATGTCAGTTTGATGGATTGAGAAGCGTTTTCGTGCACTCTCGTCCGCAGAGGTGATCGATGGCCGGTAAGCTATTCACCAAACCCACTTCTCACTGCGACCTGGGCCATCACATGCAATTTGTCAAATGAGACACTGGAGTTTGTTTGGGAGAGTGTGGAAGCAAAATGTGTTCAGACAGGAATGAGTAGTGTAATTCAATCTGACCACAGCAGCGATGCCTTTGTTTACGAAGACTGAATCAGGAACAAGGCCCAAACCCACAGAGGGGAAGTAATTTTACATTATGGACAGGACAAATCTATATCTGAGAGTTGAATCATGGGTTTTTATAGCAGGTTTGAACCAACACAAACCATATATGAATCACTCAAATGACATCCCACCAACATAATAAGAAAAATAGAGTAGACTACATTTAATTTCCCCAGGTATTCATAATTTTGTGCGTAGTCTTCTAGCAGCATATACACTGCCTTAACGCATTAACTCATACACTGTCTTTCCAGCCTCAAACTTTTACCTTTGACTTGCATCATTTTTGTAAGAGTTCTGACTGCAATTAAAAGGGTAGTATTGCTTCCTTTCATTGTACTCAGAACCTGAAAAAACAACCTCCGGCCAGGAGTTTTGAAATGGAAAGGTCACCCAAGTCAGAATTCCCAGTCAGAAACTTGGGCAAGATCCACATCTTTTGTATTCATTCTAAAAAAGACACTTAGCCTTTTGGTGAAAAAGAAGTGAAAATGGTAGTGTAGATGTAAACATTAATCAGTATTCTCTGTAGTTTTAAAGGTCATAGGCAAGGGTCGGAGGTGGAACGTAGAATATCAACTTTATTGTCTAGAAGAACAACCCAAAATGCGAATTCAATCTTCCTGGTGTCTAATTTGCACCCTAACATTGAATAAAACGGTTAAAGTATACTGGTTTGCGCAAGTTCCAAAGGTTTGTTTACATCTCACTTATGTGCACTTTTGCCACCAGGGGACCATCGTCGTGACATCATTCAAGGCAAACAGACTGGGAACAGTTCTGTGTTTACTTGCGAACCGAGCACACGTGTACAGACTTTGGTCGTGAGAGGTTGTGTAAAATGTCTGAAAGCGATAGCGATTTTGAAGTGGAAACTCTCCAAATTGAATATCGAGAGGTGAAACCATACATGTATGAACCTATGGCCATTGCGAAGCAATCGGTGAATGTGGCTCACTGGTTTGACTGTGTGGCCTCGGAATCGGACAGTGACTCGGCCGACTCTGATCGCGGTGACCCCGGACCTCAACAAGACTCGCGCCCAAACGATTTATCCTGGTAGTTATGATAAATTCTTACTTTCGTCGTAATACTAAATAAGAGCCCTTTTGAAGAATAATTAAACTGCCCTCCCTAGTGGATATAGGGAACGATTACTTGACAGTTTACCTCCAATCTTCTCCTTTTTGCTTGAGCGTTGCTGGTCTGTTTCTTCTTTGACTGCTTGATTTTGTGTTCGAATTTTGCGGAACAGCGTCAGGTTTGAGCCTTCTCTGTCCGACACTGACACCTAAACTCTCCATTAGATGGGGATTCTTCAAAAAGTGATCGGAGCACAGAGTGGCGTATTTACCCGGCTGCCAACCCTCTCGCTTCACACGCACAATCCACTCTCTCTGCCTCTTCTCCTCTCTCGGAAAAAGGTAAAAACTTCTTCCTGAACCGGTCCCGTTGTTACAGTTCACTGCACAACAATAAGGCATGGGTTTTCTTTGGAAATTCCCGAACGCATGTCTGCACTCAAGCCGAACAGCAATGCAAATAAACGGAAGTGGACTCAACTCAAGCGATTTGTTTGTCTTGAATGACGTCACGTGCCGAGTGGTCATGAAAATCGCCGAGCAGAAATTCGCCGCGATCCGCGCTAACTTATTCTAACTTATTTTAATTATTACTTATTAACAATACTTCTTGGGACCAGAAGAGAATTACAGAGGGTTTTTTAAAATATAAAGTTTCAAATGTGCATAAATTTAAAATCTTTGCCTATGACCTTTAAAATCTGAATTTGTTTGCTATGTACATGTGTACAAAGAATTTATCTTGATATTAGAGTCACTAACAGTAAACACAAGATACACAACATACAGTATGCTATATGTATATGTATACACAACATATAGTAATTTGCACAGAAAACACATTTACAGTGGACATCAATAGTTGTAGCATGGTGTAGTCGAGTCACATAAGCCTCGGTCACAACCGGCCGTACGTGCTCCTACGGCTGGTCTACTTGCAAGAAACGCACGGAGGGCGTGCGTGAAACGCACGGAGGGCGCGCGTGTGACGTGCTGATTTTCGAGCCGTAGACTGGCCGCAGACCGGCCACAGAGGTTCTTTGTCATGTCAAACAAACTCTACTGGTGCTTACGTTTTTTTCAGGTTGCAAGACAAACTTATGGCCAACATGCATCTTTCTCCACGAACAAAAAAAAAACGCAGCGATTTGAGAAACGCCAAAAATCGCACGGCTAAAAAATCATACGTCCGGTTGTGACCTAGGCTTAAACCTCGAGTCCGAGTTCAGTCTTGAGTCCCCAGTATTCAAGTCTGAGTCAAGTCCAAGTCATTAAAGAAAATTTTGAGTCAAGTCCAGTAGTGATCCGAGTCAAGTCCAAGTCAAGCCCAAGAACAAGACTCCAACCACACCATTTGACGGTGGTTGTTGCTGCCTTTTTGTGAAACCATCTCTGCTCAGGGCTTTGAACCAGAATTTTTTTCCTATTGGTTCGTTCCGAACAGAAATGGAATTTTAACGTTTCCGGTTTTGGGTTCCACCATTAAATAGACGTTCCCGAACCGGTTAGAACAAAAAAATTTTGTTCCCGGAACGGTTAATTACGTTCCCTGTCAGCTGTTTAACAAATGGCTATAAAATTATGTCTCGGTCTCATCCAGCTTAAGCCAAATGTAGGCTAATTCTATTACAACCTTCATTAAATAAGACAAGAAATAATTCAAAACAATTATTATTTCAAATGTTGGCGATTTGGATTCTCAGTACGTCTTCCCATCTACACAAACAGAAAAAGTGCCAAAAATGAAAGATAATTCGTTTAGTGCGTTACCAAAGGCTAGTCAGGCCCTATAGAGGGCGACCGCATGACGTCACCACGCCGCAAGATTTTGTTAGGCGCCATATTGGAAGACCAAGTACACATCTATGCAAGTACATACATACATAAAACAAACTACACCTGAAATGTAGCCAGGGCTGGTTCTGCCCTAATCTGGACCCGGGTGCAACATCGTGCAACCCCCCCCCCCCAAAAAAAAAAAAAAACAGTCTAAATCAGGACAACCATCACATAACTATAACTATAAACATTTTATATCAACTATTTTAACTAAATGGGCTATAATAAATAAGCTGCAGGCAGCCACGGCGGGCTGCCTCAGAAAAGTAACCATTCAATGACAACTGAAAGCCTGCAGCCACGGCGGGCTGCCTTAAAAAGTAACCATTTGTCCTACCTTAAAACTCGTTTTGCATTTTCTGCCTCCTTTTTTGTATTTTCGACCCTCCGTTTATTTTCTTTCCTTTTCTGAAAACCTGATTTGTGTCCAGACATTTTGTTCTGCTACCAACGAACTAACTCGTCAGGTCTCGTCTCTCGAGCCCGCAATGATTCCCGTGGGAAGAGCAACAACTGATACATTTTTACAAACAGCCAATAGGGAGGTTGCAACGTTCAGGCTCTTCTTTGCTCAGACACTCAGTAATGCACTTACTCACTTATTATCACGTGGAGACATGATAGTAGTCCACCTTCCCGCTCTCTCCATTCAGTCAGCGAACGTCACACAGGAAGTGAACCCCAGCAGGTCATAGAAACTTGCGCAGGAGAAGAATGACTTTTTTATTTGTAGGCTACAGAAACTTTGAGGAACGAAATAAAAAACGGTATTAACCGGTTACCATTATTTTTAATAAGCGTTTCTGTTCCGGAACATAAAAAATAATAAAGTTTCTGGTTTCGTTTCTGTTCCATGTGAAATAGAAAAAGTTCCCGGTTTTCGTTTTCGTTCCTTGAACCGGTTCAAAGCCCTGTCTCTGCTACTGTGTTGGACTAACGTTGCTGCTCGACTGCCCCATTTTAGTTAATAGGCTACAGATAAAAAGCTTGTTCATCGCTCAGCAAACCCTACCCACTATCAACAGAGCAAATAACATGAGAGAGGGTTAACACTAGCTAGTTCATCGGTCTAGCTATCAACAGGGCAATGACCATAGCATGTCACTTCCTTCTCTAGGCGGAGTCTTACCAAATGACGATTGAAGTTTGAGGTTGTCCCCGTCATCTCCTCAATAGTTCTTGTACATATGGAACACATAGCAGTGTATTTTTTTCCCACTGCATGAGACATCTGTATAAACAAAGCAGACGATCCTAGGGGCTTCTCTCCAGGCATTTTAGAGCCATTAACATTAGTTTGTTTCTGAACATGATGTATAAGCAGGTGAATGTGCATTCTCTTGCACGAAATTAGTATAAAAATTAATGTACATATAAATATCTTACGCTAAATTATTATGGCATGTTACAAAATATAAAGAAAAAATCAGAGTCCTTGTCTCCAATTTATGAGTCCGAATGCAGTTAATGCACGAGTCTCAGTCATCAGTGCTCAAGTCCAATTCAAGTCACGAGTCCTTCAAATTAGAGCACGAGTCGGACTTGAGTCTGAGTCCTGGACTTGAGTACTGCAAGCCTGGTTGTAGTATATAATTATGGTGCAGTGGGCTGTTAAATGCACGTGTTAAGTGCTTATATTGCTCTTTGTTTAAATGTTAGCTGAACACAGTTAACCAGAGTACAATTGTATTGTGAAACCTGTGAGCTTTAAGCTGTTAAAAAAAAGTCAAATATTGCTTATGGTGCTGTCATAATTGATGTACAACATATATTCTGATTATACTTGTCAACGTATACTATGTGCTATACACACATTAGTCAGCTGTGGGCCATGTTTTGGTTTAATTTTGGTTTGCGTACTGACAGTGGGCTATCTGACTTCTGAGCACAATGTAATGTTGTATTTGATCATTTCAGAGCAGCCATGTAGCTTCCTTTGTGCAAACTGTTTATTGATCACATCAGGAGGGTGTATGTATGAGTGTGCACTCAAACTTTGAAGCCTATTGGCACAGTCAGGAAGTGGGCAAAAGTGTGCGTTCAACTTCTGCTCAGCCTGGCCTGTGTGGGTATCAGCACCTCCCGGTCCCTGCTGTGAGGGAACACTTCACAGGATCTCCATCAAAAGCCAGGAGGAGAGAAGACATCAAAGCCTCCCACCATACACACACACACACACACACACACAGTTCACCCCAACACCCCAACAGCTTCCATACAAGCTACAACAACCCTGCGCTACCATCTGACAAGTGCCTCTGTAAACATCTCCTTCAGATCCTGCTAGCATGAGGGAGCCTCCCATTCAGCGCCATTGTATTTCTGCTTTGTTTATCAAAGTGCTGCCTGTGTTCCATCGAGCCACTGAGCTGTGAGTTTCTGAGATGAGCGGCGGAGAATTAGGAAGAAGGGTGGGCTTGGTGGAAGTTCTCCTCAATGTCCTCCGCCTCTGCACCCTGCTCCTTTTGTCATTCCAGCTCCTCTCTCTCTCTCTCTCTCTCTCTCTCTCTCCCTCTCTCATATTTCATCTCATTCCTTTGGCTTTGCCTTTTGTGTGGATTATCTAAGAGGTTCATCTCAAGACTGCTTGAAATGAGCACACATCAGTGTATGAGTGTGTGTACTTTTAATTTCCTCCACTTTTCTCTGTTATGACTAGCATGCAAAGAGATAAGGTCTGTGTGTCATCCTTGCTGTATTTCCTGTCTTTCCAAAGGCAATATGTTCAACACAGTAGTGCAGCAGAAGTGCACGTGTTATTTTAAGCCATCTCTGCTGGAGAGGAGACATGCACATGAGCCACCCTTTCCTACTGACCCAAGGTCAGTCATGGTGGATTACTCCCAGCAGGAGAGGTTTAAAAGCTCTGAACTTTGGGTCACTCTATGCCTGCATGCAGCAAAAGGAGGAACTGGCAGTTTAGCAGCTCTTCCCTCTTCTCATCCCCCCACTTCAAAGCCACTTCACACTCAAGTGTTTCCTCGTGCACACAATGCCTCCTTTCAAGGTGTTTTCAGGTTCAAAAAGCTCTACTTTTTGTTTTTTCCGTCAGCTTCCCTTCCCACTAATGGGTCCTCACCTCTTTTGTCACGTCTTGTCATTTCCCAGGCAAGCTTGTAGATGAAAAGGGAGGAGGTGCATTATGGAGATGATAGCTCATTAAAATAGCTTTCATTTTACAATAGACATTTTAAAAAGAGCAAGGCATGATGTAGTCAGAAACTGAGGCAAAACCGCTTTAATGAAGCACCACTGTAACAGGCATGGACAGCCATGCCACTGTTTGATGCAAGCAGAATTATATGAGCTACAGTCTGTAATTTCTTTAATCTTCCTCCACTAGTTCTACTGTGTGACCCCAAAATACTGTAAAACCTCAAATTAAGATGTGGTTTGTTTTGGGGTTTTTTTTTTTTCTGTTTTAAGGAGCAGTGTCAACCCAGCTGATTTTAATGCATGAGGAATAACCAAACAGGTTCACGCAAATAAGAGCACCCATTACCCAGTCCTCCTTATTGTGGTTCTCTCCACCACTACCCAAGCTGTGCCATACCTAAGCACCCATGCCAAATTTGGTTACTTGTTGCCCAGGTGCGATGCATATGAATGGAGTCAAAATTGTTCAGAGCATCAACTGGTTAAATGCAATTGTCACAAACCCATCCCGTTTAATGTTTCTGGCTCATGTCACTTCTTACCATGCAAAAATCTTCAATCAAAGGCTTGTAGTGACTGTCTGCCAAAGTTTATTTCCAAAGTCTTGGCAGATTTTTTTGTTTGTTTTTAATTAAAACACTTTTAATAACTTTTTTTATTTACCAACAGTAATGTTTTCTTCTCACTACTTAGCTTTATCTTGTGTTTTTCACTGTAATCTAAGGCCCTGTCCACACGGCAGTGGATTCAGGTGAATCTGATAAAATTGTTTATCATTTCGGCCTGGCGTCCACACGGCACCGGTGTTTTGGGTGCCCCAAAATGAACTCTTTTGAGAACGGGTCCCAGAGTGGAAAAATCTGGCAACGGCCCCGTTGCGAAGTCGTCTGGATGAGTAGAATGGATTTGTTTACGATGATGTCACAATCACATGACTGTCAGTGCTTCACGCCGGGTAGAAGTGTAACGAACTCGATGCGAGTTGTCAACAAATCCTATAACTAGTCCAAACACTGCGGAAGCAGTAACCAAAACCGCGCACCGCCCGTGCGTTTTCCAAAAACAAAACCAATCCCGCCAGCAAAAATAGGGAAAAAAAAGGAGTGATCTCACCTCTTCAGATGTTGGTTTAAGTCCGACAATACGTTCCTCAAAAAGGGCGTAGAAGAAAGTAATCCATCAACGTGTAGCATTCAATTTATTCCGGACCATTAAAGAATTCTGGAGGATATCAGAATGTTGGCGTACCGGCTTCCATCTACCCCCATTCATTCCTCTCTCTCTCCATCTACCCCCATTCATTCCTCTTTCCGCGTCTTTCGTTTTATGCTACTGATTAATAATCAAAACTTTATGTGGCTAAAGCTACAGAAGAAGGGGTTTATGCGCATGCATCTACTTCTTCTTCTATTGTTCTGGTGTCTCCGATGGGACCGTCTTACAGCGCACCTAGAGGTGTGGCATGTGTATTGCATCGTTTTCAGCAGGCGTTCCGTTGCCATATGGACCTGAAATGTAACTGATCTGTTGCCCATGTGGACGCAATATTTAAAAAAAAAAATTCTCCTTGCCGTTGTCGTGTGGATGTAGCCTAAGTGCCATCATCTAAGGCCAATCCCAATGGCTTCCTGTTCACTTTGTTTGCACCCTTTCTGGGATATAATACAGCTATACACCCTATCTAGTGCCCTTGTGCATGTATTAACTCTCATTCAGTCACAGATTGATGTCTTCTTTCGTTTTTGGATTTTTACGATGTTGTTTACTTTGCACTCAAACTTCTCTGTATTAAAGTATTGGCACATTTGGATGTGTGTGGCTGTGTGGGCAGCCATTAGATTAATCTCTTAAAGTATTGCTACATTTGTGTTTGGCTGGAGATTCTTCCATTAAAACAAACTCGTCTCATACTTATTCGCTCAGTAGAGAAACACAGCACATTTGATGAGAGACACCTTTCATTTCAAAATAGGGTTTTTATTTTTATTTTTAATTTTTTTTTGGGGGGGGGGGAATTTTGAGTAGTATTTCACTGCTTGTACCCGTCAAGTCATCTCCAGAGAACATTTTGTACTTTCATGGTTACAGTTATGTGATGTGAAAGCAACGAGCGCACTCAAGCAGAATATGCATAGCCGTGGGTTCAGCCCTAGATTTGTTGCTGACCTATGCCAAGCCACACTGTTTGGTGGACGAGTTCTATGGGAAGTTGTGTGTTCAAATCCCATGAATGCCAGGGAACTATTGTTGGGCCCTTGATCAAACCTCAAAACTGTTCAGCTATAAGTTTGCATTGGACTTGACTGAAGTTGCTTTGGATTAAATCAGGGCCATGGTGGCTCACTGGTCAACGGAAGATCACAAGTTCAAGTCCCAAGATTGGTAGACAATAAAGAGGGGTCTGTCTACAGCCTATAAAGGGGTATCAGTAGCACTGTCTTGGGCTCGCCCAGGTGGGTTCTTACTTCCTTCTGATCTACAGTTGCTCAGCTGCACTTTCATACTGTACTCCTGTTTATGCCTATGATGAGTGTCAGTATGAGAAGAATACATCAGGCAAATGTAGATTAAATTATATAGTATTTGATATATACAAGCCCTGTGATGACCTGGCGACTTGTCCAGGGTCTACCCCACCTTTCGCCCGTAGTCAGCTGGGATAGGCTCCAGCTTGCCTGCGACCCTGTAGAACAGGATAAAGCGGCTAGAGATGAGATGAGATGAGATGAGATGAGATGAGATGAGATGAGATGAGATGAGATGAGATGAGATGAGATGAGATGAGATGAGATGAGATGAGATGAGATGAGATGAGATGAGATGAGATGAGATATACAGCAAGTTAAATAGGTCTGAAGAAACTTCTAGTTAGGTATTGCAATTTGTAATCACATAAAAGTAATTAAACATGCTGCTGATTTGGGCAGCACTATTGCTTTTTTTAGCTTGCGATATGCTATATGTAAGTTTGTCTACAGACATTTCAAGATCCAAACCTAGACAGAATAGTCACTTCTAAGCAGCAAGAAATTTGTCATCACGTAGAAAGCAGCTAAAGCAAGCAACTCTTTATGATAATGCTGCTTTTTAACCCTTTATGGCCCTCTGTTATTATTCATTTATCCATCATGTTATTCAGTAACAACTATAAATTATTCATTAATGACAGTGAAATTGATAGCAGCTCCAACTATCTGTAACACGCTACATTTACTGGATACCAAGGGTAATTGACAGTCAGATCAATAACACTATATAGGAACAAAGCCCTGATACTGACACAGACTCAAAGCCAGTGAGTGGTGTTAAAAATGTAATAAAGGCGCTGTCGCCTACAGCGTCCTCAGTGCGGCAGCATCATTATCGGGTCGAGGTACCGACTTTGACCTGCAGCCATCAGCAGGAGAGCCAGCTAATCCCCCGCCTTGGGCCAGCACAAAGAACAGTGGTGTCAGAGACGGTGAGGGCAGAGAGACATGAGAGCTTTTAGAAAAGGAGATGAGAGAATGACAAAGACGGCTAGAGAAGTCTGAGATCCTGTCCCGGAGGGAAATACGAAAACGACAGTGATAATTATATCCACTTTAACCCCAGCCTGTCCTGTGCTGGCCCTGAGGCCTTGAGCTCCTTTTTCTTTCTCGCTGTCTGTCACTGACTTTTATCTTCTGTGAGCTCTTTTAGCCGTAGTAGCATTTGTAAGTGCTTATGTCCTCCTTGTTGCTACAAATATCTTGTAGCAAAAAAAAACCCCAAATGCTATTTTCAGAAAAGCAGATGGTTGTGACAAAGGCTAGGATGCTTTGCGTGACTTTAGGAGTGTTCCAGGATGTTTTAGGTTTGGTGTGTGTGTGTGTGTGTGTGTGTGTCGTTTCCTTGAAGCTATGACCAACTGGGTACTGTAAACCTCCTAATGTGTTCAATAAGGCCAGGTGCCGAAAGCCACAGCTCAGTAATGTGTGTGTTCTCTACTCAGCGGTCAAGGTGCTCTAACTGACACCTCCATTCATTACCATCTCAGGGGAGGACAGAGAGCGAGAGAGAGAGAGCGCCAGAGAGAGCAATTGTAAACAGATGGCAGAGCAGTTCCTGAGACGCTGTGAGACACACAAAAGCCTGACACATTAGTTATGCATTCGCAGAGCATTGTCTAAGTGAAGACAGACAGTCTGTGGGATTAACACACACAGATGAACGCAAGCTTGTCTGACAAGTAACATCGAATATAAAACATCCATGTTATGTCAGCAGGCTTAGGTAGTTTGACTGACACGTCCGTTTTGTGACTCTCCTGTATCACCATGAGAATGTACTGTTTATCATATTCCTTTCTGGACGCTGCCAAAGTCAAAACGCATTAATCTTAAGATATTTGCTCATTCCTTCACCTTCAGTAACCATTTTATTTTGGTTAGCCTCATGGGGGATCTGGAGACTAATCCAGGAACACTGAGTGAAGGCTGGGAATACATTCAGCTTGAGACTATTTCCGTTATGTATGATGATAAATATGACCACTTGCTTCCGAAGGAGTATACCGTATATCGCAGTGCATGGGTCTGTCTGTCTGTCTAGTTTAAGCCTCTTAGTTCACAGAGTATCTGATATTCTTTGTACACTTATCTGGCCATGAGCTTCAGTATCTGGAATCTTGTGCAAATTTTGACCACTACAAGCTTTTTGGAGCAACATATAGTGACTGGATTGAAAGTTTCACAACTTCCTGTCATTAAATGTTTTTCGCTTGTTTTGTCTGAAACGGTTAGTAGCAAATAAACACGATTCTCTCACATTTGCCAATGGGCTACAGGAAGAGGTGTGATTCTTCATGTGCATGTGACATCATGCTTATTTTCCAAACCGGAAGTCTGCCATGTTGGATGATAACAGCAACCAAGATAGCTGTGCTTCATGTGTGAGCTGCTGCAACACTTCGTGATTTCCTTTTGATTTCTTTGCCTTTGAGAAAGACAGTGCCTACTTTGTGTACAGGATATAATTGCAGTCATAATGCTACTCATGACAAAGATAAATGGTCCTTCAGAATCCCCAAAATAATTAAAAACAGCGACAAAACAGATGAAGAACTGTCCAGAGAATGCCGTGTGCTGTGGTTCAAAAACATACATCGTCAGGACTTAACTGAGGAAAAAGCTAATTACACCCGCATGTGTGGTGACCACTTTATATCTGGTAAGAGTTCATTGCTAATTAAAGCTACGTTTTCTGCTGATTTAAATTGAATGTTTGAGCTTAATGCGAACACTCTGCTTCTCACCTTGCAGGAGCACCGGCAAACCTACACGATAAAACAAATCCAGATTGGGCACCAACACTTAAATTAGGACACGATCAGATCAAGACGAAAACTCATCTCGCAGTATCAAGAAGCAACAGGATAAATGAAAGATCTGCCAAGAAAGCCAGATTAGAAGCAACGCAAGCCTGAGCAAGTTTGGATACACAAGGAGAACAATGTGGGTCAACTTTGCCAGGTGAGATATTAGCAATGCTGTTCTAGTAATCCAATAACTTCATTTTACTTATGCACTTTTTTGTAGAATGAGACAGTTCACAATATCAGGGTATCAATGATTCAATGATATCAGGGTATTCAATCAGTGATAATGAGGCTAAATCCTCTGTATAATCAGACAGCTTTAACATATGCGGGTCAAAGTCACAAATTTCAACTTTTTCTCTGAATCTTGACTTGGCAGAGGACTCCAGAGAATCATAATATTTCGAGAAAGTCAGAGACG